>NC_042615.1:822547216-823147216 GCF_901001135.1 Rhinatrema bivittatum
ACGCAGAGAAACCAAAATGGAATTTCATTTTGGCTCATACATGGTATCTGCCCCAGGTACTCCCAGCATTTTCAAGGTCTGGGAAATCAGGACCGGCAGTTCATCTCTATGGAAAAACCGTAGCATAATCCTATATGGTTCTAATTCTGGAGAAAATGTCACCATCCTCAAGAGAGTCAGGATCAATGTCAACATCCATGCCATCTGGATCTCTATTGGGTAGTTCCACTGCCATTCTAAGTATTCCGGTGCTTACCAGTAGTTCCAGGAAAGGTTTGCACCTGCAACTCTGCCCTGAGAGCATTGGACCGGAATGAGGGCTGCACCTGAAGAAAGGATTGCAATCCCTGGAAAAACTCTACCCATGAAAATGTAGAAGTATCCAGACCAGGAGGTACCTGAAGTGTACTCACTGAGCTGCCTTCCCCTGCTCAAGAACCAGTTAGAGGAGTTCCAAAATCAGGCGCACCACCTGAAAAATCTTTACCTATACCTGCATCTCGTTGGGAAGAACCAGACTTAGTGAAATTAAAGAAAGATAATTCTCCCTGAACCTCCAAACAGTGCTGGAATAAGTCAGCAGGCACTCCTGGTTGAGATGTCCGAATATGACACACAGTGCAAAAATAAGATGCTTAGGTTTCATAGATATAAGTGCCATTAGACCAGCAGCTTGTTGATTAGTGGCTGGAAGTGTGTGTCTAGCTTTTGTTTTTTTAAGCATCCAAAAATTCTAGGCATCCAACCTAGGCATTCAAAAATTAGGCATCCAGCACCTACATTTCTCACAACTAGGCATCCCTGTTATGGTCCCGGGCCGTGCCCTGGTCCCTCCACTTACCTCGGGGATGGCCCGGGCCACTGCAATGCTTCCCCGGGCCTGCTCGACCCTGGCTGTGGCACTCCCTCTTCGAGAGAGACGCTGTCGTTGCTATGCGGCTGGCCCTGCCCCGTAGGCGCGCACGCGCGCGTGTAGGGGCCAGCACAGGAAATGCAGCCCTGCCCTGGGATGATGTCAGACGCTCCCAGGATATTTAATAGGGATGTGCAGAGGGACACCATACGTTGCATTCGGGATTCGTATTTGTCATGGGGCAGATACGTTGCATTCGGCAAGGGGGCCCCCGATACGTACATGTGTTAATTATTATTCGTTTCCTGGCTAAAATTGAATTAAGTACAAACCCCGACCCTCCTGACCCCCAAGACTTACCAAAACTCCCTGGTGGTCCAGCGGGGGGGTCCGGGAGCCATCTCCTGCACTTGGGCCGTTGGCTGCCACTAATCAAAATGGCACCAATGGCCCTTTGCCCTTACCATGTGACAGGGTATCCATGCCATTGGTGAGCCCCTGTCACATGATAGGAGCAATGGATGGCCAGCGCCATCTTGTGCTCGTACCATGTGACAGGAGCTGACCAATGGCACCAGTAGCCCCTGTGACATAGTGAGGGCAAAGGCTATCGGCGCCATTTTGATTAATGGCAGCCAACGGCCCAAGTGCAGGAGATGGCTCCCGGACCCCCCCGCTGGACCACCAGGGAGTTTTGGTAAGTCTTGGGGGGTCAGGATGGGGGTCCTGAGGGCATCGGGACATCTGAGGAACCCTCCCCCCCCCCCCCCCGGCAAACATCAAGAGCAAAGTCCCCCTCTCGAGAGAGGCAGAGAGGAATCTCCACAAGCCAGGCACAGTGGGGATCTCGGCAAGGCTGCAAAGAGGGGGGGAGGGGCAGCAATTAAAATCAGCTGGGCTGCCGGGGCTGCAGGAGCGGAGGCAGAGCGTGAAGTCTGCACCCTCCTGAACTCTCTCAGGGACTGCCAAAAGTAAGTTAGAAACTTTTCTCCCGTATAGAACTCAAAGACCCCCCCCTTTTTTTTTTTTTTGTAAAGAAGGCAGGGAAAAGCTCTCAGCAGGCAGTCTTAAAGGAATTCAAACCCCGTGAGGGGAGAACATTATGGAGGGAGAGGGAGCTGAACAGGGGGAATGACTGGCACCACCAATATCCACCCCTGCAGCTGAGGATCACCGGGAAAAGGGAGGCTAGGCTAAATAAAACAAGGGCAAAGCCCCCCTAGGCCCCCGCAAGAGCAAGGAGATAGGAACTGTCTCCTGTACAACAGAACACAAAGTTCAAACACAGTAGAAATTTCCTTTTTTTTTTTTTTTTTTTTTTTAAACAATGAAGAGAAATACTTGCTTGTTCCAGTCAACTTGAGAAGAAAAGGTATAAAGAATCCCCAAAGGGACAGATAATAAGGAAACCAGGGAACCACAGGGTGAGCTGTTCCACCTGCTGGAGACAGACAAATACTGAAGGGTTACAGGATAGGCTCTGTCCTCATATAGGACACTAGAGATGTGAATCGTGTCCTCGATCGTCTTAACGATCGATTTCGGCTGGGAGGGGGAGGGAATCGTATTGTTGCCGTTTGGGGGGGTAAAATATCGTGAAAAATCGTGAAAAATCGTAAAAAATCGAAAAAAACGTAAAATCGCAAAACCGGCACATTAAAACCCCCTAAAACCCACCCCCCCCCGACCCTTTAAATTAAATCCCCCACCCTCCCGAACCCCCCCCAAATGACTTAAATAACCTGCGGGTCCAGCGGCGGTCCGGAACGGCAGCGGTCCGGAACGGGCTCCTGCTACTGAATCTTGTTTCTTCGGCCGGCGCCATTTTCCAAAATGGCGCCGAAAAATGGCGGCAGCCATAGACGAACACGATTGGACGGCAGGAGGTCCTTCCGGACCCCCGCTGGACTTTTGGCAAGTCTTGTGGGGGTCAGGAGGCCCCCCCCAAGCTGGCCAAAAGTTCCTGGAGGTCCAGCGGGGGTCAGGGAGCGATTTCCCGCCGCGAATCGTTTTCGTACGGAAAATGGCGCCGGCAGGAGATCGACTGCAGGAGGTCGTTCAGCGAGGCGCCGGAACCCTTGCTGAACGACCTCCTGCAGTCGATCTCCTGCCGGCGCCATTTTCCGTACGAAAACGATTCGCGGCGGGAAATCACTCCCTGACCCCCGCTGGACCTCCAGGAACTTTTGGCCAGCTTGGGGGGGGCCTCCTGACCCCCACAAGACTTGCCAAAAGTCCAGCGGGGGTCCGGAAGGACCTCCTGCCATCCAATCGTGTTCGTCTATGGCCGCCGCCATTTTTCGGCGCCATTTTGGAAAAAGGCGCCGGCCGAAGACAACAAGATTCAGTAGCAGGAGCCCGTTCCGGACCGCTGCCGTTCCGGACCGCCGCTGGACCCGCAGGTTGTTTAAGTCGTTTGGGGGGGGGGGGTTCGGGAGGGTGGGGGATTTAATTTAAAGGGTCGGGGGTGGGTTTTAGGGGTTTTAGTGTGCCGGCTCACGATTCTAACGATTATAACGATAAATCGTTAGAATCTCTATTGTATTGTGTTCCATAACGGTTTAAGACGATATTAAAATTATCGGACGATAATTTAATCGTCCTAAAACGATTCACATCCCTATAGGACACCCTTTCAGTTTTGGTCTGTCTCCACCTGCTGGAAAGGAGGCTCAACCCATGGTCTGGACTGATCCGGGTACGTATAGGGAATTGGAGTTAAGTGCAGTTATCATAACAACTGGCAGATAAGTATGGGTGGGAATAAAATGTTGCTTTTTTGGTTTGCCTGCTTAATGAAGACCAGGCCCACCCCCACTGTTCTGTGATCTTCTTACCGGGACAGAGGAGGCGACGTTCTCATTACCGCCTGTCCTGTTTTCTTTCATGGCTGAAACAATTGGATAATACTGAATATCAACATTCAGATACAAATTGTACAGAAACCAAAATAAGCAATCATTGGGGATACAGCAAATAAGAGGGAATTCATCGGAGGCAGAGAACTATATAATTAATTGAAATTATTTATAGTCTAAAATGCTATTGCACAATATCATACTTGGATAATTCTTATACTGGATCAGTGAATGATATTGAAGACAGCAGGGATTCTGGTTTTCTCCAGGACAATAAAACATGAAAAGCCTTGTAGGGTCAGACCGGTGCTCCGTCAACCCAGCACCCATCACTGACTGACAGGCAGCAAGCAGAAGTCAAAGCCCTAGGCTCACCTTTGTTGCAACTCCGTTTCCTGATTTTCGGGTTTTGCATGAAATCTCTGGCAGTACTCTAAGGGTTAGTACATTCAGCACATCAAAATGGTTTTTCTTAAGCATCTTCTCTTGTGACCGTCTTTTCTCCTTCAGAATGAGGGCTTTTATGGGGGAAAAAACACTCACCCCAGTGCACATAATCATTCTCAATGGGTGGGAGAATCAGGCTGAGGAAAGGAAGATCTATACAACAGGTGCTGCCATTTCCAGGTAGAGAAACCTATGTCTTTTGTTTACTTTTTCAAAGG
The DNA here is from genome assembly GCF_901001135.1 of Rhinatrema bivittatum. NCBI lineage: Eukaryota > Metazoa > Chordata > Amphibia > Gymnophiona > Rhinatrematidae > Rhinatrema > Rhinatrema bivittatum. The sequence goes on from NC_042615.1 coordinate 822,551,593, forward strand.
TTGGTAATGGGGACAAAAACCCCCCATTTTATCAAAGTAAAAAAAAAAAAAAAAGAGATCAAATGTGGGAAAAGCACCCTAAAACTTCAAAAGAGGCTACCAGTAACAGTGACCTAAACCCTTGATGGCATCTCGTGCCAAACAGGAACCCAGAGTGGCATTCGTATCCTACGGCAGCAAGAAGGGGGAATGAAGCAGAAAAGGTGGCAGTAAAAACCCTCCAAGGCGGGCACTGATAAAGGGGCCCAGCAGCACGAAGAGCGGCTTCAAGGCTCCAAAACAGCACGAGAGGCGCAGAGCAGCCCAAACTGGAGAGCTGTTAGGTGTGGGGTACGACAGCAAGGCACGGCGGCAAAGAGAACGCCAGGGTGTAAGGTCTGGGCATGGAAGCAAAGCAGAGTGGCACCAAGACGGGCGAGGTGGAATTTAGATCTTCTTGTAGAACGGGCTTTCCACACGTGAAGGATATCATTGTTAGCGTATTGCAACCGTTTCTAATGTGGTGTATTTTTCCTGCAAAGCGGTGAGGGATGTTTTATTTAGAAACCATTTCCCACATCACGGAGCTGCCCTCAGCCTGTTCCATTTCCTGATTTGGGGGTTTTACATGAAATCTCTGGCAGTGCTGTAAAGGTAGTACATTCAGAACATCAAAATGGTTTTTCTTGAGTATCTTTTTGCCTTGTGCCATTCTTTTCCCTTCAGAATGAGGGTTTTTTTTTGGTCAAAAAAATCACCCCAGCTTATTCAATCATTCTCAATGGGGTGGGAGAACGAAGCTGAGATTGTGGAGGGACAAGATTTAGGTGCAGGACTACTTCTTTGGTTGTTGCTAACACTGCCAACCTGGCCAATTTTGCTCTGCTTTCCCCTATCCCTGACATAATTGATTCAGTCATTGGGGATATGATGATTAAATGATTTTATATTGTGCAGTGGTTCTGTAATGCCCACTGACTGTGCCAGTCCCATGCTAAGGTACAGAATTAGATAAGTTTTAAAAACATTGAGGTCCATTTTTTTAAAAAAACCCTGAACATTTTGCCCAGAGTCAGCTAGAGACTTCTGTAGTTCTTTTAAAGTAATCTAAGGCCTTTTGCGTAACCTAGGGATTAATCCAGCTAAAGATGTCTGCAGGCTCAGCATTTTATTTCCATATATTAAAAAATGTTTAAGAGCAATGATTAAAATATGGACTAAATGAAGGAAGAGAATAATATCTCTTTAGCCACTGAGACAAGAGAAATAAGTCCTAAAGTTTGAGGTCCAAATATAGTTGATCATATCTGCATATTTAATTCAATTTGTTGTTGCAAGGCTGTATATGAGATACAGAATGTCACAGGAGATTTTATTGACAGTGTCCTTTTGTGCCAAACTATTTCCTCTTTACAATGGTGAACCTGGCAATGCTACAAAGGATATTCAAACACTTTGGGTTTTTCTTTTTGACAGTAGAAAGGCTTTTGCAAATCGATTTCGTAAAACATTATTTTCTTCAGAAGATGTTATGTATTTGAAGTTCAATAATTAAAGAGAGAACACCCATCCAGACCAAAGAATATTTTTTAAAATGTCTACATTTACAGTGAGTTCATATAAAAAGTGTGACCTGATAAACGACTAATATTTTGGGTTCCCCTTTAAACAATGTATGCTTTCCAAAATGGGGGTGGGGTGAGAATAAAAGTCATGTGTGGAAGAGCAAGGACGCCATTGGCAAAAAGGTTTTACTCTGCGCATCCCTGTGTTCAGAATTTTCCTGATTCAAAGTTGGTGACCCTACCCTCAGTTGACGACAGCACTGACAGCGACCGGCACTTAGTATTCAGTTGTCCGTTGTGTTTACAGTGAAGGGACCATTCTTTACTTAGCTAGCGCCATCCTTTTGAATATTGACCTCACACAGAAATCAAGGCAAGGAGATTCCAATTTCACATAACATAAAAGTAAAATGAAACACTCAATGTGCAGTAGAATCCCAAATAAATTGGGTTAATAAATAAGGACCTAGAAATCAAATGTAGATATTCGCTATCAACCCAACTCAGCCAACAACAAAGCCCTAAATACCTGAAGCAAAACATCTGGAGAGAGCTCATGTAGAAACTAAGTGTCTCCCGGACAAGCTAAACTTCAGCACATGAAACAAAATAAATGCCTTCAATTATCAGGCAAAAACCTGGCAGAACCCCACAGAATGGGAACTGGGCAACAAGACATACAGTAAGTCATTAAAAGCCGTTGCCAAGGCAGAACGGTCATCAGCATACAGGTAGCGAGAACGCCATAATTAATGGGCAAACGCATGGAAGAAGTGCCAGGATTTCCAAAGGGAAAAGTTCCGGGACAGCCCTGGGGGTGGTTTTACACTGGAAACCCCCTCCTTCTCCTCAACCATTGATATACGTTTATTTTAAACAATGTTATATTCCCACCCCATCTCCAGAGACGCCAGCACCACAGCCTTTCTGTCTCACTCAAGGAGAATCGAGCCAGTGCGACAAAGGAGGTGATTTCTCAATTAAATGCTTTGCTCTCGTAGGCCTGAAAGCAAATTTTCAAGAAGAAAACGCTCCTTGAGGTTTCCAAAGGAAAAGCTGGGGGGGCCGCTGTCAGTGCAGGCCACCTCTGTGCCCGCGTGCTTTCATGCGGGGGTAAAGAACTTGTGCCAGTTTCACAATCGCATCCCTCCGCATACACGACTGGGACCGCCCCGCCCCAAATCTCCAGCCCTGCCCCCAGCCCCGCCCATTTACGGCAGACATTAGACTACGTGCCATATCACACAGGAATGTGCATTTTCAGCCAGGTTTTGGGGGGTAGTTCTCAAAAAGTTTTTTTTAGGTGAATTAACATAAAAGCTTTTGAAAGCCACCCCTGACAATGACTTAAATATATGAGTAATTATAATTTTAGGCCTAGAATGGAAATCTAGAGGTCAATATTCAAACACCTGCTGATTGGGTAAGTTAACAGAATAAAGCTTTTTAGTATATTTTATCCAGATATACAGTGGAATTTAAACAAATAGGTGTTCCACTGAGTATGTCCAGACAACGTTAGCTGAATTAACTTATCTGGCTAATTATGGGGTACATAATTTTCTACCAAACTTACTTGGCTAGCTTTAGCTGGCAAGCACAGAATATCATGATTGATTGGGTAACCTTTAACCAAGTCTCAGGAAATCCTCGGACAATGCCTATATTTAATCCTAAATTTTGTGCAGACAATGATTTGCCAGGATAAAATATTGCCATTGAGCAGCGAAAAACCTTTAAATGCTGGCATTTGTCTGGTTAACTTCATAAGGCAGCTGGAAAAACTATTTGACCAATAACCTCCACAACCAATTAGGCAATATAATTCAATCTTTTCTTACCCTTCTTTCTCCTATGAATCCGTATTAAAATCACAATACCAAGAGCAAATAGCAACAGGAGCAGAAGGATGACTGGAATCAGAATATGGAAATTATCCAAGAAACCAGAAGTCCTGAAAGAGAAAGATACAAATAGGTTTATCTTCTAGCTCCTCTATAGTGTAAGAGAGTAAAACACTGTGTATTAGTTATACCAGCACATCCCCCTGCACTGTCTAGTGTGAGAGAATGAGATGCTGTGTATTAGTTACACCAGCACATCCCCCTGCACTGTCTAGTGTGAGAGAACGAGATGCTGTGTATTAGTTACACCAGCACATCCCCCTGCAAGCAATCAAATTAAGTGACAGATTCCAGGAGAGAGGTTACCCTACTCGTGTCATTAAAAGACCATACAAGAGAGCCACCTTTTCGGACAGGGATCAATTATTACAATATAAACAAAAGAACGAAGTTTCCAATTTAATCTGCGTTTTACCATACACTAATCTCACAACTCATATTAAAACAGCCATTTTAAACAACTGGCATGTTTTAAGTCCCCATGCCATATTTCAGGATCCCCCCCATGTTTGCATACCCTCATGGGACTAACATTAAACAGAGAGTAGTAAGGGCGGTCACAAAAGTATTCTCTTACCCCCCAACACACTGGACAAATTCCACTGTGGTAGTTGTTCTTTTTGTTCTCAGGCACATGTTGGCACTCATTGGAAACACCCTCAAACTGGGATTCCAGGTTTTCATTAAAACAAGAAGTACTTGTAATACTGAATGTGTGATTTATGCCCTACAATGCCCCCTGCAAGAACAATCTATGTGGGACGTACCAAACATAAATACGCATCCGTCTCACAGAACATCGGAGCAGGATAAATAACAAAGACATAAAAGCACCTGTAGTCCAACACTGTATTTCACACACACACACGTTCTCAGATTTTAAGTGGGTCATACTCGAACACATCCCCCCGAATTGGAGGGGGGGAGATCGCTCTACTCTATTGAATTATAAGGAGAATCAATGGATCTTCAAGTTACAGACTGTAGAGCTACATGGACTGAACGAAAAGGTGGAATGGTTTTCTTTGGTCTAAAACGTTCTTCTTAACATCAGGGCCGCCCTCGTTCGTTCTGTTTTAATTATTTAATTGTTAAGAATTCCCCAAGATGGCCGCCGCTCTGATGTCATTTTCCTTTTTTGGTGTTAGCCCCTCAAGGGTTTCCCATGTTACGTCAATTTCCATCTATGGACATGACCATATTTGGGATTCCGTACGTCACTTCCTGCAGATGAGTTAATCGACGGAATCCCTTTAAAATCGGCATTTTCCTGGCGCTCAAGCTGTCAGTTTCTAAACGGTATGCTGGCAGGTGTCATAGTCATAGCACATATAAGTACTGACATTCTCAAATGATATACCAAAGACTTTAGGAGTATTATCAAGTATATTCTCTCAAGAATTTTTCACCCGTTGCAGTACACAAATATTCGCTGTTCCTAAATTAAGAACTGACCAGAAATGCTAAGTAAGTCTGCACTTCCAAACCGATCGCCATTGTAATTTTATAGCCTGTTGGCATGCTAAGAACTCTCACATTTTTGTTTTCTCACGCAGAGGTATATAGATGGCTTGCTCTCACCTGAAGGTCCCTGAAGAAGGAGTAGTAACAGACTCCGAAACACCAAGGTGTCGGAGGAAACACTTCAGGACTATTTTTGCCATCTTTTTCTGCGTTGATTTAAGATAAGTGCACACACTAGTAACTCAAATTATACAGTGGTTGTACCATGTCCTTTAGCGCCTGATGGTGCAAAACAAAATGTTTATGCAACCCATGATTATACCAGCCACCAGAATATCATAGGCTTTCAACCAAATAAGCCACAAATAAACTGAGCCTATTTATGAAGGTTGCTATACACATGTCATGCTCATGTAACCTATGCAGGACCTGTCATACATGATCTTGATGTTGGTCCAATTGTCTTAGAAAAATAAGAATATCATCCAAGTATACAACAAAATGTGAATATAAAAGATCTCAAAATATGTTCATTCACCATGACTTGGAACACAGCCGGAGTGTTACATGGTCCAAATGGCATAACTAAGTACTCATAGTGGCTGTCTCGTGTATTGAATGTGGTTTCCCATTTGTCTCCTTTTCGGATTTGAATCAAGTTGTAGGTTCCTCTTAAATCCAGATAGTAAATATTTGAGTTCCCTTGAGTCAATCAAATACTTCAATAATAAGTGGCAAAGGATATAGATTCTTTTTGGTAATGGCATTTAGTCCTCGATAATCAATACAGAGTCATAGAGACCCATTCTTCTTCCCGATGAAGAATAGTCTGGCTCTCGCTGGGGATGAGGATGGTCTGATAAAGCCTCTGGCCAAGTTATCTTGGATGTATTGTGTCATGGCTTCTGTTTCCAGGGCTGACAGTGAGTATACTCTCCCCTGAGGAGGCATCTTCCAGGAATTAGTTCAATGGAACAATCATAGTCTCAATGTGGGGGCAAAGTCTCTGCTCGTTTTTTGCTGAAAACATCAGTGAAGTCTGCATAGGGGGATGGGCAGCCTCAGGAAGGGTTAGAACAGCACACTGAAGTTCAAGCATTTGGACCTTCACTTGTGCTAAACAGTGTTCATGGCACATGGGGGCTCCATTTAGCCATGAGGGGACAAGAAGCCACATAGTGACCAGGACGTTTCCTTAGAAGAGATCTTGAGGTGATTCTCTTTCATGGGTTCCTCAGACAAGGTTCTAGATTCCAGGGGTTTGGCCAGAAGAAAACATGCATTGGAAGGTGGGGGCTAGTTGGATTGGTTGATGGGTCGAAGGCCTCTCTCGGCACCATTCCAAAGTTATGTATAAGAGCCTACCCCTGACTCTTTAACTGTTGTTTTTATCCTAAGCACTACGTTCCTTTAGACCTTTCTTTTCTAGCAGTCTTGTTCCAGTTTACCACCCTTGTTGAATGTAACTTTGTTCTTCCTGTTTTATCTACGGTTTTGTTACAGTTCCCCCTTTTGGTGTAAACTGATCTGATATGGTCCCCAACCATGAAGGTCGGTATAGAAAAAGTGTTAATAAATAAATAAATAAAAACTGTAGATCTACATGGATTGCTAGCTAAATTAGATCTTCCAATTAAACTGGTAGTTCCCGTCCTGGCCAACTCATCTTTTACGTTCTCGGCTAGCCCTTGCCGGAAGATGGCCATAAGGCTATCATCTCCCCACCATAATTCAAAGGCCAAGGTTTCAGAAATGTACAGCATACTCCCTGACAGAACGAGGTTCCTTGACGGCTTTGTAATAGATCAGAAGCTACAGAGTGGGAACGTTCAGATTCATCAAAGTTCAGACAAAAATCCTGAAGGAAATGATCCAAACCTTCCAATAGGAGATCCTCTCACTCCCAAAGCAGGGACACCCAAGCCAAGGCTGAGCCTTTGAGAAGAGGACAGAATGAATGTAATCTGCATCTTGTTAGAAACACCTGGAGTGAAAAGTGCATGCGACACTGATTAATAAATCCCCTGCATTGTCAAGGATCTCTATTGACTCATGGAGGAGGCAGTAACCAAAGAACAGAACTCACAGGTGGTATGAGAGGAGATGATGCTGGTACTGGTACAGAACGAGCATCCATTCACTCTGCAAGTCTTTCAAGGACCCCTGTTATCTGGTCCAACACTCCTTGTTGCTGCTGAACTCGAGTTGCCAGTCCAAGAATAGCTTGTAAGGCTATCAGGTCTACCGGGTCCATGACCTTGGCAAACTGTTAGGATTTTGTGAACTCTTAGGTGGTAGTAACTCACTACCACAGGTGGATCCCCCACTGAACCGTCAGGAGCTTACTTAAATCCAGTTGTCTTACCTTGGTGCTGACAGCTTGTAAGATCTCGGGAGTATCAAAGCAGGGACAGAGCCAGAACCAGGTGCAGGATTGAGGCAGGACGCAAACAGCAAGTCCAGAATCAGGTGAAGTAGTCAGGGCAGGAGGTAAACAACAAGTCCAGAACCAGGCAAAGAGTCGAGGCAGGGGGCATACAGCAAGTCCAGAACCAGATGAAGTCAGATCCAAGCTGGAGATGAACACAGGGACAAGGGCCCAGAGACACAAGGAGGCACCACAAGGCACTGACAAAGAGCAGACAGGAGACAAGGAAAGCCAAGGAGACAGTAATACTTGAAAAGAGTGGAAACAGCAGAGAAGGCAGACTCACAGACGCCCATTGCTGAGGCAAGGAACAGCAGGAAATGGCCCCTTTAATAGTTGCTGCAGCTGATTTATTTCCCCGAAACATTCGGAGATAGCACATATGGTCGGGGTCTGGCAGCATGCCTGCACCTGTCATGCGGGCAGGAGGTAGCTGCTGCCGCAGTCGGCGACAGTGATCAGCGTGGCAGCGTTCAGAACGACGGGGCAGAACCAGCACCGGATAAGTCTCGCAACGCGTTCTGAAACGTTACTGAAACGTAACTTCAAATTGATTTTTTTTCCCATGATGGCAGCTTAATACTGAGCAATTTTGAGAAGTCTCAGACTACTCGGTGCTGTCTGAGGTTTTTCCCCAATCTTAATCTTGATATCAAATTTTTTTTTACATTGACCCTCTTTTTCTCCATTCATTATTTCATTTCATTCATTTATAAAATTTATTAATCGCCTAACACTGTTAGGCCTAGGCGATATACAGAATACACACACATAATAAAAGCAAAATGAACAAGGTACATATACAGACAAAATAGTTTCATAGAAACTAAATAACAAAATGATAATAAAGCAACAATGCATATTGTCTAAAAAGAAAACAAAAAAAATCTCATCTAATATTCATGACCAAATACATTGACTTATTCAAGTATTTCCATTAACAATTGTACGCACGATTGAGCAAAAATTCCTTGAAAGATGTTTTAAATTTCTTAACATCTTCAATGGATCGAAGATCAATGGATCGTGTTCCAGTGATTAGGTGCTGCTATGGAGAAAGCTGTTTCCCTTGTACTATATAAATGGGCTAATCTCACAGAAGGAACCTCAAGTAAGTTCGTTGTGAGGACCTAAGTGTTCTGGCTGGCTTAGGGATCTGAAGTAAAGCATTAAACCAGAAATCAGAAGGTAAAACACGGAGTTTAAAGACTGTCATTCCTATCTTAAAAAATATACGCTCTATCACAGGCAGCCACTGACAGTCTACATAGAACTGGAGGTGATTCGATCAGAACGCTTAGAGGAAGACACTAACTGGCTGCTGAATTCATGCAGAAGCTGAAGTGAATGACTGAATTTTTAGGTAACCAATATAAAGACTGTTACAATAATCAATATGTGGAAAAATGATGGCCCGTACGACCATCAAGAAATCAGATTCATAACAATAAGGGGTAGATTTTCAAACCGCGCGAATTGGCGTACTTTTGCTGGCGCATCAGGCGCCAGCAAAAGTACGCGGGATTTTAGTAGATATTGCGCGTAGCCGCGCGTATCCGCTAAAATCCTGGATCGGCGCGCACAAGGCTATCGATTCCGTATAGCAGGCGCGCGCCGAGCCACGCAGCCTACCCCCGTTCCCTCCCCTCACCTTCCCCTCCCCTTCCCCTACCTAACCCACCCACCCGGCCCTGGTCTAAAACCCCCCCTTACCTTTGTCGGGGGATTTACGCCTCCCGGAGGCCCTCCTGCGTGCTGGGACGCAACCTGGGGGCGGGTCTGGAGGGCGCGGCCACGCCCCCGGGCCGCCCCGGCCCGTAACCACGCCCCGGGCCCGCCCCCGAATGCTCCAGACACGCCCCGAAAACGCTGCGCGGTTCGGGCCCGCCCCCGACACGCCCCCCTCGGAGAACCCCGGGACTTACGCGAGTCCCGGGGCTCTGCGCGCGCCGGTAGGCCTATGTAAAATAGGCTCACCGGCGCGCAGGGCCCTGCTCGCCTAAATCCGCCCGGATTTGGGCGGATTTAGGCGAGCAGGGCTCTGAAAATCCGCCCCCATTATGTTTTTAACCAACGAGTAATGAAATTCATACAGAAAAGAGAGTAACTCAATTGTTTCAGACCAGGACATCTGAACTTTTATGTAAAATTGGATGTCGTTCTGCATAGATTTTATACCCATCAGTAATGATAGCCAAAAGTTTAGCAATGGGGGCAAGATAGACATTAAACAACATCGCCGAAAGGGCGGAAACCCAGTCTTTACCTGTTGTAACTCAGAAGAAGAGTTGTTAAATTTGATGATTTGAGAACGATTGGACAAATAACTCTCAAACCATGCCAAAACTGACCCAGCAATTCCACACTCACGAAGACAGAATAACAAGATTTGATGGTCAATCGAATCAAAAGCAGACGTTATATCCAATGAAACCAAAACGAACTGTATGTCCACTATCAAGACTACGTTTAATAGAATCAATTAAGGAGATCAGAAGTAATTCTGTGCTTAAACCACGTTGGAAGCCAAATTGTTTTTCAGAAACCTTTAAAGCTTGAAGAAAAAGATTAGGATGTTTGGCTTAATGTAAGGTTTTAAAAGATCGTATCTAGGGAATGTTTATTGTTTAATGATTAAAACAATTATTAAAAAATGAATAAAATAAATTAAAAATGGTGTACATGTGAAATAATAGAGAAAATTTGCACGAGTAGGTTGTGTGTTTATTCATAGATTTGCCACTGGGATTAATTTAGATTCATCAGATACTGTGGGTCATTTTTATGGTGTCCATGTTGATTCAGTTATTAATCCAGCATATACCAGGGATGATGGAAAAACTTTTCCCAGCTTAAAAACCAGAATTTCCAAAAGTACTTCTCAGAATGCCCAAAAATTTAAATCTGTCATCCGACTTGTTGTTAAATGGGCGCAAGATCCAAATCATCAAAAATAATTTCTCCATATTTCTCAAAACTCTTCTTCGGATGACTAGGCCCTGAGGACCTGCTCAAAATACTCGCCTTCTCTCTTCACTAACCCTTTGCCACCAACCCTCTAGGCTTAGTGGACCTCGTCTTCTCTCTCTATATTTCCTTCTCTCTGACTACTGCACATTCTCTGTGGCAATTTAATAACTTGAAACCCATCCCAAACAGAAGATGACCCAAAAGCTGGAGAGGTGCAGGCTATACAAAAAGTCTACCTACAAAAATCGCAAGATATCCATAGGAAAAAAATATTTGTGCAGGTCGAATCCCTGCTGAACATCTTTGTGTCATTTTCCATCAACTTATCCACCTCTGTGCCACTTTAAGATCATCAGATGTCAGTCTTCTTTCATGCCTAAAAACATTTCATCCACTATACTGTATCAATCTCTTGGGTTTTTGCAGGCCAAATTCATGACTGCATTTTTTAGCATTAGATTTGATCTGCCAGACTCTAGACCATTATTCAAACTTTGCTAAATCCCATTTCATGTTTTCCAGCCACACCTTCCTGGCTATTTACCCTGTTACAGATTTTGGAATCATCTGCAAAATGACAAAAAATTGCCAATAGTTCCTCCACAATTGCACTTAGGAAAATGCTGGAAAGAATCAATCCAAGAACTGATCCCTGTGGCACACCCATAGTAATTTCACCCTCTGCAGAGTAAAACTCTGTTTACTACCCATTGTTACCTCCTACACAGCCAGTTCTAACCCAGCCAGTCACTTTAGGGACCCATACCAAGGGTGCTAGGTTAATTTATGTCACCTATATGGAACCGTGTCAAGTACACTATTTTTTTTTCACTTTGCCATACTGGGTCAGACCAAGGGTCCATCAAGCCCAGCATCCTGTTTCCAACAGTGGCCAAACCAGGCTACAAGAACCTGTCTAGTACCCCAAAACTAAGTATATCCCATGCTACTGATGCTAGTAATAGCAGTGGCTAATTTCTAAGTCATCTTGATTAATAGCCATTAATGGACTTCCTCCTCCAAGAACTTATCCAATCCTTTTTTAAACCCAGCTACACTAACTGCACTAACCACATCCCTGGCAAACAAATTCCAGAGCTTAATTGTGCGTTGAGTGAAGAAGAACTTTCTCTGATTAGTTTTAAATGTGCCCCATGCTAACTTCATGGAGTGCCCCCCTAGTCTTTCTATTAATCTGAAAGAGTAAATAATCGAGTCACATCTACCCGTTCTAGACCTCTCATGATTTTAAAGACCTTTATCATATCCCCCCTCAGCTGTCTCTTCTCCAAGCTGAACAGCCCTAACCTCTTCAGCCTTTCCTCATAGGGGAGCATCTTTATCATTTTGGTTGCCCTTCTCTGTACCTTCTCCATCGCAATTATATCTTTTTTTGAGATGCGGCAACCAGAATTGTACACAGTATTCAAGGTGCGGTCTCACCATGGAGTGATACAGAGGCACATTTAGCACTCTCCCCTGATGCAACTTTCTGGTCACTCAATCAAAGAAATTGATCAAATTTGTTTGACCAGACCTACCTCTGGTAGAGTCATGCTGTCTCATATCTCATAATCCATTGGATTCCAGAAACTGCACTCTCCTCATCTATTTTAGCTCATACAGATTTCAGAATAAGTGGCCAGTAGTTCCCAGCCTCCTCCTTCTTTTCACTTTTGTGGCTAGGAGCTGCATCTGCCTGTCTCCAGTCTTCTGGAACTACCCCTGATGCTAAAGAAGCATTGAAAAGGTCACCAGCGGAGCTGCCAAAACCTCTCTAAATTCCCTTAGTACTCTCATATATATCCTGTCCGGTCTCGTTGCCTTATCTACTTTAAATTTAGCTAGCTCCTCACGAAACCACTTTTCTGAAACTTGATTGAGGTTTATCTCACTTCCAGTCCTATTTGTGTTTGTTTTATGTGGCTCTGCTCCTGGCCCTTCCACAGTAAACACCAAACAGAAATATTAATTAAGCAATTCTGCTTTCTCCTCATCAGCCTCTACATATTCCTTCCTTTCAACTCTTAATCTCACAATGCCACTTTAGCACTTCCTCCTATCATGAACATATCTATAAAAAAAAAGTCTTGTCACTCTTGTTTTCCCATATTTTCTATTTTTTAATTCCATTTGCATCTTTGCATTCCTGACTACTTTCCCTGTTTCTCTTAGCTTTTCTAGGTATTGTCACCTATCTTGCTCTTTCTGCAATCTCTTGTAGTTTATGAAAGTTAACCTTTTATCCCTTACATTCTCAGCTGCTTCTTTAGTAATACACAGTGGCCTCTTTTTTTCTTTTCCTTTATTTTCATAACAAAAGGGTAAGTTTCCCTTATAATATCTCATTTTAGTTTTGCCCACTGCTCTCCTACTTCCCCTAGATTTTTCCATGCAGCTAATGACTCCTTCAGGTACTCCCCCATTTTAACAAAGTTAGCTTTCCTGAAGTCGAGAACCCAGGACTTAAAATGAACTGGACCTGGTGCCCTCCTGTCCTCTAATACTGAACCTCAGCAACCAGTGATCACCGGATCACATCAGGAACACTGTCTCCATTGGTAAGCACCAGGGCCAGTATCGCTCCCTCTTGTGTGGGGTCTGTACCCGCTGAAGGAACAGATCTCCCTGCAGAGAATCCTGGATACTACATACACATGTGCTCTGGGTGTTTGAGTGATGCCAGCTGCTTCCATCTGCTTACTGTTTGTGCTTGCACATTAATTCCCAAACCTATCTGTCTGGTGAGCCCACAATCAGATGGGTTATCAGAATAGCCATCATGAATATGCAAGAAATAGATTTGTTTCATTGCCTTCTTTCTCTACAAATAAACATCTCATGCACATTCATTGTGGATATCCTGAAACCCTCAGCTGACTGAGGATCCCTATGGAGAAGTGTGAGAACCACGGCGCTCGCTCTGACTTCTCACCAGTCTGAGAGAGACGACATTCACCATCAGGGAGCCGTAGTGCACTCACTGTCACCCTCCAGTCTGAAATGTGCAGTAAATGCTCATCTCTTTTAATAATGTGCAGGCATTGTGCTTTTGTCACCTCTTGTGGCTTGTAACACTTGTTTTGGCTCACCCACCATAACGCTCTGGTGATGGGAGTCTAATCTGAAGATTTGAGAAGGTGCAGCTCACCCTTCTAAATGTGTGTCATTCTTGCCAGAGGGGGTAGACAGAGTGGATCCCTCCTCTCCTGATACAGTCCCATTCCCTGTATCTATGCACCCTGGAACTGTTGCCATTGATGTCACGGCCGGGGTCATGGTAGAAGAACCTGCAAGAACACAGAACAGCTCAGCGTTAGTTACATGTACTCACCGTCACCTCTCTTCTCAGGGCAGCCTAATGTTCTGTGTCTGGCAGGACAATATCTACAATTATAAAAGTAACCCGCGCTGTGTCTGTTTACTAAAATATAAACTCAAGTCCAGCCCCACAGCAGAGATGGTACATTCTAGTCTAGCTCAACCCTGTGTTGTAGAGACAGAATGGTAGGCTCTAGCCAGGGGAGAATTATGTCTTCTAGAGGGACAGAAAGTTTTTCTTTAGGTCTGGGAGGAAGAATGAAGGAGCTTTCCAAGATTTGACCTGGAGTGATGATACAGCAGATACAGAATTTGTCTCAGTGGGAGTCTGTTCAACTCAACACAAACTCCCTTTTTTCTAAATGTTTGCCTGTTGGAAAGAGGCAGCGAGCAGCTCACAGCCAGCTTGCCTCCTGAATGTTTGCTTGCAAAATCTTTCAGTGTTCCCCGATTCCGCCCCCTCCGTATTTTACCGATTAATTATTTTTGTAACTATTTCTTTGGAGATTTTTTTTTGTAATGCATCCCAGTTTCTTTATGTTATTCCCTAAACACACACACACACACACACACACACACACACACACACACACTGAAGGACTATCTGTGGGCACCCATGCTTCCAGCGCAGGACTGTGAAGAGTTAGCTGCAGATTGGGCAGAATAAACCCTTTTATTTCAGGATTTTTGGAATTCATCATCCAAGAGTAGAAGAGAATGTGATGAATGGGAGGATTTGGAAAGTACTAAATCCCAGCCAGACATTTTGTAATAACCGCGCACATTTTAAGTTACAGTTTGAACTGAATATTGAGAGGAACAATTGTGTATCTCTTATATATATAAACGCACCATTCTGTTCAATGCATTTAAAGGGGCTTTAGATAATGTGTCCCTCGCTCTTTATATGTCTCAGCATTCTCGAAACCTCCCATGGAATAACTTTGAAAGCTGGCCACCTTCACATCAAGCACCTCCCATGTGCCCAGAAGCATCGGCTCCTGTTTGAAATTTCTGCTTAACCATTCGTGCTCTTCTTCACTGTGGCTCTCCTGTGCACCTTGCTAACCCTTTCACTTCGTGCTTCCCGGACCCTTCACTGCCTTTGTTCCTGCTCAGTAGGGATTGTGAATGAAAGGGATCATTAGTAAGAAAGTTTTGGGATAGAAAGATATTGCATTCATCCCTGACGTCCTCGCTGTGCACAGTTTCAGAAAAACAGCGTGCAGCAGGATGCCGCATTGTGGAGATACGTTATTCACAGGGAAATGGGAGGACGGGCCGTGAGTTGTGTAGCTGTCATCCACTGCCTCCTTGCCTCATGGAAACAGGGTTTGTCAATCTGACAACCTGCCAGAAATGATAATTCCTGAAACAAGCTAGCCCAAGGTTTTGAGTGACTGTGCTCGAGGCTTGCGTGTCCATAATTCCTTTGAATTGTAGTCTTATTTCTGAGAAGCATTGTAAGGCCCTTGGTTAAGTGCAACCAAAGTTACCCTTTAGTATCAGGGCTTCCAGAAAAGAGTTTAAATTTCACACTTTGAGGCCATGCATGCGAGGGTTTTGAGCTTTGCAAAATGTGACAATGAGGAAAAAAATGATAAATAGCCTGTGTAATTACATTTACAATGTTTTCATGTGAGGTTCTTGGGGCCTGGTTTGGCCTCTGTTGGAAACAGGATGCTGGGCTTGATGGACCCTTGCTTGGTCTGACCCAGCATGGCATGTTCTTATGTTTTTTATGTGATATTTGCTGTTTTTCATGCACAATTTAACTATTTTTCAGCAAATAGCTATTTTTCTTGTGTAGTTATTCTTTTATGTGATGTTTAATGCAAATTCATCGCTAATGAGTATCTTCAATACAAAATTATGCAAACTAGCACATTGGCTAAGTAAACCACAAGGAAAGTTAATGAATAAAATATCCTCTGGTGAAGGCTGAGTCTGTACACTAAGCTGTTCTAGCACAAATGGATGGGCAGGCAGGTCCTGTATGTGTCTGCCCATAGTAATATGGTGCCAGGCCTCACTTTGTGAGCAGGCCTGGCTCGGGGAGGGGGGGGGGGGGGGGGTGTGTGAATGGGGGGTTGATGTGGCCGGATTATTCCAGTTCTTTAGATTAGGGCTCTGTGGCTTGAATTCAAACCACCTGGGATTTGAGAGCCGATTTGGTTCCCAGGATGGGGATAGTCAGGTAGAAGGTGGAGTTTGGGCGTTTCTTGCTGTGTGTGGCAGTTGCCGATGCTGGAGCTGCTGCATCCCACCCATCCACCCTTATTTAGTTGTTGTTTGTGGTTTGGTGCTTTTTTTTTTATCGTCGCAGCTGGTGGGGCGGGTAGCCCAAGCCATAGGGAGTTCTGCCAGGAGATGAATGGCTGGTTGACTTGACGGTGGTCATGTCAGGATTTCAACTGGGTGAAGTTGTCTCACATACGGCTGCTTGCCTGACAGTGGCGGGGGGTCAGAATGCACAGTTATTATAATGGGTACAGTTATTATTATTGATGTGACTGGTACAGTTATTATAATGTCGCTAATATGCAGGCCGGGTGGCCTTGGTGTTCATCTTGCTGGTAGGTGGCAGGTGTACACTGTGGGGTTGGCTGCTTTTATTATGTTTGGCTCAGGCTCCTGATTATTACTTGTAATAAAGCTGTGGCCTGTTTGATCCCACTCAGTTGTTTGTGTATTTATTGTGTTGATCTTTGAGAAAGGACAAGTGTAGAAGAAATGTAAGTCCCTGTGAACTGATGAATTATGGTAGAGTCACTGATCAAGGTATGCAGAAGTTCAAGAGAGATTACATGCAACATGCTTTTAACTAGTTCTCATGTAACTGGGTCCTGTGCTTACCCATAGGTCCTTGTGATAGAGTCACTGATTCAGCATGCAGATGTTCAAGGGAGATTACATCAATATGCTTTTAACTAGTTCTCATGTAAATGGGTCCTGTGCTTTTATAAAGAGACCGGAGAATAGAAAATACACTGGAATAAACAGAAGAGCACTGGCACACAGCACTATTCTCCTAAATGTGCATTACAATATTTTAACAAATTGAGTACGCAATAAATGTAATAATATAACACAGTAAATGTGATTTTTCAATGAATCACAACTAATTAGCCACTCGTTAAGCACTTTCAAACGATATTAATTCGTCTTTATTCACCTCCCAACTTATTTTAAAAAAGCAGGTCCATTCAATGGGTCCGTTAACACCATCCGGACTCATTGCCCCCCATTTAAAAATAAATCGCTGATCCATCCTCCTCAGTTTAGCTGACATATCACCACCATTGCACAAATGTACCTTCTTAATCACAAAGAATCTTATATCATCTACCAAATGTACATTGATTAAGAAGAAGAAGAATAAAGACAAATTAATATCATAAGAACATAAGAACATAAGAAAATGCCATACTGGGTCAGACCAAGGGTCCATCAAGCCCAGCATCCTGTTTCCAACAGTGGCCAATCCAGGCCATAAGAACCTGGCAAGTACCCAAAAACTAAGTCTATTCCATGTAACCATTGCTAATGGCAGTGGCTATTCTCTAAGTGAACTTAATAGCAGGTAATGGACTTCTCCTCCAAGAACTTATCCA
Organism: Rhinatrema bivittatum; assembly: GCF_901001135.1. Classification (NCBI taxonomy): domain Eukaryota; kingdom Metazoa; phylum Chordata; class Amphibia; order Gymnophiona; family Rhinatrematidae; genus Rhinatrema; species Rhinatrema bivittatum. Next base: position 822,568,838 of record NC_042615.1, read on the forward strand.
ATCCTTTTTTAAACACAGCTATACTAACTGCACGAACCACATTCTCTGGCAACAAATTCCAGAGTTTAATTGTGCGTTGAGTAAAAAAGAACTTTCTCCGATTAGTTTTAAATGTGCCCCATGCTAACTTCATGGAGTGTCCCCTAGTCCTTCTACTATCCGAAAGAGTAAATAACCGATTCACATCTACCCGTTCTAGACCTCTCATGATTTTAAACACCTCTATCATATCCCCCCTCAGTCGTCTCTTCTCCAAGCTGAAAAGTCCTAACCTCTTTAGTCTTTCCTCATAGGGGAGTTGTTCCATTCCCCTTATCATTTGAAGAGCTTAACGAGTGGCTAATTAGTTGTGATTCATTGAAAGTTCTTTATATATACCATTCTTGATTGGCTTAGGTCATCACGCTTTGAGATGTGATTTCCGTTGTTGAGAACGTCAGTTCCGCTTTAGTAAGTATACGATATGGTGGCGGCAGTGAGAGCTGTGTTATACGGTGAGTGTTTTACATTTGGTAAGCTGCCTTTGTCTTTGTTTATTGTAGAGATGTGTGTCGATGGCACAGTGAGGAAAATGATATGCTGAGAATCGCAGTTGAATTTGGTAAAGATGGGTCGTTATCTCAATATTAAGCAAGTTTACATTGAGACTGGTCTTTTGTACCAGAGGTTAGTATCTATCTATATGTGGTTTTGGTGTTGGGAGGTGAATTACGATTGGAAACTTGATGTGGGGTTATTTTAATTTTTAGAGTGGTGTGTAGCGGATTAAATCGATGAGTTATTCATTGAATGAGTCCCTGAAGAAGCCCCGAGGAAGGGGAGAAACAAAGATCTTTTGGGCAATTGGATTGTGAACAGACTGCGGCAAGCATGGGCTCGTTATCATGGCACTAAGGAAGTTACCGTGAAGAATTTGAAGAAACATCAAGATATACAGTAGTGTTATACCATTGGGAATGTATGATTGGTGCAATATAAAATTTGGGGTCACAATATTTACATTATATGTATTTTAATGTTTTTAGTTTGGTATGTATGAGAATGAATGTGTGAGTAGAGAGTTTTTATTGTCTAGATAGAGTGAGGATTGTCATTTCTTTTAATAAAGTTTGTACACATTGGATAAATGTTTGAGATATCCTCTAGTTATTATATGATTTTCATGTGCATTTATATATCAAGATTCTATTACATCTTCCTGTGTCTATTAGTACCTCAGCATCAGAGCAGCTATTGCAAACTATACAGTTGATGAGATAATATAATTATTAGCTCCTGAGCATCTTGGCATCCAAGATATTCCAGAATTCAAATTCAGTATCCGGGTCGGCCGTGATGCTGGTGGGACATGGGGTTTTCTTAGCACTTCTAGCTCAGGGCCAGGGGTTTTAACAGAATCATGTGGAAGGAATTATGAATGTAAAGAATAGGAAATAGCATTAGAACTTCAGGTTTCTTCTTTACAGCAAACTCAGGACCTGCTGGTTAAATCTGATTCTTCTCATTTACAAAAACTGGAGAATATAGAAAATTCTATTCATTATTTAAATTTACATATTAAATTTTCCCCAGTCAAATTTAATTTCTCCAACAGATATGTTTAAGAAATATATAACTGAGATATTGAAAGTGCCAATAGAAATTATGCCTACTTTCGCCAAAGTTTATAAGATAAAGTCTTCAAATCCGGATACAATTGATCAAGTTTCTGAACCAGAGTTGGACCTAACTCAGTTTCTGGAATCTTCTATGGATACTAAAATTTCCAGACGTGGGACTCTTTTTTGTCATGCATTTTTCCCATGATAGAGACTTGATATTAAGATCTTTTTTTCGCCAACAGGAACGTAGAAAAGGTTTCTTCTAATGCGTTCCAAGGTTTTGCTATGGGCGCTAAGTTATTTCTCAGATTTCCTTGTCAATGTATTATTATTTATCATGGTGTTAAACATGTATATTTTGATACCTCTCATTTACGCCTATATTTGGATGCTTGTCCCTCAGCTGATCCTGTCTGAATGTTCAATTTTGACTAACTGCATTTGCATTTAATGGTATTGTGAGTTGCTTCTTATTTCATTAATATTTTTCCCTAAATGATTTGCTCTTATTTTTCCTTCACCTTTAATATTACAAGGGAAATATATTGTATTGCTTAATTTTTTATTTCTTTTCCAACCATTGCTTATTATCTCTCATGTATGTTACCATAAGCTTGAATGCTTGTTAATAATTTGAGAAATTATAATAAATATAAAGTTAAAAAAATAATAATAATTCTTTAATTGGCCTCACATGGACCAACACTTGCTGTTTTCTTTTATTGCAGCCAAGAGGAAAAACACAAGATTATAACTTTGCAATCCATGACAATATGAGAAGTCTGTTTAAAATTAGTCATTTTTCAAAACATTTATCTGGCTAATTCCCCTCCCCCCCCCCCTTGGGTCTGCAAGCAGAATTTTGAAAGGGAAACATAATTTCCTTTTGAAAATTTGCAGCAAACGAGTACAGGGGTATAGGGTCAGGGTAAGCCCCCTAAAAGTGAGCAGAAGGGGTTTCATGTTGAAATCCCTGCATGCATTTCACAGCTGCAAAGTCCACGAGATAAACAATTCCCACAGCGCCAGCCCGCCAACAGATTTTCAGAGGAAAACTCCGCAGAGAGCTTTCCTAGGAAAAATGAACTCACAGGCTTGCGGGGAAATGGTTGATGCAATAACATTCTGCCAAGGTAAGGGTTCGTCTTTCTTCCTCTGAGCTGTACACAAAGGAAACATAATTTAACAGCAAATGAAAAGTGTTTCCTTTAGAGAAGTTACATTGTTGTGAAATGCACATGGGATTGGATTCCTAGCTGCTGCTGCTATAGTGTACTTACAATTTGAAATCTGTTGGGCTTTTAAGTTTGAAGCAGGTTAGTAATTATAAAGAGAATGCATCAGTCGGAAAGTATTTCCCATTTTAAATCATTCCAGCCTCTGCGCCAACTCCTGCAAATCGTAATTTGATAAAGATACCTATATTTCAGTTATTCTCTAAACCCTTATCACTCATTACTTTTAATATCTTTATTTACTTATGTATTTTTTTAAGTGTTTTTATATACCGGGATACGTTGGGAACATTATCTCAGTTCACAGGTAACTAAATACAGCAAGGAGCTTCACATGGAACAAATAACAAAGTGTAACGAGCTTCACATGGAACAAGTAACATTGTGTAAGAATGTATAGTAACAGGAAACATTACATTGGGTAAGTTCATTGCGGTGGGAGGGAATTGGCAGAGGGGCTAAGGAGGGAATATGCCGAAAGAGGGGTGTAAATTGCAGGGGGGACTGGAAGGTGTATGCATGATACATTAAACAGGGGCAAGTTGGTTTGAAATATTTATAAGGGGGTATAGGTGGAGAAGCTAGAGGGGGAGCGCAGGAGGGGTGTTAGGGTGTTTAAGGGGAGAGTTAGGCGTAAGCCTGTTTAAAGAGCCAGGTCTTGAGGTTCTGTTTGAATCTTTTTTGACAAGATTCAAGGTGAAGGTTAGGGGGCATTTTTGTTCCAGAGGGCGGGTCCGGCGAGGGAGAGGGCACGTTCCCTGGTGGATTTAAGTTTGGACAGTTTGGGTGAGGGAGTGTGCAGCGTGGCGAGGTGTTGAGCTCTGGTGGGTCTGCCGTGGCTACGGCTTCAGAGGTGTTCCTTGAACCAAGGCATGTCATGGTAGTAGATGGCTTTGTGGATTAGGGTAAGTGATTTGTAAATGATCCGGGAGTTGATTGGCAGCCAGTGTAGGTGCTTGAGGACCGGGGTGATGCAGTCTCCTCGGTGGGCATTGGTGAGGATACGTGCTGAGGAGTTTTGGAGCACATGTAGGGACTGGAGGGCGTTCCTTGGGAGGCCGAGAAGGATGGCAGGATGGCATTGCAATAATCAAGTTTGGATAAAATGGTGGCTTGACAGACTGTACGGAAATCATTAATGTGGAGCAGGGGTTTCAGTTTTTTCAGCGTGTGGAGCTTGAAGAAACCATCTTTCAGTGTGGAATTGATGAATTTCTTTAGGTTATGGTGGTTATCAAGGATGACACCAAGGCTGCGAACGTCTTGCGTGAAGGTTGTGGTGGGGAGGGGGGGGGATTGAGGGTGGGGTCATTGTTGTTATGGGGGGGGGGTGAGATAAAAAGGAGCTCCATTTTCTTCTTGCTAAATTCATCTCTTTTTTAGGGATTGTGAGCTCGTTAGTATGTCACATTGCTCAAGTATATATACCTGGAACTCTGTTTCGGTGGTTAACATTAACACAATAAAGCTACCACATTTCTGCAAAAAAAAAAAAAAAGGGATTCGGGGTGATCCGGGAAACTATAGACCACTGAGCCTAACTTCAGTGCCAGGAAAAATCGTGGGAACTATTATAAAGAATAAAATCACAGAACAAATAGATAGACCTGGTTTAATGAGACACAGCCAGCAGGGATTTACCCAAGGGAGGTCTTGCCTTTCAAATCTCCTACATTTTTAAAAAGGGGTGAGTAACATGTGGACCAGTAGATGTAGTGTAGTTGGATTTTCAGAAGGCGTTTGACAAAGTTCCTCATGAGAGGCTTCTAGGAAAACTAAAAAGTCATGGGATAGGTGGCGATGTCCTTTAGTGGATTGCAAACTTATCTGAGTATGTAGCAGCTGCTGAACATAACTGGATAGACAGTGGCAGGCTAAACACGCTTTGAAAATCCGGCCTAGGAACCTAAACTTAGGCCCTCAGCTCCAGTACATTTTCAAAAGGGACAATTTAGGTGCCTAAAAGTTAGGAAGCTAAACCCTCTAAAAACTGACCTAAAAACCATCATCTAAAATCTCCAGCTTGGAAAATTGCGAGAATTCAGCCTTTCAGTATGATTTATAGCATCTACAGACATGTTTTAGTTCCTTTCACTTTGTTCCCTGAAAATCTTTTTTTATAGGCTGCTGTTTAACAAATTATCTCTGCAGTTTGCTTACCTGGCTTCTCACAATCTTCTTTTTTGTGTTTTGGAGCTTTTCTCACTTTACTCTGGCTGTGGGGAATCTTTATCTGTTCTGGCTTTCTCTTTATCTACTTTTGCATTGTCTGGGCCCTTAACCCATTTTTTTTTTTGTCAGAGATCTGTGGCACAATGGAGTTTCTTTAGGAAAGAGAATGCCTTTTGTAGGAAAGCAAACAAGCCAGGGAGACTTCCTCTTTGCAAGAGCAGTAACACAGCACTGCTTTTCTCTCAGGGTATAATGGAGCTGTAAGTATCCAGCAGCTCACAGAAACACGAATCCAGCGAGTACGCAAACAGAGCAGCATGGAGGCTAATTCAATACAGTCCAGCACAGTGACATGAAACATTTCCGACATCCGCCCCCTAGTGTGAATGCCACTTGCTATGGCAAACTATTTTAAAAAGTAGAAATCATTGCATACAGGATGTGTATTGTGTTACTGTGATTTGTAAGCTGCATGGAGCTTTTATTAGACAAGTGTCTAAAAAATGCAATAAATGTATAAATGAGTAGCCTGCAGATTCTGCAACTGTAAACCTATTGGCTGTAAGTTAGAGTTTTATTTTCTGTTTGTATTGTCTACCATCTGTTGAGTGCATTCATCTGCACCAAGTACTGCAGTGAGTCTTCTTGTGAGAGTGTGTTTTCTTTTGATGGGCTTTGAAAGCTTGTTTTCCTCCCTGTCTGGAAAGGCCCCAGGAGTACGTGATGTGTTTGATTACCTCACAGCTTCCTGAAGTGCCCCTGTGCTCTACCAGCCGGCAGAACAGGGGTTACAAAGCATTCTCAGTGAAGATAAATGTTTTTAACTAAATGCATCCATTGAGAAGTCGGTAAACACTGAGTCTTACAGGTACTGAACTTCGAATTGATAACCTCCCAGTCTGCTTCTGAATAATCACATCAATAACAGTAACCTATTTATCCCAGATGCATTACTTCTTTTCCTTCTTCACAATGCTGAGTGGGACTGGATGACTGGATCAAGAATGTGTATTGAGGACGGGGGCTCTAGAAACCCCACCTCCCTTCATGTATGTATCATTATTTGCATGAAATGCTGGGGTCTGGGCTTACCTGGAAGAACAGTCACTATCACAGGATCCCCATAATTCCAGCGCAGCCCCTCTGTCCCGCACCAGTACTTCCCGCTGTCCGCCTGGGTGAGTTGCTCCATGGTCACTGTGAATGTGTGCGCTATGACGTTCTCCGTGATGGAGATTCTGTCCTTTGCTCCAGACTCTGTCTCGGCAAGGATGTGACAGGAACTCCACTCCTCTCCCCTGCACCAGTACTTCCTGTTAATGTCATAGCCTCTCTCATACCGGCACTGCAGCGAGAGGGATCCTCCAACAACACCCCTCACTTCCTCTGGGTCTCTGAGCCCCCAGGAACCGGCTGTAAGGAGACAGGAGGACACATTTTCAATCTAGATAAATGGGTATAGGCAGTGAGAGTTAGCTGCTCAAAAATGTTGGGTTGAAGAGAGGATTTCACCTCTTACTCCTGAATGGCCACATGGCAGTGTAATTTGCAGTCAGTTAGTTTTTCACCAGCTGGATTTAGGGGAATTTTCAGAAGCAGTTTAGCTGGTTAACCTTAGGGATAGCTGGAAATTGACCCCATAATGTCCTGGGGTCAGTCTCCACCTGCTCTTCTCCCCTCACTGTCACTGAAGCAATTCTCTTTTCTATTCTTAGTGAAGGGGATTTTGGAAATAGAAAAGTGCTAAGAATAAAATAATATACTGCTCTTGGATACATTAATTTCTGGTAACTGTAACATAGTAGCATAGTAATGACAGCAGAAAAAGACCAAGTGGCCCATCCAGTCTGCCCAGCAAGCTTCAATAGATAGCAACTGTCACGCCTTGCAGGCTACCACCGTGTTTCTCTTAAGGGAAGCAACCTGACCTCAGCTCTGTGCAGTCATCCCAAGCTCTATGAGAACGCTGGGTGATGAGCTCTCTTCAAAATTCAGACAGTGCTGCTGGACACACTTTGCTTATGGACTGTGCCGTAGAAGCCGTCCTGTGATTATTCCCGTATTCCCCAGACTGTAGAAATCGGGGACCTCTTGGTTATTCTCTGAATACAATTCCCCTTTTCCCTTTGCCATTCACGGGAGGAGCAATGTTGCAGTTTCATTAAAATCATCAAGGCTTATTGGTTAATGGTAGTAATCTCCATGCTGTCTGCTAAAGGTAGTAACTGCCGCACCAGCAAGTTACCTCCCTGCACGTTTTCTTAATTTTTGGGGGGACTAGGCTATAGAAGGAGTCCTGTGCTTTTTTCCTTATGTCTGTGTCTCAGTATCTCAGACCATAGAAGGCAAGGCCCTCGGTTGTTTTCTGAATCCATTTCCCCTTCCCCCCCCCCCCCCCCCCTGCCATCAAAGCAGGGAGAAATATTGCAATTGCATTAAAAGCATCAGTAAATGCTGAGCTGTGGAGGTTCTGCACATCACACTACTGATATGGCCCAGTCTGCCCCTGAATATTCACATCAATGGACTTAGACCATAACCCATACAGTGGAGATCTAAGAATCTCTACTACCTGCCCTCCCCCTCTCCTCCCCCCCCTCCTGTGCCCCTCCCCCCCTTGCTCTTCTCCTTTTCCATCTGTGCCCCTACCCTCCCTCCCCCCCCTGGAACTTTGCTGCACTTCATAACCCCTATACCACTTTCTCATTGTTAAAGATAAAGTTTTCTTAGTTTGTACAAAGTTTCTCTTTCTTTCTTTCTACCTTTTTCCTCCATAGCTATTTAGTTCTTTTATGTTAGTATATATAATCTCAGAATGTTTTTACGATGTTTATATCTTACACCCTTTGCGTTTAACCATGACCTGTTATTCTGTTCATTGTATTTTCCTCCTTTCAGTTCAATGTAAGCCGGTATGATGTGCCTCACGAATGTCGGCAAAGAAAAGCCTATAAATAAATAAATAAATACCCACATCACTTATCCTCCAGTGTCACAATGCTGGAGTGGCACAGGATCAGGAGTGTGTGCTGGAGCGAGGAGCTACTGAATCCTCACCTTTCAGTCTCCCCACCTTCACATATGCATCATTATTAGCATGAGATGCTGGGGGTCTGGGCTTACCTGGAAGAACAGTCACGGCCACAGGAGCTCCAGGATCCAAGAGTGAATCATCAATCCCGCACCAGTACTTCCCGCTGTCCCCTTGGGTGAGCTCCTCCATGGTCACTGTGAACGTGAGTGCTGCGACGTTGTCCCGGATGGTGAGTTTGCCCTGGGTCATGTGGCGATTCGATTCTGTCTGAATAAGGATTCTGCAGGAGATCCGGACATCTCCCCGGCACCAGTATTTATTGTGAGTCTCATAATCATTCTCATACTGACACTGCAGGGAGAGCGAACCTCCAACCAGACCCCTCACTTCCCTCAGGCCACGCAGCCCCCAAGATCCTGATATAAAGAGAAAGGGGGGACAAATTTGTAAGAATTGAAACATTTTCATTGCAAATAATAAATAACTGCACATTGATGAGGAAATATTTGAAAACAGCCCACCCAGGTGATACATCTGTGAGTAATTTCCCTTTGATGATTGCCCATGGGTACCGCTGACCCCCAGACATTGCTTCTGCTTCCTGTGTGGGCTAATATTTAACATGCAATGCACCTGAATGATTTCCCAATCCCACCCGAACCCTGGAATGTCTCCTATCGTCACAGCTAAGAGTCGGGCCCCTGCGCGACAGGCGTGCATTTGCAAGGGAGAGTACACCCAGGGAGGGCAGCAGGAGCGGCCGCCAGAGGAGCCTAACCTACTGGCAATCCGCGAAGGAGAGAGGCCGCAGGCTGAAAATGAACGACCTGGTGTCACACCGGCAGTGTTCCCTTTTATTTGCGTGCGCGCCCGCTCACGCAGCTTCCTATCCCTGCCCCCAACCGGGAAGACCGATGGACCACAGCCCGAAGACAACAGGAGGCTCGTGGGGGCCAGATTGGCCTATCGGGGCTTCGGGCTTGCCGATCCGACCAATCATATTGTTGATAATGAATTAGGGATGTGAATCGTTTTTTGACGATTTAAAATATCGTCCGATATATTTTAAATCGTCAAAGATCTAACGGGTCGCAGAGGGTGGACGCTCTCCCTGACCTGTCGTGTGGCAGGGAGACTCTTAGGTACCTGGGAGTCCACCTTTACATCGCGGGAACCACGGCCCACGTGAACTGGAGCGAGCTCGGAGAGAAGGTGGAAGCTCGCCTTGGGGCGTGGAGGGTTCTGCTGTGGCTGGTGTCCTTCCGCGGTCGGGCCCTGGTGGTGAACCGGCTGGTGGCCAGCAGGCTGTACCACCGCCTCATCGCCTTGAGCCCGACTCAGGAGTTCCTTGCCCGCACTCAGAGGAAGCTGCTGGACTTCTTCTGGGGTGGCAGGCAGCACTGGGTCTCTGAGGGGGTCCTGGCTCTCCCATCGGGAGAAGGCAGGCACAAGGTTGTGTGCCCGAGGAGTCAGGTGCACACCTTCTGTCTACAGGCCCTGCAGAGATACCTGTGCGAAGACCCCACTCCGCGATGGCGCCCGATGGCGACACATTTTTTTCCGCCAAGCGGGCAACCTGTGGTACGACTGGTTAGCTGTTGGTGATAGACCCGAGAAGCTTTACCCCCAAGCGGCTCTCGCAGCTGCCAGGATTCTACAGAGATGTGCTGAGAGCTTGGGCATTGCGGCGCCTGACCAGGGGCTTGCCGAGTGGGCAAGTGACCTCCTTGGGGAGCCCCCCCCCCTGCGCAACCATGCTCTGGGTTTGGAGGGGTTGGAGGACCCGAACCTGCGATGCTACCTGGTCGGAGCCCGGGTGACCAGGGTCAGGGTCTTGCTAGAAGCCCCGACCCCCCACGAGCCTCCTGTTGTGAAGGCGCCTGATGCTCTCCGACTTCTAGCCAGAGTCACGAGTGAGGGGGCACCGCAGCCTGGGGATCCCCGCTCAACCACACACACCCCCCCCCCCCCCCGGCGCTGCTGGTAGGGCCTAGGTTTGCCACGGGACTGGGCCCCCTCGCAGAGCTGACATGGTAAAATGTAGGGGATAGAGGAAATTGTGCACCCCCAGTGCCTCCTCAGCAGCGGGCACCCAGGAGAGGTCGGCTGTCAGCGGGTTAGGAAAAGGGATGCTCAGTTTGATGAAGGTCCCTTTTCCTAACCTGACTGCCGGCACACTTTTCTTTTCAATTGTTCAACTCCTTTTTGCTCCTCTGACTTATTATCACCACGATATTAAGTCAGAGGAAGTACAGAAAAGCAGTATTTTCTGCTATTCTATACACTTTTTGGGCTGCTCAGAAAGTAACACCTGCTTGGGGCAGGCGGTGATTTCTGAGGGCAAAAATGTGCACATCAGGAGCACTTTTTTTTTTTTTTTTTTGCAATGGGGGAGAATAGCCAATAGTCTTAGCTCCTGTCTCTCTTCTGCAAAAGCCCCTGGAAGCCCTAGCATTTCTTGCTCTGCAGCTTGAGTCATTTGTAATGTAAAAAAAAGCAGCAGACGAGCCCAACAGATAACAGCAAGCAACCAAAAAGTCTTCTCTGTTTCACTTGTCTCAGATTAACCGTGCTCTAATAAGAGTTAATTCCAGAGGTTTAAACAGGTGAAAACCCCTCACTACATCTGATCCCTCAGCGTATGGGGCTGATAACATCGGTGTTAAAATGACCTGCTGTGTCAGGGCTCTCCAACCTTTCCCCGGGAGGGGCCACACTGCCAAGGTGCAGTTTTCAGAGAGAGATTAATTTAAACAATCAATAATGTCCTTCTATTTGCATGTTATATGTGATTGATATTATATTACCAATCTTGCCAATGCGTCTGTTTGCTATTATTTATTTCTTTATTTAATTGTTGCCTGCCTTTTGGAATATGAAATTCACTGGAGGCAGAGTACAACATATTAGGATGGTAGCATACAATAAGAAAGCAATAGCAGCATTTGATTTCACAATGGAAGAAGTATCGTAGAAAGGATTGAAATTAGAGGGAAGTCAACATGGTTCTGTTTTCTTTTTTAGGATGGGATAAATGGGATTTCAAGGATCAGCATAGAGAAGGGAATTAGGGAAGGGAGAGAAGGCGAGAGGCCCAGGGATTGAGAAACAGGATCAGGGATGAAGGGAGTAAGTAGGGTGGAGGGGAGATGGGGAGGATCAGGTATGGGGAAGGGAGGGGGGAGGATTTGTGATTTGAGGTGAGAAGAAGCAGTCTTTATCTTAAGATGTTGAACTTATAAAGTTTTGCTTGCTGCCACACTAAGCAGGATTCTTACGGTTCTGAGCTCCACAACCCGTGCAATAAGGTGGATCAACTTAATGGGTGGGTGGCAGTTATGTCCGGGATGGCAACAGGATAAAGATCCTGCAAGAGACTAAAGGCACAGTAGAATCTTTATGGGCAGAAATCCCATGTGTATAGGGGAATAGTATAGCAATCGGAGTATAGTACCATCCACCTGGCTAAAATAAGATGGATGATGAAATGCTAAGAGAAATTAGGGAAGCTAACCAATTTGGCAATGCAGTTATAATGGGTTAGTTTGATTATCCCAATGTTAACTGGGAAATGTAACATCAGGACTTGCTAGAGACATAAAGTTCCTGGATATAATAAATGACTGCTTCATGGAGCAATTGGTTCAGGAACCAACAAGATTTTAGATTTAATTCTTAGTGGAACGCAGGATTTGGTGAGAGAGGTAACAGTGGTGGGGCCACTTGCCAACAGTGATCATAACATGATCAAATTTAAACTAATAACTGGAAGGGGGACAATAAGTAAATCTGCAGCTCTAACACTAAACTTTCAAAAGGGAAACTTTAATAAAATGAGGAAAATAGAAAAAAACTGAAAGGTGTAGCTGCAAAGGTTAAAAGTTTTCAACAGCCATGGACATTGTTTAAAAATACAATCTTAGAAGCACAGTCCAGATATATTCCACACATTAAGAAAGGTGGAAGGAAGACCAAACGCTTGCCACCTTGGTTAAAAGGTGAAATGAAAGAGGATATTTTATCCAAAAAACTTCCTTCAAAACTTGGAAGAAGGATCCATCTGAAGAAAATAGGAAAAAGGATAAGCATTGGCAAGTTAAATATAAAAACACTGATAAGGAAGGCTAAGGGATAATTTGAAAAGAAGTTGCTGTAGAGGCAATAACTCATAATAAAAACTTTAAAATATGTCCAAATCAGGAAGCCTACGAAGGAGTCGGTTGGACCGTTAGATGATCGAGGGCTTAAAGGGGCACGTAGGGAAGATAAGGCCATTGCGGAAAGACTAAATAAATTATTTGTTCAGTGTTCACTAATGAAGATGTTGGGGAGGTACCCATTCCACAGACAGTTTTCAAGGTTGATGATTCAGATGAACTGAACCAAAACACAATGAAACTAGAAGATGCAGTAGGCCAGATTGACAAATTGAAGAGCAGCAAATTGCCCAGGCCAGATGGTATAACCTCCAGGGTTCTGAAAGTGTTACGGTCGTGGATCCCTGGGCCGAGGGGGAGTAGGCGCCACCTATGAGGAGGAGCCCCATAGGTTCCCATCGTCGGCTGGTGAGGCTGGAGATTGACTGAGACCCTGAGGGAGCTTCACCACTACCAGCCCTTGTTCCCCGCAGGTGGAGCCCTTGGGTACTGGGGCTGGCTGGACTTATGTGGGGTCTCAGGTACAGAAAGTCTCGTGGTGCTAGAGTAGCAAGGGTCATGGCAGGCAGCGTATCTCGTGGTCCAGTCAGACAGGAGTCAAGGCCGGCAGCGTATCTTGAAATCCAAGGCCAGGCAGGATCAGGGCAGGCAGCATATCTCGTGGCCCAAAGGCAGGCAAGGGTCAAAGCAAGGTCCAGGAAGTCAGGAACACAGGACAAAGGTCCGGAACACAAATATATTTATTTATTTATTTTTTCTTTAGATTTATATTCCGCTTTTTGTCCTTTTTTCAGCACTTCAAAGTGGATTACATTCAGGTACTGTAGGTATTTATATAAGGTATTATATAAACATTATTAGGTCAAAAATACAAAATACTAGAGACTCAATATTATAAAAGAAAAATAGGAGGGGCAAGATGGTGGCGTAAACCGGGCTTGTTGAAAGTGCTCTCTCTTGCTACTTTGTTTCTTTGAAAGGGCCTTTGAAAAGAAAAGGGAAGGTTCATGTCCCGTCCCCCCCCCCCCCCCCCGACACTGCATTCCCGACAGGACAGTGCCTTATTACATCTTACAAACCTGGAGCGGCTTCGACAGAGGGGGTATGTTGCCTCGCTGCGGTTCCTGGCGAGGGAGCGTCGGAACCACTTGGGGATGTCACCTTGAGTCCCCCGGATCTTCATCCACAGGGTCGGGGACAGAGAGGAGGTTTGACGATGCTGTCTGTGCTTCCCCCTTGCTCATCGGAGACTTTTGGATTTCCTGATTCAGGGACCAATGCAATAAAGGCGCCAAGAAAGCAGGTCTGAACAGTCAGCGCCCACTATCTTAATGCGCGCATGGTGCCCCAAAGGGGAGTGCCATGCAATATTTAAATTAGACGGTCACGCTAGGAAGGAGGCACTAGGGGGTGGATTAGCGCCTATTTATCGCGTGGCTGACTGCGGGTTAACAATGCGCTCGGCTGAGCACACTGTATTGCATTGGCCCCTCAGTTTTGATGCCAATGGAGAGCTTGAGAGCTTGTGAGGGAGTCGCAGCTGTACTGTGGAGAGCCGCATTGGAGGTGGATATCTCTCCTCTTGGAGATGGAGTGAGTTTTTTCATGTACCACCTAAGCCAGTGGTGGTGACACTGGATGTGTTGTGGGACCTAGTGGCTGGTTTTGGTTGTTCTTTGAGAGTACAAGATACAAAATTGGAGAACCTACCACAAAGTTAGAATCCTTGGAAAGCAAAGTTGATGGTCAAATTAATGGGTTTAAAGCTCAGTTAGAGACGGTGGAATCTTCCATTTCTAAGATTTAAACTTGCAACATCAAAATGATCAAAGATCCTGGCAACGTCTCTCGTAGAATAGAACGTTTGGAGAACTATTCAAGGCATTTAAATCTATGTTTTTTGAATGTTCCCAAGGTGGTGGGAAAAGATCCTTACTATACCCTAAAAAATTAGTTCTTGGAAATACTTAAATTTGAAGATGGAAAAACACCTTGTATTAGTAAATTGTTTTTTTCTGCCTGTTTCAGCAAAGGAGAGGTCTCTTCAAAATCGCCCTGAGATTTTAGAAAATGTGACCCAATTTTTAGAACATACTGTGGTTGAGATATATGATCGAGCTACTCTCCTAGTCTCGTTTGTTTCTGAGCAGGAACTAAGTGAGGTTATGAGAAGATACTTTAAGAACATAAAAGCTCATTTTCATAGCCAGAAAGTCCGTATTTATCCGGACTTTGCTTGTGCTACACAGGAAAGGAGACGTGATTTTCTCCTTTTAAAACTGCAGATAATAGCTTTGGGGTTCTCTTTTGTTCTACGATATCCATGTAAATGTATTATTCGCTCTCAGAATTAATGTTTTGGGTTTTTTTCTACCTGGACTGTTGCGGTTCTGGCCACAAGCGCTGCGACCAGACCTTTACCTCCGAGTTTCTGGACCTGTTCCCGCTTTCACTGGCCTAGTTCCTCTCCTGTTCGGCGGCGTCCTGGCGAGGTCCGCGCCGCCGGGAGGCCCTCCATGGACGCCCTGCTTCTAGGCATGCGCGTGTGCCACTTGGGCGCTTTTCTAGGCCATTTCCCGCCAGTGTTGACTCCGCCCAAATCCTGACGTTAGACGCCGCGGCCTTGATAAGCCGACCGCGGCCACCCAGTCTTTGCCTTGCAACGGGCTTACCTACCGGATCCCTGTTGCACTGTGCCCCGGAGCAACCTGTCTTGTTATTCGCTCCGTTCCTGCCTGCCTGCTACAGTTCCTACCTGGTTCCAGTACCCAAGTCCAGCTACAGTTCCTGTCTGGCTCCAGAACACGAACCCTGTTACAGTACTGACCTACTGTGCTAGACTGGTTCCAGTTCCCAGTCCTGGTCCACTACCGCCTAAGTCCAAGCGGCCAGGCCCCTACGGGCTCCTCCCGGGGGGGCTTTGGCTTCCAAGGGTGAAGCCACCTAAGTCCCAGTGGTTGGGCTCCTACGGGCTCCTCCCGGGGGAGCACCAGCTTCCAGGGTGAAGAGCACCTCTACGTCCGGCCTGAATATCTGCCTCCCAGCTTGTGGTATACTAGAGACTTTTGAACACCTTTCCCAGTCTTCTGCAGGTCGGCCCAAGGGTCCACTAAACAGAGACTCCCATAACATGGACAACTTAAATCTCTTATTAATTCCAGGAGTATAACTTCTTTGTCTTATGACAGTACCTAGGTGAAGATCCATAAGGAAGTGAAGCCTTAATCACGTTAAGCCTGTTTCTTGTATGAGATTACCTATATCTCCCATATGTTTTCCCCTCCTGTCTCACTGTATTACTTAATTGGAAAATGTTCATACCTGGGCTTAATTTCCTTTTTTGATTATTTTTCTATTTAATATGTCATTTTCATTTTCTGGGTTATCTTACTTGTATTTGATGAAAATAATAAAAAGAAAAGAAAAATAGGAAGGAAGCAAGATCAAAGGAGCAATTATAAAGAAAAACGTGAAACATAGGAATAGAAAAAAACCAGAGACAGATAAGCTTTTTGCAGATATCCAATCATTAAGTGACAAGGTGAGCATCCAAATGTGACCTCAACTGTGCAGGATCAAAAAATATAAATTTGGAATTTAGATGAATGAAAATACATTGACAAGGAAAGCGAAGAATAAATTTAACACCACGTCTTGCACACCATAAGACATTTTTTCCTCCTATCCTGTGTAGCTCGTGTGATATCTGGGAAAATCCAAACACATTGACCATAGGAAAGGGATGTTCTGTGGTGAAAAAACAATTTCAAAACTAAATCCCGTTCCTTGGGAAAAACAAAAGAGACAACTTCCCCCGTTTAGAAACAGGCAAATCAGTACAGGATTCTAAAAAGTCTGCTAGATTCAGATTAGGCTGGCAACGTGAAAAGTTAGAGTCCATTTTCAAATCCTTCAGGAAATAGTGCTGTGCAATAGTAGGCATAGCATTGGAAGGAATTCCAAGCACTTCAGAAATGAATTTATTGAAAATTTCCAATGGAGAAAGCCAATCACACACAGGAAAATTCAAAACCGTCAGATTTAAATAACAGAGGGAATTTTTGATATTTTCGAATTTCCTAGAATTCATCTCTTCATAGTGAATTAGATTTGGTTGAACACTTTGACAAGCTGAAATTTGGGTACCCATATGTGAAATCTTTTCACCGTGTTGGGCAAGCAAAGCTTCATTGCCTTGAAAACGGCTGTAAATGTCTGAGGTAACAGTAACCAATGAGAAAAAAGATTTCTCTAAAGTCATCAAAGCTGACCAGACAGAATCCAGAAGGCTTAACCAATGAAGGAAAAAGAAGAGGATTTTCTAAACCTTGTCACATAGAGGGTGTAGGAAGGCCTCCAGGAACCTCAGCACTCCGCAGCAGTGTTAAGGCTTGTATCCACCAGATTGCTAGTGTCTCAACGGCAAGCCGAGGCTCTCCAGATTTTCCCGGGAGTGCCACAAATTTAGTCGGCGCATCCACATCCCAAGGGGTCACTCGAGAGCAGGAGAAACTTCCCCAGAAGTCATCAGTTCAGGGCCCTGAATCAGCCTACATGGCAGCAAAAGTGATCCCGACCACTGAGGAGACAGAGTGATTGGCATCCAGGGGCTCAATGTGACATCAGCATCCGGAAGGATGGCCATGCAATTCTTGGGTTCTCTAACCAAAGATCCAGCCTCCTGTGAAGAGGAAGCTATAGGGGCTCGGAACAAGACAAGCTTGGGTTGGAAAGGATCCAGTGAGGGAGTAGCTGTGGACAACTCCCAAACTTTAGACTTCCTTTTGGTATGAGGCATGGCTGAAAAAGAAAAAACAGAGGAAATGTCGGAGCTCCAGCACACCATGTCTCTGTTAAGACGCCATCTTGCTTCCCTTCCACACTGTATTCAATTCTGGTTGCCACATCTTAGAAAGGATACTGATGCACTGGAGAAGGTATAGAAAGGGCAGCCAAAATGATAAGGGGATGGAATGGCCACTGTGAAGAAGGCTAAAGAGGCTGTTAAGCTTTGAGAAGAGTTGGCTGAGGGGGGATATGATTGAGGGCCTTAAATTCATGAGAAGACTAGAACGGATTGATGAGAATCGGTTATTTACTCTTTTGGATAATACAAAGACTAGGGGGCACTCCAAGCAGTTAGCAAATAGCACATTTAAAACAAATTGAAGGAAATTATTTTTCACTCAATGCATAATTAAGCTCTGGAATTTATTACCAGAGGGTGTGGTTAAGGCATTTATCTTATCTGGGTTTAAAAAAGGCTTGGTCAATTTCCTGGAGAATTGTGTATAAACTGCTATTAGACAAGTTGACTTAGGGAATCGCCACTGCTTATTACCAGCATTAGTAGCATGAGATCTATTTAATGTTTGGGATCACATCTTGGTTGACCATGCAGGATAGGATTTTCCATGTTCTAGCAACACAGGGTCTTTCACTTTAGCTCAAGCCATGATGCACAAGAAAAAAAAACTTTTTGAACTTCGTGGTGTGGCTAAACACATTCTGTGCTTAACACCTGTTGCAGTCCAAAACTGCTGTGTTTTGGGTGTCTGGATCCATAACCCAATGTTGGATGCTGTCATTCAGCCTTTGTGTTCAAAGTAAGTAACTGAGCAGAAAGATTGCCGCCCACATCACCTAATAGTTAGCTCCAAAAAGAAATGTTCACTTGTTATGTGAGAAACAAAACACCCCTGCAAAACAGGAAAGCTAGAGTCTATTTAGAAGCTGCCGCTCAGATGCAAGGCAGATCAGAAATGAAACTTGAAAGCAGAAAATGGAAAGAGAGAGAGAAACAAGGTGGGTCTTACGACATTTCAACTCCTTGTCTAATCACTAGCAGTAAATGTGAAACAGAAAAGGAGAGAAGCATCTTCAGCTTTACCTTATTTTACATAGCTGTGCATTAGTTCAAACACACAAGAACCTTCCTTCTCGTGTTATACCCTTCGGAGTTGATATTCCCAATAGCTAGGAGGTCTTGCAGCAGAGCTCCAGAGGCCTGAGTGTGTCCCAGATTGAGGGCTGATTATACACAGCTCCAGCCTGACCCACCCTTGCTGATTCAGTAGTCTTCTTAGAACTTGCTCTTGGAAACCACTGTTTGTCCTGCCTTGTTCCTGCTTCCTGTCTTCTGCCTGATTTCTGCTCTGCAATTGATCGATGTTTCTTGCCCTGGTGAATCCCCGCACCCAAGGGCCCAGCCTGCAGGGAACGGTGGCTGCTTCAGGTAGGAGATGGCCTGCTCTGCCTTCAGGAACATCTGGTGGCTCCAAGGCATGGTGCTGTATCCAGGTGTGGAACCTTCCTGGCCTTGCTAGAACAGGCCTGTGACAATTTGCACCCATTCGAATCAAAGACGTGGTTGTGATGGCGCAATCTCTGAGAACCCAAGGTATCAAAACATCTTAAAAAAATGTTTTTCAAGAATTACAGGCTCAGCTCCCTATCTTTCCGTGAAATGTGGTTCTGCCCAGTTAACCGTTTAGAAACAAAGAAACATGATGGCAGAAGAAGACCATGTAGTCTACCTAATCTGCCCATCCTCACCAACTCTTCAGCTTTTTAATTCCTACCACTCCCTCAGAGATCCTCTGTGTTTATCCCTTGCTTTCTTCAATTCAGATACTGCCCTTGGGTGTGTCTGGGTGTGTGTCAGCCTGCTTTTCTAGGAACGAGAAAGAGCCTGTGTGTGTGTGTGAGAGAGAGAGAGAGAGAGAGTTAGAATAAAGTTTGTGCATTTCCCCCTCCTTCCAATCCACAACAATCTCAGAGTAACAGGAAATCAAAATATACCAGGTACAGGGAGAAAGAGATTTTTTAAATCCTTATTAATTTTAATTTTGAGGTGTTATTTCATGTGTTTGCTGTTCTGAAATAATTTATTAGTGTTAGGGAAATATTAGAACACATTTATGTGATGTTTAGTTACAGGATGTTCTATTAGCTGTTTTGACTTATTTATTTTTTTTATTAGAATAGTGTTAATTTATGAAAGATATTTTATATTTCTTGATTTTATTGGTTGATGTTTTGTGAGGAATGATGATGTTTCTGTTTTTCCATTGTTGCACTGCATAACACAGTTGAGCTTGTTGTGGTTTCCAGTTCAGATTTTATTGGCACTTTCCGATTTATGCTGTATTTGGTAAGGGTATGTAAGGTATTCTGCTCTCACAGGAGTGGCCATCCAAAGTCTTGTGAGCTGCAGGTACTGGCTGGGCTTCATTTAGTCTCCTGGAAAGTGCAGGTGCTGAGAGGGGATGGGAATGGGAAAAGGTGGGAGCTGCTTCAGGCTATTGACCGGCTGGCGGCGAGCAGTACTGGGGCGGAGGGCAGTCTGTGAGTGAGCAAACAAAGTGCAGCAGCACAATAGTAGAATGTGCATGTATGTGTGTGTGTCAGAGAGAGGGTGGCTCTGTGTGTGTGTCTGTGCCGGAGAGAGAGAGAGAGTGACTGTGTGTCCCCATCAGCCAGGCTGGATACTGGTATTCCCCCAGCAGGAGCAGTACAGGGCTCTATAGCACAGCAGGGCAGGGTCTTCTGCCTGGCAAGCCATCTCCCCCTTGGGTTGGGCCCGCAGGTTTTGGTGGCCAGTAGACCTTTTCTAGCAGGGTGCAAGGCAGGACATGGTCAGGGCAGGCAGTGGTCAGACAAAGTCGGAGTCCAGGCAGAGAACAGCAAACAGGCCGATACAGTACAGTGCACTCCGACGGACCGCACTGTTAGCCTGCTCTTGGACGCACATTTTCCCTTACTCCTTATTCAGTAAGGGGCCGAAAACGCGCATCCAAGCCGCCGAACCTAATAGGGCCATCAACATGCAAATGCATGTTGATGGCCCTATTAGGTATGCGCGTGGGATACAGAAAGTAAAATGTGCAGCCAAGCCTCACATTTTACTTTCAGAAATTAGCGCCCACCCAAAGGTAGGCGCTAGTTTCTGCCGGCACCAGGAAAGTGCACAGAAAAGCAGAAAAACTGCTTTTCTGTGCACCCTCCGACTTAATATCATAGCGATATTGTCGGAGGTCCCGAAGGGAAAAAAAAGTTAAAAAAAATAAATTTGAATTCGGCCCGCGGCTGTCGGGCTGAAAACCAGACGCTCAATTTTGCCGGCGTCCGGTTTCCGAGCCCGTGGCTGTCAGCGGGCTCAAGAACCGACGCCGGCAAAATTGAGCATCGGCTGTCAAACCCGCTGACAGCCACCACTCTGGGCTAAAAAGGAGGCGCTAGGGACGCGCTAGTGTCCCTAGCGCCTCCTTTTCCCTGTTTCTACCGCACCACCTAATCTGAATACTGAATCGCGTGCACCGGCGAGGGGCCGGTGCGCGCGCCGGGAGAGCGGGCGTTCGTCCGCTCTCCCGCAGACTTTACTGAATCGGCCTGAAAGTAAGGCCAGAAGTCAGTCCGAGCCTCCAACAGAAGATCAGTCCAAGGGAGGATGACTGGGAGGAAAGACAAAGCAGTACAGGGGAAAAAAGGCTGGGCAGAGTAGGAGCACGGAAAGACAAGACAGGAGCAGAATAAATCACATAGACATTACAAAGTAAATCACAGAGGCAGGAACAAAGTGAAATAAAGGTACAAGGCAGGGTACATATAGGCTAGATAGGCCAATAGGAGGGCTGGGCAAGACAAGAGCAAGACAGGAGACAGGCCAACACAAGGCACAGGAACAATATACAGAAAGGCTAAGTTATTGAGGCACCTAGACAGGACAGGACAGCGGAGGACCACTGGGAGCCCCTGGGGTGACTCAAGGCAAACTGCTGCCTGAGGCAAAGGATGAAAGATTCTCATGCACACACACACACATTCAGGCTCTTTCTCTCTCATACACATGCATTGGCTCTCTCTTTCATATACATACACACAGGCTCTCATAGAAACATATAGAAACATAGAAATGATGGCAGAAAAAGACCAATCGGCCCATCCAGTCTTCCCAGCAAGCTCCCACACTTATTTTCCCATACTTATCTGTTTCACCGACCAACAAATTCAGGGCCCTTGTTGGTAACTGTCTGATTTGAATTTCCTGCCACTGCCACCCCCTGCCGTTGATGCAGAGAGTAATATTGGAGTTGCATCAAAGGTGAGCATAAGGCTTAATGGTTCAGTAACCGCTGCATCAAGCAAGTTACCCCGATGCTTGGTTACCCCGACTGCACAGATCAATGCCTTGTTGGATGTTGTCTGAATGTAAATCCTCTTTTCCACATTTCCCCCTGCCATTGAAGCAGAGAGCAATGCTGTATATGTATTCAAAGTGATGTATCAGGCTTAATTGGTTGAGGGTAGTAACCGCCGCAATAAGCAAGCTACCCCCACGCTGATTTGTTTACCCAGACTGTGTAGTTCAATCCATGTTGGATGTTGTCTGAATGCAAATCCTCTTTTCCTCATTTTCATATACATACACACAAGCTGTCTCTCTCATACACACATGCAGATTCTCACACATGCAAGCTCTCTTTCTCTCTCATACATATGCATTTCTTTCTCTCTCTCTCTCACACACACACATTCTATCAGGGCCTCCACCTCTCTTCTGAGCCTCTTCTTCAGCCACCATGGGATAGGCTCTGTGGCAGTCTATCCTTCCTGTCCTCAGCCTGCTGCCCTGCTAGGCCTTGTCTTCAGTTGCTGTGGAATGGGCTCCATGGCGGCCTGTCTGTCTTAGAGTCTGGGAACTGCTTGAGGAAGGGAGGCTCCTGCACACTGCTAGCCTCTCCCTTCTCTGTGACAGATTCAAGGGTGGAAGCTATGAGCTTACAACTTCTGCCTAAAAACTGGACGCTGAGAAAGGGGAAAATTGCAGACAACATGGCTGACAGTACCGGGGGGGGGGGGGGGGGGATTTTATGTGAGCTGCAGTTTGTGCTCCAAAGAGCCACATGGCAGCAGCTCGTTGGATGCTGTTTAACCAGCGCTGAAATAGATCAATAGATGTACCATGCCTTCTTTCCAGGTTAACCCAGAGTCGCTCCACATTATCTCTTAAGCCCTGCAGTTCAGTTGCTTTCATGTAAACTGCCCTCAGAGTGGATCACACCTGGGCTGATGGAGTGAAAGTAAGCAGGGGGCTCGCGATGGTTTCCTTCAGGGGGGGCCACACCTGCAAAGCCCTCTCTCCTGCTGGGGTTGGTGTGGTTGAATATAACCCACCCAGTCGCTCTCCCAGGGATAGGGAGGGAAAGCAGGAAGAAAAGTTTGAAGAACAATTGTGTGTACTTCTCCTTTGAAAATTGCCCCAGGGAAAGAGCACCCATGCAGATTTTCTCGTCTTTTTTTTTTCCCTGTGGATACTTTCTTCCAACCAAATCCGCAGGCATAGCTTTGAAAATCCCAAACCGGTACCATTTTAAATGCCCACTTACAAAGGTAAAACATTTTACGAAAAGAAATCCCTTTGAAAGTTGCGTCTAAGTTTCACCCCAGATTCTGCACCATTTTGGTAGCTTTGATCTCCAGTGCCATCCTCTGCCTAACTCCTTTTTGTGTTACAGCCTCCAGAACCGAACACAATACTCCAGAGAATGTCTCCCAGTGCTTGGTTAGATGGCATTATCAGAAGGTTTTATCTACTGCTTATAGAGTCGACCCCTTTTGTAGTGAAACATACTGTACCTGGATGTAACTCGCCTTGAGCTACAGCGAAAAGCCATGAGTTAAACACGCTTAAATAAATAATATCGCTCTGGCACTTGCCATTGCTTTTGTCAGTTTTAAGAGCCTTAAGCTCATCAGATATGAATGTCTATCAACCTTGTAAAACTCATTTTATTTATGAATGTTTTACCTGTAAA
This sequence comes from Rhinatrema bivittatum, assembly GCF_901001135.1. Taxonomy (NCBI): domain Eukaryota; kingdom Metazoa; phylum Chordata; class Amphibia; order Gymnophiona; family Rhinatrematidae; genus Rhinatrema; species Rhinatrema bivittatum. The sequence continues at coordinate 822,591,854 of NC_042615.1, forward strand.
CCATTATGAACTAGTGATTCTCGCATGGAATGGCGGCGTCTAAAACATTTAATTAAATTAATAAATGTGATCATCCCCAGATCTCTCTCCTGTTTGATGCACATTTGTACCCTGTCCCCTATCATGTTGCTGAGCTCCAAATACATTTTTTTATTTAGACATGTTTAGACATGTTCAAGCAAGCTTACACTCAATGATCATCTCTTCTTCTGAAATGCCGATCATTTGTTCCACTCAAAATACATAGATATCTATCTATAACTCCTTCTCATCTAATGAATCTAAATATATACTCTACACCCCCTCATTGTAAAGACTGTTTTCTCTGATCCATTGCCACTCACCAATTTAGTATTTCACTCGTTGCTAAATTTTATTTTATCTGTCTCTGATCTTCCGTTTCATTTTAAACATGCCTTTTTAGACATGCCTTAACTGTAGAATATGATTGTCATTGGTTTATTTGTCTTTGTTTTTAATTGATTTATATGTTTCCGCTTTATTTCATTTTTTACTGTAAAGCTTGTTGCTGATTTATTGTTTATTGTAAACTGAGGTGATGTTATTAACGTGCCGCGGTATATAAAAAAAAAATCACTAAATAAATAAATAAATAAATAAATAAATACATAAATAAATAAATAGACACGGTATATATATACCATCGTTCCATGTGTAAATCTCAAGCTCACAATGGTTTACAAAGTGACATTCATAGTTATAACTCAACAAACAAACTGGGTGGTATTTGTTCACAGGTCTTATATGGTTTACAGGATGTATCGGGTTAAATTTCTAGTGTTTTTTAGATTTATCTGTGTACTTTGCAAATCTAGAATTCTATACCATAAAATATATTTATGATTCTAGGGATTTCTTTCTAATTAGTAGATAGACACCGAAGATCAGAAGGAATGGCGTTAACATCTCAACTGCCTTTTGTCTATAAAAAATAAAAGGACACATTAAACTCTCACCTGGCAAAAGGGTCATCACACCCCATATTGGCAAAATCCTCATTAAAGTTTTCATTGTTTGAATTCCTTATGCTTTAAAACATCCATTGACTGCTTTCTACCATTAATCTCCCCTACAAAGCTCTGTAGGGTCTCAGGTGGTCACTTCTGGTTTATCTCCATAGAAAGCTCTCTGCTCCGTAGGGTCTCAGGTGGTCACTGCTGGTTAATCTCCATAGAAAGCTCTGTGCTCTGTAGGGTCTCAGGTGGTCACTGCTGGTTAATCTCCATAGAAAGCTCTCTGCTCTGTAGGCTCTCAGGTGGTCACTGCTGGTTAATCTCCATAGAAAGCTCTGTGCTCTGTAGGGTCTCAGGTGGGTCACTGCTGGTTAATCTCCATAGAAAGCTCTGTGCTCTGTAGGGTCTCAGGTGGTCACTGCTGGTTAATCTCCATAGAAAGCTCTGTGCTCTGTAGGGTCTCAGGTGGGTCACTGCTGGTTAATCTCCATAGAAAGCTCTGTGCTCTGTAGGGTCTCAGGTGGTCACTGCTGGTTAATCTCCATAGAAAGCTCTCTGCTCTGTAGGGTCTCAGGTGGTCACTGCTGGTTAATCTCCATAGAAAGCTCTCTGCTCTGTAGGGTCTCAGGTGGTCACTGCTGGTTAATCTCCATAGAAAGCTCTCTGCTCTGTAGGATCTCAGGTGGTCACTGCTGGTTAATCTCCATAGAAAGCTCTGTGTTCTGTAGGGTCTCAGGGGGTCACTGCTGGTTAATCTCCATAGAAAGCTTTGTGCTCTGTAGGATCTCAGGTGGTCACTGCTGGTTAATATCCATAGAAAGCTTTGTGCTCTGTAGGATCTCAGGTGGTCACTGCTGGTTAATATCCATAGAAAGCTCTGTGCTCTGTAGGGTCTCAGGTGGTCACTGCTGGTTAATCTCCATAGAAAGCTCTATGCTCTCTAGGATCTCAGGTGGTCACTGCTGGTTAATCTCCCCAGAAATATCTGTGCTCTGTAGGGTCTCTGGTCAGTCACTGATGGTTAATCTCCCCAGAAACCTCAGTGCTCTGTGTGGTATCTGGTGGATCACTGCATGGTTAATCTCCTGCAGATTTATCTCTGCTGCCTGTGTAGCTTCTGACTCATTTCCTCACTTCACAACTTCTTACTAATTTCTTAAAAAGGAGAAGTGTTTTTCTTCTCGTCGTGGGTTTGTTTGGCCTGTTTTCTGATGTTAAGCATCTTTTACTGAAGACGCAGATTTCTACACTGATTCTTCAAGAAAATTCTGGAAAGGCCTAATGTCTTTTCACTTTCCCTACATGGTAGTTCCAGGGATAGTGCAAGCAAACCTTACAGCCTTGCTTTCCCCCCCCCCCCCCCCCCTCAGCCCCCACACACATTAAAGATAACATTCAATATACAGCTTCTGAGGTAAAAGTATCATTTACAATATGTATATTATATTTACATTCACTGCTGTGGTGCTAACCAAAAAACACCTGGAAAAATGACACCCAGAACCCATTAGGCCTTTCATGGCATGTGTTCATTGTGACCCACAGAAAGCCACGCGTAAAATGACTTACAAGTGCCTCCCATACCAAACCAGCACTAACTGCCTGCACTCAAACAGCAACAAACCTGTCTATGAATAAGGCAACACTGTGCTGTTTGTCCTACCTCTCACTCTGTGTCTTCGTATTTTAATGCCCCCATGTTCACTGCCTTAGGCCTCAGTTTATGCCTTGCAGTTTTGATGTTACTGTGCTGTTTGCCTTATCCCCTCACTCTATGCCTTGGGGTTTTGATGCCGCTGTGCTCTTTGTTTACCTCTCTCCTTGCTGGTGGGAGCTTGCCTAAGCGGAAGGCTCCGGGAGGGAAAATTAGAGGCATGGGTGGTGACCAGCCCAGCCTCTTTCTCTATTCTCTCAAGGGTCGGGCTGGTCTGCTTCTGTTGCTCCCACTCACCCTCCCAGAACTGGGCAGATAGTTATTGTATTAGTGAGGCTGGGAGGTAGATATTTAGAGAGATGTAGATATTTAGAGAGATATTTAGAGAGATGTACTCATCCCTGTTTTATTGTAACTGTAACTATTTTGTGTTTAGCACCTATTATTTATTTCGTTCAATGTTACTTTTTTCACTCCATTGTTCATTGTAAACCGGCATGATGTGATACCCTCACGAATGCCGGTATAGAAAAAACTAAAATAATAAATAATAATAATATTTGTAAGCCATGTAGACGGATAACTGAAAATGGCTAATATGGCAATTTCAGCCAGTTACAGCTGGACAAGTTGTTATCTAACTATAATTTAGCTGAATATAAAAGGAGAGGTATGGAGGGATTCCAAGGAATCAGTTCTAAAGTTATCTGGCCTTGTGAGGCCAGATAACTCACTAATTTACCTGGATATCTTCAGAGATATCTGGGTAATTAGCGCATCTTAGAAAAAAAAAAAAAAGCTACAAGTTACAGGCCTCTCAATCTGATGCCCACCACCTACCACCATGGTTCAATCCCCCTCTCTCCCAATATCCCAAAAAGTGTCACAATCTAAAAGACAAGCTAAAGTGAAACTCCCTCCCAAGGGAGAAAGGGGTAAAGAGCATGCTACCATCTAAGTGAAATGCAGCAGAGAGAAAAAAAAGAGGACAATGCAGCTATATAACATGAAACGCCAGCCCAGGAAACCCAGAATGAGATTGAAAAATTTGCCAGAGCCTTTACTGTGAAGGTGCTTAAATGAATAGATGAATCAGAGACTCAGGTAAGGGAATTTGCATGTCCCAGCCCCCTGGACTACTGTTAAAAACTTGCAATGAAATATCACTTTAAATCATACATAACTATGACTGAAAAAGACCTACATTGGATAATTCTGAATGAGAGAAGGATTTGTGAGAAAACTGTATTGAAAAACAGGCCTAGGAAGTAAACAGATTCTAACCCTGACTAACAAGGGGAGTCAGACACTTGGGTACCCAGTTCTCAGGCAACAGAATGGTTTGTACAGAGAAGCTCTTGCTAGCAATCACAGACACTATTCTCATAGGCATGGACCAAGGGGAATCATTTCTCCTTGCCGTCCTAGATATCTCAGCAGCCTTTGACACTGTCAACCACCAAATCCTTCTTTCCCGGCTGGCAGAAATAGGTATCGCCAACACAGCACTATCATGGTTTTCCTCCTACCTCTCCCACAGAGAATACGTAGTAAAAATTGACAAATCTGAATCCTCCCACACTCCTCTCACGCAAGGCGTTCCCCAAGGATCTTCCCTTTCCTCCACCCTTTTCAATATCTATCTCCTGCCCCTCTGCCACCTTCTCTCTGACCTAGGCCTGAACTTCTTCCTGTACACCGTTGATGTACAAATTCTTATCCCCATTCAAAATTCTCTCAAAGAATCCCTTCAACTCTGGGAATCTTGCCTTGTTTCCATTAATGCCCTGTTATCCAACCTCCACCTTGCACTTAACGCTGCAAAAACAGAAATCCTCTTCATCACTAATCAACCAGAACACACATCTCCCCCAACCTCGCCTCTCTCCATCGTAACCCCCCCCCCCCCCCACACCACCACCACCTCTATAAGAGACTTAGGAGTCACTCTAGATCATCACCTTAACTTTAAACCATACATCAAATCTTTAATAAAGGGTTGCTTCTACAAACTCCACATCCTCAAAAAGCTTAAGCCTCTGCTCCATGCCCAGGATTTCCGACTAGTCTTGCAGTCAACCATCCTCTCTAAATTGGATTACTGCAACTCTCTGCTTTTAGGCCTCCCTTTTTCCACTATTAAACCCCTACAAATCCTTCAGAATGCCATGGCGAGAATCATCACTGACACTCATAAAAGGGAACACATCTCCCCTATTCTAAAGGATCTACACTGGCTACCCATCCCTTTCCGTATTCAATATAAAATCCTGACCATCCTGCATAACATGCTCCATAAAAATTTTCTTCCTAGCTCCAAGCACAGAAATACCCCTAAGGGGATGCTTCCCCTTACTAGTCACCACACAAAAAGAATATTCACATTCTGCTGTCACTTTAACAAAGGTGACACAGATTCCTTCCACTACCAGGTCCTCAGTGAAACAATATAAAACCCTGGGGAAAAACACCCCATACTCCATACCTACGTAGCAAATCTGCCATATCAACCCAGCACTAACACCCGACCAGAACTCAAACAACAACTACAAGGTGGCCTGCGAAAAATCAGCAATGCAAATAGCACAACCTGCCCTAGAGGACCTCCTGTTGAGGGATGCAAATTGGAAACAGAACAAGCTTGACTGCTACACATCCACAGTCACATAAGCAAAAATCAGACAAACCCTAACCAAAAATAGAATACGTGATACAGACTAGAAATAGATAAATGTAGACAAAAACTGAACTGGAAACCCCAAGAAGCCAGGAGAGAAGTGAATGAGTGTGTGTGAGTGTGTGTGTGTGTGTGTGTGTGTGTGTGTATGCATTGATGGGCATGTGCGGAAAAGGGAGAAAAGTGTGTGTGTGTATGAAAACAGGACTGCGTGCATGTATATGTGTGGAAGGAGAGAAGTGAATGAGTGTGCATGTACGTGTGTGGAAGAGTGAGTGTATGTGTGTGTGTGAAAAAAGGGAGAGAAGTGTATGTGTATATGAAAACAGGAGTGCGTGCATGTATATGTGTGGAAGGAGAGAAGTGAATGAATGTGCATGTACGTGTGTGGAAGAGTGAGTGTATGTGTGTGTGTGTGTGAAAAAAGGGAGAGGAGTGAGTGCATGTGTGCATGTATGCGTGTGGACGAAGGAGAGAGGTGAGTGTGCATATGTGTGTGTGTGGACAAGGGAAAGAAGGGAATGTGTGTGTGAGAATGAGCATGTATGTGTGTGTGAGTGAGAGCATGTAAGTGTGCTAGGGTGTGAGAAAGTTTGTGCGCGTGCTGCTGTCACCCTCCCCCACCCCCACCCCCCGCAGCAATCTCAGGGTGTCAGGAAATCAAGTTCCCAGGTACGTCCGTAAGAGCAGAGGTGGCAGCAGGCAGTGTGATGAGCCTGAGGAGCATTTCTGTCCGTGCGCTGTGGCTGTTCTGCCAGCCCTTCAGGAAGGGAAAAGAAGCTGCACTGAGGGAGTGCTATGGGGATGGTGGGGGGAGTGGCAGAGATGGCATGGGACGGCAAGAGGGAGATGATAGCAGCGAAAGCACTTAGAAATGGCCTTAAGAGGGAGGTGTGCTATAAACTGCTTGGCACCTTATAGTGTTGCTTTAAATAAGAACATGAGAACATATTCTACTACAACGTATAGCGGGGATGTTTGCATTTATATGAGTGTTTTGACTGTGGAAGCTGAAACCTAGACGCTCTCTGGAGTCCTCTGCTGGGGCTGCTGGGGGAAGGATGCAGATGAGCCTTCAGGTCCTCTGCTGCCAGCAGTCAGAAAGCACTTCCTCCTAAGGGCATTATACACAGTGCATAGATGCAAAGATGTCAGAGGCAAAGGGAAGGCACTGGGCAGGCAGCAGGCCAGGCATGTTACATTGCCTAATGCCAAAACAAGTCGCACCCTCTTTTGTGATGCTTCCTTATATCTACACACGAATTACACAGAAACTCAGGATTTGACAGAAGATAATCACCCTAATACCTGTGTTCACTATGCCCGCATTACTTGGTGGCCAGGTTGAGTATGGCGATCTTGCTTCTGTGCAGCTAAATCAGGGAGAGGTTGCTGAAAGCATCTCCGGGTGCTTAGGGAGGGTATGTAATTACAGTATTTTTAACTGTATATTTTATTGAGATATCTAAATTTGTTTTAGATAAATATTACATTAAGTTACTGTTGTTCTGATTTTATAAATTCTTTTGTATGTTTGTCTATTAGGACTGTAAAGAGCTGCAAGTCTGGATGAAGCAGACAATAAGAATGGAAATTATAAATAAATAAATCATCCATGATGAAATGCCCCAGAGCCCGGCTGCTAACAGATTTTCCCTTCACTTTCTTGAAACCAGGAGTCCTCTCTGCTAAGTCCAGGCCTCCTTGGCTTGTTTTTCTTTTTAAAGTATATTTGTCCCCACCAAGATACTCTGCATGCCTGTGACTGGCCCCTGAATGTGCAGATCTGTGTCATCGTGTGACCACTGATCTAATCACCAGGGACAGAGCAAGCCTGCAAATGTGACTTCAGAGGAACTGAGACAGGAAGAGGAAGCCCCACCCTCACTCTCCAAAAATAATGATTTCAGAAACTGACACAAGGAGCAAGGGCTGAATTTATGTTTTAAGTGCTAAGGACAAGAACAGAGCAATATCTTTTATTGATTCTTGGGTGCTGCCAGCTTCTTATCCCCAGGCTCTTATCAGATCCCTTTCACTTGATGAGAGAGTGCTGTTTACCTATAATAAGAACATAAGAAGATGCCATACTGGGTCAGACCAAGGGTCCATCAAGTCCAGCATCCTGTTTCCAACAGTGGCCATTCCAGGCCATGAGAACCTGGCAAGTACCCAAACACTAAGTCTATCCCATTTACAGTTGCTAGTAATAGCACTGGCTAATTTCTAAGTCAACTTAATTAATAGCAGATAATGGACTTCTCCTCCAAGAACTTATCCAATCCTTTTTAAAACACAGAACATAAGAACATAAGAAAATGCCATACTGGGTCAGACCAAGGGTCCATCAAGCCCAGCATCCTGTTTCCAACAGTGGCCAATCCAGGCCATAAGAACCTGGCAAGTACCCAAAAACTAAGTCTATTCCATGTTACCATTGCTAATGGCAGTGGCTATTCTCTAAGGGGCGGATTTTCAGAGCCCTGCTCACGTAAATCCGCCCAAAACCGGGCGGATTTACGCGAGCAGGGCCCTGCGCGCGCAGAGCCCCGGGACTCGCGTAAGTCCCGGGGTTTTCGGAGGGGGCGTGTCGGGGGGCGTGTTGGGGGCAGGACCGAACCGCTCGGAGTTTTCGGGGCGTGTCGGGAGCGTTCCGGGGGCGGGCCCGGGGGCGTGGCTGCGCCCTCCGGACCCGCCCCCAGGTCGCGTCCCGGCGCGCAGGAGGCCCGCTGATGCGCGGGGATTTACGCCTCCCTCTGGGAGGCGTAAATCCCCCGACAAAGGTAAGGGGGGGGGTTTAGACAGGGCCGGGCGGGTGGGTTAGGTAGGGGAAGGGAGGGGAAGGTGAGGGGAGGGCAAAGGAAAGATCCCTCCGAGGCCGCTCCGATTTCGGAGCGGCCTTGGAGGGAACGGGGGTAGGCTGTGCGGCTCGGCGCGCGCCGGCTATACAAAATCCATAGCCTTGCGCGCGCCGATCCAGGTTTTTAGCAGATACGCACGGCTCCGCGCGAATAGCCTACTTTTGTTTGCGCCTGGAGCGCAAACAAAAGTAGGCTATTCGCGCTCCTTTTAAAATCCGCCCCTAAGTGAACTTAATAGCAGGTAATGGACTTCTCCTCCAAGAACTTATCCAATCCTTTTTTAAACACAGCTATACTAACTGCACTAACCACATCCTCTGGCAACAAATTCCAGAGTTTAATTGTGCGTTGAGTGAAAAAGAACTTTCTCCGATTCGTTTTAAATGTGCCCCATGCTAACATCATGGAGTGCCCCCTAGTCTTTCTACTATCCGAAAGAGTAAATAACCGATTCACATCTACCCGTTCTAGACCTCTCATGATTTTAAACACCTCTATCATATCCCCCCTCAGTCGTCTCTTCTCCAAGCTGAAAAGTCCTAACCTCTTTAGTCTTTCCTCATAGGGGAGCTGTTCCATTCCCCTTATCATTTTGGTTGCCCTTCTCTGTACCTTCTCCATTGCAATTATATCTTTTTTGAGATGCGGCGACCAGAATTGTACACAGTATTCAAGGTGCGGTCTCACCATGGAGCGATACAGAGGCATTATGACATTTTCCATTTTATTCACCATTCCCTTTCTAATAATTCCCAACATTCAGTTTGCTTTTTTGACTGCCGCAGCACACTGTACCGACAATTTCAATGTGTTATCCACTGTGACACCTAGATCTCTTTCTTGGGTTGTAGCACCTAATATGGAACCCAACATTGTGTAATTATAGCATGGGTTATTTTTCCCTATATGCATCACCTTGCACTTATCCACATTAAATTTCATCTGCCATTTGGATGCTCAATTTTCCAGTCTCACAAGGTCTTCCTGCAATTTATCACAATCTGCTTGTGATTTAACTACTCTGAACAATTTTGAGTCATCTGCAAATTTGATTATCTCACTCGTCGTATTTCTTTCCAGATCATTTATAAATATATTGAAAAGTAAGGGTCCCAATACAGATCCCTGAGGTACTCCACTGTCCACTCCCTTCCACTGAGAAAATTGCCCATTTAATCCTACTCTCTGTTTCCTGTCTTTTAGCCAGTTTGCAATCCACGAAAGGACATCGCCACCTATCCCATGACTTTTTACTTTTCCTAGAAGCCTCTCATGAGGAACTTTGACAAACGCCTTCTGAAAATCCAAGTATACTATATCTACCGGTTCACCTTTATCCACATGTTGATTAACTCCTTCAAAAAAGTGAAGCAGATTTGTGAGGCAAGACTTGACCTGGGTAAAGCCATGCTGACTTTGTTCCATTAAACCATGTCTTTCTATATGTTCTGTGATTTTGATGTTTAGAATACTTTCCACTATTTTTCCTGGCACTGAAGTCAGGCTAACCGATCTGTAGTTTCCCGGATCGCCCCTGGAGCCCTTTTTAAATATTGGGGTTACATTTGCTATCCTCCAGTCTTCAGGTACAATGGATGATTTTAATGATAAGTTACAAATTTTTACTAATAGGTCTGAAGTTTCATTTTTTAGTTCCTTCAGAACTCTGGGGTGTATACCATCCAGTCCAGGTGATTTACTACTCTTCAGTTTGTCAATCAGGCCTACCACATCTTCTAGGTTCACCGTGATTTGATTCAGTCCATCTGAATCATTACCCATGAAAACCTTCTCCATTACGGGTACCTCCCCAACATCCTCTTCAGTAAACACCGAAGCAAAGAAATCATTTAATCTTTCCGCGATCGCCTTATCTTCTCTAAGTGCCCCTTTAACCACTCGATCATCTAACGGTCCAACTGACTCCCTCACAGGCTTTCTGCTTCGGATATATTTAAAAAAGTTTTTACTGTGAGTTTTTGCCTCTACAGTCAACTTCTTTTCAAATTCTCTCTTAGCCTGTCTTATCAATGTCTTACATTTAACTTGCCAATGTTTATGCTTTATCCTATTTTCTTCTGTTGGATCCTTCTTCCAATTTTTGAATGAAGATCTTTTGGCTAAAATAGCTTCTTTCACCTCCCCTTTTAACCATGCCGGTAATCGTTTTGCCTTCTTTCCACCTTTCTTAATGTGTGGAATACATCTAGACTGTGCTTCTAGAATGGTATTTTTTAACAATGACCACGCCTCTTGGACATTTTTTACTTTTGTAGCTGCTCCTTTCAGTTTTTTTCTAACAATTTTTCTCATTTTATCAAAGTTCCCTTTTGAAAGTTTAGCACGAGAGCCTTGGATTTGCTTACTGTCCCCCTTCCAGTCATTAATTCACATGTGATCATATTATGATCACTATTGCCAAGCAGCCCCACCACTGTTACCTCTCTCACCAAATCCTGTGCTCCACTGAGAATTAGATCTAAAATTGCTCCCTCTCTTGTGAGTTTCTGAACCAATTGTTCCATAAAGCTATCATTTATTCCATCCAGGAACGTTATTTCTCTAGCGTGTCCCAATGATACATTTACCCAGTCAATATTGGGGTAATTGAAGTCTCCCATTATTACTGCACTACCAATTTGGTTAGCTTCCCTAATTTCTCTTAGCATTTCACTGTCCATCTCACCATCTTGACCAGGTGGATGGTAGTATATTCCTATCCCTATAGTCTTCCCCAACACACAAGGGATTTCCACCCAAAAAGATTCAATTGTGCATTTAGTCTCATGCAGGATGTTTATCCTGTTGGACTCTATGCCATCCCGGACATAAAGCGCCACACTACCTCTCCGGTGCTCCTCTCTGTCACTGCGATATAATTTGTACCCCGGTATAGCACTGTCCCATTGGTTGTCCTCCTTCCACCATGTCTCTGAGATGCCAATTAAGTCTATGTCATCATTCACTGCTATACATTCTAATTCTCCCATCTTACGTCTTAGACTTCTGGCATTAGCATACAAACATTTCAAAGTTTGTTTTTCGTTTGTATTTTCATTCTGCTTTTTAATTGATAGGGATAAGTTAGAATTTTTTAGCTCAGGTGAGTTTTTAGTTACAGGCACTTGGACTACTTTTCTTAATATTGGCACCTCACTGTCGGGATGCCCTAATTCTAATGCATCATTAGTATCCTTTGAAGATACCTCTCTCCGAACCATGCGCTGCTGAGCGACTGTCGGCTTTCCCCTTTGTTCTAGTTTAAAAGCTGCTCTATCTCCTTTTTGAAGGTTAGCGCCAGCAGCCTGGTTCCACTCTGGTTAAGGTGGAGCCCATCCCTTAGGAAGAGACTCCCCCTTCCCCAAAAGGTTCCCCAGTTCCTAACAAAACTGAATCCCTCGTCCTTGCACCATCATCTCATCCACACATTGAGAATCCGGAGCTCTGCCTGCCTCTGGTGACCTGCGCGTGGAACAGGGAGCATTTCAGAGAATGCTACCCTGGAGGTTCTGGATTTAAGCTTTCCACCTAAGAGCCTAAATTTGGCTTTCAGAACCTCCCTCCCACATTTTCCTTTGTCATTGATGCCCACATGTACCACGACAGCTGGCTCCTCCCCAGCACTGTCTAAAATCCTATCTAGGTGACGACGCGTGAGGTCTGCCACCTTCGCACCAGGTAGGCATGTTACCAGGCGATCCTCACGCCCACCAGCCACCCAGCTATCTACATTCCTAATAATCGAATCACCAACTATGACGGCCGACCTAACCCTTCCCTCCTGGGCTGTGGGCCTTGGGGAGATATCCTTGGTGCGAAAGGACAATGCATCACCTGGAGAGAAAATCCTTGCTACAGGATCCTTTCCTGCTCACGAAGGTTGATGCTCTCCAATCATGAGATCTTCTTCCTCCAAGGCAGCACCAGGACTGCCAGTCTGAAGTTGGGACTTAGCTACTATGTCCCTGAAGGTCTCATCTATATACCTCTCTGTCTGTCTCAGCTCCTCCAGGTCTGCCACTCTAGCCTCCAGAGATCAGACTCGTTCTCTGAGAGCCAGGAGCTCTTTGCATCGCATGCACATGTATAACTTCTCACCGGTGGGTAAAAAATTATACATGTGACACTCGAGGCAAAAGACTGGGAAGCCCCTCTCTTGCTGCTGGACTGCTGCCTTCATCTCAATTTTGTTCAGTTCCTAGTTAAGTTTTAGGTTGCTATGGGAGTAGGAATGTGTCTAATTAATGTCCTTTAAATGTATTAGTGAATTCACTATATGTCTGGTAGTGGCCTACAGAGGACTGATCAAACTCTCAATAAAGTTTTTGTTGTTTTTTTTTTTTTTTGTGAAAATGGCTCCTGCCTACAAATTAAAGGATGAGCTAGGTGTGGGTGGGCGAGGGGTGGGAGGGTTGGGAAATACAAACAATCTAACTTGTTTATTCGCTACCTTGCTGACTATTAAAAGCACAAACACACAAACACACTAAATAATATTCCCAAATAGTTAAGACAATGTCCCAAGCAAAAACTTACTGATTCCTTTCCTTTCAGCAAGGTGATCCTCTCCTCTCAGTGCTCCCACTGGAATGTGGGTTACTTAGCTCTTCCCTTGCAATATATAATGTGCTTCTAAGGTAAATTAGTGCAAAACAATCCCTTTGGAGATTTACACTACATTTAGTTGTTCTGAGTGACTCACTGCTGTTCTGATTAACAAACAATGGTACCTAATCAAATCAAACACACAAGCTTAACGCTTTAGTTAGTCAGCCAGAGTGACTCACTACTCTCTTGATTAACAAATGTTGGTACCTATTCAAACCAAATTACACTACTACTACTGAACTGAACTTTTCAACTTTTTACTTAGGTATACACTGCTCCTAGCTTATTCCTAGCTTCTGGCTACTTTTTTTTTTTTTTTAATACAAACACTAAGTTTTGCTTACTAGCTGTCTTACAGACTTTTAAAAATAAACACACTAACTACTGCTTACTAGCTGCCTTACTGGCTGACTATTTAAACATACAAACAGTCTAACTTGTTTATTCTCTACCTTACTGACTATTAAAAGCATAAGCACACAAACACACCAAATAATATTCCCAAATAGTTAACTTTGTTCCAATACTTTTTAAAAAAGGCAATGTCCCAAGCAAAAACTTACTGATTCCTTTCAGCCACCAGCATGGTGATCCTCTCCTCTCAGTGCTCCCACTGGAATTAATTATTTACTGGTAGCAGGGAGGTTGCTGTGGTACTACAGGACCAAAATTCAGCAGGTAAGAACCAATTTTCCTTTCCAAAGAATTTCCATGGGCGAGTTCTTAAGTGGGCCCACAATTTAAAACTGGCAGGTCATTAAGGGGTGCGTAAAACTCTGGATCTGATTACTCATCACTATTGTAGGCCCCGCATAAAGAGGAAGTTCTGACAATAAGATAAGTCATGTGATAACTGTGCCTGTATTAAGATATTCCATCAAAAACCCCTGGGGCTTCTTGCAGCCACCACCCATACCAGAAAATCCAGGGACCCATAGCTCCATGGACTTTATCACAGATCTTCTCCCTTCAGCTGGCCACATCATTGTCCGTATAGTGCCAGATCTGTTCTCGAAGATGGCCCATTGTGATCCACAGCCTCTGTTCTCAGTCACCACTTCTTCCAACACATCTTCAAATTACATTGCCTTCCTGACCTCATTGAGAGTACAGTTTACCTCCAGGTTCTAGCACAGTCACAGTCACTGCAAAAATGTGAATGTCACCCTGGATTTTTCTTCAGCCTATCATCCACAAACCAAGGGACAGACAGAATAAACCAGATCCTCAAGAACTTCCTTCAGGTGTAATTTCCGTTCAGCAGGACAATTTGTCCCAGCTACTTACCTAGGCAGAGTTCAGTTATAACAACCATGGCAGCAAGTCTTCCAGATCTTCCTCCTTCCATATATTCTGTGGCAGACACCACTAGAAGAATTAAAAGTTTTTACCAGGGGATCCTGCTTGGATGAAAACCCTTTACTTATCTCCTTTTTTCTACCCTTCTTGCCTTATAGACAAACAGTTATTATTGGATTTCAGAGATGTGTTTTCTTTTTACTCCAGAACTTTATTAACCAATAATTAATGCAGCACAGCATGCACTAAAATAAAACCAGACAATTTGTAGTAAAAATATTTTCTTTATTTCAGATAAAGAAAAAAGTCAATATTAAAATCTCTAAATGATTCTAAGAAACATTTCTATGTTCAAACCTTATTTTTATCAGACTATACCCTACAATCAATGTGAAAACCATTAATATGGTGACAGATAGGATTAAGATTAAATACATATCCATCAAGGACATTATCTTTTAATTAATGCATTTCTAATAGATATGCCAATTTAGAAACAATAGCAATTAATTGAATACAAGTTCTCATATGCTGAATAGAATAATATCTACCAGATATCTGAAGTGGTCCCGCTCTTTGTCTCGCTGCTTTTCACGTATCAGGAAAAAGCCAAGTCACAGTTGTCCCTTCCTTTGTCTGCTTCCCTTTTTATAATCCTAAAATCCTTTAATCTGTGGCAACTGTATTATTTCTGTCAATACTTCAATATTTAGCCTTTGAAGAAAATAGTTTGAAGCCTTGAAAAGGTTCAATTTAATTAATATCAGGATATGAAAAATAAAATATATGAGTTTTTCCTACCCGATGAAAGTGTTGCCTGTTTTTTTTCCTTTTCCTTTCCTTCATGCAATGCCAAGCTGTGCCAGGCAAAAAGACACTCTGTTTTTTCTTTCTTCTAACAGTTCAGAGATAAGAGATTACTTATTCCTTTCTATCCTAGGAAGCTTCATGTGCATTTTAATTAAAGTGAAAGGGGGGCCCCTTTCAACTTGACAGATAAAGATTCAGGTTTTTTTTCAAAGCTCTTCCTGAGAACCAAATGGTTGAGGCTGCCCAAGGCCATAAAATTCAAACCTTGAACATTCTTTCCCCACTATAGATAAGGAATTAGCTTTAAAGTAGCTCTGTTTTTCAGGGTCTGAAGGGGGGAGGGGCTGGAATGTATCCAGCAGAGGCTTTGACTAATGCTATTGTTTCTGAAAACAAAAAAGGCATATGGGTATTAATGCTTACGTTTCTCTTATGGCCTATTGATTACTGACTACACTGAATATAGGTAATTATCAATAAACACAAAATAATCAAATATTTTCTGACAACCTCTTCCTGTGTCTATTAGTACTCCTGCAGCAGAGCAGCTATTGCAAACTATAAAGGATCATTAGAAGGAGACCCAAGAACTCCTTTGTAAAGCCTCCAAATGCTATCAATGGAGCATGGACAACATATGCCACCTAGCCCCACAGTTCCCTCCTGGCAAAAAGTGTGCCTTAGCACTAAACATATCCATTTAAAGGCCCCCTTCCCTAAATTCACACCCAAATTCATCGAGCTATACTTCATTGTGAAGCAACTTTGTTCCGTGACCTATCAGCCTTAACTACCTCCTACTCTTTGCATCCATAATCCCTTCCATGTGTCCCTGTTAAAACCCCTGGTCATGGGCAGAAGTGCTAAGAAAACCCTAGTTCCACCAGTAATCATGGCCGACCCTGATCCTGAATTCAAAATCCAGAACATCTTGGATGCCAAGAAACTCAGGGGCCAATTATATTATCTCATTATCTGGAAGGGCTTTGGATTTGAAGAGAAGTCATGGGAACCTACAACTAACCTCCATGCTCCCAAGCTGATCTGGAAATTCTCTCGTCTCTGCCCCAAAAACTCAGGATAGGCAGAACTGGGAAAGGGCTTAAGGTGGGGGGCTACTGTAATGCCTCTTATTTCCAAGCACCTCAAACACTGTGTCCTGCACGGTGTTGCATCCAAAGGTCCTGTCTCAAACTGCATGCCTGAGCTTCTTTTATAGGTCCTGCAGCTGGAGCTTTCTGTGGTGCTGGCTGATGATGTCACTTCCTGAATAGGTATAAATGGAAATCCTGTGCAACCAGCCAGCACCTCAGCAACAGGTCATCCGGTGTGCTCTTAGTTGGTGCTACACTGCATTTCTGGTTGCCATGCTAGTCCTTGCTGTCCTGCTGTGTTCCTGATTTTCCTGACCATTCCTGCCTGACCTGCTTTTTTCTCTACCTTCGGTTGTCTTCCTGCTACTGACCTTTGTTTGTTTCATGACTCTGCCTAAAATCTGCTAGCCCTAACCTGTGCCAGGTCTAATACTCTGCTTATCCTCTGCCAGCCCAGACCTTGGCCTGTTCCCCGTTACTGTTTGCACCAGGCCTGCCCTGGCCTCTGCCTGGGCCTCGGATCTGCCCGTTTGGAGTCAGCTGCTGTCTGACTTGGTTGTGCTATTCTGACAGCGGTCCTTCAGGGTTCATGACTTACTTGTTGAATGATGTAGTTCCTGCTCATATATTTTTTTTTCCGTTCTTGTTCTAATGAGATTTCATCATGCGCTTCTGCCATAAATGATGGAATTTATTTTGTTTCCGTTGTTCACCCATTAGCTATTCTTCCCCTCTCCAGATCTTATATCTTACTCTTTAATCACTTGTCTAATTAATTCTCTCCCCCGTGAACCCTTCGCAAATTATTCGCAATGTAAATATGCTATTCTTACTTATATGAGCTGTATATCTATTTATTATCTTCCTGGTTTATATGCTGAACCAAAGTTAGCATTTTATGTTACATTTTTTACTTTGTTTATCTGTGTTTATTCTGTCTATCAATATTTACTTTGTTTATCACTGTTCTATGTTCTATGTAAAGGATACGCCCTTTCTGCGGCCTTCCATGTTGTTCCATGTAAACCGGTACGATGTGTAAACGGCTATCGGTGTATAAAAAATGTTAAATAAATAAATAAAATAAAGTTCATGTGAGGACTGCCTTATTGTCAACTGATTTTTCATCATTGCTTCTCTTTACTTTGGAAATAAGTGACTTGATCACTTTAATTTTCTAGAATTTCAACTCCTTTTCTTGACTCAACAAACTTTGGATCTCTGCTTGTGAAAGTTTTCTCCATTTTGGTATCATACAAGTGATATCCTTTCCTGTTTTCAAAATAACCAAATACATTTGTAGGTTTCTTCTTAGTGTCTAACTTCTGATATTGCTTGGGAATCCAGGCATATATGAGATCTTTAAACACCTTGAAGTATCCTATTTTGATTAATACTACTTGTAGTAATTTTTTTTTCAGTAACTTGTTACAGCGTTTTCTTAGAATCCACTGTCATGGGTCCACATAAATTAATGTGTTGTTCTCCCTCCACAGTGTATTATATTTATTTATTATTTATTTTTAATTTTTATATACCGGAATTCCTGTATGCAATACAAATCAGTCCGGTTTACAAGTAACGAAAAGGTTGCCCTGGTCTGGGAGATTAGACTGGGGTTTTTTACATAGAACATAGAACAATAACAATCAACTATTGAACATTATTACAAGGAACAGTGAAAGTAACAATAGTATTTAACAAACATATAATATTATAATAACATTATTCGTGTTCACATTTTACAAGGAACTTTGGTAGCGTAAATAGTCTGCAAGTAATCGGTTAAATAATATAATATGAAAAGGATGACTTAAATAAATAGATATTGTGAATAATCAAGTCCGTGTATGAAATTGAGTGTCAATGTGTTTGTGACACCTTGCAATGGTTGGATCTGAAAGACAGGAGGAGGTGCCTAGTTTCACTCTGGGAGTTGGAATGCTTGCCTGAAGAGCCATGTTTTTAACCTTTTTTTGAACTCTGGTAGATTGGGTTCGAGTCTTATGTCTGGTGGGAGCGCATTCCATTGATGTGGTCCCGCAGTGGATAGTGCTCTTTTTCTTAACGTTGATTTGGCGGGAACTGCGACTAATGTGCCTTTGTAGGCACTTCTGATGGGTCTGGCCGATGATTGTAGGCGAAGTTGGGTTTGTAGAGATATAGGTGCGACGTTATGAATTGTTTTATGGATAATGGTTAAGGTTTTATATATGATTCTCTGTTTGATGGGTAGCCAGTGGAGGTAGCTCAAGATGGGGGTATATGTTTCTTTATGTCATCTTGTGAGATTGCTTAGCTTAGATTTCCTACAGGATATATGCTTCCTCTATTCTGATTGATTATTGTTTGAATGTGACTGTACTTCCTATTGGGTTTGTTCCTGTTGGCTTTCTCTCTCTCTGTGTCTCTTTCCTCTTCTTATTGGTCCCCTGACCAAAAGCAGCCTGGGACTATTTACTTCCTGGAGGGTTTTTATTTGGAGGAAAAGGCATTCAAACTCAGCTCTTCTGAATGCTCTCCAAGCTCCTAAGAAGCATCACTTTTTCACCTATCTAATTCCTACTATTCACTAGTAGCCAGCCACGGCTTCTACTATAGATGCAATCATTGTCTTCTGATATACTTGGCTTCCAGAAATTTATAACCGCTGAGCCAGGCTTTGCTGTATATACAGCACAGCTATTCTTGCTGACTTGTCACAGTGAGTGTTGGAACCATTTATCATTCTAATAAATGTTATTTGGAATTCAAGTTCTCTGATATTTGAAGCTGGGAAAAAAAGAGGGTTTAACTGACTGTCTAGGTGCTCAAGCTAGAGATCGAGGGCTGAAGACAATAAATGTGTATTAGTTCCATTTGCTTGTACATTTTCTTTAAATAATGTTCTTGAATGTTTACCTTTGATATAATCTTCACATATATCTAGACCTCCTGCCTTCAAATGAATTCATTTGATTTTCCCATTTGTACTTATAGATTTTAGAGCGCCATAGTTCATATGCACAAAGTGTTCATGCCACATCTTGGCATTAATTGCTTGTGTAATATTTGCATGATAACTAGCCTTGTCATTCATCCAATAAATGCAGGGGCCTTTTGATGCAGTGAATAAAAGTTCCTTGTGGTGTTTGACTATACAACTGTCTTTGTCAAAAATCACTTTCAATCCAGCATCTGACAATGTTGAAACTGATATGAGATGGTCAGCTAGTTCAGGTACATATAATACATTTTCAGCTATCAGACTTTCTCAGTTGCTGTCTCCATATGACTTGAATTGAATATTTCCTACTCCCACTGCTTCCTTGGCCATACTATCTGCCATTACCCATTACTACAGATCTGCCCTGTTCTGCAATGTACATATCAAGTAATTCACACTGTCCCATTAAATGACATGAGGCACAAGAAAGCTCTTGGGTGAATTCTGCACAAAAATAAATTTAAAATTCTGCACACAAAAATTTACAATTCTGCACAAAAATACAAATTCTGCAAAATTCTGCATACTTTATAATTGGTCAAAATAACACAATATATGAGTCTTTAATTTAAAATGTAATACAGAAAAATGTTATTACTTAAAGATGCAGAATTTTAAATATTTTGAGCAGAATTTCCCTAGAAGTTTACTATAAGAGTGTCCCTTCCACACTCTCTCTCTACTCCTCTTGCCACTATGCCCTCTCAGGCCCCAACTCCACCTCCTGCCAGTATCTCTCCCTTTCCCCTCTAAACTCAACCCCTTCAGCTCTATCTCCACTCCCAGAGTTTGACCCTGCTCTCAGTACTGTCCCTCACACAGGCTCCCTCTGTCCCTCTCTCTTTCTCACACACAGGCTTCCTCTATCTAGTGCACATACACACCACCTCATACAGGGTCCATCCCCGTTCTCTCTCATGCATAAACCCTCACACAGGCTCCCTCTGTCTCTCACTCTCTTTCTCACACACAGGCTCCCTCTCTCTAGTGCACATATACATTACCTCATACAGGGTCCATCCCCATTCTCTCTCATGCATAAACCCTCACACAGGCTCCCTCTGTCTCTCACTCTCTTTCTCACACACAGGCTCCCTCTCTCTAGTGCACATACACACCACCTCATACAGGGTCCATCCCCGTTCTCTCTCATACAAAAACCCTCACACAGGCTCCCTCTGTCTCTCACTCTCTTTCTCACACACAGGCTCCCTCTCTCTAGTGAGCATACACACCACCTCATACAGGGTCCATTCCCGTTCTCTCTCATGCATAAACCCTCACACAGGCTCCCTCTGTCTCTCACTCTCTTTCTCACACACAGGCTCCCTCTCTCTAGTGCACATACACACCACCTCATACAGGGTCCATCCCCTTTCTCTCTCATGCATATACCCTTACACAAGCTATCTATGTCTCTCTCTTGCTCCCACCCCCCAGGCTGGCAGTCTTATATACACACACTCACTTTCACTGGGGCCTGCTCCATCCTCGCCAGGGCCTTCATCTTTTCACCGCGAGTGGGATGAGCTCCATTCGCAGTATGCCAGGGCCTCCTCCATCTTCGCCAAATTCTGCACAGAAAATGGTCATTCTGCGCAAATTCTACGCTCCATTGTAGCGCAAAATTGCCCCAGGACTATGAAGAATCTACTGAAAATGGTTATTAGTTCTCATTGGTTTCTTGATCTAAATGTTATTTTTATATAGAATAAAATATTGCTTCTTGGTGGATCCGATTGTGTCGTCATCAATCGATAACTCTAGCTATTTTTCTTTCTGAATATTTCTCTTTGATCCCTTTCATTGCTTGAAAATTATTTAGTCCCTTTTGCATTTTGAGGATTTTTATTTCCCTTGGATATGTAATAGGAGTTCTTTGTGTAACCCCTGTGATGTTTAAACCCAGAGAACAGTTCCAGAGGCCATATCTCACATCTCTATTTAGAAGGACATTGCTATCATTCCATTAGATTTTCATCTGGGGTTTTCCTGCGGGGATAGGGGGAGCTTCCTTTCAGGGCTCTCACATTACTTTGCATTTTTCCCAGTTAGGTCTCAAGCACACAGCACTGATAATCTCCATCTAGAGCATAGTATAGTCACCATACAATAAGACACATGAGAGTTTGGTGATTTCTAACATTACTGTTTTACTGATAGCTGCTGTGTACTTCATTTTCAAGATAGTACAGAATACCTTTAGTAAGTTTGTGACTTCTTAAAATCTTTCTTAAGTTTAGTTGTTATTTCAGTTAAATCGATGTTCCTGATGCCCCCCCCCCCTCCCATTGGAATTCAGGGCAAATGGGGAACTTTCCTCCCAGTGAAGATGAAATATTAAAGGTTTTAGTCCTTTATCTCCTGTATCCTCTTCTGGTATCAAGGTTGATACCTCTGACTCCTCTTTCTCCTCCCAGTCTTCAGTAGACCGCCATGGACCATTGATGTGGTCCGTTTCCTCTCCTCTCTCCTCTTAGAATGTCCTCGCCTTGGATCTTTGTTGATCTCAGGTTCTACTTGCAGGAAGGGATCCTCTTCCATTAGATAGAAAGGAAAACTCAAATCTGCTTAACAAATCTGCTTGACTGAGTCCAAATTTAAATAAGTGAAATGAGAGAGTGGAAAGAAACTCTCATCCATAACAAAAATCTCCATGAAGATTAATGTTAAGAGCTAGAAAAACGAGAGCACAGGACATACCATGTCCTTGAAAGCAAAAAGGATCCACAAGAGCAGAATGGTGATCTCTCTAGAAAAACACTGGGGACTCTACCATTGCTAGCAGCTGCTTGGTGGAGCAGCCAACTAAAAAAATAAAATAAAACAAAACTGCCAGCCTGTCTCTGCCCATCGCATTTGATATATTCTTGTCCAAGTATTAGGAAACTAACAGGATCCCTACACTCTCCTCTGTTTGTTTTAGGAAATTTTGAATGAAATCACAAATTTACTGTATAATAATTACAGGACAAAATATACATATACAAGGAGATAAAAGCAACTTATTTCTATTGTGGCTATGTGCACCTTAGGTACAATAGGCTCTACACCTGGAATAGGCACTAAATGAGCCGAGTTCTCATGGTCAGCCTAAAATATAAACATATTGCATAAACATAGGCACAGTACATCATCATATTATTGCAATCATTTGGCTCCTTTTCAATGAGCTTCCACTCCTTCACTTTATCCCACTACAAGAACAAAGTGCTACATTGTAGTATCAACATAGGAAAACTCCCTTCAGCCTACTAAACCTTCTGTGGTGACCCATCCCAGTGACGCATCTCTTTAACGCCTTCTTTTCTGCGCCACACACCTCCCCACGTGGGACACTATCAATGGCACACGAAGAACCTATCTGTCACACCTCCTTCCCAGTCCCCTAGGTGGAGACCTTCAGAATAAGCTCAGCCTTCTCACAGTGTATTGCCACTACACAGTTACGTAGATGCTCTCTCACAGCACGGAACTGCAACGAGCTCACAGTTCCTTGAGAAAATGTGAGATTAGTAATGAATGACATGTTTATTTATTTATTTAAACAATTTTGTATGCCACTTATCGAAATTTCTCAATGGTTTACAAATAGATTGCATTGCACAAAGACATAACTCCATCAACAGAAAGATTCCATCCTTTAACGCGATATTACATTCAATACTATCACACAGCAATGAGTCCTCTCATAGATAATTGTGGATCTGAAAAAAAGTGTTAACGGTAGAGATCAGACCACTCTGAAAAATAGAAAGAGTATGTTTATTATTACTTTTAATAAACTATTACCCCAACATACGTTCCTCACTTATCTGCAGTATACAATTATACTCTAAGGGCCTGATTTTAAAAAAGCATTTACATGCTTAAAATTGAGTATTACGTGTGTAAATGCACTTTATTCGCATAGGTGGGCTTTTGAAAATTGCTACAATAGTATGTTACATTTATACGTGTAACTCCTTTTAAAATTCCCTCCTAACAGTTGATATTCATTCAAAATATAAAATGACTACAGTGGGAAAAAATGAGTGCTCTCTATTTACTTTATTACCTCAATATTCCTGCAGGGACCCAGTTCTGGAGCTGTACTCATCCAGAATAGGGGTATTTAATATTTTAACTATTTAACAACACATGAATCCCAATATAATACAACCACTTCCACTCTTCTTTGGAATGCACTAAAAAAATTTCTCCTTGGAAGCAAAAAGGATCCATACAGCCCTCCGCGTACACGTCCCTAACAGAAACCTGAGATCAGCTAATAAAGCTTTACTGTCCATCCCCTCAATCAAAATAGCCAAACTAACACAAGTAAGGGATAGAGCACTCTCCTTAGCAGGTCCTATACTATGGAACTCCATGCCCGTCGAGATCCGCTTGCAAAGAGACATCAAAACCTTCAGAAAACATTTAAAAACATGGTTATTCAAACAGGTGTACAACAAAGAGAAAGGAGAGTAGAGCACAGAGAATAAGAAAAGCGATCGCAGAACACTCAAGCATGCTACCGCAATCTACACGGGTATATATTTTCTATTTTTTATTTTAAACATGTTTGCTCTTGATTTTAGAATTTTAAAATCTGTTATAATACAGAATGGACATGATATATTATGATACAACACTTCCAATTATGAGTAATTATAAACGAGCTATGTTACTGTAAAGTCTTGGCACCTAATTAATGATAGATTTTATTATAGCTTCCAATATTATTATTTGTGCCTTATTGTAAACCGTTATGTTGGTCCCTAACTTAATGACGGTATAGAAAAGATTTTAAATGAAATAAAAATAAATAAATGTGAACACAATGGTGATCTCTCTAGACAAATACTGGGAACACTACCAATGCTAGCTGCCACACGAGAGAGCTACAAACTCCAAAAAAACAAACAAACAAACAAACAAAAAACTACCAATCTGTCTGTCCCCGTTCCAACTGCTGGATTTCTGTCCAAGTATTAGTAGGGGATTAACAGGATCCCTACACTTGCAAACTGTCCACACTTCTTGCAGTGATAGCATTTTATTTTACTGTCTGTCAATTTCTCTAAAGTTTCTCCAAACTTTCTATGCACTAGGCCGGATTTTAAAAAGGTTACGCCCATAATTCCAGAGGATTTACACGCGTAACCGGCCTTACGCGCGCCGGGCCTATTTTAAAAAGGCCCGGCGACACGCATAAAGTCCCGGGACGCGTGTAAGTCCCGGGGCTTTGCTAAAGGGGCGGGGCAAGGGGTGGGGTCAGCCAGGGCTGAAATAAGTTTTGCAACAAGACCCAAAAAAATAAAAAGGTAGGGGGGAAAGGGTGGGGGAGGGAAGGGAAGGGAAGGTGGGGTGGGGGGTAGGGAAGGCTGCGTGGCTCGGCGCAGGCTCAGCACACGCAAGGTTATAAAATCTGGCGTACATGTGCGCACGCCAGGTAGCGGGCGCACATGTACGCCCGCGCGCAAGCTTTTAAAATCCACCCCTATATACTGACTCAATATCTGGAGAATCCTTTTATAGCACTGTACTTGCAAAAGTGCATGATGGACTTTTTCTACAGTCAACTCAGACATGTTCCTCACATCAAAACTTCTGGCCTCTCCATAGTATGCTTGAAGGAGAATTGCTAGTGATGCAACTACTGCCTTTTGCACTGAATTCTCTAGGGCTTGGAGCTGTTCAGCTAGTGATTCCATACATTGCCTGTATGTATCAATAGAAGACTCATTTTTATTCCCACTTGACAGTATGTATCTTATGCTTATTTACTTTACTGTTATCCACTCTCTCATCTCCTTCTAAGATTATTGCACCACCCTGCTCCTCACAGGTCTCCCAGAGATCCATCTCTCTCCCCTGCAATCTGTCCTAAATTCAGCTGCATGACTTATCTTTCCCCAAAGTCACTACTCCCATACCAGGACCCTTATCCAGTCTCTCATCTCCTCCTGCTTAGACTATTGCACCCTGCTCCTCACAGGTCTCCCAGCGAGCCATCTCTCTCCCCTGCAATCTGTCCTAAATTCAGCTGCATGACATCTTTCCCCAAAGTCACTACTCCCATACCAGGACCCTTATCCACGCTCTCATCTCCTCCTGCTTAGACTATTGCACCCTGCTCCTCACAGGTCTGCCGGCGAGCCATCTCTCTCCCCTGCAATCTGTCCTAAATTCTGCTGCACAACTTATCTTTCCCCAGAGTCACTACTCCCATACCAGAACCCTTATCCACTCTCTCATCTCCCTCGCTTAGACTATTGCACCCTGCTCCTCACAGGTCTCCCGGCGAGCCATCTCTCTCCCCTGCAATCTGTCCTCAATTCAGTGGGGTAGATTTTAAAAGCCCTGCACGTGTTAATCCAGCTGGACTTACGAGCGGAGGGGGTTAAGCGCACCGAGCCTATTTTGCATAGGCCCAGCGATGCGCGCAAGCCCCGGGACACACATATGTCCCGGGGCTTGAAAAAAGGGGCGGGGCATGGGTGGTATGGGGAGGAGCGGGGTGGGGGCATGGCCAGAGGCCTTCGTAGGGACTCTAGGCTGGGGGATTTAAAATAAAGGTCGGGGGGGGTTTAGGTAGGGCTGGGGGGCAGGTTAGGTAGGGGAAGGGAGGGGAAGGTGGGGGGGGGGGGCGGAAGGAAAGTTCCTTCTGAGACCGCTCTGATTTCGGAATGGCCTTGGAGGGAACAGGGAAAGCCATTGGGGCTCCCCTAGGGCTCAGCCAGGTTGCGCGCACAAATCTACGCCCGCGCGTAGGTATTAAAATCTGCCCCAGTGTGTGACTTATCTTTCTCCAAAGTCACTGCACCCATACTACAACCCTTATCCACGCTCTCATCTCCCCTGCTTAGACTATTGCTCCCTGCTCCTCACAGGTCTCCCGGCGAGCCATCTCTCTCCCCTGCAATCTGTCCTAAATTCAGCTGCACGACTTATCTTTTGCAAAGTTGCTATGCTCATATAACCCCTCTTCTAAACTCAGTGTATTGGCTCCCTATCTGCTCCCGCATACAGTTCAAGCTCCTCTTTATCACCTACAAATACTTTCACTCCGCAGCACCTCCTTACCTCTACTCTCTTTATCTCTCTCTACACCCCTCCTCATGCACTCTGCTGGTTGGATAAGTCACTGCTATCTGTGCCCTTCCCCTCTGCTGCCAATTCCTGACTTTGTGCTTTCCACCTGGTTGCACCGTGAGCTTAGAATATCCTGAACAGGTGCATCATGCTCCCATTCTTGCCATGTTTAAATCCCATCTAAAGACCCACTTTTTTTAGGCTGCTTTTAAATCCTATGCCTGATTGTCTGCTTTTAGTCTTGTTAACTAACGTTCTTTTCATTCTAGCCATTGTCTTGCTTTATGAAATACCCCAAGTCTCTTGTCCTGTATGTTTGCCTTATTAGAATGTAAGCTCTATTGAGCAGGGTCTGTCTTTTTGTAAGTTTATACATTGTCAGATGCCTTTTGTCATAGTCTGGTTAATAACATGTTTGTGAAGTGTTGCCCATGACATCTGTGACCAGTGCACTATTGATCTGACACATCAATGTCAGGGCCACATTGGAGACCAGGATTGCCACGGAGCACCAAATTCACCCTTTATGCCGTTTATGCCGTTGAGGGGCACCCTCAACGGCATAAACGTTGAGGGTGCCCCTCAACACACCTTTATGATCACACCTTTATGATCATAAAGGTGTGATCATAAAGGTGTGTGATCATAAAGGTGTGTGATCACCCTCAATACCATAATGGCCTTCTCTGCATAGGCATCAGTGGATGTGGAATCTCAATGCTATGGAGTCATCGATGCCCTGGGCCTCGATGAGGCAGAGTAGAGGCACCAACCTCTAGTGTCGGGAATCAGGTCTGCCATCGAGTGCCATGGTTCCCTCAATGTTGACACCCTTGATGCCATGGATACCTTGATGCCCTTGAGACCGTGGTGACTGATGCCGCAGAGCCTTCGATGCCACAGTGCCCTCGATGCCTATGGGTCGATTCATGCCTCATTAGGGGTTCTCGATATAGTCGAGAGCAGCAATGAAAGTATCAGCAGGCAACACACCCAAAGGCCTCCATGGTGGCCACACACCTGAATGGCATCAAAGGCGCCGATGGATTTGGGGCAGCTCTGCAAAGTGATGGCATCCTGGGCTTGGTTTGCGATGGCATCCAGGTTACTCACAGCAACAGCCTTGAAGGCAGCCGTGGCATCGCTATGCATCTTGATGGCATTGAAGGCTGCTGCTGTATCGAGGCCACATAGGTATATTTGGAGGGTTGAATATTAAGGGTATTGAAGATAAATATGTTAATTGTGGGTATACGCTGAGGGATGACTTTATGTATAGGAAGTCTGTGTTGGAAGATTTATAAGAGTATGTGAATAGAAGATTATATGGACATGAAGAAGGTGTGCTAATGATGGTTAAGAAAGAGTAAAAACTTTTTGAAATAGGCAAGGAGGATTATTAATTATTGTTATATGTTTTAGGTGCAGTTTATTGGCGTGGGGACCATATGTGAATAATGGATACGGCGTTGTGGAATCTGTTTTGGTAAATTATATTGATTTGGGGATTCTGAAGAAATGGTGCAGAAATATATCCCCTGAGGAAGCCCGGGTGGGGCGAAACAAAAGTCCTTGTTGGTAAGTGGGAATTGATTTTAGATGGTGGTTTTATATGTGTATGATGAATGTATGGTATGATGTATGAGTGGTAAGGTGTAGTGAATGTGAGTGGATGGGGGTGGGGAGTTGATGATAATATGCATGTGTATGATATGGGTGTATTGGGCAATATGGTTCTAATGTTATAAAAGTGTTTTATGCATTCTGATATGTCCATAGATGTTTTTCTGCTTAATATGATATTGTGGAATGTATAAATGGTTTACTCTTTACTACTTTTGTAGTTAATTGTAAAATAATAATAAATATTACATTATGTAATTTGAGAGATATATGCATTATGTGTTAATGTATGGGATAATTCTATGAATAGATTATTGATACCCCTACATTTATATACTGTATGTTATTTCAAGTAGGGGGATATGATATACTCTGTGTTATCCACACACCTGGTCATCCATTAGGCATCGCCCCCCTGGGCTCTTGAAGCCCTCGAGTACCACTGAAGCCCTCGGACAATAGGGTTTTCAGCATTGGTTGGATCAAGTGATATGGTCACCATCTACTCAAAGCACCCAGGTTCGCCAAGGCATCCAGGCGCAGTGGTCCAGTGCCCTCAAGGTTCCTCAGTGGTGTCCTGACAGGACACTGAGGAACACCATGCTGTCCCATCATGAGCTACGGCTATTGGGCACCATGGATGCCAGTGATCTTAGGGGCCCTGAGCCATTGAAATTGGGGGCATCAGAAACCCCACCTGGATTCATGCATTAGCGAGGCTATCATCAGCTGTAGCTGCTGGCAGGAGATGCCATCGAGCTCACAGCATTGACGCTCTTGGACAAATGGGTGAGCCGTGGGAAACTGTCGATGGTGCAGACATTCGTCAATTCCTTTAAGAACCTAAGAACATGCCATACTGAGTCAGACCAAGGGTCAATCAAGCCCAGCATCCTGTTTCCAACAGTAGCCAATCCAGGCCATAAGAACCTGGCAAGTACCCAAAAACTAAGTCTATGCCATGTTACCATTGCTAATAGCAGTGGCTATTCTCTAAGGGGCGGATTTTCAGAGCCCTGCTCGCGTAAATCCGCCCAAAACCGGGCGGATTTACGCGAGCAGGGCCCTGCGCACCGGTGAGCCTATTTTACATAGGCTCACCAGCGCGCGCAGAACCCCGGGACTCGCGTAAGTCCCGGGGTTTTCGGAGTGGGCGTGTCGGGGGCGGGGCCGGAGCGTGCGGCGTTGCGGGGGCGTGTCGGCAGCGTTTTGGGGGCGGGTACTGGGGCGTGGCTACGGCCCGGGGGCGTGGCCGCACCCTCCGTACCCGCCCCCAGGTCGCGGCCCGGCGCGCAGGAGGCCCGCTGGCGCGCGGGGATTTACGCCTCCCTCCGGGAGGCGTAAATCCCCCGACAAAGGTAGGATGGGGGTTTAGACAGGGCCGGGCGGGTGGGTTAGGTAGGGGAAGGGAGGGGAAGGGAGGGGAAGGTGAGGGGAGGGCAAAGGAAAGTTCCCTTCTAGGCCGCTCCGATTTCGGAGCGGCCTAGGAGGGAACGGGGGTAGGCTGCGCGGCTCGGCGCGCGCAGGCTATACGAAATCGATAGCCTTGCGCGCGCCGATCCAGGATTTTAGCCGATACGCGCGACTACGCGCGTATCTACTAAAATCCAGCGTACTTTTGTTTGCGCCTGGAGCGCAAACAAAAGTAGGCTGTTCGCGCTCGTCTGAAAATCTACCCCTTAGTGAACTTAATAGCAGGTAATGGACTTCTCCTCCAAGAATTTATCCAATCCTTTTTTAAACACAGCTATACTAACTGCACTAACCACATCCTCTGGCAACAAATTCCAGAGTTTAATTGTGTGTTGAGTAAAAAAGAACTTTCTCCGATTAGTTTTAAATGTGCCCCATGCTAACTTCATGGAGTGCCCCCTAGTCTTTCTACTATCCGAAAGAGTAAATAACCGATTCACATCTACCCGTTCTAGACCTCTCATAATTTTAAACATCTCTATCATATCCCCCCTCAGCCGTCTCTTCTCCACGATGAAAAGTCCTAAATTCTTTAGTCTTTCCTCATAGGGGAGCTGTTCCATTCCCCTTATCATTTTGGTTACCCTTCTCTGTACCTTCTCCATCGCAATTATATCTTTTTTGAGATGTGGCGACCAGAATTGTACACAGTATTCAAGGTGCGGTCTCACCATGGAGCGATACAGAGGCATTATGACATTTTACGTTTTATTCACCATTCCCTTTCTAATAATTCCCAACATTCTGTTTGCTTTTTTGACTGCCGCAGCACACTGAACCGACAATTTCAATGTGTTATCCTCTATGACACCTAGATCTCTTTCTTGGGTGGTAGCTGCTAATATGGAACCCAACATTGTGTAACTATAACATAGATTATTTGTCCCTATATGCATCACCTTGCTCTTATCATATGCCTTTGGGCATCGATGAGCCATGTTGGAGGCGGCAGAGCCTCTGCCTGAAGGTGCCCCTGGCATCCTTGGTACCACCAATCCATTGATACCTTCAAGCACCGGCGTATCAATTGGTGCCACCAGGCAGTTGATGTCCAAAGGTGCCTGTGGCATTGGGGATGATGCTATATTTCGTTGGACTGATCCTGATTTGTTCAAGTGCCTTCTAAGCCCTGGGTGCAGCATTATTCAGTGCCCTTGATGTGAACCTTCCTTGTTGAGCTCGATAGCACTACGGGCCCTACAGGCACCATTACCATTGTGGGTACCAGTGAATGTGGTCGGATGTTGCGGGAAATGATTGCATTGTAGGGAACTGTAAGTCACCAGGGACTTCACTATTGTCATTCCCTGAGGGAATTGAAGGTGAGCCATTCCCAAAGCAGTTTCAAGGGCTATGTTCAGCCTCTTGGGATGTTATCAGGTACCGGATGGGGATGTCACTATAGAATGCCACCTTCCATCATGCCATACCCAGTGCACCAGTTGTACTGGGGAGTGGGGGACACCATCTTCACACTGTTCCTGTTCTCTCCACTGAGAGTTACTGTGAAAGTGGAGTGTAGCATGCATGGTCGAATATGGCAAGGCATCTACTCTGAGCACCCAGGCGATGGCAGGTATCATTCTCTCTGTCTGTACTGTTCTTAGCCAGGCCACGGTTCTACTATTGTTGTGCCTCCACCTCCTCATAAGTTCTGCACCACAAAGAGCTGGGGAGCACTAGTGGGGAAGGTGTCATCAAACACTCCATGATTTGCCTTTCGGCAATGTGTAGCTACCACTCTAGCAAGTGGATGCCACTGCATGAGTACTGGTCAGTGTATTCTCACAGTGGAGGGCTCATTTTACAGTTGCCCTCTACTTTATAGGTGTACCTGTGCATGTGTTTTCCTTGTGGCAAGCACAGCTTGTGCTACACAGACACGGACTGATGCAGAACTGTATTCCTGGTCAAACCCTAAGGGAGTAGGCACCAGAAGGGTAGTGTTGGTAGTCCTCTCCTCCCTCAGAAGAGGAATATGTCTTTTGACCCCTCCCGTGTCACAAACCTCTTTTGTGGGGAAGCCCTTGAGGCTCCATCCCTGACATGTTTATCTCTTAACCAGAGCCTCGATTCTTCAAATTGGTGCACCTCCTGGGAGGCCAGGGCCAGGGAACAGCAGTGGTGGTCTTAGACCATTTTTGCTGGGGCTTCTCCGTTGCTAACTGTGGTGGCCTATCCCATCTGAGGGTAGCTGTCAGTGGTGGATTGGTCACTTCTGAACCCAGCTATCAGTGACTGTAACTCAACTCTCAACTGGAGAATTGAAAGATTTTTTGGGATCAGGAAGCCTGATTCTCATTACACCTCTCCCTTCAATAGGGGAGATTTAACTGGTTCCAGGGCAAGTCTTATGGGTTCTCCTCTGAGCATCTGATTGTCCACCCCTACAAGGAGTGTACTTTGGTTTCTGTTCCCACAGAAGTGATGTCACCCCTTCTGACTGGCAGTTGTTCGCGGTTCCTTGCGCATTCCAATAGCCGATCGAGTGATAGCGTTCTCCATAGCTTGTTCTAAGGTACAGCAGGTCTATTTTACAGGGATCCTTTCCAGAGTAGCTCCCAGGTGAACCTTCATGGTTTCTTCCTTCCAGGAGTCATCTTGATGCCTGCTGAGCTCAATGGACCTTTTTCAATGAGGTCCACTATGACCAGTAATTCTCCCTGCAGGACCGTACCACAGTGAGGAAGGTTCTAGTCCATTTAATTGGCATGTATGCCTTTCAACCCATAGCCATATCCATGGATGAGTCTTGGTTGCAGTGGCCTGCAAGCTATACTTCCCCATTTTAGAGATAACCCTGTCTGTGGACAGAGGAGTCCTGTGGACAGAGGAGTCCTGGTTCATGCAACGATTGTTCCATTCCTGGACCGTGTACTTCCTTGGGGAAAGAACATGTAGTCATGGAGTAGGTGCTTGCCAATCTGTTCTGAGATCACCCTGGCACCTTTCCAGTGTTTCCACTTTCCAGGCCAGTGAGAAAATCTGGTTCGACAGGGGTTTGCACTTGTGGCACCCCAGCTCCTGTCTCTTATTAGAGTGTTTCTGGATTTGTTCCCTGGGGGGGGGGGGGGGGGGGGGGGGGGGGGGGTTGCTCTCAGTTTCAGTTGTTCCAGGCAGGCTGAGGATAACTTCCTTCCTGAATTAGAAGTGAGTTATTCACTTGGGGTTAAGATATACAACCTAGAGACTTTTGCTTACCTCGGCAGTCCAGCAGTCTGCCTACCTGAATTTTTGCTTCGTCCAACTTCCAGTTGGAATGTTGGGGGGAGGGGAAGAAAAGCTAAAGCATTCATGGTATATCTTAATGTATACTGGCAGGGAAGCATACACCACATTTTTCCCTACAATTAGCCTGATTCTGGCCGATAATGCCTTTAGCTTTTTTTTAACTTTACTAAGTTTCCCAAAGTGCCTTCCTGCTCAACTGATTTCTCCTGTAGACAGGATGGATAGCCCTGCCCTTGGCAGGGTGCAGTGTGGGTGATCTTCATGCCTAACTTCTCTCCCTTGCTTGGGAGTTTGGGTTAGCAATCAGATTCAGGGGTTGCCTTTCATCCCCTGAAACTCTTGAGGCTGTCCTGCATGGTCAACTATGTTTAGTGTGTTGGCTCATAGAATTTGTCAAATCCCTGCCATTGTTGCTGATTATTCTCAAAGCGTTGCTTGAGCTTTTCTTCCCATTGTGCTTATCAGTCACACATGGGCACCTGTCTGCAGGGACATTCTGTCCTTCGGATATCAGTAGACCGCAGTTTCTTTCTGGGGAGTTCTTGGGCTCCAGTTGGGTTTTCTGTTTTCTTCTAACACCAAAGAAACGGTGGTCTTCATCCAAGAGTCCTTGTTTACATCTCTAGGCTTCTTCCTGCACCCAGGAGATTCTAGACCTACTAACTTGTCAGGGTTTACTGATCCAAAACCCTGCTGCAATGTTTTCTGTGATGTTGCATATGCTTCTGCTTGCACTCGGATCACTCCTCTGCCTTAGATGACCCTGCTACGCATGGGGATTTTATGCCTCAGTCATTTCTATGGTTTTTTTTCTGTAGAACCCAACTCTTCTCCAGCCTGGACCCCTTGTGGGTCAGCTGCCTCACAGGCAAAATAGAGAGTGGCAGTGCTTCAGCAATGTGTGGTTCCCAACTTTGATCTGCTATAGCTAGGGATTCACCCATGTGTGAGGACTACCATTTTGTTTGTCCTTGGAGAAAGCAGAGTTGCCTACCTGTAACAGGTGTTCTCCAAGGACAGCAGGATGTTAGTCCTCACAAAACCCACCCGTCTCCCATGGGAGTTGGTTTCTCCATGTATGAACTATATCATGGACTGAGGGACTCTGCTTAGGGGACAGGATAATGACTAGGGATGTGAATCGTGTCCTCGATCGTCTTAACGATCGATTTCGGCTGGGAGGGGGAGGGAATCGTATTGTTGCCGTTTGGGGGGGTAAAATATCGTGAAAAATCGTGAAAAATCGTGAAAAATCGAAAAATCGCTAAACCGGCACATTAAAACCCCCTAAAACCCACCCCCGACCCTTTAAATTAAATCCCCCACCCTCCCGAACCCCCCCCAAATGACTTAAATAACCTGCGGGTCCAGCGGCGGTCCGGAACGGCAGCGGTCCGGAACGGGCTCCTGCTCCTGAATCTTGTTGTCTTCAGCCGGCGCCATTTTCCAAAATGGCGGCGAAAAATGGCGGCGGCCATAGACGAACACGATTGGACGGCAGGAGGTCCTTCCGGACCCCCGCTGGACTTTTGGCAAGTCTCGTGGGGGTCAGGAGGCCCCCCACAAGCTGGCCAAAAGTTCCTGGAGGTCCAGCGGGGGTCAGGGAGCGATTTCCCGCCGCGAATCGTTTTCGTACGGAAAATGGCGCCGGCAGGAGATCGACTGCAGGAGGTCGTTCAGCGAGGGTTCTGGCGCCTCGCTGAACAACCTCCTGCAGTCGATCTCCTGCCGGCGCCATTTTCCGTACGAAAACGATTCGCGGCGGGAAATCGCTCCCTGACCCCCGCTGGACCTCCAGGAACTTTTGGCCAGCTTGTGGGGGGCCTCCTGACCCCCACAAGACTTGCCAAAAGTCCAGCGGGGGTCCAGAAGGACCTCCTGCCGTCCAATCGTGTTCGTCTATGGCCGCCGCCATTTTTCGGCGCCATTTTGGAAAATGGCGCCGGCTGAAGTCAACAAGATTCAGGAGCAGGAGCCCGTTCCAGACCGCTGCCGTTCCGGACCGCCGCTGGACCCGCAGGTTATTTAAGTCATTTGGGGGGGGGTTCGGGAGGGTGGGGGATTTAATTTAAAGGGTCGGGGGTGGGTTTTAGGGGGTTTTAGTGTGCCGGCTCACGATTCTAACGATTTATAACGATAAATCGTTAGAATCTCTATTGTATTGTGTTCCATAACGGTTTAAGACGATATTAAAATTATCGGACGATAATTTTAATCGTCCTAAAACGATTCACATCCCTAATAATGACTACAGCTGCACATACTCAGTAGGGTAGGTGATGCATATAGGGAAAAATAGGGTAGGGTAGGTGATGCATGTAGGGAAAAATAACCCATGCTATAGTTATACAATGTTAGGTTCCATATTAGGTGCTACCACCCAAGAAAGAGATCTAGGCGTAATAGTGGATAACACATAGAAATCATCGGTTCAGTGTGCTGTGGTAGTCAAAAAAGCAAACAGAATGTTGGGAAGTATTAGAAAGGGAATGGTGAATAAAATGTAAAATGTCATAATGCCTCTGTATCGCTCCATGGTGAGACCGCACCTTGAATACTGTGTACAATTCTGGTCGCCGAATCTCAAAAAAGATATAGTTGCGATGGAGAAGGAACAGAGAAGGGTGACCAAAATGATAAGGGGATTGGAACAGCTCCCCTATGAGGAAAGACTTTTCAGCTTGGAGAAGAGGCTGCTGAGGGGGGGTATGATAGAGGTGTTTAAAATCATGAGAGGTCTAGAACGGGTAGATGTGAATCGGTTTTTTACTCTGTTGGATAATAGAAAGACTAGGGGGCACTCCATGAAATTAGCATATGGCACATTTAAAACTAATCGGAGAAAGTTCTTTTTCACTCAACGAACAATTAAACTCTGGAATTTGTTGCCAGAGGATGTGGTTAGTGCAGTTAGTATAGCTGTGTTTAAAAAAGCATTGGATAAATTCTTGGAGGAGAGATCCATTACCTGCTATTAATTAAGTTGACTTAGAAAATAGCCATTGCTAATACTAGCAACAGTAACATGGAATAGACTTAGTTTTTGGGTACTTGCCAGGTTCTTATGACCTGGATTGGCCACTGTTGGAAACCGGATGCTGGGCTTGATGGACCCTTGGTCTGACCCAGTATGGCATGTTCTTATGTTCTGTGCTGGGCTCCATCTGATGATGTTACCCAATGTGTGAGGAATAACATCCTGCAGTCCTTGAGATCACCTGTTACAGGTAAGCAACTCTGCTTTATTACACCTCTTTATATGTAATTATTTTTGCATTGACATTTTTGAGGTGTTTTGTTGCATTTGTTTTGTATAAACAAATGTATTCACTGAGAAGTTAGATTTAGCTGCTCGGTAAATGCTAAGCCCAACAGGTACTGAACTTTGAATTGATAACTTCCCAGTCTGCTTCTGAATAATCACATCAATAACAGTAACCTATTTATCCCAGATACATCACTTCTTTTCCTATTTCACAGGATTAGGAATTTGTATTGGGGATGGGGGCTCTAGAAACCCCACCTCCCTTCATGTATGTATCATTATTTGCATGAAATGCTGCGGTCTGGGCTTACCTGGAAGAACAGTCACTATCACAGGATCCCCATAATTCCAGCGTAGGCCCTCTGTCCCACACCAGTACTTCCCGCTGTCTGCCTGGGTGAGTTGCTCCATGGTCACTGTGAATGTGTGCGCTGTGATGTTCTCCATGATGGAGATTCTGTCCTTTGCTTCAGACTCTGTCTCGGCGAGGAAGTGACAGGAACTCCACTCCTCTCCCCTGCACCAGTACTTCCTGTTAATGTCATAGCCTCTCTCATACTGGCACTGCAGCGAGAGGGATCCTCCAACCAGACCCTTCACTTCCCTGGGGCTTCTAGGCCCCCAGGAACCGGCTGTAAAGAGAAAGAAGTATACATTTTCAATCTAGATAAATGGGTATAGGCAGTGAGATTTAGCTACTCAAAAATGTTGGGTTGAAGAAAGGATTTAACCTCTTACTCCTGAATGGCCACATGGCAGTGTAATTTGTAGTCAGTTAGGTTTTTTTTTAATTTTTTTTTAATTTTAAATTTTCTAAAAAAGAATAAACTTTGTAAAGAAACAAAAAATTCAAATTTTACGGAAACCAAATTATAGAAACTTGTTAGACCACAAACTAAGAAAAAAGAGCAGAAATCAAGCAGAAATAAAGGAAATGCAATATGGAAAAAGAAACTACTTAACATGATATATCCTGTTAAACCCATATATGACATTCTAATTTTCTGGCCTTGCTAAGAGGATTGAAGTCAAAATAACTTTCCTTGAATCAACAAATAGTTGCAGTTGTTTTGGAACAAAGAAAATAAAAAGTTTCACCACGGAATCTGACAAAGTATTTACATAGATATCTTAGTATGTATGTTGCTCCTAGGGCTAGGACCTCCTGTTGTAAGGCCAGGAAGCCTCACCTTCTCTCTTGGGTGGCTCGAGAGAGATCAGGAAAAATTCTAACACGTCGGTCCTCATGTTCTTGGCTTCTGGTGCCTTCACCTGGGAAAGAAGGTGTTAGTGGGTGGGATTTCCCTCCCTTCACCCCAGGAAAAACAAATGGGACTGTGAACAAGGCTGGCAGTAAGTAAGAGTATATACAAGTTTATTAGACTATACAAGTATATTCATTTCTACATGATTATGTACATTGCTAATAGGATGTCAAGCAGCACGCTTATCTACTTGTGGTTAGTGGTCTCAGTCTACATAGCTATATACATTTTTACGAGGTAGCAAGAACATTTAATATTTTGCAATCTGTGGTTGTTGGCCCCACATGGAGAGACACCATGTGCAGACCCCTCCATTCTGCCTAGGCAAACCCGCTGTTGTCTGGGAACTCGGCACCCAAGTGTCTGAATACTCTTGTTAGTCAGGGTGAAAATCTGTTTGCTTCCTAGGACTGTTTTCCAGTACATTTCTCTTATAAATCACTTTCCCAGTCATAGTTCTATAAATTAGTTTATATCCTCTGATATTTAGTGATATTTCCTACAAAATTACCAGGAGACGTCGACATGCAAATCCCCAAACTGAATCTCTGACTAATCTATTCAATGGCTGTTTAAGTACCTTCACAGTAAGAGGTCTGGTCATCTTTTCAATTTCCTATGCTTGCGGCTCAGGTTACATAGTTGCATTGTCCTTTTTTTTCTCTGCTGCAGTTCACGTAAATGGTAGTATGCTGAAGCCTCCGTTTTTTATGAAGTGGGATTCATAAATTAAGAAAATGTTATCTATTCTCAACAAACTCAACACTTCTTTGAAGAATACTGAGCTTCTTAATAAACATGGATTACACTGATTTCATTGAGGAACATTCTTATTCCAATGAAGAAACCTTATCTTGAATTTGATTTTGATTAATTTCACAAGCAGAAATATGAGTCTCTAAATGGTTACATACTGTATCTATTTTAGCTGAGCTATTAACACAGGTAGAGCTAATAGAAGCTAGCAAGTCCCAAAGCACATCCAAAGTGACCACCGCAGGTTTGGAGGGGATCAAACTCACTGAGGAAATTTGGAAAGGAAGCTGGGACTCACCCACAGACCTTTTGGATGACTCAAGCAAATACACCGATGGACAAACTGCAGTGTCCCCTTCAACAAAATAGCCAGCATTAGATTATTCAGTCCTGGAGGCTCCCCTTGACTCAGGGAGCCCGATGACATCATTAATCGGCAACTCTGCAGCCCCACTCTGGGAGATTCCTTGCTGGGCTGGCAGTGGGCGAATGTTGAGGTGGCTGAGGGATAACCTCATTCCCAGCTGAGGCTGGATCTCCTCCGTTAGACTTGGCAATGGGGGAATCCCCCACCGTTAATGCAGACACCACAAACTCAATGACGGAATGCTGTCCAAGGTTCAAAGGAGGCCCCGAAGGGTAAGCTCTGACTCCGCCTTTCCTTTTAGGAGGCATTATAAAAGATAATTCACCAGAAACTGACATAGGAAATGGACAGCCTGTTCATGTCTAGTTCATGCCATCATCTTAGTCATAGTTAATTTTTCCCCAGCTGGATTTCGGGGAAATTTCAGAAGCTATTCAGCTGGCTATCATAGGGGTTTTGGTGCCAGCAGAAATATACCCCATAATGGCCTGAGCTCAGTCTCCATCTGCTCTTCTCTTCTTCACTGTAACTAAAGCAATTCTCTTTTCTGTCCTTAATGAAGAGGATTTAGAAGAAAAAGGTGCTGAAGAATAAAAAACATATATTGCTCTTACATATATACATTTCCTGGTAATTGCTTGACAAAGTCAGTAAATGCTGAGCTGTGGAGGTTCTGTATATCACACTGATAGTGGCCCAGTCTGCCCCTGAATAATCACATCAGTGAATATAGACTGTAAGCCATTCATTCCCAGTACATCACTTGTCCTCCTGCTTCTTAATGCTGGAGTGGGACTGGATCAGGAATGTGTGTTTGGGCAGGGGTCTACTGAATCCTCACCTTTAAAGTTCCCCCCCACCTTCACATATGTATCATTATTAGTATGAGATGCTGGGGTCTGGGCTTACCTGGAAGAACAGTCATGACCACAGGAGCTCCAGGATCCAAGAGTGAATCATCAATCCCGCACCAGTACTTCCCGCTGTCTGCCTCGGTGAGTTGTTCCACGGTCACTGTGAACGTGAGCGCTGTGACGTTGTCCCGGATGGAGATTCTGCCCTGGGTCATGTGGCGATTCGATTCTGTCTGGATAAGGATTCTGCAGGAGACCCGGATATCTCCCTGGCACCAGTATTTATTGTGAGTCTCATAATCATTCTCATACTGGCACTGCAGGGAGAGCGAACCTCCAACCAGACCCCTCACTTCCCTCGGGCCATGCAGCCCCCAAGATCCTGATATAAAGAGAAAGGGGAGGATAATTAGAAAGAAATAGATCATTTTCCTTCCAAATAACTAAATAAATAACAGCACATTGATAGGGAACTTTTCAAAATTACTCATGGGTACTTCTGACCCCTGAACTCTTCTCTTGCTTTATATCTTGCTGGGAAATAGCACAAACGCATTTGGCAGTGCAATGCATCTGAACGATTTCCTTATCTTACCCTTACCCCTCAATCCCCTCTTTTTCCTCTGGGAATGTCTCCTCATCACAGCTAAGCCTAGGCTCCTTGTGCAATCCCACATATAGACTCTGCTGGGTAAATGGTATAGAGTATTCCAGCAGTTCCTTTTACCTGGGTAAATGACTTCTGAAAGTCGCCCCCTCAGAGAATAATCAGCTTTTCATGAACCTGGTTTGTAGTCATTACTGTGTCTAAAGCTTGAAGAGCAGGGAACCATTAGGACTGACTCACGGGGCCTGATGACCTCAGGCAGGGTTGTCCTGAAACTCCCTCCTGTGATGTTTGCAGTGGCAGGGAGGGAGGGATTCTGCAGTGCAGCCCTCAGCCCAGACCACAGTCACATGCTGGGGAAGATAACAGCAAGCTAAGGAGGTCATTTATCAAAATGTGCTAAGGGCTTATCACATGTGAAAACCTCTTGAATGCATGTGATAGCACCACATTGTATGGTGCAATGCAAATTTGGTGTGAGAGAGTGTGAGAGAGAGAGAGAGAGAGAGAGAGAGAGAGAGAGAGAGACTAGCCATAATGTCTGTTCTCTAGATAGGTATTTGTATCCCTATGAGTGGCCCACCTCGTAACTCGAGGTGAGGGTTAGGTATTAGTGTAGGGGGTTAGCGGCCACTTTGACATCCAATGTGAGACATACGAACAGAACAGTGGACTCTTGTGAAGATTTGATGGCCTTTGGAGTGAGGAAAACTCACTCCAAGATGAGATTTGGGCAATGTTCTCTCTACCTCGCTTGATGTTACCCAGGTAGAGAGTCCATCAAGCTAGGTTGAGAGAACCTTCCACAAATCTCATCTTCGGGTGAGTTTCCTCACTCCGTAGGTCATCAAATCTTCATAAGAGACAACTGTTCTGTTCATACGTCTCACATTGAATGTCAAAGTGGCCCCTAACCCCTACACTAATACCTAACCCTCACCTCGAGTTACTAGGTGGGCCACCCATAGGGATGCAAATACCTATCTAGGGAACAGCCATTATGGCTAGGCAGTCTCTCTCTCAAAAAATGGTCCGACCGTCCCCGTCCCCCCCCCCCCATGGTTAGATGCAGGAAAACCAACAGGTCTGGTACTTATTGCAATTTGTGCTTAGTTCTTCACATAGATAATTAGCACAAATTGCAAAAAACTGTATATTAGCATAAAACACATCCCTTTTACTATCACATTTTGATAAATCCAGGCCTAAGACTGCAATTCAACTGAAAGTACTTCTGCTAGTCAGGATTTCATGCGGCACTACAGTGTGCACGGGGAGAGCCTTTTAGCTACTGTCTCTCTTCTGCAAAAGCCAATGGAAGCCCTAGCATTTCTTGCTTTGCAGCTTGATTCATTTGTAATGTAAAAAAAAAGCAGCAGACGAGCCCAACAGATAGCAGCAAGCAACCAAAACGTCTTCTCTGTTTCAGTTCTCCGATTATTAACCGTGCTCTAACAAGAGTTTATTCCAGAGGTTTAAACAGGGGAATCCCCTCCATACATCTGATCCCTCAGCGTATGGGGCTGATAACATCGGTGTTAAAGTGACCTGCTGTGTCAGGGCTCTCCAACCTTTCCCCGTGAGGGGACACACTACAATTTTTTTTTTTCAGTAACTGCGGCTGCCGGTGAGCAATTTTCAGAAAGATATTAATTTTAACAGCCGTTTCCATATTTTTGCATGTTATACAAGATGATATTATTTTACATTGTAAAAATAGTTTACCAATCTTGCCTATCTATTTACTTTTATTTCTTTAATGCCTGCTTTTTTCAATACAAAATTCACTCAAGGTAGGGTTAAAAATATAAGGATGGTAGTGTACAATAAGAGATCAGTAGCAGCATTTTACAATGGAAGTCGGGGTCGGTTAGTTTGTTGAGGTCGGTTAGTTTGTTGAGCATCCACACAAACTGGATTAAGCAGAATAAAAATCTTATTAGTAGAGGGGAATCCGATCTTCTAAAATCAGTAATAAGTCGAGGAAATATTTCTTCACAGTAACATAAGGAAATTCCCTCATTATATTTTTAAATCTAACATTTGGATGCCTGTTCCAGTTCTCTAAGACTTCAACCCTTCTTTAAGAAGAGTTCCTATCTTTAATCATGGTAATGTTGAGACCCTGAATATTATTAGTATCTGACTCCAATGTTGAATTTTCATTTCAACTCCCAAAAGAACTTCTTCATGTCTCTTCGCCGTCGGGCCTAGCATGGTACTTAAAGCTTCAATTTTTACTGACACTACCAAAACCAGTCATAAGCTCCCAAAGCAACCACTGTCGGCTTCATGGGTGCTAGATAGATCTGACCAGGAGAGGGAACTGGCGCCATGCAGAACAAATACAAAGGAGAAAGTCTATTGGAATCCTCCTCACCTTCAGCAGCCTTGGGAGGTTGGACCCTTTGTTCCTCTTATTCTCCAGCAGCAATGGCCATTACAAGCAAGGCAAGGGTATGGACAGATGAACTGTGAAGGACTTCAAAGGGGCGTGGGATAAACACTGTGGATCCATAAAGTCAAGAGGCCACCAATGAAGAGTAGGTGACTCGCCAGAATGATGGCTACTGCCTGGAGACAATACCCTTATTCAATAAACATACACATGGTTACTGTGACTCCAACATCACTCTAAGCTTCAACAGCAAGAGAAAATGTGGAAAAAAGGATTTGCACTCACAAAGACGGGAGTAGCTGGCTTGTTACGGCGGTTACTACCCCAAACCAAATATCCAAATTACTACCTCCACCTTCCTCTATTCCTGATGCCTTTCAACTAGCTTGATCACTCCATTCTTATACTTCACTTTCAATGCATATCCAGCATAGTTCTCTGCTTCAACAGCAGGGGAGAAGAAAAACTGTTACTTCACACATCCAGCAGAGCTCTCTGCTTAAACGGCAGGGGAGAAGAAAAAAAGGGTTCGCACTCACAAAGCGGGGAGTAGCTGGCTTGTTACGGCGGTTACTACCCCAAACCAAATGTACCTGATACTTCACTCTCGACGCATATCCAGCATGGCTCTCTGCTTCAACGGCATGGGAGAAAGACTGATACATCACGAATTTCCAGCATAGCTCTCTGCTTCAACGGCAGGGGAAAAGAAAAACTGATACTTCACGCATATCCAGCATAACTTCAACGTCAGGGGAGAAGAAAAAAGGATTCACACTCACAAAGCGGGGAGTAGCTGGCTTGTTACGGCGGTTACTACCCCAAACCAAATGTGCCTGATACTTCACTTTCGATGCATATCCAGCATAGCTCTCTGCTTCAACGGCAGGGGAGAAGAAAAAAACTGATACCTCACGCATATCCAGCATAGCTCCCTGCTTCAACGGCAGGGGAGAAGATAAACAACCAATAAGGGCTGTATAACATAATCTGGGTAAAAACAAATAAGCATGGGTGTGGCTTGCTTATTGCGGCAGTTACTACCCCTACTACCTCTAACTAATCAAGCTAGATGTTTCACTTGGATGCAGCTCCATCACTGCTCTCTACATTAATGGCGGGGGTGGAAGGGAATTAGAACCAAGAGCTAAGAGAAACAGATAAGTATGGGAGAAGAAATGAGGGAAGCTTGCTGGGCAGACTGGATGGGCCGTTTGGTCTTCTTCTGCCGTCATTTCTATGTTTCTATGTTTCTATGAGGACCAGGGCATAAACAAGGCAAGGCACAGACTAGGAAAAGGCAAATCAGAGAGATGAGGCAGGACAAGAAGAAGGCAGGGAGATACAAAAGTAGTACGCACTGCAGACTGGGCAGGGGACTTGTTGCTGAGGTGACAACTGGCTAAACAGCTGGTCCTTAAATGCTCTGGGCTGGCAGACGTCCTTTGGAGGCACCAAGGAGAATTCTTGCTGCAGGGCCTTTAACAGGTGCCCGCCATGTGCATGCATGACTAGAGAGGCCCAAGCCAGGACTGGTGTGTTGGCGTCACAGCTGCACTGGATTATTGTGGCATCAGGATTGGGGTGGTCATCACAGCTGTGGAGCTGGGTCTGCAACCTGAGGCAATAATGTCTGTGGAGCAGATGGTGTTCAAGGCTGTACAGATTGTATGTTAGACCAAAGGATTATTTCTTGCCTTAGCTTTCTATTTGATTTCTCTGTTCCAGGTCTGTGCTCTCAAATGCGTTATGTCTGGGTTATAGGGCATTCTCATGTGCAATGGGCTCATAAGAATGCTGCCAGGTGGCCCAGGGGAAAACAACTGGACATGGCCTCTCATCGCTTGTCATTGATCTGGAAAGGGATACTGGTGATGAGGTGGGACCAGCTGATAACAGCTGCTCTACACATGAGCAGTAGGTTTTAGGGATGTGAATCGTTTTTCTGACAATTGAAAATATCACATGATATTTTCAAACTCATCAGAAATTGGGGGCTCCCCGAAACCGATAGGAAAACCCCACGAAATTGTTCGTGGCATTCTCTTATCGTTTTGGGGGAGGGCGGAAAAATGGCACACAAAAACAACCCATAAACCCACCCCAACCCTTTAAAACACATCCTTTAGCTTCCCCCACCCTCCCAACCCCCCAAAAAACTTTTTTAAAGTACCTGGTGGTCCAGTGGGGGTCCCGGGAGTGATCTCTCACTCTCAGGCCATCGGATGCCACTAATC
Organism: Rhinatrema bivittatum; assembly: GCF_901001135.1. NCBI lineage: Eukaryota > Metazoa > Chordata > Amphibia > Gymnophiona > Rhinatrematidae > Rhinatrema > Rhinatrema bivittatum. The sequence goes on from NC_042615.1 coordinate 822,635,970, forward strand.
AAAATGGCGCCAATGGCCCTTTGCCCTTACTATGTGACAGGGTATCCGTGCCATTGGCCAGCCCCGTCACATGGTAGGAGTAATGGATGGCCGGCACCATCTTTAAAAATGGCGCGGGCCATACAATGTTTAGGCCAGATGGGCACATTTTTTCAGATATAGGTTGGGACATTTTCAGTAGTGATTTACAGGATGTGTTAGAAGTGCTACTAGACAGATTTGGCAGCAGTGATTAAGGTGGGGGATTCTTCCGGAAAATAGACGTGTTACCGGGGGAACAGTGGCAGGGTGACTAGCGGTTTAACAGGGCCCCCAAAACCTCCCATGCATTCTGTCCTAAGTAATGGGCAGCAGCCTGTGGGGAGGACACAGGGGGAAGCAAGGAAGACACAGGGCCAGCGACCTGGAGACCTGGCACTTCAATGGCAGCCAGGGGAGAAGAAAAGGGGATGGCTTGAGCAGCACTCATCCGAGGTCGGGTGACTTCTACTGGCAAGACCGCCACCTGCCAGTGACCCCCTCAACGCTTTTGGCTTCAACAGTCGGGGTTGTATAAGGCTGCCTATGGCTTGCTGGTTTAGGAGATGGGCGCTGGTCATCTGGGGAGTGATTGTTCTGGATACAATGTATTATCAAGTCGGGTTGTTTTTGTATTAGTTAATTTTATTAATGAATTGCAATTATTGTAATGTGCAATATTGTTTGATGTATTTGCCTTGATGCTGCTGCCTTAATCTGTCCACTAAATATCATTCGAATCTCAGCTAGTGTGGAGGTATTAAGTCTGGGAAAAGGGTGGAGGGGGCAGGGGGGCACGGGGAGGAAGGGGGGAAGGAAGAGGTGGGAGGGAAAACGTAGGCCTTACCCCTACTCATATTGAGACAAATTGCTGAAAGAGAGATCCACTCTGTGTTTTGTACCAATCTAGTCTGAATACACTGAGTTTATTTTTTATAAAGATTTTGAAAAAGGTTTCTTGGAAATGTGCTGCAGAATATCAGAAAATAATATCGTTTTTTATATTCTTCCTTGTTCCTGAATTAAAAGGAATAAAATGAAGATTATGTAAAAAGATTTTCACCTACTAATAATTCAACCAAAATTTAAGAATTCTGCAACATTTGTCAATATGCAAATTTATATTATATTGTATGATAATTAATTGGAAATAAAATCTTTAATTTTGTCTTCCCCGTGCTGAAAATACTGAACTATAAAATGCCTTCAGAACTGTTTAGACTACTCAATGTCCTTGCATAGAGAGATTGTTTGTGAACCAAGTTATTTTCAAGTTGTTTCCTGGACAAGAAAGAAAAGGGGGTTTATAGTTTCTGATATATGATTATTGGCATCCTAAATATTTAGTTATGATAGCACAGGCTTCAACCTGATTGAGTTCATACTTCTCTAGTAACCACAGAAAAAAAACTGAATAGAAAAAAGTTTTCTTTCTCACTTTTTAAATTAAGAAAGTTAATAATAAATCATCAAATATTCTGTTAGAATCATTCCTTTCTAAGATGTTTACTTAATTTGCTTGTTATCCTGCTAAGATGTCTAAGAAACAAATAGATATAAATGTTTAATTTGGAGAAATGATTTTAGTTATTCTACATACTAGTGTTTCAGCAGAGGATATATAACTAGTGAACAATTTATATTATGTTATACTGGATGATGTTTATGCTTTAAGTATTTTAAAATATGTCTACAACTCTCTTTTATGATATTAAATGAATGACAAAATCTCTTTCCAAAATGAGTACTTCCAAATTTATTTTTAATCTGTTGAAAAGAATGATTATTCATATATACTTTTCTCCAAAGGTAATACAAATTCAATTAAATTGGCTTAAATATTTTTCATATATTAAGTAATGTTGGAAAGTGACCAAACATTGAATTTTATTTAATCATGATCTTGGTGAACTACTGTAATCAGTTATTACAAAACTGGACCCTTTTTATTCCAATATTTTTATTATTACATATTTTAATCCAAGATAGCTTTGAATTTTTCTTATAATGTCTGGACAATCTATGGAGTGTACTATGAATACATGTAAAGGTTCAGCATTGATTATATTATGTGAGAACTGACAGAAGCCTATAGTAAAGAAATTCACTGCGATAATAAAATAACGACTTTATTGCATTGGCTTAGACTGATTAAAAGATAAAGAAACAAGATTGCCCTGATTTGCTAAGGTAATATTAAAGGACATTAATTTTAAATCTGTTTGAAGTAATTTTGGAGACCCAGACTCTGAAGATAAACCTGCTTAAATGTGATTTGTTTTAATCACATCAACAAACTGTCAATTTTGCCTGCTGTGTAGCTTCACCATACCTAACTGCAATGATGCCTCCCTACCAGCAGGAGTCCTCAATGAGCCTTTCCTATAGCCTCACCAAGCATTTCCTCACTGATTACACCATACTCAAGCCTCAGCCCAGTTTTGTCCAGCCTTGCCATTACCTCAATGCTTCTTCATGGAGTTACCCTGGGTTCTTTGACCTGACCACTCTTGTCTTGCCTTGCGGCCCCTTGGCCTGTTCTTATCTTATATCTTGCCATATAGCCTACTCAAGATCTTCCTGCCTGCCCAGCCAAGCCTCAACTTGCCTGTCCAGCTTTGCAGTCCTGCACCACTTCTCTGGGAGTGTATCCTGTTTCTAGCCCAGGACCTCATGATACAGACTTAATAATTTCACATTACAGGTACCTTTTTAATAGAGCTGTACTGTATTGCCAGGAACATAAATTAACATCAAGTATCTCTTTGCACACTTTTCATACCTGCTGCCAAAGAATCCATGAAGAAAAGCCAAGATCTATAACTTACACACTAAAGTTTGCACCTCATCAGTAGAAGCAGACAACTACATTGACTCCAGACACCCAAAATATCAAACTGTTCAATTCTTCCTTTAATGATACTACAAGCCGTTAAGCCCGTTAAAACGGGCTACATCCCTCTGTCTCTCACCTCCCCCTCATTCTCTCTCCCCTACCTCCCTCATTCTCTCTCCCCTACCTCCCTCCCACCCACTCACCCACTCCTCCCCAGCCTCCCTCTCCTCTCACTCAGTCCCTCCCTCCCACTCAGTCTCACTCACTCCCTCCCCCTCTCTCCCTCTCACTCACACTCAGTCCCACTCACTCTCCCTCAGTCCCACTCCCTCCCTCTCCCTCAGTCCCACTCACTCCCTCCCTCTCCCTCAGTCCCGCTCACTCCCCCTCACTCAGTCCCTCCCCCTCACTCAATCCCTCCCTCTCACTCAGTCACTCCCTCCCACTCTCTCTCTTCGCCCCTCCCACTTAGTCCGTCCCTCCCTCCCTCTCTCTCTCTCCTCCCTCCCTCGCTACTGGCCGCTGCCGCTACCGCCGCCGCCCGCCACCGCCGCCCGCTACCGCCGCCGCCCGCCCCCGCTGCCGCTACCGCCGCCGCCCGCTACCGCCACCGCCCCACCACCGCTGCCGCTACCGCCGCCGCTGCCGCCCGCTACCGCCGCCGCCCGCTACCGCTGCCCGCTGCTGCTGCTACCACCGCTGCCGCCATGTTTTTTGGTTTTTTTTGACGCTGCCTAAGACTGACGTGCTCGCCCGCACATGCGCAGTAGAGCTGCTCTCTACTGCGCATTTGCGGGCACGTCGGTCAAGCTTCATTTATCTAGTTAGATAACCCGGATCCTTGTATTCAACTTCACAGCCACAAAGATTTGACCACTGGATTCATGCCACCAAAGACATTTGCTCTGCCTGCTGCAATTACAGACAAGGCCTCTTATGAATATGTTGTGAACTCTGTTTTGAACCTGCAACAGATGATACACACTTAACACCACTAAATTATTCTTCGTTCTTCAATTCTACTGTAAGGGGTCAATTGGGACCCTGCAATACACATGCACTTCCATACTATGCCTGATAAAGACTGCTTCTTCATGCTGACTCACATCGATTCCTGTTCCTGAGAGAAATGTTCATCTAATCTCACCAGCTGCTGAACTTCTCTCTTGTTCCAGAATACTTTATCTCCAGAATGGAGTCTGACTGACTACTGAACTGCTTCTCACTCTTAATCCAGCTGAATATTTCCAGTAATCCAGGTGGAACACCAAGACTTCTTTGCCTGCAGTTGAACAGCCTTTACCTTATTGAAGTTTAATCTTGCAAAGGCTTCATCCTTCTTACTGACTGAAAGAACTACAACCTATGCCAACTGTTTCTCCAGTCTACAAGTGGCACTGTGAACTGCAATTGCCATCTGGCAGCCACTGCCAATTCCTGAAATTTGTATTTATACCGAAACATACTCAGTAATCCATGCCTCGACAATAGGTTGACTACCTCTAAGTACTGCTAGTTTCTGCTGCATGTTCCTGCATTCCTGACCTTTATTTCTATGATCCTGGACCTCATCTCATCAGTGCTGGACTGTGCTCCTGAATTCCTTGTCAGCTTCCCGAGGTCAGTCTTCAGTCTCCTTGTGGTCAGTCTTATGATCCTTGTCTTCAAGCCTTCAGTCTTCAGTGTCTTCTGCCCATCTGTTCTGTTCTTTACCTTCCTGCCTGCCTCTCTGACCCATGTTCCCTCGGATGGATCTCTGATTTGACCTCAGCTTGACTCTCGACCCTGTTTGAACTCTGCCTGCCACTGACCACTGCCAGATTACTGACTCTGATCATACATCACCTGCCTGAACTGCTGCCTGACTCTGACTCTGACTTTCCTGGACCCTGGCCTGTGATTCGACCATGTTGACAGATCTTCACCTCATACGCAGAGGCTTGCACCTAAATCCTGCCAGTCCTGGCACCCGAAGGCTCAACCTAAGTGAAACGAGGGCTGGTATAGGTGAAGCTCCAATTGGGCCTCTGCTATAGTCAGTTCCACAGCCAATGGTGGGGACCTTCAGGGAACCCTGCAGGCTGCACCAACCAAGGGTCCATGCCCACAATATATTTAATATTACTCAGATTGTTTAATACCGCCGTAATGCTATAGTTTTCTGCTTCCATTATCATCAGCTTAACCTTTTTCAAGGTACTAAGTTGTTCACTCCTGGACAACTCACTAACAGCAACCATCTCAAAGATCTATTAACACAAACCTACAACTTTGACAAGGCAAACTTTTCAACTTATATTTCTATATTTTTCTCCTTGGCTTCAAGAATTATCATCCACTTTCAAACTTCCTGACTCTGCTGAACACCACTTCATTCAGTCATGAATCCAAGTCCACACTGATTTTGATAATCTGCTACCAATCTGCTTCATCCTAATCCAGTTATATAATTCATATGGAAAACCCAAATCATAGTAATTCTCTTCAAGAAGATTGGAAAATGCATCCACATTCAGAAAATGAACAAATAACTATAAAAGCTGCTCCTGGGGGAATTCTGCACAAAAAAATTTAAAATTCTGCGCACAAAAACTTAAAATTCTGCAACATTCTGCAAACTTTATATTGGTCAAAATAACACAATTTACAGGCAGTCTTTAAGAAATTACATTTTAAATTAATATAGAAAAACGTTATTACAAAAGATGCAGAATTTTAAATATTTTGAGCAGAATTGAACTAGAAATTCACTGTAAGAGTGGCCCTTCATTTAGTAGCCACCCTCTGGACCTACTCCAACCAGTTTATATCCTTTGAGGAGATGTGGACCCCTGGCCCAGTGAGCAGTTGCTATGGGCTGAGGAGACGGCTTCTCAGTTTCCTCTGTCGGGTGGTGAGGCTGGATCAAGGCAGGAATTGGTGGAGTTTTCGCCACTGGAAGCCCATGGTTCCCCCGGGAAGAGCTCGTAGGGACCTGGACTGCTGGGACTTAGGTGGGCCCTTGAGGATGGAAGACCTGTCGAAATCCAGTCCGAAGTCGAATACCAGAGGATCACCACTTGCCAGTCTGAAGTCGAATACCAGAGATCTGGCCAGGAACAGACGCAGGAGGAAGGCCTCCAAAGGAACCAGAGGACTCACAGGAGTGAGCAGACTCGTTGCCAAGTCAAAGGACAGGAAAAGGAAGCCTCCTATATATTCCCCAGGACTATCAGGCAGCTGAAGGTAATTGTTGATCAGGCCCCTTTAAGAATAGGAAGGAGGCATGGCCATGCGCCTAGGGGAGGGCCGGCCAGCTGGAACCCGGAAGAGGGCTGGCCCGACGCTGAAGAGAAGAGGTCAGCGTGCACGTCTTCCGCGCCGACCTGCCCGAGAGAGCATGCTCAGCCCAGGGAGGTTTTGGGTCTTCCCTAGGGATGTCTTCCCACCACTGCCATGGCTCCAACGGTGGTCCCGGCATTGTGGCGAAGGTGAGCAGGTGCCAGCTGTGGGAGACCGCGGCTGGAAACGCTAACACTCTCAGGCCCCAACTCCTCCATCTGCCAGTATCTCTCCCCTCCACCTCTAGGCTCAACCTCTTCCACTCTATTGCCAGTCCAGAGTTTGACCCTGTTCTCAGTGTCCCTCACACAGGCTCCTTTGTCCCTCCCTCTCTCACATACACATACACACACCCTCATACAGGCTCCCTCACATTCTCGCACACACACACACATCCCCTCATACAGGGCCCTCTCTCTTGCATACCCACCCACACAAGCTCCCTTTCTCACACATACACCCTCACAGAGGCTACCTATGTCTCTCTAATGCACCCCTTCACACAGGCTCTTCTCACACATACGCAATCCCTTCACACAGACTAGCACCCTCACATATACACAATCCCTTTTTCATAAACACGTGCTCCCGATCTCTCACACACATGCACACTTCTTCACAATCTCCTCTTATAGGCTCACTGTCTCTTAAACCCACATTCAAACATACCCCACCCCCTCTTACTACCCATGCTCACCCTCACATCCTCCTGCTCTCTCTCACCCTCCCCTTCCCCTCAACCCTCCCCTCATATAGGCTCCCTCTCTGAAACCCACACTCAAGCATCCTTCCCACCCATCCCTCTTACCAACCAGGCCCTCTCTCACCCTCCCCTCCCTCACACACACATTCTCTCTCACCGGCATCCCCCCACCCACCCCTTACTCCCATGCTCTCTCTCACCCTCCCCTCCCCTCTCTCACACAGACATTCTCTCTCACCGGCATGCTGCGGGATGCACTCCATTTGCTGCGAAGATGAAGGCCTGGGTGTGCCATTCATGGCACACGGGGGCCTTCCCTATTCACCGTGAACGGCGCTCCTGGCTTTCATCTTCTCCACGAACGGAGCGCGTCCAGCGGCACATGCGGAACGCGCTCTGTTCGTGGCATACCAGGGTCTCCTCTGGTATTTTCTGTGCAGAATTTGGCAATTCTGCACAGAAAATGGAAATTCTGCACAGGGGGGAATTCTGCGCAAATTCTGCGCAAATTCTGCGCTCTGCAGTAGTGCATAATTCCCCCAGGACTAACAGGTGTCTTGTATCTTTCAAGGAGCTTTTAAAAGGCTGTGAGTTCCCACCACCACTGAAGTGCATCATTTTGAACTCTCCTGTCCACCATTATGTTAGTGCTTCCATGAATATTTCTGCTTGCAGATATCCAACCTCATATGAATATAAGAAGATTAGATATGCCATCAAGCTCAATATCCTGTCTCTAACAGTGACCAATCCCAGTCACACGTACCTGGCAAGTACCCAAACATTAAATAGATCCCCTGCTACTAATGCCAGTAACAAGCAGTGGCTATTCCCTATTGATTAATAGCAGTTTATGGACTTCTTCAATAACTTATCCAATTTTTAAACCCAGCTACACTAACTGCCTTAACCACATACTCTGCCAATGAATTCCATCTAGGGAAAAGAGAACCTTGTCAGATCAATCCAGTTGGTATAAACATTTAACTAATGAAAGATTTTCCCTCCATAGCAGAGCAAAAAGCCAATGAACTAGCAAAAGACTGATAAAACCTCGACAAGAAGTTTCCTTACCTGCTGGGATGGTTATGGTTATGATAACAAAATAAGGACTGAAAGAGCTCTCTTTTCATGAAGATTATTTTTGTCTGATTGTGTATGGACTTATTGTAAGGTGTTTTAGGGTACATGTAAGTGTAATGACAGTGAGTGGTGGCAAGATAATGTGTAACCAAAGTTTAGTTTGGATTTATTCAGCTATAATAATATTACTGTTCTATCTTGTATTTGCTCTGCCCAACAGTAGCTACCAGAAGTCCATCCATTTCCCATAAACACTTACATTAATACAATGATAACAATTGGCCTGTTCAGAATGCTAAATTATAAGGCTGCAGATACTTTTTAATATTATTTTATGACAAAAGCAAAGAAGTTAATCCTAGAGGAATTTTAGATTTAGATTATTGTAATATGTTGTCATAAAAATGCCAGAAAGGGGGGATTGATGTGGGTTCTCATTGGCCCTTATTCTCAGTGAAACATATTTTGACACATCACATATGAAGTCATTATTCCTGTACTCCTAGGTTTTTTTTATTTTTGATCATAAGCAGTTTTGTAATTACTAGCAACATTATAGTCTCAGCCTTGCACTTGTTTTTCCTAGACAAATGACTCCAAAAACTAGATAAAAGATGCTGAAATGCAAGGCTGTAGAACATTATGAACTGATATGAGGTTAGTTTACTTTCCAACTAAGAACAGAGATGAGGTCAGTTTACATTATATCTAAGATTATAGAAACATATCTAGAAGTTGAATAAGGATGAGGCCAATTGACATTCTATCTGAGATTATAGAAAATATTCTTAGAACAAGTACAATGTTTCTAATGCTAGCAAATTCCAAGAAAACATTTACATATGAGATGAGGATTAATTAATTTGGAGAATAAAAGCAAATTACTGTACAGCTGTTCAGATTATCTGTTTATAATAGAAAGCCAATCATAGAGATTTTGACAATTATGTAACCTAACTTAGTCGGAAATATACAACTGAAATTCTATATAATGCTGTGTTATTAGTAAAATTATTTGAAAGGGAGTTTATGCTAGTGTCTGGCCTGGCACGCTTCCTGTCCGTAAGGTACCTTATTTAATGTCTAAGATTTATATTATATTATAGCAATAAAACCTTTTTCTCTGCAGCTAGTGGCTTTAAGCATCCTTATTTTCAATGAACCACAACAGAGCCATTGCAACTTGTTGATCTTGCTTTTGTTATTTTGGATCCTAGGCTTAGTGAGTCATCCTGGTTCATCCTTTATTTTATATCAGAATATGCCACAGCCACACTGCATATTTTTGCTGCTTTTGAAATCCAGGATTCTATAACCTTTAGTTATTACTGCATATCCCATCATGATTCCCAATTCACTTTTGCATTGCAATTTGCTTCTCTTTTCTTTGGGAAAACTTGCATAAGCTTTGCAGCCAAATACTCTCAGAGTAGATAAATTAGGCTTGCACCCATTTCACAGCTGAAAAGTTGTTTTATCTTACCCTTGGTTGGTAGGCAATTCTGTAAATAGGTGATAACATAGATTACTTTACCCCAAAAGTCATCAGTAACAGTAACATTTATCCAAGATAGATTACTTCTTTACCTATTTCATGGGATCAGGAATTTGTATTGGGGAAGGGGGCCACACCACAGACTCTTCACCTTTAAATTCACCATCCCTTCATGTATGCATCATTATTTGCATAAAATGCTGGGGTCTGGGCTTACCTGGAAGAACAGTCACTGTCACAGGATCCCCATAGTTCCAGCGTAGCCCTTCTATCCCACACCAGTACTTCCCGCTGTCCGCCTCGGTGAGTTGCTCCATGGTCACTGTGAATGTGTGCGCTGTGAAGTTCTCCGTGATGGAGATTATGTCCTTTGCTTCAGACTCTGTCTCGGCGAGGATGTCACAGGAACTCCACTCATCTCCCCTGCACCAGTACTTCCTGTTAATGTCATAACCTCTCTCATACTGGCACTCAAGAGACAGAGATCCTTCATCGAGACCCCTCACTTCCCCTGGGCCTTTCAGCCCCCATGAGCCAGCTGTAAAGATACAGAAGATCACATTTTCAATCTAGATAAATAGATTTATAAAAAAATACATTCACTAGGCAGTGAGATTTAGCTACTCAAAAATGTTGGGATCAAGAGAGGATTTGACTTCCTAAGATACATCAGAGAAAGGAGAAAAGTTCAAAGTGGTATAGTGAAATTAAAAGGTGAAAAGGATCAATGTGTGGATAGAGACAAAGAAATTGCAGAAATATTAAACGAATACTTCAGTTCGGTGTTCACTAAAGAGGACCCTGGAGAAGGATCGTTGCTAGTTAACAAGAAATTGGAGGGGAGTGGAGTAGATGTAACTCCGTTTACAAAAGAGAATATATGGGAAGAGCTAGGAAAACTAAAAGTGGACAAAGCCTTGGGACCTGATGAGGTTTATCCCAGGATACTGAGGTAGCTCAGAGATGTACTGGTGGTGGGCATGCTGCATGACCTGTTCAATAGATCCCTAGAAACAGGAGTGGTGCCGAGTGATTGGAGAAGAGTGGTGGTGGTCCTGCTTCACAAGAGTGGGAGCAGAGAGGAGGCTGGAAACTACAGGCTGGTTAGCCTCATCTTGGTGGTGGGAAAAGTAATGGAATCACTGCTGAAAGAAAGAATAGTGAACTATCTAAAGTCAGAAGAATTGCTGGACCAAAGGCAGCATGGATTCACCAGGGGAAGGTCCTGTCAGACAAATCTGATTGACTTTCTTGACTGGGTGACTAGGGAATTAGATCGAGGAAGAGCGCTCGATGTCATCTACTTGGATTTCAGCAATGTTTTTGATACAGTCCCATACAGGAGGCTTGTGAATAAAATGAGAAGCTTAGGAGTGAGCGCCAAGGTGGTGGCCTGGACTGCAAACTGGTTGATGGACAGAAGACAATGTATGATGGTAAATGGAACTTACTCTGAAGAGAGAGCGGTGTTAAGCGGAGTGCCGCAAGAATCGGTGTTGGGACCATTCCTGTTCAATATCTTTGTGAGCGACATTGCAGATGGGATAGGAGGTAAGGTTTGTCTTTTTGCAGATGATACTAAGATCTGCAACAGAGTGGACACGCCGGAAGGAATGGAGAGAATGAGATGGGATTTAAGGAAGCTGGAAGAGTGATCGAAGATATGGCAGTTGAGAATCAATGCCAAGAAGTGCAGAGTCATGCATATGGGGTGTGGAAATCTGAAAGAACTGTATTTGATGGGGGTTGAAGGGCTGATGTGCACGGAGCAGGAGAGAGACCTTGGGGTGATAGTGTCTAACGATGTGAAGTCAGTGAAACAATGTGACAAGGTGATTGCTAAAGCCAGAAGAATACTGGGCTGCATAGAGAGAGGAATATCTAGTAAGAGAAAGGAAGTGATCATCCCCTTGTACAGGTCCTTGGTGAGGCCTCACCTGGAGTACTGAGTTCAGTTCTGGAGACCATATCTCCAAAGGGACAGAGACAGGATGGAGGCAGTCTAGAGAAGGGTGACCAAAAAGATGGATGGTCTACATAAAATGACTTGTGAGGAGAGGTTGAAGAACCTAAATATGTAGGAGAGGAGGAGCAGGGGTGATTTGATACAGACTTTCAGATACTTGAAAGGTTTTAATGATCCATGGTCAACAACAAACCTTTTACGTTGGAAAAAAATCAGTAGAAATAGGGGCCATGATTTGAAGCTCCAGGGAGGAAGATTCAGAGCCAATGTCAGGAAGTATTTCTTCACAGAAAGGGTGGTGGATGTCTGGAATGCCCTTCCGGAGGAAGTGGTGAAAACTAAAACTGTGAAGGATTTCAAAGGGGCATGGGATAAACACTGTGGATCCATAAAGGCTAGAGGATGGGAATGAAGAGTAGAGCCATGGGAGTGGCTTGCTAGAATGGTGGCTACTACCTGGTGATTACTACCCTTACTCAATAAGCCTTCGCATGGTTAATGCAACCCCTACATTGCTCTCTGCTTCAACAGCAAGGTGAAATGTGGAAAATAGGATTTGCATTCAGATAACAACCAACAAGGTCTGAACTTCACATTCTGGGTAAACAAATATGCCTGGGGATAGCCTGCTTATTACGGCAGTTACTACCCTAAACCAATTAAGCCTGATACATCACTGAATACATATACAGCGTTGCTCTTTGCTTCAACAGCAGGGGAAAATGTGGAAAAGAGGATTTACATTCAGACAACACCCAAGAAGGCATTGATATGTGCAGTCTGGGTAAACAAGCATCTGAGTAACTTGCTTGATGCGATGGTTACTACCCTTAATCATTAAGCCTTATGCTTACCTTTGATGCAACTCCAACATTACTCTCTGCATCAATGACAGGGGAGGGCAGGAAATTTGAATCAAACAGTTACCAACAAGGGCCCTGAACTTGGTGGTTGATGAAACAGATATGTATGGGAAAATAAGTGTGGGAGCTCGCTGGGCAGACTGGATGGGCCGATTGGTCTTTTTCTGCTGTCATTTCTATGTTTCTATGTTAATCCTGATTGGTCACATAGCAGTGTAAATTCTAGTCAGTTAAAAGTGAATTTTAAATTCCTGATGCATGCATTAATAGGGGACGTGCGAATATGTTGGGTAAGCATGCGCCGAGTGGATTTTGAAAGCCGCTAAGATACACGCGTGAACACCGTAGTGTGCACATCTCAGATGTTTTCAAAAATGGGCGGGCCTGGGCATAGTCGGGGTGGGGAATTAGCATTTCTGGGTGGAACCTAAAATGTGTGCATAAATACCTCTGAGATCTGGTGCTTGCCAGGGCTCCCCGCTGCACAGCTTTGCTTCTGCTATGGATGCCGTGTAAATTTAAATCATTAAAAAACTAGGTAGGTCTGCGGGGTTCTAAGGGCTGGGACTAACTGTGAGAAGTAATTTAAATCAGGGGTTTGTGGTGAAGCTTAACTGCTATTTGGGTGAACTGGCGACAAACTGGTTTTACTGGTAATGGCATCGGTGCGCGGCCCTTTTAAAATCCACCCACCTACACCTTAGAAGTGGGATTTGCGTGCATACGCTCGAGCCCACTTAAACATTTGCTGCACGTGTGCACAGGACAAGACTATTTTATAATGTGCGCATATGTACACGTATGTTATAAAATAGGCACATCGCTGGGCACGGGCGGATGAATTTGCACACATTTATGAAATGCACCATCTAAATGTTTCACCAGCTGGATTTCGGGGAATTTTCAGAAGCAGTTTAGCCGGTTAACCTTAGGGTCTCGGGGGATAGCTGAAAATTTACCCCATAACGTCCTGAGCTGTCTCCATCTGCTCTTCTCCCCTTCACTGTCACTAGAGCAATTCTTTTTTTCTGCTCTTAATGAAGGGAATTTGTAAAAAAAAAAAGAAAAAAAAAAGATACTGAAGAATACAGTAATATATTGCTTTTCCATACATTAATTTACTGGTAATTGCTTGGCAAAGTCAGTAAATGCTGATCTGTGGAGGTTCTGCACATCACACTACCGATAGTGGCCCGGTCTGCTCCTGAATATTCACATCAATGGACTTGGACCATAACCCATTCATCCCACCTACATCACCTGTCCTCATGGGACAGGATCAGGAGTGTGTGCTGGAGCGAGGAGCTACTGAATCCTCACCTTTAAGTCTCCCCACCTTCACATATGGATCATTATTAGCATGAGATGCTGGGGGTCTGGGCTTACCTGGAAGAACAGTCACGGCCACAGGGTCTCCAGGATCGAAGAGTGAATCATCTATCCCGCACCAGTACTTCCCGCTGTCCCCTTGAGTGAGCTCCTCCATGGTCACTGTGAACGTGAGTGCTGCGACGTTGTCCCGGATGGAGATTCTGCCCTGGGTTATGTGGCGATTCGATTCTGTCTGAATAAGGATGTGGCATAGGATCCATGTATCTCCCTGGCACCAGTATTTATTGTGAGTCTCATAATCATTCTCATACTGACACTGCAGGGAGAGCGAACCTCCAACCAGACCCCTCACTTCCCTCGGGCCTCGCAGCCCCCAAGATCCTGATATAAAGAGAAAGGGGAGGATAATTAGAAAGAAATAGATCATTTTCCTTCCAAATAACTAAATAAATAACAGCACATTGATAGGGAACTTTTCAAAATTACTCATGGGAACCTTTGACCCCTGGACTTTTCTCTTGCTTTAGATCTGGCTGGGGAAATAGCACAAACGCATTTGGCAGCGCAATGCACCTGAACGATTTCCTAATCCCATCCAAAACTACCCCCTTTCTTCCTGGGGAAACTCTCCTCTCAACACAGCTAAACCTAGGCACCCTGAGTAAATGGTGGGCAGGTTTCCAGCAGTTCCTTTACCAGGGTAAACCAGTACCTGACTGGGTAAATGGCTTCTGAAAGTCGCCCCCTCAGAGAATAATCAGCTTTTCATGAACCTGGTTTGTAGTCATTACTGTGTCTAAAGCTTGAAGAGCAGGGAACCATTAGGACTGACTCACGGGGCCTGATGACCTCAGGCAGGGTCGTCCTGAAACTCCCTCCTGTGATGTTTGCAATGGCAGGGAGGGAGGGATTCTGCAGTGCAGCCCAGACCACAGTCACATGCTGGGGAAGATAACAGCGAGCTAGGGCTGCAATCCAACTGAAGGAACTTCCGCTGGTCAGGATTTCATGCGACTCTACAGTGTGCACGGGGAGAGCCTTATAGCTCCTGTCTCTCTTCTGCAAAAGCCCCTGGAAGCCCTAGCATTTCTTGCTCTGCAGCTTGAGTCATTTGTAATGTAAAAAAAAAAAGCAGCAGACGAGCCCAACAGATAGCAGCAAGCAACCAAACATTCTTCTCTGTTTCCGTTGTCTCAGATTATTAACCGTGCTCTAACAAGAGTTTATTCCAGAGGTTTAAACAGGTGAAAACCCCTCGCTACATCTGATCCCTCAGCGTATGGGGCTGATAACACTACAATTTGTTTTCACTCAAGGGGGCTGCCAATGTGCAGTTTTCAGAGAGATATTTAATTTAAACAAGCAATCATTTCCATCTGTTTGCATGTTATACATGATGATGTTATATTACATTGTAAAAATACTTTACCAACCTTGCCTGTCTGTTTGCTTTTATTTCTTTATTTAATTGTTGCCTGCCTTTTTTGAATATGAAATTCACTCAACGTATTAAGATAGTAGCAAACAACAGGACGTTAACTTTCAAACCGGCGTGCGGCTGCGCATTTGTGCACGCCTATAGATTTGGTCATTTTATTACATGCGTGCGCATATGCGCACGTGTTATAAAATAGTCTGGGCTCGTGTACACGTGCGCCAAATTTTAAGTGGGTGTGCGAATGTGAACGAAAATCCCGCTTCTACACTGTAAATCTGGGGATGTTATAAAGGGCGCGTGCTGAGCTAATCCCAGTTTTACCAGTTCATCCCCAGTTCTTCCAATTAAGAGATAGGTCCTCCAACCCCCCCTCCCCCGCCCTAGTTTGACAGCCTCCATTGCCCTCGGTTAGCCCCAACAATTAAAACCCCGCAGATCTGCCTGGTTTTCTTTCTTTGTTAACGTACACGTCATGCATAGCAGAAGTAAAGTTACGCGGCAGGCGACCTCCGCGCCGGATCGCATAAGCATTTACGCGCACGTCTCTGGTTTGCACTCTGAAATGCCCAGACCACGCCCATGTCCCGCCCCTTTCAGAAAATTTTCGAGACGTGCACGCTCCCGGAGAGACGCGCGAAACCCTGCAGCTTTTAAAATCCACTCAGAGTGTGCGTGAGCCCACATCCCTTAATTAATGTGCGCGTTGGGCTTTTAAAATTCACCTTTAAGAGACCAGAAGCAGCATCTCACAATGGAAGAAAGTTCACAGAAAGGAACCTTTTGTATTGGTTGTTTTTTTGGATGACAAAAAAATGGGATTTTTTTTTTTTTTTTTAATTTACCAACATTCAATCTGAGATATCACATCGGTTTACATTCAGGTACTGTAGGTATTTCTCTATCCCCAGAGGGAAGTGGTGAAGACCAGAACTGTGAAGGACTTCAAAGGGGCGTGGGATAAACACTGTGGATCCATAAAGTCAAGAGGCCGTCAATGAAGAGTGGGTGGCTCGCCAGAATGATGGCTACTGCCTGGAGATAATACCCTTATTCAATAAACATACACATGGTTACTGTGACTCCAACATCACTCTAAGCTTCAACAGCAAGAGGAAATGTGGAAAAAAGGATTCACACTCACAAAGAGGGGAGTAGCTGGCTTGTTACGGCGGTTACTACCCCAAACCAAATATCCAAATTACTACCTCCACCTTCCTCTATTCCTGATGCCTTTCAACTAGCTTGATCACTCCATTCTTATACTTCACTTTCAATGCATATCCAGCATAGTTCTCTGCTTCAACAGCAGGGGAAAAGAAAAACTGTTACTTCACACATCCAGCAGAGCTCTCTGCTTAAACGGCAGGGGAGAAGAAAAAAGGGTTCGCACTCACAAAGCGGGGAGTAGCTGGCTTGTTACGGCGGTTACTACCCCAAACCAAATGTACCTGATACTTCACTCTCGAAGCATATCCAGCATGGCTCTCTGCTTCAACGGCATGGGAGAAAGACTGATACATCACGAATTTCCAGCATAGCTCCCTGCTTCAACGGCAGGGGAAAAGAAAAACTGATACTTCACGCATATCCAGCATAACTTCAACGTCAGGGGAGAAGAAAAAAGGATTCACACTCACAAAGCGGGGAGTAGCTGGCTTGTTACGGCGGTTACTACCCCAAACCAAATGTGCCTGATACTTCACTTTCGATGCATATCCAGCATAGCTCTCTGCTTCAACGGCAGGGGAGAAGAAAAAACTGATACCTCACGCATATCCAGCATAGCTCCCTGCTTCAACGGCAGGGGAGAAGATAAACAACCAATAAGGGCTGTATAACATAATCTGGGTAAAAACAAATAAGCATGGGTGTAGCTTGCTTATTGCGGCGGTTACTACCCCTACTACCTCTAACTAATCAAGCTAGATATTTCACTTGGATGCAGCTCCATCACCGCTCTCTACATTAATGGCGGGGGTGGAAGGGAATTAGAACCAAGAGCTAAGAGAAACAGATAAGTATGAGAGAAGAAATGAGGGAAGCTTGCTGGGCAGACTGGATGGGCCATTTGGTCTTCTTCTGCCGTCATTTCTATGTTTCTATGTTTCTATATGTAAGCCCTGAGGCAATGGAGGGTAAAGTGACTTGCCCAAGTCACAAGGAGCGACAGCGGGAGGGAAGGGAGAGAAGGGAGAAAGGGAGAGAAGGAAAAGGCAAGAGGACCACGGATGGAGAGACAAGATCAGAGATGAGAGTGGAGGGGAGATGGGGAGGATTGGAATGTGGAAAATAGGGATCAGGGATGGGGGAAAGGAGGGAGGATTTGTGACTGGAGGTGAAGGGAAGAAAGTCTACTCTTTATGTCCTTTCAACCCTTGTCCTGGTTACTTATTAAAAAACATAAAAACCCATATCGCTCCATCCATTTCTTACATAGTCAATGCATCGTTGACTCTAGGTAATTTTCCAAAATCCCTCCAAAAAACATCTATTTTACCAATACCCAAAAATAAAAACAAAGACCCTTTAGATGTCTCAAACTACTGACCTATTGCTGCACTCCCCTCAATAGCAAAAATCATTGAATCTGTGGTACTGCGTCAACTCTCAGAAAACACTGAAGACAATAACATACTCCATCCTAATCAGCATGGCTTTCGGAAAGGACATAGTACAGAAACTCTACTTATCCCATCATTTGACACAGTTATCAGAGGCTTTGATTCTAACAAAGACTAGGGTATTTCTCGACATATCAGCAGCGTTTGACACTAAATCACGAGATATTATTAACTAATCTCAAGCAAATAGGCATAACAGGTACAGCTCTAAAATGGATCAAATCATTCTTATCAGAACAACCTCAAAGAATCACTATTGGAAACTTCAGATCTGATTGGTACCCCACCAAATCCGGTGTACCTCAAGGTTCGGCGCTTTCAGCACTTCTTTTCAACATTTACCTTCTTCCACTATGCCATCTTTTAACTGGTCTAAATCTATCTTTTAAAATATACGCAGATGACCAATTCATGGTTCCCTATACTAACTCTTGGAAGCAAACTTTTTCATTATTACACCTATATCCAACATCAATAAAAATCTGGATGTTACATAATAGACTAAAATTAAACACCTCAAAGAGAATTAATTTTCCTATCATCTGTTCCAGACTCAGTTTTTCAACCTCCAACGAACTTCATTTTTGACGTTCATGCAATAGAAATAAAACCCCACTCAAAAAACTTAGGCATCATTGACTCCAAATTTCCACTATTGACTCCAAATTTCCATTATTGACTCCAAGTTTCCACTCACAAAAACAAAAAATAATTTTACTAAAAATTTTCTATTATAAATTTATATATAAGTATTCAATTATCAGCTGTTATATATGATGTTTTCAAATTTATGATATTGGTTATTACATCATAATATATAGTTTATTTATATATTGTCCAAATTATCTATGACATGCAATATATCAACACTAGTGAACAAATCATTTTTTAAGCTTTCACATGCTGAAAAAGCTAAAAACCATTACTCTTTCCAGCTGACTTTCGATCAGTAGTTCAGGCATTGATCCTGATGGGTCTGGTTTACTGCAATGCATTATATTTAGGTCGTCCTAATGTCACTACTCGTCCATTGCAACTCATTCAAAATTCTGCAGCTCGTATTCTATACAATTTATCCCGCAGAGACCATATAACGCCGACATTACCACAGCTTCATTGGCTTCCCATACCTTACTGCATTTCTTACAAAATCCTGACAATAATACGCAACTTACTATACAACTCTAAGTCTGATTGGCTATGTTCTCTACTCAGGATATATAAACCAACTACAACTACGCTCTATGGATAAATGCACTCTGGAGGTTCCATCAATAAAAATGTCAAGAGTGGATATGACACGTGAACGAGCTTTTTCAGTTGCAGGTCCTTGTCTCTGGAACTCTATCCCAGAAGAAATCAGACTAACACAAAATACGAAAGAATTCAAAAAATATCTGAAAACATACCTGTTTATAGTAGCCTACAATATCAGTTAATTGACTATAACGCCTAATACAATAATTTGATTTACTTATTAAGATTTAATACTGAATGTAGAATCCAAAGCCTACAATTCTTTCTTAATTTGATACCGCGTTATATTCGAATGAATGGATAGTATTGTTTTTAACTATGTGTGTTTATTTGTAAACCGCTTAGACGGTCAGACCCTGACCATTTTGCGGTATATAAAAACTTCAAATAAATAAATGCTCCACTTGCTGATTTTTGCTTGCTGCCACCCTAAGCAGGATCCTTATGGCCATGTGTTTCACAACTGGTGCAAACCTTTCATCGTAGTCTACACCATATTTTTGCACATAGCCTTTGATTACCAATCCTGCCTTGTGTCTTTGCACATTTCCCTGGGTATCATACTCAGTTTTAAAAATCAAACAACATCCTACAGCTCACCTGCCTCTTTGTCATTTAATCATTGGCCATGTCTTATTTTTATGAAGAGACTATTTCTTCTTTTTCTGTATTTCTCCATTTTTCTCCCTCAACAGGAGGCATATTCTCGATGTCTCTCCATAATATCAGGTAAGACACACCTTTTCCTTGGATTGCACACAGAATCGTTTTGTCCTATCAGGACTTCGGGTATGCCCCGGTGGGCCTGGAGGCCCAATCACATGGTTGGTATTGGTCACTGTGGCCCCGTGCCTGCAGAGCCACTGTGTTCAACATCAGCCTGTAGCTGCTCTATTCTCGCTCCATTCTCTGCTTTCAATTTTCAATATGGTGGCTGCCTAGGTCTGCACTTCCCTTCTCCTTAACCAACACAGAAGACTGAAGCCCCTGGCTGCCAGAGAGACCAGGCAAGCAGGGCCAAAGAATGGAGCCACTGTCCACCACACGAGACCAAGTCAGTGAGGCCAAAGACTGGAGCTGCTGGCTGCCACTGAAGACCGGGCCGGCAGGGCCAAAGATTGGAGCCACTGGCAACTGCCATAGACCAGGCTGATGGGGGCCAAAGGTTAGAGCAACTGGCCACCACCAGAGACCAAGCCGGCACAGCCAAAGATTGGAGCTGCTCAGCTGGGGGCCATTATATGTGTGTGTGTGTTTATGTATATTTGACATTAGGAGGCTGCTTCTCTGTGTGTATTAGTGTGTATATGTGTGGTGTATATGAGACAGGGAGGGTACTTGTGTGTGTGTCTGTGTGTGTGTAAGAGTGGGGGGTGCTTGTGTGTATGTGTGTGTGTGTGTGTGTGTGTGTGCGTGAGTGAATGTGTGGGTGTGTGAGAAGGGGAGGGTGCTTCTGTGTGTGGTGTATATGTGAAGGGGAGGGTGCTTCTGTGTGTGTGCTATGTATGTGAAAGGGGGAGGATGTTTCTGTGTGTGTGTGGTGAGTATGTGAGGGGGAGGTGCTTCTGTGTGTATGTGTATGTGAGAGAGGCAGGGTGTACTGTGTGTGTGTGTGTGTGTGTGTGTGGAGCATGTTTCTGGCTGTCTGTGAGAGAGAGAGAGAGGAAGTATATTTCTGTCTTTGTGTGTGTGTGAGAAAAGGAGATTGCTTCTGTCAGGGATATTGGGGTGGGAGTGAGAAGAAAGTTTGTGCACTCACTCTCTCTCCTGCTAATGTATGAAAATCTTAGGATGACTAGAAATCAAACATTCCCAGGTATGGAGAGCACAAGATTTTGTATCCTTTTTATTTTTAATTATTGGATGTTATAATTATTGGCTCAGCCATTTTGGTCAGTCATTTTGAAATATTTGTTCATTATTTTATTATGGTTTAATATTGTATTTTACATGTTTTAGTTTTATTGTTTGAAGTTTTATGAGGAATGGTAATGTTTGCATTTTTCATATACAGTGTCTGGCTTGTTGTGGTTTCCAGCTCAGTTTTTGTCTGCACATTCTGTTACGATCCCGGTCACTAGCCTAGTGACCGGGCTCTTACCTTCCTCCGTGGCGCCGCGAACCGCCGGGTTTCTGGCCTCCAGGGCCGCATGGCAGCGGCGTCTCCTCGTGGAGACGTTGTCAGAAACTCCTCCCCCCAGCCCTGGTACGCGCGCGCGCGAAGAGCCGTGTTTTAAGGCGTCTGCACCCGGATGTGCAGACACGCCTCTTTTGACGTCAGCTGATTGAGCAGGGGATTTAAGCCGGGACTTTTGAAGTTGCAATTCGCCTTGCAACGAGGTTTCTCTTCGGAGTGCTAGTTGCCATCGTTTATCTGCCTGCCTGGTTCCTGACTTCTGCCTGCCTGACTCTGGTATCGTTTATCTGCCTGCCTGGTTCCTGACTTCTGCCTGCCTGACTCTGGTATCGTTTATCTGCCTGCCTGGTTCCTGACTTCTGCCTGCCTGACTCTGGTATCGTTTATCTGCCTGCCTGGTTCCTGACTTCAGCCTGCCTGACTCTGGTATCGTTTATCTGCCTGCCTGGTTCCTGACTTCTGCCTGCCTGACTCTGGTATCGTTTATCTGCCTGCCTGGTTCCTGACTTCAGCCTGCCTGACTCTGGTATCGTTTATCTGCCTGCCTGGTTCCTGACTTCTGCCTGCCTGACTCTGGTATCGTTTATCTGCCTGCCTGGTTCCTGACTTCTGCCTGCCTGACTCTGGTATCGTTTATCTGCCTGCCTGGTTCCTGACTTCAGCCTGCCTGACTCTGGTATCGTTTATCTGCCTGCCTGGTTCCTGACTTCTGCCTGCCTGACTCTGGTATCGTTTATCTGCCTGCCTGGTTCCTGACTTCAGCCTGCCTGACTCTGGTATCGTTTATCTGCCTGCCTGGTTCCTGACTTCTGCCTGCCTGACTCTGGTATCGTTTATCTGCCTGCCTGGTTCCTGACTTCTGCCTGCCTGACTCTGGTATCGTTTATCTGCCTGCCTGGTTCCTGACTTCTGCCTGCCTGACTCTGGTATCGTTTATCTGCCTGCCTGGTTCCTGACTTCTGCCTGCCTGACTCTGGTATCGTTTATCTGCCTGCCTGGTTCCTGACTTCTGCCTGCCTGACTCTGGTATCGTTTATCTGCCTGCCTGGTTCCTGACTTCTGCCTGCCTGACTCTGGTATCGTTTATCTGCCTGCCTGGTTCCTGACTTCTGCCTGCCTGACTCTGGTATCGTTTATCTGCCTGCCTGGTTCCTGACTTCTGCCTGCCTGACTCTGGTATCGTTTATCTGCCTGCCTGGTTCCTGACTTCTGCCTGCCTGACTCCGGTATCGTTTGCCAGCCTGGTTCCTGATCTCTGCCTGCCTGACTCCGCTCTCTGCCTGCTTGTACCCCGGTTCGTATCGCTTCCTTGGATTCTTCTGTTATCACCTAAGACCCAGCGGTCCGGGTCCCTACAGGCTCCTCCTGGGGGGATCTCGGGCTTCCAGGGCGAAGACTCCTAAGCCCTAGTGACCCGGGCCTCCACAGCTCCTCTGGAGGGGTCACGGGTTCCCAGGTGAAGATTCATCGTTTCATCTAGTCTGCCTCCCGTCCGTCTCCCTCCGGCGGTCGGCCCAAGGATCCACTTCCGGATTGGTCAATCACAACACATTCATTTATATTTTTGGGGGATTAGAATAAAAAATGTTCAGGTATGGAGAGTGGTGAATCTTTTTTATTTTTATTAGTTTTTTGTTGTGCCTGCTGCTTTGAAATATTTTATTGGTGTTTGGGAAATATTTTAAACATTTTCTAATGAATTTTTATTTATTGGATATCACTGGGCAACAATGAAAGTGTTACTGACCTAAAAAAGTCCTACTCTGTAGTATCTTGATGTGCTGAACACGAATATGACCATGAAAAGTTTTTATTGGCTCTCGTTTTGAAGATATTTAATATAGTTCACTTTCTATGTTTAGTCGTGTAAATTTATCCAGTAGGACTGTAACAACATCCTAAATAAGCCTAGAATGATGTAATATTGCATCATATTGCATAATACCATCATGCACACATCATCCAGAGTTTATTACATCATTTTCTGATGCAATGCAGTTCTACTGCCATGCTGCTGTTGAGTAAGTTGACGTCATCAGTGTACTATATGAAGCCCAGTCAGAAAGGGTGAGCATTTGAAATATTCATGCTGGCTGACTACTGCTGGACACTCCGCAGAGATGCTCCCGAACAGGTGTACAAGAGACAAGCAAAGAAATCTAAGACGTAGTCTATGACATCATTTTTCAAACGGTATTAACCGTAGGTCTCCTACTATTGGCATACAATTCAAGATGTAATTATGTTATTGCATATTACAAAAAAACTAGAGCCAATTTTGCATTTTCACAGTCACATTCGTGTTTAGCACATGGAAATTTATAAGAATTGACTAATTTCATTTCAGTAACATGACTTTTGTGAAAATTTGTTGCCCAGTGAGCTATTGGCATACAATTCAAGATGTAATTATATTATTGCATATTACAAAAAAACTAGAGCCAATTTTGCATTTTCACAGTCAGATTTTGTTTAGCACATGGAAATTTATAAGAATTGACTAATTTCATTTCCATAACATGACTTTTGTGAAAATTTGTTGCCCAGTGTATTCTATTTATCAGATGTTTTGAAATATTTCTTCATTTATTTAGTATGGTTTAACTGATATATTTTATATTTCTTGATTTTATTGTTTGATGTTTTATATGGAATGATTACTGTTTATCCATTGTTGCACTGCATACAGAATCTGGCTTGTTGCAGGTTCCATTTCAGTTTTTGTCTGCACATTTCTGTTTATGGTGTCTTTATTCTGTATTTGATGAGGGCCTGTATCAGACCAAGATGAGGTAAGGATATGAGTGAGTCAGATACCCCGTGGACTGGTTTTGAAAAAATCCACTGGGCTGATATTTTCCTGCAATCCGCCTCTGATTGCAAGTGCACATCTGTTCTGGTAGATTTCCTTTATTTGATCTTTTAGATCTCCTTACCTTTGGCTCTGGTTCTATAGTTACTGCATCTCTATCTGATTATCATTGTCATGCTCCTCAGGTTCTGAGACTGTGAAGTTCTCTGAGAAGAAACACCATCAGCACCTGCATCTTCTTCTTGTAGGTCATTATCGCTGGCAGCTGTGCATTCCTCTGCTTGCATATCAGCATCACCAGCCTCTTCCTCAGTAGTTCTTTCTTGTTCTCTTACTACGTAGAGCCACATGCTATTTTTACTCTTGCTTTAGTTATTTCAGATCCAATGCTTAGTGATTTATCCTGGTTCATCCTTTCTTTTTCATCAAAATTGTATTTATTTAAAATGATTTATATTCTGCTGTTACACTGTTTGGTGGACGAAATATACCACACTGCATTTTTTTGCTTCTTTTGCTTTGATCCAGGATTCTATAATGTTCAGTTCCTATTCCATATCCCAGCGTGATTCCCAATTCATTTCTGCTTTGCAATTTGCATAAGTTTTGCAGCCAAATATTTTCAGATTAGATAAATTAGGCTTTCACGCATTGCACAGCTCACAAGGGGGGCAATGCAATGCCGTATGCAGTGGCATACAAAGGGTTTAACAAGTGATTGAACGTGCGTCCAAAACCCCCAATACAATACAGGGATAAGCGCATCCAAAACGAGCATCCAAATGACTAGGTAGCTAATAGCGCTCATCACATGTAAATTCCATGTAGATGAGGCTATTAGCTAATCCCTGTGATGCAAAACATTTCCCGCATGGCCAATGTGCCCGGGGCTAGTGTAAAGGTATACCACACTCATGGGTGCATAGAAAAAAAAATACTGCTTTCTGTAATAAGAACATAAGAACATGCCATACTGGGTCAGACCAAGGGTCTATCAAGCCCAGCATCCTGTTTCCAACAGTGGCCAATCCAGGCCATAAGAACCTGGCAAGTACCCAAAAACTAAGTCTATTCCATCTTATCATTGCTAGTAATAGCAGTGGTTATCTACGTCAACTTAATTAATAGTAGGTAATGGACTCCTCCTCCAAGAACTTATCCAATCATTTTTTAAACACAGCTATAATAACTGCACTCCTAATAGTGTTGTATTAATACTATGTAGGAGGAACCAATAAAAGCAGATTTAGTTAAAAAAAAAGGTTTTTGATTAAAAAAAATCCAATATTCTATTCCATAAAACATATTTATGGATCCAGGGCTTTCTTTCTAATCAGGTAATCAGATGGTCAGTGATTATGAAGGAATGGAGTTCAACATCTCAACTGACTTTGGTCTATAAAAAAATGACACATTAACTCTCACCTGGCAAAAGGGTTATCACACCCCAAAGTGGGAAAATCCTTAGTAAAGTCTTCATTGTTTGAAATCCTTATTCTGTAAAACATCAATGAACTGTTTTGTGCCAGTTAATGTTCCCCAGAAAGCTCTGAATACTGTAGGGTCTCAGGTGGGTCACTGCTGACTAATCTCCCCACAAAGCTCTGTATTCTGTAGGGTCTCAAGGGGGTCACTGTTGGTTAATCTCCATAGAAAGCTCTGTGCTCTGTAGGGTCTCAGGTGGGTCACTGCTGGTTAATCTCCATAGAAAGCTCTGTGATCTGTAGGGTCTCAGGTGGGTCACTGCTGGTTAATCTCCATAGAAAGCTCTGTGCTCTGTAGGGTCTCAGGTGGTCACTGCTGGTTAATCTCCATAGAAAACTCTGTGCTCTGTAGGGTCTCAGGTGGATCACTGCTGGTTAATCTCCATAGAAAGCTCTGTGCTCTGTAGGGTCTCAGGTGGTCACTGCTGGTTAATCTCCCCAGAAAGCTCTGTGCTCTGTAGGGTCTCAGGTGGATCCCTGCTGGTTAATCTCCATAGAAAGCTCTGTGCTCTGTAGGGTCTCAGGTGGTCACTGCTGGTTAATCTCCATAGAAAGCTCTGTGCTCTAGGATCTCAGGTGGTCACTGCTGGTTAATCTCCATAGAAAGCTCTGTGCTCTGTAGGGTCTAAGGTGGTCACTGCTGGTTAATCTCCATAGAAAGCTCTGTGCTCTGTAGGGTCTAAGGTGGTCCCTGCTGGTTAATCTCCATAGAAAGCTCTGTGCTCTGTAGGGTCTCAGGTGGTCACTGCTGGTTAATCTCCCTAGAAAGCTCTGTGCTCTGTAGGATCTCAGGTGGTCACTGCTGGTTAATCTCCCTAGAAAGCTCTGTGCTCTGTAGGGTCTCAGGTGGTCACTGCTGGTTAATCTCCATAGAAAGCTCTGTGCTCTGTAGGATCTCAGGTGGTCACTGCTGGTTAATCTCCATAGAAAGCTCTGTGCTCTGTAGGATCTCAGGGGGTCACTGCTGGTTAATCTCCATAGAAAGCTCTGTGCTCTGTAGGATCTCAGGGGGTCACTGCTGGTTAATCTCCATAGAAAGCTCTGTGCTCTGTAGGGTCTCAGGTGGTCACTGCTGGTTAATCTCCCTAGAAAGCTCTGTGCTCTGTAGGATCTCAGGTGGTCACTGCTGGTTAATCTCCCTAGAAAGCTCTGTGCTCTGTAGGGTCTCAGGTGGTCACTGCTGGTTAATCTCCATAGAAAGCTCTGTGCTCTGTAGGATCTCAGGTGGTCACTGCTGGTTAATCTCCATAGAAAGCTCTGTGCTCTGTAGGATCTCAGGGGGTCACTGCTGGTTAATCTCCATAGAAAGCTCTGTGCTCTGTAGGGTCTCAGGTGGTCACTGCTGGTTAATCTCCATAGAAAGCTCTGTGCTCTGTAGGATCTCAGGTGGGTCACTGCTGGTTAATCTCCATAGAAAGCTCTGTGCTCTGTAGGGTCTCAGGTGGTCACTGCTGGTTAATCTCCATAGAAATCTCTGTGCTCTGTAGCGTCTCAGGTGGGTCACTGCTGGTTAATCTCCATAGAAAGCTCTGTGCTCTGTAGGGTCTCAGGTGGTCACTGCTGGTTAATCTCCATAGAAAGCTCTGTGCTCTGTAGGGTCTCAGGTGGTCACTGCTGGTTAATCTCCATAGAAAGCTCTGTGCTCTGTAGGATCTCAGGGGGTCACTGCTGGTTAATCTCCATAGAAAGCTCTGTGCTCTGTAGGATCTCAGGTGATCACTGCTGGTTAATCTCCATAGAAAGCTCTGTGCTCGGTAGGGTCTCAGGTGGGTCACTGCTGTTTAATCTCCATAGAAAGCTCTGTGCTCTGTAGGTTTTCAGATGGCTTAATGCTAGTTAATCTCTCCAGAAAGATTTGTGCTCTGTAGGGTATCGGGTGGTGGATCACGGCTGATTAATCTCCTGCAGAAAGCTCAGTGCTGTGTAGTTTCTGACTCACTTCCTCATTTCATATTTGTTGTCAAAGAAACCTCCTTTTCTTAAAAAAAAAAAGTGTTTTCTTCTCTTTTGAGTATGTTTGAGCTATTTTCTGATGTTTAGTATATTTATCTGAAAACACACAGCTCTCCGTAATGACACATATGGGTCATGTAACTGTGTTCCAGAATATTCTAGAAAGGTATAAAGTCTTTTCACTGCTCATGCATGGTAGTTCCAGGGACAGTGCAAGTGTATTAGGCACCCTATCTGAACCTTGCAGTATTGCTAGGACCCATGTTATATTAGGCCTTTTGTAAAATGCATTCAGTGTAGGCTTGGCCATTAGAAAGCCACAAGTAAACTGACTTACACGTATAATTTAGTAATCCTGCCATACGGAAACATCACTAACTGCCTGCACTCAAACAGCAACAAACCTGTCTATGAATAAGGCAACATTGCGAATATTACAGCGGGCCCTAAAACACTATTGCATACCCTAAGAGGGAAAAAGAATAAGCCAGGTTGTTCTAGATCTCTTTACTGAGACTAGGGATGTGCATGAAGGTAATATTTCATTCACTTCATTCATTCAGTTCATTTGGCTTAGTGATTCATTTCATTCGTCAGAGCCAAAAAATGTATTCATTTTGTTTTATGTCATTTGCCCATTCATTTCCCATGAAAGTCAATACAGGAAGAAGTGCATAGTATTTTGGACTCAGACATTAGGGTTTTCTATTCATGTTTAATAAAATTGCAGGCAGAGGGAAGAGCAAACTAAGACACCAAGAGTGGCAACAGTAGCCCTCGGTGCCAGCACAGGGTAAATCAGAATAAACAGTGTCATGAGTAGCCAAAAGCATCACAGAACAGTCAAAAGAGCACCAACAGTGAAAAGAACACCCCGAGGCACAAAAAAGGGGGCAAAGGTCACCTGCAACAATGTAAAGAATGCCCCAAGACACTAAATGAGGGTTAAAGGGTTCCATCAACAAGAGCATCAAGAACACCCAATGCTTAAAGAGAGAGGTAAAATAAAGAGCACAGTGGCATCAAAACCCCCTAGACATAGAGTGAGGTGGTAAGGCAAAGAGCACAATAACATCAAAACTCCAAGGCATAAACTGTGGAATATGGCAGTGAACATGGGGGCATCAAAATACTAAGACACAGAGTGAGAGGTAAGACAAACAGCACAGTGGCATCAAAACCCCAAGGCATAGAGTTAGGCGTAAGTCAACAATGTCATAGAGTGAGGGTAAAACAGAATAAATAAAACAAGGCAGTTTGAAAGGGGCAACATGTGCATGCAGTGGGGAGCCCTTTTGCTAGTGAGCTAACTCAATGGGACCATGAGATGGACAGGAGCAGACTGGCAATAACAATGGCAGAACATCACATCAAAAAGCTGAACCAGGAGATAAGCAGTTCATGAGGAGCTGGTTGGACAGCAGTGGCAAGAGTGACAATTGGCAACAACACAGAAAGGTAGTGAGGGTTAAAACTATGGGATTGGTAAACTGTAGTTGTGCACTCAGTCCTCCTGCTACTCAAATGAATATTCCGGGAAACTCAACAGAGGGAGGTTTATTTTAAGGAAGACCAGTTTTTCCACCACCTCTGGCACCAGCCATGAATAATGTGGACTCATGATGTCCCCTGCCATGAGAACACCCGGTCACTAGTTATGGTGGTTGGTGAGTAGGAGAGGAAATGCTGAGCCACCTGGCAAGATCTGGGCAGACTGTAGCCTTATGTGCCCAATATGCCAACAGATCTGCGGCCATGTCCTTAATAGGCTCTACAAGATAGTGTGTGGCTGAAATTTGTACTGGGGTTTCCTTTCCTGGGTGCAGATAATTTCCTCTACTCCCAACCACTGTAGCTATGGCTTGTGTCTGAAGATCCCATTCTGAAGTGACCACTGGGGGTGGGGGGGGGGGGGTGGCAGAAAGAGGTAGCTGAGAGAGTGCTGTTCAAGCTGACAGTACAGTGTTGGGTCCCCATGCTTTCCTGTGCAGCTTCTCCACTGTCCCTCTGCCTATAGCGCTCCAATTCCCACATTCTACCCATCAGCATTTCCTTCCATGGGATTAGCCTGCTGGACCAGAGGATGATGCTCCCTTTTATCTATGGGTAGGCAGGGATAGGTTTTCGGGGGTTGCGCGCATATCTTACTCTCGCAATCCTTTGAAAATCTACCCCTTAGGGAATAGCCACTGCCATTGCTAGTCCTACTGGAAACACTCTATCTTCTCCTTCAGGATGTTGATCATGGGGACAACCTCATCCAGACTCAATCTTGTGGAGCTAAGAGCCTCCATGGCATCCTTGAAGGGCTTCAGGACTCATATCATCTGCATCATGTGTAGCAAATCATGAAGCCCCAGGGGGTGATCCACACCGATCTCACTTTGCAGAGTCTTTCCAGTGTCTGTTACTCCACTAACCTCTGCAGCATCAGATAGGCGGAAGTCCACCTGTTGCCTGCATCCTGAATGAGTTAGAATAGAGGCGTCCCCATTGCTTCCTGCTTCTCACAGAGCTGCTGCCCACTTTTCATGTTCTGGTGAAAATGCCCAGCTATTTACCTGCCCTTCTCTATCAGTTCCTTCAGGACTAAGCATTCTTCGTGGGCCCCCAGGGCATCCTTTACTGACAGGTGCAGCAATCATTACAAACAATGGATTCCTTAATAGCCCCCATTTTCCACTGTCTTTTTCATGTTTGTATCACTGTCTGTAACAAAACTCCCAGGAACAACAGTCCTGTCTCTTCCTTCTAGCTGCTGGTGCCCCATCATCTTATTTATTGCTCCTGAGATATTGAGCAAGGTGTGGTTGATATCAATCGACTGAGTGTGCAGCACAGATTACCTGTTCCCTGCTGATCCACCCTGCTAGAGCTGCTACCTACTCCTACCTCGGCCAGCTGCCACGGGATTGCTGTCAGGGAGAGGTAGGGAATAGGGATGTGTAATGTTTTGACTGGGCCAGATATTGCTAGGGAAATGGATGCTTCCCCTCTCCATGTTGGCAAATTGTGCCTGCGAGCGTGGCACTGAGCATACAAGAGAGGATTACGTATCTACGGAATGTTGCCTGGCAGGGCCAGCACTAAGACCTTTAAAAAAACGCTTAAGATATTTTCATTATTGCAAGTTTTTTCTTAACTTAGTATGGTCTTATGCATGATTTTATCTTGAAGGGATTCATGACTATGTTGGCAGCATTGTTGATAAGATAAGGTTCTAGTGTTTGACAGGCTATGTATTGATTTGTATCCTGTGTGTAATATTTTTGTATACTGCCTAGAGTGAGGTGGCATATAAATCTAAATAAAAAAAAGAAATACAATGTGGATTAAGATCTGCAGCAACTGTTTAAATCCCATATTCTCCATGATCTTCACCCAAGGCAATCATTTCCCTGATGCACCATGTCATCACTTAGATTGCTGTCTGCCTTCTACTATGGGACAGTAAAACCCAAACTCTATGGTGCTGTACAGCAAAATGGTGCCCTCTGCTGAGGAGAATGTGCCGGAGTTAATTTACTTCAGCAGGTCTCCAGCAGACGGCATCATTTCAAGAAGAAAGAAGACTCCTATGAGGCTTGCACTCCATCCTCCAGGCCTGGGCTTGATGCTGGGCCGAGGGTCAGGCACTGGGACCCAGTAGGTCCAGGTGTTGGGACCCAGCCTCCAGGCCTAGGCCCCAACATTGGGCCTAGGCCTCAGGCATCAGAACCCATCCTCCAGACCGGGCTGAGGCATCGGGCCTGGGCCAAGGCTTCAGAATCAGGCCTCCAAGCCTGGGCGTTGCAGAAGGCCCAGGCTGAGTTTGAGGTGTCCTACCACTGCCTAAGATCTATGCAAGGGCAAGGCTTTGGCCTGGGCCTAGTCCTCGCCAGTGGATCCCCCCTGAACCGGGTAAGTGGAGGCTGATGGTGGTCCTGGCCCCAGCATTTTTCTGGGAGAGAAGGATGGGTGATGGGGATGGAAGGCCCTGTTTCTTTTTTTTTTTTTTTACCTTTTTAGGTTTTTTTAAAATCTTTATTTCATTTTTCTAAATGAAATAAATATTAAATGAAATGAAATGAAATTTTTGGGAAAAATCGCCCCCAAAAACAAACAAAAAAAAAATGTTTACCCCTGCACACCCTTATTTGATTTATCTGACTCTGTACCTTCTCTAACTATCTGCAACAGACACTGATCAGGAGGAATCGGGCGGAAGCTTCGTGCTGCTTTCGGGTGCACTGCTCCTAGTGCCGCTGCCCCTGCACTGCTCCTAGTGCCGCTGCCCCTGCACTGCTCCTAGTGCCGCTGCCCCTGCACTGCTGATGCTACTCTCCCCTGACTCTGCTTTCTGCTGCTCCTGCACCATAGGAGTGGGACTCGGCGGCCGCTGCTCTTCCAGCTTACCCAACCCTGCCTCTGTTTTCCTTCTGCTAAGAAATGTCTCTTCATATCTTGGGTTGGGGCAGTTCTGGCCTTCTCAGTGCTATTATCAGAGGTGCTGCCGGTTCTTGGCACTTTAAGGTGGAACCTTAAAGGGGCCACTACAACCTCTTGTTTTACTGAGATGTTTGCATTTATATGACGGTGGAAGCTGAAACCTAGACGCTCTCTGGAGTCCTCTGCTGGGGCTGCTGGGGGAAGGATGCAGATGAGCCTTCAGGTCCTCTGCTGCCAGCAGTCAGAAACCACTTCCTCCTAAGGGCATTATACACAGTGTAAAGATGAAAATAAATGTAACCCCAATTCAGGGGATCTACTGAATTCTGCTGGGGCCTTAAAAAAAACCCCAGGACTAATCTCAAATTTTGCAGTAATCAGTCCTTTTGCCCAAGATATGGGTTCTTTATCTCTGAGGGGAAGGATATCTTTCTAGGCCCAGGACATGTGAGCGCCAAAAGAATCTAAGGGAGGTGCTCTCTGAATAAGTCACCTGTTTTTTTATGATGCTTCTCTGAAGCCACAAATGAATTACAAGGTCTGAGGGCAGATAAGCACCCAAAGGCCTAGTCACGTTGCCTGCATTACTTGATGGCTAGGTTGAGTGTGGCGATCTTTCGTCTGTGGGAGCTGAATCTTGGGATGCTACAGACGTGAGAGGTGGCTGCGAGCAATTACGGTGTTTTAACTGTATCCTTTATTGAAATATCTAAAATTGTTTTAGAGATATGTTATACTAAGCCATTGCTAGTCTGATTTTATAATTTATTTTGTGTTTTTGGACTGTAAATTGCTGCAAGCTTGGAAGCAGTAGAGGTTAATAAATTAGAAGTAAATACATCAGCGCTGGTGAACTAGCCCAGCCCCCAGCTGCTTCCAGATGTGCCCTTCTTTTCCTTGTAACCAGGGGGTCCTCTCTGATAAGACTCCAGGCTTCCTTGGATTCTCTCTCTCATTGTAAATTATATTTCTCGGCACGCATGCGACACACACCTGAGCGCGCAGCTCTGTGGCAGCAAGAGGAAGCCCCCTCCCTCGCTCTCCCAAAAATTATAATTTTAAAAACTGACCAAACGAGCATGGGCTGCAGGAAAGCTTTAGGTATGAAGAACAAAAAGGAGAGCTTGACAAGAAGCCAGCAGTGTCTTTTATTAATTCTTCCGCCTGTAAGCATGCAAGGATTGGCATTTTTTCGTTATTCCCGAAGAGGGAGGGTGGCCTTCCTTTCCCCACCTCATTTTATTTGGAGTTAGGTTTGCAGATTGAGATGGTCTTGAGCTTCCTCTGCTAATAAACAGCCGTGTTCTGCCAGCTTCTTATCACCAGGCTCTTATCAGATCCCTTTCTCTTGGTGAGAGAGTACTGTTTACGTAAAATTAATTATTTACTGGTAGCAGGGAGGCTGCAGTACATCTGCAAACCTTCCCCAGCTGTCTCGGTGGATGATTTCAGAAGCTATCACGAGGCACCTCAGGCCTCAGCTGCTCCCAAACCCCTGCTCCTCGTGCAGCCGGCCAGGTACTAGGGAGGTTAGAGTACGTCTGCATACTTTTCCCAGCTGCCTCAGAGGACACGCCAACTCAAGTGGGTTTCCACCAGCTGGCCAGGAGGTGCAGGCCGTAGCGTTACCACAGGTCAGTAGATTTCAACCTCTCTTTCTTTCATATGACTTCACTACATCTCTTCCTGACACAAATCTTCCTGCCGCAAACCATTACTAACATCAAGTCCATTATTCCCATTCTCTACATTCTTCGCCTCATCTTCCATTCTGTCTTCTGCCCAGTCCACTGCTCTTGAGCATCAAAGATGTGTTTTCCTTATCCAGCCATCTCCACTATCCCTACGAGCATCTCAGTCTCCTTATGGTCGTCTCACCTCCACCTCTCCTCTCTGTATTCTCCTGCTTCTCTTCCTCCTCTCCAGGAAACTTTCACCCCATCTGTGCATATCACACCATTACCCCTCCAATCTTACCCCTATTCCCCTGCTCCCTTCCTCTTTTCTTCCTTACTCATGTACTCTGTGGAATGCCTGATCTATTTCCAACAAGTTTGCCTACATTCATGAACTCTTTATCTCTCATACTCTTCATCTTCTCCCCTTGACTGAGACATGGCTTTGCCTTGAGACTCTGCTGTAATTAAGAATGTAAGTCGTTACCAGACTGAAGGTCCATCAAGCCCAGCATGTGGTCGAGGGGACAACTGTGACCAGTCCAGGTGACAAGTACCTGGCAAGTAACCAAACCATAAAGAAATCTCATGCTACTAATCCCAGTAGTGCCTATTTCCTAAGTCTACTTAATAAAGAGCAGTTTATGGACTCCTCCAGGAAATTCTCCAAACCTTTTTTAAAACCAGCTATGCTAACTGCCTTAACCACATCCACCAGTAATGAATTCCAAAGCTTAATTGTGCATTGAGTGAAAAATAATTGTCTATGATTTGTTTTAAATGTGCTACTTGTTAACCTCATGGAGTGCCCCAAGTCCTTTTATTGTCTGTAACAGATCCTCATTAACTCATTATAGTCCTCTCTATCATATGTCCCCTCAGCCATCTCTTCTCCAAGCTGAACAGCCCTAACCTCTTCAGCCTTTCCTCATAGGGGAGCTGTTCCATCCATTTCATCATTTTGGTTGCCCTTCTCTGTACCTTTTCCAATGTAACTATATCGTTTTTGACATGCAGTGACTAGAATTGCACACAGGATACAAGGAGTGCTCTCACCATGCAGCAATACAGAGGCATTATGACATTCTTTGTTTTATTCACCATTCTCTTCCTAATAATTTCTAATAATTTGTTTGCTTTTCTGACTGCCACAGCACCCTGAGCCAATGATTTCAATGTATTATCCACTATGACACCTAGATATTTTTGTGTATAACTCATAATATGGAACCTAACATCATGTAACTAAAGCATCACCTTGTCCATATTAAATTTCATCTGCCATTTGGATATCCAGTCTTCCAATCTCGCAAATTCCTTGTGCAATTTATCATGATCTACTTGTGATTTAACTACTCTGAATAATTCTGTGTCATCTGCAAATTTGATTACCTCACTTGTTGTACCTGTTTCCAGATCATTTATAAATAAATTAAAAAGCACCGGTCCAAATACAGATCCCTGAGGCACTCCACTGTTTACCCTTTTCCACTGAGAATATTGACCATTTAATCCTACTCTCTGTTTCCTGTCTTTTAACAAGTTTGTAATCCATGAAAGGACATCGTCTCCTATCCCATGACTTTTTAGTTTTCCTAAAAGCCTCTCATGAGGGACTTTGTCAAATGCCTTCTGAAAATCCAAGTACACTACATCTACCGGTTCACCTTTATCCACATGTTTATTCACCCATTCAAAAAATGAAGCAAATTTGTGAGGCAAGACGTCCCTTGGGTAAATCCATGCTGGCTGTGTCCCATTAAATCATGGCTATCTATATGTTCTGTGATTTAGTTCTTTGGAATAGTTTCCATGGTTTTCTAAATCGGGGTGGTACAATCTGTGTAATTTTTCAGTGTTGAGAACATTGCTTTACCTTCCAATGGCAGTCTTTGCAATCACAAGCTCTCCGCCATGTGATTGAACGGCAAGCCTTTGTATAGCTTGCCCTTCATGATTGCCTTTTTTTGAGTCCTTTTAATAATATCTGTGATGGTATTAGCTGTAGGAACATTAGAGGTATGGGTTTTCTCCTATGATTCCTTTTAAATTCCATTCGGGTTTATTTTTGTTGGCGTCTTTTCATGATGGCGCA
Source organism: Rhinatrema bivittatum (assembly GCF_901001135.1). NCBI lineage: Eukaryota > Metazoa > Chordata > Amphibia > Gymnophiona > Rhinatrematidae > Rhinatrema > Rhinatrema bivittatum. The sequence continues at coordinate 822,671,488 of NC_042615.1, forward strand.
GTTTTCAAGGTAATGGCTACACTGTATATGAAGGGGGGAGGCCAATCTAAATAAGTCATTCAAAATACCTTTTAGTATGTGTTCTGTCATAAAAGGAAAATTGGTTCTTACCTGATAATTTTCGTTCCTGTAGTACCACGGATCAGTCCAGACTCCTGGGTTTGCCCCCCCCCCCCCCCCCCCCGCTAGCAGATGGAGACAGAAGTTTACCAAACAAAACGCCGCCTCATCTAGGCTGGTGCCACCTACAGTCTGGCAGTATTATGCAATGTCAAAGCAGAATGGATCAAAAAAACACAAACTAACTATATACAGTAACCTAACAACCGCAAACTGGCACAACAACTCCCAAATGGATACAGAACCTGTGCCATTTAAGAATAACAATGTTGAATCAATCTGTAGAGAAATATCAGTAAAGAGAGAGGACTCTCCATTCCCTTTCAAGGAAAAAAATGGGTAAGACTCTGGACTGATCCGTGGTACTATAGGAACGAAAATTATCAGGTAAGAACCGATTTTCCTTTCCCTGTACGTACCCGGATCAGTCCAGACTCCTGGATTGTAGCAGAGCTTACCTTAATTGGGATGGGATCCAGAGAGGCCCGCTCTAAGCACTCCCTCTCCAAATCCACCGGAACTTGGAGCCCGAACATCCAAGCGATAATGTCTTGTGAAAGTATGCAAGGACTTCCACGTAGCCGCCCTGCAAATCTCTTCCGGGGAAATCTGTTGACATTCCGCCCAGGATGCGGCCTGAGAACAAGTGGAATGAGCCTGCAGATCTTTGGGCGAAGATCTACCGTCCAACAAATATGCAGAATTGATGGACTCCTTTAACAACTGAGTGAAGGTAGTCTTGGAAGCCATATTGCCCCTTCGGGGACCACTCCATAGCACAAAAGGTGATCCTATAATCTTAATGCATTGGTTACCTCCAAGTAGCGCAGTAATGCTCTACAAACATCGAGCTTCCGGAGATCCTTAGAGAAGGGGTCTGACCTATCCAGATCCGAAAATGATGGTAGCTTGACCGACTTATTTAAATGGAAGGAAGACACCAGCTTAGGTAGGAATGAGGGACCAGTATGCAGAGAAACCCCAAACTCAGAGATTCGAAAAAAGGGCTCTCTACAAGACAGAGCCTGAAGCTCAAACAGCTAGCGTGCCGATGCAATAGCCACCAAGAACACCACCTTCAAAGGTCCTTCAAGGTTGCTCTACACAATGGATCAAAAGGTGCTCTACACAAAGCCTTAAGAACCAGATTCAAATTCCAAGAGGGGCAGGGCTGTCGCACCGGAGGACGCAAATGCTTCGCCCCCGAAGGAAACGAGAGACATCAGGGTGATTCGCCAAGGATGCTCCCTGGATGTTACCACGTAAGGAACTGAGCGCCGCCACCTGTACATGCAAGGAACTACACGACAATCCCTTCACTAAACCAGCCTGAAGAAAGTTCAAAATTTCCGTAACTGTCGCTAGGGTAGGAACAATAGCTCTGTCGAGACACTAGGCCTCAAAGACCTTCCAGACCCTTACATAAGATAGAGAAATAGAGACTTTATGGGAGCGCAACAGCATAGTCACCACAGCATCCGAGTACCCCCAGGACTTCAGCCTCTTCCTCTCAAAAGCCATGCCACTAGACAGAAGCACTTGACCTGGTCGAAAAAGACAGGTTCCTGATGAAGCAGATTCGGCCTGTCCGGGAAGCACAAAGGAGACGCTGCCACCAGATTCACCAGATCCGCAAACCAGGGACGCCTTGGCCACTCGGGAGCTATTAAAACCACCTCTGTTGGATGAAACTATTCAGTGAATGACCCTGCCTATGAGAGGCCAATGTAGGAATACATAAAGCAGAACAACAATCAGCCAGGGAAGGACCAGGGCATCCACACCCTCTGCCCCCGTGTCCCTGCAAAGAAACGAGGAGCCTTGGCGTTCTTGAACGTCACCATGAGATCCATCCCGGGGGTGCCCCACTGGGCACAAATGAACTGAAAGACATCATCCGCCAATTCCAATTCTCCTGGGTCAAGAAGATGGTGACTGAAGAAATCCGCCTGAACATTCTCCACTCCGGCAATGTGAGAAGCCACTATGCAGGACAAGTTCTGTTCTGCCCATGCAATCAAGGGACGAGCTTCCAATGCTACCGGTCGACTTCTGGTTCCATCTTGACGGTTGACAATGCGACCACACATTCTCAAGGGCAAGGCGGTCAGAAAGGATTCTGACTGCCTTGCCCTTGAGAAGCTGAAAGAATGCCTGTAGTGCCAATCGGACTGCTCTGGTCTCCAGACGATTGATGGACCAACAAGCTTCCTCCAGGGACCATAGCCCCTGTACCAATTTTCTCAAACACACTGCTCCCCAACCAGACAAGCTGATATCTGAACTACCAGGGGAACTCCCCACCGCAAGTTGGGGAGTTCCCCTGGGCTGAACCGAACATTCTCCGTCAGAGGTAGAGCAAGATGGAATTGTTCCGAAACTGGAGTCCATCAGGACAGCAAGATGATTGTAAAGGCTTCATATGAGCAAAAGCCCATGGAACCAATTCCAGCGTCGAAGTCATAGAGCCCAGGACCTGTAGATAATCCCAGACCTTCGGAACACGTTTGGATAACAAGGCGCGTACTTGTCCTTGGAGTTTGAGCATACGTTCCTCCATGAGGGACACTGTCCCTTGACGCGTATCAAACAAAGCTCCCAAAAATTCCAGTGACTGAGAGGGTACCAGATGGCTCTTGGCCTCGTTGACTACCCAGCCCAGTGATCTCAACAACTGAAGTACCTGGTGAATCGCCTTCTGGCAGAGCACTTTCGACTTCACGTGAATCAGCCAATCATCCAGGTATGGATGTACTAACAATCCTTCCCTGCACAACTGAGCAGCCACCACCACCATAATCTTGGTGAACGTCCTGGGAGCAGTGGCTCGTCCGAATGGCAGCGCCTGAAACTGATAATGCTGCCCCAACATGGAGAGCCTTAGAAACCTTTGATGATCTGCCCAGATCCCGATGTGTAAATATGCTTCGGTGAGATCTAGGGATGCCAGGAACTCCCCTGGTTGGACTGATGCAATTACTGAGCGTAACATCTCCATACAGAACCGAGGAATCCACAGAGATCTGTTGACCCTTTTCAAATCGAGGATGGGTCGGAAGGTTCCCTCTTTCTTGGGCACTATGAAGTAAATAGAGTAACGGCCTCTTTGAAGCTCTGCAGAGGGCACCGGAACAATGGTGCTGAGGTTGAGAAGACGCTATAGAGTCTCCTTGACTGCCCCGTGTTTTGCTGCAAGACTGCAGGGTGACACCAGGAATTGTTGGCAGGGTTGGCGTGCAAAATTTAATGCGTAACCGTGTCTTATCACAGTGAGAACCCACTGATCTGACGTGATTTTGGCCCATTCCTTGTAAAATAGGGTCAGACGACCTCCCACTACTGGAACCGAGGAATGGACCGGCTGCACATCATTGTGAGGGCTTGCCGCCTGGCACGTTCTGGGTGGAGCCAAGTCTACCGAAATAGCCCCCGTGAAAGGACTGAGAGTATGTCTGCTACCTGCTGGCATTGTGGCAAAAGGAAGAAACGGACCCACAGGACGTCCAAGGTCTCTGACCTCCACAAAATCTAGATCTGGAAACAAAAGACCCTCTCTCGGTCTATCTTCTGGCAACCGATGCACCTTATTTTTGCCTAAAGACTGGATCAGATCTTCCAGCTCCTTGCCAAAAAGCAGCTTGCCCTTAAAAGGTAAAGATCCCAGCTGAGATTTTGAAGACACATCCGTGGCCCAGTTATGGAGCCACAATAAACGGCATGCTGACACTGCCAACACCATGGATCTGGCCAATGTGCAGAGCAAGTCATAAAAGGCAACCACACTGTAGGCAATCACCACCTCAAGGCGTCCCACTTGGAGCGCTTCCTCTTGCAAAAGCGAGTCGTTGGCTAGGAGCTGTTGGACCCAACGAAGACCTGTGCGCAAGGAAAAATGACTACATACAGCTGTTCTAATCCCATCTGCGGAAACTTCAAAGATCTTCTTGAGCTGAACTTCCAGCTTACGATCCTGCAAATCCTTAAGGGCCGTCCCCCGGTAACTGGGATGATTGTTTTCTTCGTGACCGCCGCCACCGCAGCATCCACTTTAGGAACTCTTAGTAGCTCCAAAGCTTCCTCCAACAGGAGATAGAGCTTATCCATCGCCTTTGCCACTTTAAGGCCCAAATCCGGAGTATCCAATTCCTTGAATAGGAAATCCATTGTTGAAAAATGGAAAGGGAAAGCTGAGGGCAGACCCCAGAGGCCTAGCACTACGGGATCTGTAGCCCCTAACCGAGAATCTTCCTGGGGCAGCTGGATACCTAATTCTCCAAGGATAGCTGGAATGAGCAGACCCAGTTCATCCCTGCAAAACAGCCCCATGGGATGCCCGCAGACCTTTCTGCAAAAGCTTGGCATCCCCTTCCACCCCCCGCGATGGTGGGACGGGCAAATCTTGGTCATCCTGGTCAGCCATACCGGAAGAGGTATCTGGATCCCCCACCAGTGCCTTTGCGCGAAAAGAACGCTGTCCCCCCGAGGGACCCGATTCCTGGTCGGGCCTGGCTCGCTTCTGGGACTCCAGCAAAGAAACATGACTGTGCGGCCTCTTCTTTCCCATCTTCCGGGCCTTAAAGGCCTTCTGCATCAATAAAACAAAGACAGAGAAGAAAGAAGAATCCGAGGACATACCGTCACCATCAGTATTGGGGTCCGCATCAGTGGGCAAGCCAGGCCCCGCAGCTTTGTCCCCCTCAGGGACCCTTCGCTGCGGTGACAATGGCAGTGGGGGGTTCTCCTCCCCAAGTGCTGTTTGCGCCGTGGAGGCCATTGGCACTATCAGAGGCAAGATGGCGCTCGCTCCCAGAGGCACTGACCCAATCTCACCTAAAATGGCGCCCGTTCCCGCGCTTCACAGGAATGGACCGGAAGCCGGGGGCTGCAGCTCCCCAAAGGTGCCCATCACAGTTTGGACCCTAAGGAAGACCCTGCCCCGGGTCGTGGAGGCTACCTCTCCCCCCAGAAGGCAATTAGCGCAGATCCCATAGCGTGACAATCGCGGCCTTGCGGCACCGCAGGCCCTACACGTGGCCCCACGTGGCATGCCGCCACAAAAACAAACTACTCAAATTTGTACAAAAAACACGGCGAAACTGAGCACGAAGAGCCCCCAACACCACCGGAGAGAAGGGAGAGTCGAGCCCCAACGAAAAATATCCCAACCTTCTGAAAAAGACTTAAGACTTGGCTGTTTAAACAAGCTTTTCCGGACTCCTAAATTCCACCTCAACAACATCTATAATGCAGCCACACCAGTTCTTTGTAAATAACTCTATATGTTGTTAAATTACTACTACAGTTTTTTCTCTTTTCCCAGTTCGATTTTCCCTTGTTCATTGTAACTTCAATTTTCCACTGCACAGGTTCCAGTTTTATTTTTACTTTATTTATTTTGCACCCCCTTGTTCAACTGTAAACCAGCAAGATGTGATTGTATCATGAATGCCGGTATATAAAAACCTTAAATAAATAAAAAAAAATAAATATACTTTGTAAAATGTGTCTTTTATTTTTATTTATTTTAAATACCTGACAACAAGCCTCCTGGTCCTGGATCAAACTGGGGGGAGTGAGCCGGGCTCCCCGGTTTCACCCGAAGTGATCTCCACAGCTGCCTCTGAAACCAGGGAGGGGTGGTCCCCACAGGACCTCACCACCCCCTGGGAGGCTATGACCTGCAGGCAAACACTGCGGTCCTTAGCTTTCTTTCTCTTCCCTCTTTATTCCTTAACTGTACCTAACTATCCTATCTCACACAAACTAGGCCCTAGCACAGACTGTAGGTTTGGCACCTCCTCCACCTGCTGGAGACAGAAGAATACTGCCGGACTGTAGGTGGCACCAGCCTATATGAGGCGGAGTTTTGTTTGGTAAACTTCTGTCTCCATCTGCTAGAGGGGGGGGCCAAACCCAGGGGTCTGGACTGATCCAGGTACGTACAGGGAACTCTCTTTTTCTCTGGCAGTTAATGTCCTAAGGGCCAGATTTTCAGACATATACGTGGGCGTAGATTCGTGCCCGCAACCCGGTGTGCACAAATCTATACCCAATTTAATAACATGTGCGCGCAGCCGCACACATGTTATAAAATCCGGGGTCGGCGCGTGCAAGGGGGTGCACACTTGTGCACCTAGCACACCGAGCCCTAGGGGAGCCCCGATGGCTTTCCCCATTCCCTCCGAGGTCGCTCCGAAATTGGAGTGGCCTCAAAGAGAACTTTCCTTCCGCCCCTCCCCCCACCTTCCCCGCCCTTTCCCTATCTAACCCGCCCCCCAGCTCTACCTAAATCCCCTCCTTACCTTTATTTCTTTATTTACGCCTGCCTGCAGGCGGCCGTAGGTTGCGTGTGCCGGACGAGTGCTGGCGCACGAGCCCCTGGCATGACCACTGTGCCAGAGGCCTCGGTCCCGCCCCTGCCCTGCCCCGCCCCAGGCCCCGCCCACTCCCCACCCATTTTTCCAAGCCCCGGGACTTACGCGAGCAACCCTTTTAAAATCCGCCCCTAAATGTTGAGAGCAGGCCAGGGTTCTGGTCACCGATGTAAGCCGTCCAGCTGTTAAGCCTGATAACTGGCTGTGTTATCAGCTTTATTTTCAGAGGAAAATTGCCTATTATTGTGCTCCTCTCACTGTACTCAAAATTGAAGTTTTTTACCTATTATTGTGACTCTCTCCATCACCACAACTCAGCTGCACCAATCACCCAATTATCCCTCATTATCCTTTCTTTTTCTTGTTTCCTTCTTCCTTTCTCACACCTCCTCCCAACACCCCATCATACAAAATGCATCAGCACCAGATCTCCATCCTCAACTATAACAAACGCAGACCCATCATCCCCCTATACCCACGACACCACTCTCATATAAAAACTATTCTCCCTTCCATGATCGCCCCCCCTCTTACCCAAATTATTGGTCTTACTGCACTATCTCTTGTCCTCCTCAATGTCCAATCTCTAAACAAAAAGATACCCCTTCTCTGCAACCTACTCTCCGACCAAAACCCAGATATTTGTGCCTTAACAGAGACCTGGCTAAAGGATACCGACTCTGTCCTCCTTAATCAGCTTCCTTCCGAAACATATGATACATTCTCCATCCCCAGGCCAAAAAAGAAAGGAGGAGGTTTACTCTTAATCATAAAGAAAAAGTTCAACATGATTCTCCACTCTACTCCGCCCCCTCCGAAAATTGAAATAGGCCTTTTCAAATCCCCCTCTTTACAATTATGTCTCATATACGCCCCCCCAGGTACCCTACATAACAACCCCTCAACCCTTATAGAATACATTGCAACAAATATCTCCATTGACATTCCAGCCATCATACTTGGAGATTTCAACTTGCATGTTGATAGCTCCCCTCGCACCCCTTCTTGTGACGCTTTTCTTGATTCACTAAATGCTTTAGGATATAAGCAATCTATCCATTTTCCTACCCACAAGGCGGGCCATACCCTCGACCTTCTATTCACCAATGCCCTCATACAAACTGATCACCCTTCCCACACACCCATCCCCTGGTCAGATCATCACCTCATTGAAACCTCTCTTTCCATTAAGACACCCACCTGCCATGACAACACAAACATAACCATTCACTACAGAAAAAATTGCACAAGAGACGACCTTATATCGGCTCTCGCCAACAAACTTGACCACCTAGAGCTCACCAATGCAGACACAGCGCTTACATCATGGTTTGACATCACCAATAGTATAGCCAACACCACCTGTCCCCTACAATCCAAAAGTGTCTGCCCACAAAACAACAAGAGTAAGAAACCATGGTATTCCCAAGAGATAAAAAATCTCAAACAACTCCTTCGGAAATCTGAAAAGATCTGGCGCAAGGATCCCTCACAAACGCACCTGGCACAATTTAAATCCTCCCTAAATCTCTATAGTGACAAACTTAACAAGACAAAGCGAGACTTCTATGCCAACAAAATTCATCAATTCCAATATAACCCTAAAGTATTATACGATTACGTGAATTCTCTCACTAAAACAGCTACCCCTCACATCCCTGATGTAGTAGCCAAATCCAAATGTGAAGAACTTGCCACATTCTTCCAAACCAAAGTGGACAATTTGCTATCCAAGTTCTCCTCCTCTGCCAATCCTACCAACCACTTCGAATCTGACATCAATCAAACAAAAACCAGCAATTACACCAATGCCCTCTCCTCCCTAGACTGCACTTCAACATTAGAAATAGAAACCTTTATCAAGAAAGCCAAACCTTCCACCCACCCATCTGATACCATACCCACTAAACATCTTCTTACAATACCCAACATCATTGCCAAACCTTTAACAAAAATCATCAACCTATCCATTAGCTCTGGACAGGTGCCGCTCCCCCTGAAGCAGGCAATAGTCAAACCTATTCTAAAGAAGCCCAAACTTGACCCTTCTGATCCAGCTAATTATCGCCCCATATCCAATCTTCCATTCATCTCTAAACTACTTGAAAAAACTGTCAACAAACAACTCACAGAATACCTAGAAGAAAATCATATCCTGGCCTCCGCACAATACGGTTTTCGAAAATCTCATAGCACTGAAACTCTTTTACTTTCCCTGACAGACCACATTATCAAAGGATTTGAGAAAGGGCAATCATACATTCTTGCCTTCCTTGACATCTCCTCCGCATTCGACACCGTTAGCCATCCCATTCTCCTACAGCGGCTAACTGAAATCGGTATTACAGGTGTTGCCCACAATTGGTTCAACTCCTACCTTAGTAATAGAGATTACAAAATCCAGCTAGGAAATCACGTATCCAAGGCCATCCCCCTCAACCGAGGTGTCCCTCAGGGATCCTCCCTATCCTCAACCCTATTCAATATTTACATTCTGCCCCTCTGTCACTTCCTCTCCAGTCTAAACCTCCCTCATTACATATATGCTGATGATGTTCAGCTGCTTATACCCATCACTGACTCCCTAGCAAAAACCATGGACTTCTGGAATGAAACCCTCCATTCCATTAACAATCTCCTTTCCTCCATCCACCTTGCTCTTAATACCAATAAAACTGAAATTATGCTCATCTCACCCCAAAGCCAACCGATCCTCCCCCCTTTTCCTCAGTTCCAATTTGCTCAACAAGTCCGTGATCTGGGTATCATTCTTGATGGTCACGTCACACTAAAAAAATTCATAAATAACATTCTAAAAGACGGCTTCTTTAAACTCCACACACTAAAAAAACTCAAACCCTTATTACATCCCCCCGATCTCCGTACAGTTCTCCAAACCACAATCTTCGCCAAAACAGACTACTGCAATTCCCTACTCCTCGGCCTACCTAATAATGCCATCCATCCCATTCAAATCTTACAAAACACCACAGCCCGGATCTTGACCAATTTACGTAGACATGACCATATTACACCTGTTCTAAAAGACCTACATTGGCTTCCAATAGCCTCCCGCATACAATATAAGGCTCTCTCTCTCATCCACAAAGCCCTATACAATCCCGAAATGAACTGGTTCAATGAATCCTTCCGTTTACACCAGTCTAATAAGCCCACCAGACTAGCACATCTAGCAACCATGCCTATCCCCTCTCCTAAACTCTATAAACTCACTTCCACAAGAGCCCGTGCACTATCGATAGCCGGGCCGACCCTCTGGAACAAAATGCCTGTTGAACTACGGCAAGAAGAATGCCTCAAATCTTTCAAGCGGAAGCTCAAGACCTGGCTCTTTGCAAAAGCATACACTTAATTTTTCACTATACCTCACCACTGTTCCCACTCTCCACACTCCTCCCCTGTTTCCCATTCTACCACCCCTCTCTCCCCTCCCCTTTTCCCCGCCACCTTCTTTTCTTTCTCTCTGCCCCCTCTTTCCTCGCTCTCCTCCCTTCTCTTCCCCATCTTATCTCCTAGCCTGATTAAAATTAACCTCATAGCTTTCTTTCTTTTGTACATATGTATATAATTGCAATTCTTGTTTATAATTTTATTGCAAAACCTCCCATATTATTGTTCCCCCCTCTCGTTAATGCCTTGTTATCATGTTTTTACTGTTCAATGTAAAGCGCCATTCCGTGCGCTTGTTTTTGCGTTACAATGTGAACCGATATGATATCCTGGATGAATGTCGGTATATAAAAATTTTAAATAAATAAATAAATTTGGAGCTGGAAGTCGCTGCGCAGACAGTGCCTCCTCGATGCCTTTACGCTGCTGTCCCCTTTTGGAAGAATTATGCACTGTCCTGTTCCCCCTCTCCCCATTCACCTGACTGTGCATGTTCATATTGTGCCCCGCCCTGAACGTAGGCAGGGCGGGCAGTAAATGCCTTTAAATAAATAAGTAAGCGCATGTTGAGTTTCTACAGATAAGTGCACGATGCACCTCCGGATGATTGTAAAGTGCTCTGCTCACGGAAGCTCGTAAATTTCCTAACTGACACTGCCAGCAGTTCTGTTTCCACAATATGATTCTTCACATTTTTACATGTCACGGGGTGGAAAGTTTATAGATAAAGGGCTGTTTTTTTTGCAGCTTATCAGAACCAGATGTAACGTCTCCCATTCACTGCTGTCCTCTCTGAAAAACTGTCTTAGGTGAAATGAAAGCCCTTGAGTAGAAATTTACCAACACGAGGAGACCTTTTCATTGCACTCAAGCCATTGAGGAAAGATACAAGTTTTTTGAATAAAAACCAGAAGAATGTACTCTAAGCAGAGGATTCCTGTTGCTGTGGTTATTACTGACAGTGCCCTGCGTTTTACTGACTGTAAATCAGGATTAAAAGACTTCCACATGACAACCTGCTGCGTTTGGGGTTCTCGCACGCAAACCCACACACACGCGTCTGTCCCATTTGCAAACCTATGATGACGGACAGATTCAAGCAGTGGCCATTTCGTGTGAACCTTGAAGAAATGCTAACTTTCATCTGAAATCTTATCTTGAATTAAAGACATCACAATTCTGAAATCAAGAAGCTGGAGTTTTATTAACAATAATGAAAATGAGAGTGTTAAACATGTCTAAAAAAATTAACATGCAGAGAACACATTTCAAGGTACAATTAAATATAAGCAACATAAAAATATATCAAAATAATTTAAAAAAATATATAATATAAATTTAAAGCAAAAACAATAAAAAACAACGGAAGTTTTAAATATGCAAAACAAATCCTATGCATTTAAATCAATCAATTCAATTTAATTGATAAACATATATCATCATAAAAAATAGCTTAAAATTAACAAAGGATGCATATGCCAATTTCAACATAATTGAAAATTTAAAAAAATGTGCAAAAGCATCCTGTAGTTAAGAGCTCTTACACTAAGTTCAGGGTGTGTGAGGGGAGGAGGATCAGTGACTGTAAGCTCTTACAGTAAGTGCAGGGAGTGTGAGAGCAGGCGACTCAGTGACTGTGAGCTCTTACAGTAAGTGCAGGGAGTGTGAGAGCAGGAGACTCAGTGACTGTGAGCTCTTACAGTAAGTGTCTCAGGGAGTGTGAGGGCAGGAGACTCAGTGACTGTGAGCTCTTACAGTAAGTGTCTGCAGGGAGTGTGAGGGCAGGAGACTCGGTGACTGTGAGCTCTTACAGTAAGTGACTGCAGGGAGTGTGAGGGCAGGAGACTCAGTGACTGTGAGCTCTTGCAGTAAGTGTCTCAGGGAGTGTGAGGGCAGGAGACTCAGTGAATGTGAGCTCTTACAGTAAGTGTTTGCAGGGAGTGTGAGGGCAGGAGACTCAGTGAGCTCTTACTGAAAGTGTCTGCAGGGAGTGTGAGTGCAGGAGACTCAGTGACTGTGAGCACTTACAGTAAGAGTCTGCAGGGAGTGTGAGGGCAGGAGACTCAGTGACTGTGAGCTCTTACAGTAAGTGTCTGCAGGGAGTGTGAGGGCAGGAGACTCAGTGACTGTGAGCTCTTACAGTAAGTGTCTGCAGGGAGTGTGAGGGCAGGAGACTCAGTGACTATGAGCTCTTACAGTAAGAGTCTGGAGTGTGAGGCAAGAGGCTAAATGTATGTGAGCTCTTACAGTAAGTGTCTGCAGGGAGTGTGAGGGCAGGAGACTCAGTGACTGTGAGCTCTTGCAGTAAGTGTCTCAGGGAGTGTGAGGGCAGGAGACAGTGAATGTGATCTCTTACAGTAAGTGTCTGCAGAGAGTGTAAGGGCAGGAGACGCAGTGACTATGAGCTCTTACAGTAAGTGTCTGCAGGGAGTGTGAGGGCAGGAGACTCAGTGAGCTCTTACCGAAAGTGTCTGCAGGGAGTGTGAGTGCAGGAGACTCAGTGACTGTGAGCTCTTACAGTAAGAGTCTGCAGGGAGTGTGAGGGCAGGAGACTCAGTGACTGTGAGCTCTTACAGTAAGTGTCTGCAGGGAGTGTGAGGGCAGGAGACTCAGTGACTGTGAGCTCTTACAGTAAGTGTCTGCAGGGAGTGTGAGGGCAGGAGACTCAGTGACTGTGAGCTCTTACAGTAAGTGTCTGCAGGGATTGTGAGGGCAGGAGACTCGGTGACTGTGAGCTCTTACAGTAAGTGACTGCAGGGAGTGTGAGGGCAGGAGACTCAGTGACTGTGAGCTCTTGCAGTAAGTGTCTCAGGGAGTGTGAGGGCAGGAGACTCAGTGAATGTGAGCTCTTACAGTAAGTGTTTGCAGGGAGTGTGAGGGCAGGAGACTCAGTGACTGTGAGCTCTTACAGTAAGTGTCTGCAGGGAGTGTAAGGGCAGGAGACTCAGTGACTCTGAGCTCTTACAGTAAGTGTCTGCAGGGAGTGTGAGGGCAGGAGACTCAGTGAGCTCTTACTGAAAGTGTCTGCAGGGAGTGTGAGTGCAGGAGACTCAGTGACTGTGAGCTCTTACAGTAAGAGTCTGCAGGGAGTGTGAGGGCAGGAGACTCAGTGACTGTGAGCTCTTACAGTAAGTGTCTGCAGGGAGTGTGAGGGCAGGAGACTCAGTGACTATGAGCTCTTACAGTAAGAGTCTGGAGTGTGAGGCAAGAGGCTAAATGTATGTGAGCTCTTACAGTAAGTGTCTGCAGGGAGTGTGAGGGCAGGAGACTCAGTGACTGTGAGCTCTTGCAGTAAGTGTCTCAGGGAGTGTGAGGGCAGGAGACAGTGAATGTGATCTCTTACAGTAAGTGTCTGCAGAGAGTGTAAGGGCAGGAGACGCAGTGACTCTGAGCTCTTACAGTAAGTGTCTGCAGGGAGTGTGAGGGCAGGAGACTCAGTGAGCTCTTACTGAAAGTGTCTGCAGGGAGTGTGAGTGCAGGAGACTCAGTGACTGTGAGCTCTTACAGTAAGAGTCTGCAGGGAGTGTGAGGGCAGGAGACTCAGTGACTGTGAGCTCTTACAGTAAGTGTCTGCAGGGAGTGTGAGGGCAGGAGACTCAGTGACTGTGAGCTCTTACAGTAAGTGTCTGCAGGGAGTGTGAGGGCAGGAGACTCAGTGACTGTGAGCTCTTACAGTAAGTGTCTGCAGGGAGTGTGAGGGCAGGAGACTCAGTGACTGTGAGCTCTTACAGTAAGTGTCTGCAGCGAGTGTGAGAGCAGGAGACTCAGTGACTGTGAGCTCTTACAGTAAGTGTCTGCAGGGAGTGTGAGGGCAGGAGACTCAGTGACTGTGAGCTCTTACAGTAAGTGTCTGCAGGGAGTGTGAGGGCAGGAGACTCAGTGACTGTGAGCACTTATAGTAAGTGTCTGCAGGGAGTGTGAGGGCAGGAGACTCAGTGACTGTGAGCTCTTACAGTAAGTGTCTGCAGGGAGTGTGAGGCAGGAGACTCAGTGACTGTGAGCTCTTACAGTAAGTGTCTGCAGGGAGTGTGAGGGCAGGAGACTCAGTGAATGTGAGCTCTTACAGTAAGTGTCTGCAGGGAGTGTGAGGGCAGGAGACTCAGTGAATGTGAGCTCTTACAGTAAGTGTTTGCAGGGAGTGTGAGAGCAGGAGACTCAGTGAATGTGAGCTCTTACAGTAAGTGTCTGCAGGGAGTGTGAGGGCAGGAGACTCAGTGAATGTGAGCTCTTACAGTAAGTGTTTGCAGGGAGTGTGAGGGCAGGAGACTCAGTGACTGTGAGTTCTTACATTAGGTACCTGAAGGAAGTATTTGAACCTATCTTCTATTAATAAAATTAATGTAGTGTAGAGAACTAATAAGTACCCTGCTGAGTGTGAGCAATAGTCCATCAAGCTCAGCATCTTGTCTCTGACAGTGACTCATCTAAGTCAATGGGGAAAAGCACCCAGCAGATCCCAATGGGGAGCTCTGGTCTCTGCTACACACTCCCAGCTCACAGGACTACGGGCTTGCATTCCCCAAATCTACCTGGCCAATGGTTGATAATGGAGCTGCTCACCAAATGTTTTAGAAACCTTTTTAAAACTCAGCTACACTAATGATTTGACCACAATTAATCGACAGCATAATCTACAGTTTAATTTTGCATTACCTGAAATAAATACTACTTCTATGTATTTTAAATGTGCTTCCATATCGTGCCATGTCTCTTAGTCCTAATACTGTTTGTGTTGCGAGCGCAGCCTTTGGGAGCCAATGGTGTGGGCTCGGCGAGCATCACTTGGCTCATAGGAGAGTGGAGCCCTTGGGTCACGGAGCGGCTCAGGTTGAGGTGTGTGTGCAGAATTGGGCGACACAGGAGCAGAGCTGGATGGAGCATGGAAGACTTGGAAATAGACATGGAGACTTGGAGATGGACGTAGACGTGGAGACTTGGAAGACATGGGGCTGTGAAGCTAGGTAGACGTGGAGGCTTGGAACTTGGACATAGACTTGGAAACGTGGAGACTTGGGACATAGACTTGGAAACATGGAGACTTGGAGCTTGAAAGAGGAAGGTGAGTCCGTCAGGCGCCCTACACAGCATGCAGGGCTGGTCGCGATCCACACTGTAAACTCAGATGAAGAACCTAGAACAAGGGCACAGGCAGGGATGAGCAAGACCCTCAAGCGCCCTAGAAAGCACTTGCGGCTGGTCCAGACCACACTGTCCCCTACGTGCCCTACACAGCCAGGAGGCTGGTCACGGACCAAGAGGGGAGCGGGGCGAGCTCGGGAAGTCAAATAGCGCAGGAGCGGAGCAATCCCTCAGGGCCTCCGGAGTTGGGACTTAGGAAATTGAGGACCGGAACCTCGGAATTTTAGACACAAGGACTCTCCAGAGGAATGGATACTTCAGGACCTGGAGCATTAGGGCCGGGACAACATCAGGAAGGGAACAAGGGACATTACTGGACTTGGATTCACAGACATCTTGGAACTAGGAACATCTTGGAACATGGACATCTGGAATGGAACATCTTGGGACAGACTGCAGGACGGACTCACTGACATCCGGGCTTGGAACAGACATCAGGATCTGGACTCACGGACATCCGGACTTGGAACAGACATCAGGATCTGGACTCACAGACCTCCGGACTGGAACAGGCGTCAGGACTGAAGAGAACTCTTCAGGAGCATCTGGATAGATGCGAAGATGCTGGAGGAATGGAGTGAGGCCTTCTTATAGGACCCTTCCAGGAAGTAGGTGGAGACTGAGGCTTCGGTGGAGCCGTGGCCACTCATGATGTTGTAGACCTCAGTCATATCTCCTCTCACTTGTCTCTCCTCTAAGCTGAGGAGCCCTAACCCGGGGAGCCTCCCATTTTTGAGATTGGGGTGATTAGAACTGTACATAAAGCTCAAGGCTTCGTCGCGCCGTGGATCAGTGCAGATGCATGATGGTATCTTCCATTTTATTTTCCATTCCTTTTGGATCGTTCCTAATTCTTATTTCTTTTTTGACTTCTGGTCACGCTGAGCTGAGGATTTTGATTTATTGTGTACAATGAATCCAAGGCCCTTTCTTGCCTGGTAACTGCTAACATGGAGCCCCGCTTTGTGAGCCTATAATTAGGATAATGTTTCCCTATGTGCATCATTTTGCATTTGTCCACATTAAATTTCTTCTGCCTTTCAAATGCCGACCACTTCCCCATCTCACGGGGTCCTCCTGCAATGCCATGCAGTCTGTTCAGGTTTTAACTACTTTGAATAATTTTGTTTCATCTACAAATTTGATCACTTCTTTACTGCCTTTTCCAGGACGTTAACGAATAAAACTAGCTCCTCTTAAATACTGGAAAAAGTAAGGTTCTTATCTTGAGTGAGCTCCCACCGGGCAATGTTCCATCTGGTTTTCATCTCCAGGATATTTGTATCTCAGGGTGCTCGCAAGCCCGTAGTCTAGGGGTCATCAGAGACGAGAAGCTGTCACTCAACTCACATTGAAAAGTAGTGGTCAAAGCCTCATTTTACAAGCTGTGTTTGGTAAGAAGTCTATGCCCTTACTTGCTGGAGCCCGATGATGTTCGTACTGTACTGCAGTCTCTAATTGCCATGGAAGGGTCTCCCAACATCTGCTTTATTCCCACCAGGTCCTATTCTAAGTGGCACAAAAATGAACGAGCACATGACACCTATTCTCTCTCAGCTCCATTGGCTATGAATGTAATGGCGCATACTGTACAAATGTTTTCAATTGTTGTTTTTTCCTTCTTCCCCTTTTGTTCTTTCCTTCTTTCCCCTTTCCTTCCCCTTCTCCCTTCCTCTCTTCCTCCCCCCCTCTCCCTTTCCCTCCACCCTTTTCCCCATCCCTTCTCCCATCCTTTTCCCCTCCCCTGTTCTCTTCCTCTCCTTTTCTCCTCCTTATGATTTACCACATTTAAAACATTTTTTATTGGTTGTGTTATGTTCATTTACTTATGATTTAACCATTATTATTTACTTATGTTAGTCACTCATTTTTCATGTTCCCATCCTCATTTATATGTATGTCTCATGCCGCCAATCAATTATTTGTACTGTTGGTGTCTTTGATACTTCTATTGTTGCGATCCCCCCTGTTGCTGCGCTACAGGAGGTCTCTTACCTTCCTCTGGAGGCCGCTCTGAAGCCTCGGCCTCGCCTGTGTTCCATCCGGGACTTGCTCCAGGGCCTGAGAGGCCTAGCTGTGCCTGTGGCTTGCATGCCAGCGTTTGGACTTCCTGTTTGGCGACGCCCTTCCCTAGGGGCTGGCCCGCAGCTCTCCACCTGACTTATAGGACCAGCGGTGGGCGGTCCTGGCAAGCTCCTCCCAGGGAGTTGCCTTCTACCTCCAGTATTTAAGGACTTTCTGTTCACTTGCAAAGGGCCTTTGGATCGGGCTCTACAGTCGTCTGTAACCTTGCCGATCCAGGTCCCCTGGTTTCGCCTATGCCTTGATGGGTTCCTGTCCTGTGTCCCTGCCTAGATGTATGCTCCTGTTCCTGCCAGCCGTAAGGACTTCGGATGTCAGTATCCCAGCATCGGAGTTCCTGTTTGCCTGGGTCTTCCCCGCACCCTCCTTCTCAGCATGGTCCGCGACCAGCCTTCCTGGGCTGTGTAGGGCGCATCTGGGACAGGGTGGTCTGCGACTCAGTCCCACGGGTGGGCTGAGTAGGGCGCCCTGATGGACAGTGCAATGTTCCCGTCCAGCCTTGTCTACAGTATCTGCTTCAGCCCTTGCCCGGATGTCTTCCTGTCTCTGCCTTGACCTACGTCCTCGTCTGGTTCCTGAGCCTTCTGTCCTGTTGGGCCCTGGAGTGGCCAACAGGAGGGATTCGTCCCACGGGCTCTTGAGCTTCTGCCAGCCGAGGGGGCTTCGGATGTGAGTATCCCAGCATCGGAGTTCCTGCTCGCCTGGATCTTTCCTGTGTCTCGCTTCAGCCCTTGTCCTGATGTCTCCGTCTTGCTTCAGCCTGCTTCTGCCCCGTCTGATGTCTTCTGTTTAAGGACTCTCTGCCCTCGCCTCTGTCCGGCCTGCTGCCCATTGCCGTTCCCTGCGGCAGGTCCGAAAGGGCCGGGAACAGTCGGAGGACCGTTCATTAGTCAACTTCCCCGTGTTGGCTACCATGGGCATGCAGGTCCGGCTGAGGGTCGGACTCCCTGCTTCTGTTCCTGCCTGCCTGGCTCACCATGCCTGCTCAGCTCACCTCCCACGGTGTGGCTTGGGGCTCCTCCTTGAGTCCTGCCGTGGCCCAAGGGCTCACCACCCGCTTACGACGACCGCGCCCGCGCGCGCTCGTAACATCTATGGTTCCTGATCAGAGCATGGTTTTAATTATTTTCTTCCAGCTTTACCATTGGGCTCTGTCCCTCCCGACGCATCCCTAGTGGCGAAACACGGTCCGTGTCGGGGGTCCCAAAGACCTCTCTGCAAAAGTATCACTTAATAAAGGAAGGATGTATTGACTTCAAGTCTGATTATTGAATCTTTTGAAATTGGATCCATGAACCTTTCTAGCGCTATCCCCTTTGCTATGGTGTTTACCTATGTATACCGCCCCTCTCCTCCACTCTTCATTAGCATACTGTACAAATACACTCACATTGATTATGATCGTTGGCTCAGTTCACCGCTAAGAATTTATAGCCCTACTCGCTCTCTTTGCTCAGCCGACAGAAACCTTCTAGGGGCTCCCGCTATAAAACTTGCATGATGACAGAATAACAGAGAAAGGGCTTTTTCTGTAGAGGGAGCAATTTATTGGAATTCACGTCCTGTCTCATTTCAGGTTTTTCACATGAAAAATCCTTTAAAAAGGATCTGAAATCCCTTCTTTTTAAGGAGGCTTTTGCATTCTCAAAAGTTCTTCTGATGGCGAAAAGAGATAATTGTTAAATCTTCAGAAAGCGTTTTTGCCTGTTTGTTTTTGTTCTGTTTTTTTAAAAAATTTATGTAAAATGTTTTTCATCTTCAAAACTTGCGATGAAGTGGGTTATGCATTTTTAATAAAAATAACCTAAACTATACAAGAGTGGTCCCAGTAGAGATCCATGGATTACATCACTATCCCCCTCTCTCCAGTGGGAAAGAGTAATCCTGTGACCACTGTTTAGTTTAATCCAGTTGAAGCTCAGAGTAAGTCACTTCTCCTGGGGTTTTTGCCTGTGGGGATCTTGCATTGTTCATATTTTCTAGGTGAGGATTGACTGGAAACAACAGAGTTGAATAACAAACATCTTCGGTTCTTCTAGGAGTTACCTAAAAGAAAAACATCATTAATTAAGAATGAGGCATAGTAACAACAACAGGGACTAGATCAGTATAGAAGGGACACATCCAAGTCTGAAGAACAGCAGGTACAGGCAGATCATGTAACAGGCTGAGGAGCTGTAGGTATAGCCAGGATAGAGCAGAGCCTGAGAAACTGCATGCAGAGCCGAGATATAGTGAGGAGCTGCAGTATAAGCAGACCATAATACACCCTTATGAACTGCAGTATAACAGGGGTACAACAGACCCTGAGAAATTGCACGCAGAGCTGGGGTATACCAGAAAGACAGCAGGTACAGGCAGGTTATGTAACAGGCTGAGGAGCTGTGGATAGAGCCAGGATAGACCAGAGACTGAGAAACTGCATGCAGAGCTGAAATATAACAGAGCCTGAGAAACAGCACGCAGAGCTGGGATATAACAGAAAGACAGCAGGTACAGGCAGGTTATATAACAGGCTGAGGAGCCAGGATACAGCAGAGCATGAGAAACTGCACACAGAACCGAGATATAGTGAGGAGCTGCAGTATAAGCGGACCATAACACACCCTTATGAACTGCAGTATAACAGGGATACAACAGACCCTGAGAAACTGCACACAGAGCCGGGATATAACAGGGTCCAAGGAGTGGTAGGTATAGGGTGGGATATAACAGAGCCTGAGGAGTGGCAGGTGTAGGGTGGGATATAACAGAGCCTGAGGAGTGGCAGGTACAGGTGGGATATAACAGAGTCCGAGGAGTGGCAGGTATAGGGTGGGATATAACAGAGCCTGAGGAGTGGCAGGTGTAGGTGGCATATAACAGAGCCTGAGGAGTGGCAGGTATAGGGTGGTATATAACAGAGCCTGAGGAGTGGTAGGTATAGTGTGGGATATAACTGAGCCTGAGGAGTGGTAGGTATAGTGTGGGATATAACTGAGCCTGAGGAGTGGCAGGTGTAGGGTGGGATACAACAGAGCCTGAGGAGTGGCAGGTACAGGATGGGATATAATAGATCCCGAGGACTGGCAGATATAGGGAGGGATATAACAGAGCCTGAGGAGTGGCAGGTATTTGGTGGGATATAACAGAACCTGAGGCGTGGCAGGTGTAGGGTGGGATATAACAGAGCCTGAGCAGTGGCAGGTACAGGTGGGATATAACAGAGCCTCAGGAATGGGAGGTATAGTGTGGGATATAACAGAGCCTGAGGAGTGGCAGGTGTAGGGTGGGATATAACAGAGCCTGAGGAGTGGCAGGTGTAGGGTGGGATATAACAGAGCCTGAGGAGTGGCAGGTGTAGGGTGGGATATAACAGAGCCTAAGGAGTGGCAGGTGTAGGGTGGGATATAACAGAGCCTGAGGAGTGGCAGGTATAGGGTGGGATATAACAGAGCCTGAGGAGTGGCAGGTGTAGGGTGGGATATAACAGAGCCTGAGGAGTGGCAGGTGTAGGGTGGGATATAACAGAGCCTGAGGAGTGGCAGGTGTAGGGTGGGATATAACAGAGCCTGAGGAGTGGCAGGTGTAGGGTGGGATATAACAGAGCCTGAGGAGTGGCAGGTATAGGGTGGGATATAACAGAGCCTGAGGAGTGGCAGGTGTAGGGTGGGATATAACAGAGCCTGAGGAGTGGCAGGTGTAGGGTGGGATATAACAGAGCCTGAGCAGTGGCAGGTGTAGGGTGGGATATAACAGAGCCTGAGGAGTGGCAGGTGTAGGGTGGGATATAACAGAGCCTGAGGAGCGGCAGGTGTAGGGTGGGATATAACAGAGCCTGAGGAGCGGCAGGTACAGTTGGGATATAACAGTGCCTGAGGAGTTTAAGGTACAGGTGGGATATAGCAGAGCCTGAGGAGTGGCAGGTACAGGTGGGATATAACAGAGCCTGAGGAGTGGCAGGTACAGGATGGGATATAACAGAGCCTGAGGAGTGGCAGATATAGGGTGGGATATAACAGAGCCTGAGGAGTGGCAGGTGTAGGGTGGGATATAACAGAGCCTGAGGAGTGGCAGGTGTAGGGTGGGATATAACAGAGCCTGAGGAGTGGCAGGTGTAGGGTGGGATATAACAGAGCCTGAGGAGTGGCAGGTATAGTGTGGGATATAACACAGCCTGAGGATTGGCAGGTACAGGTGGGATAGAGTACAGGTACAGGTGAGATAGAGTGCAGGTAGTTGTGGCAAAAGCAGGGACAACACAGAGCCTGAGCAACTCTGAGTGACACAGTCTATCACTTAAATCTGAATATGTACACAACTTGCCTATTCCTATCCTTTCTGATCACTGTTCTCTCTCTGCCATTTAATTGCTCTTATCCCTCCTTCTCTAATCACCAATCTCTGCTTAACCTTTGTCATTATTTGCATACCTTTTCCTTCTCTGATTTCTAGCCTGTGCTTACCCCCTATAACCCCAGGACCCTTCCCAGCCTCTCTGTTCATTACCCTGCCCCCGCTCCTGTGCAGCAGATGATTCTCTCTACCTGGGAGAGAAGCAATGACGGTTGATACAAAGCATGCGACCAGTCCAGCTGCTTTTAAGCACTGAGTGCTAGGGCCCGGGTCTCTAAGGTCCTTCTCTCATTTTGTATCTATGGGGAAAAGCTTTGTGACCGAGGCCCTTAGTCTGGCTTAGCTCTTGGATGTCAGAAGAACTGTGATTCCCAGAATACAAAAGCTAAACACAGATTCAGCGCATTGAACGAATGTTGGCTTCCTCGTGTAATAACCAAATTTCAAGTTCTTTTGGGGCACATAGTCAACCTTCTGTCAAAGAACTTATTGGTGCGAGGCAGCTTCCTGTCCCTCTGTGATACATGGACCATGCACCTTTGGGTAGCTCTAGTCTTCAAGCCAACTCTCACCTTCATGTACGGAAACTTTATCAAATGCCCAGTTCTGAGGGTCTGTGTTGAAATAGATGCCTGGGATTTCAAATGTCTTCTGTCCAGCACCCCTTCAAAGGGAGGTAAATCCTGGAGAAGGTTGGATGGATACTTTCACACCCATTGGCTGCCCGGTCTTGGCCGCATTTTTGTAAGGCATTCAAGGGCCGCTCTTTGGGTGCCCTTCAGTTTGGAGGCCGAGAGAAACAAAGCACTCAAATTATATTTTGAAAACAGGGGTTTCCTTCGGTGGTCCGCCAGTTTGAATTTTCCCTGACATGGCCCGAACTTAGGAGGAAGATTTTCCTCCCGATTACCCCAGTGGGTGACTGGGTTAGGTCTTTTCTCTGCACATATCCAGTACTGCTGGAACGGGAAGCCCTTAACTGTTATTGTCATTAACTCTACTTCATGAGGATGTCATCCCCATTCTTTTTTGGGAGGGGACGTCTTTTCCTTTCATTTATTTAAAAAAAATATATTTATATCCCTCTTCTTCCAAATTCTAACCTTATAGAGGACTCGTTATGATCTGTGAGGGCGATGCAATACCCTTCAAACTGTTTCACAGACGATGCACTAGACGTGGAAAAATACACAAAAGAGCCCAAAACATGCAAGGATGCTATAACTTCAGACTTTTGAGCCTTTTTACATGCATAGGGCCTGTTTGGAAACATTTTGCAAAACTCACTCCTTTCCACGCAGGAATAGTGTGCATGGACAAGGCCAAGAACCTGCAGGAAACCCAGAGGATTGCTACATCAGCCTTTAAGGTGGGCATTAGCCTGTTTCTGATTTAGATAAATAACACTTGGTAAATGATGCAAGACTGTGATTACTTATAATTTATTTAATTGTAAATTTATTTCAAATGCTAAATTAAAAAAAAACCAAAAACCCTTTAACAAGTGCCCGGTTTTGAGTGAAACCATCTCCGGTGGTGTCTGTGTAGTAATCATTTCCCCTCATACCTCTCGTTGACTTTGCGTCTCCTCATGGCGGGTCTTGGGGTTTTCTGAAACTGGAACGGGCATGGCGTTGGCGTAGAGTCCATCTGGACCAGTGTCTGCTGGCTTCCTTACAACAGAATAGAAAGCAGATTCCGCCGTATCACTGGGTGGCTGAAAAAGATGCCCATAAATAAACGGGATATGTTATGTGTTCTGTGAAACTGGATCACAGCCTATGTGATTGTGAAGATGCTTCATGTCTTTCCTTTTGAAATGTTCTCGCATGAATTCGCTGTGGCAGTAAGCTTGCAATTCCGCTAGTCAAGACCAGAATAGCACTGATCCTGAGAATGGGAGCCCGAGCGTCTGTGGAGTTAGGGGCCCATGGACCCCATCCACTGGAGTTTTGTTCCCTCTTCTTAAGATATCTGTCAAGATCCAGGACAAAGTCCCGTGACCAACTAGATCAGCATCAACAAATCAACATCATTAATGACTTTGGTTTATATTTTTAAAGTGGTGGATGCAAACTTATTGCTTTCTCAGCGTATCAGCTGGGATGACAATTTAAGGGGGAGATTTACAAAGCCACAGTTTTTTTTTTTATTTCAGGAGGGGCCCAATATCATGGAGAAGGGGTAGTCCCCATGTACTGAGCCCTCCCCCCCAAAATTTCACAGTATCACAGCACAATTTTTATTATGGCACAAAGGTGCGACAAACAAATTGTGCCACGAAACTGGGCCTAATTGGGTGATGGCAGCTCAGCTCGGCTAGGGCCGCCATTGCTTAAAAATGTCAAGTAGCCCAAAACACCCCCCAAGATACCTCAGAAATCACTCCACAAGTCTTCAGAGACCCCGCCTGCACTGCTTTCATCCTACTGCCTTCTGAAGCATCTCTGGCCTCTCAAAAAGCCAAAAAAAAACCACAGTGCAACCGCATGTCGACAGTCCACCCCTTCCCTTCTATGAAAAAAGTGCTCCCCTGGCCCATGACCCCCTCCAGCAGCCCCCATCCCCCCCTCCCCCCGAATCTGAGGTTCATGGGCTTCTTTTATTGAAGAAAAGGCTTATTCTGATCACTCAGTGGTTATTATTGCTGTATCGTCATGTTTCGATGAGCCTGTGTCTGTAAATATCCATGCCACAGCACAGAAGCATAAAGGGGGTAATGATCAGTCTCCCTGCGCAGACTCCAGGCTCGTTGTTGAAGGGAAAATTGCCTTCTACATTACTCTAGGTAAGTATGCGTAGTGTATTCTTTACTCATCTTCGTTCTCTTGCACTCATTGTGTGTGACAACCATAGCATCTCTTCTCCTTGGAAACTCTCAGTCAGAGAAGTCACCAGAGGCCGAATATATTGAGCTTTAACCCCATAAACACAAAAGTACATCTGACCCAAACGACCAGCAGCCAGACTTCTCTCTCCTACCCTCCCCGTTAGTATCTGCCTGTTGGTTTCACATAAACAAATGGCACCACGGCCTCTGTTCTGGGAGGGGATGTTCAGAATAAGTATCACAGCAGTAAATTTCTCAGGGTCAGCACTGAGAAGCCCTTCAGATGGGCCTAAATCCATATTTTTATTTTTTTTTTTATTTTTTATTTTTTTTCATTTTAAATTTTTATTGGCAATGTCATACATCCTAGACACAATTTGCTAACAGAAATCAATGCAAACAAGTACATGAAAATTGTGAAGGAACCAGCGAACATTAAACGCCAGTTTATATGAATAAGATTCCCAAATCCCCCCTCCCCCTTTAGAGGTGTACAGCCAGATACAAAATAAAGAGGACAATGCACAGATGACCACAATAAAATGCATGTATAGGACAGGTGAAAGGCCGAACTCAACACTAGACATGACTTCAGACTCCACTCTCCTGCAGAGTACAATAAACCATTCAGAGGAAGCAATGTTGCCAGCGTTCATATAGGCCCCATGTCCTGTGAAAGGTATGGAGTGAGTTATTTTTGTAAGCCGTGATTCGTCCCAAACTATGGATATGTTGAACAGAAGCCTGGATCATCTGCAGCGTTGGGACTCGTGGATCCTTCCAAAGCTGAGCTATCGAACATCTCGTTGCTGTAACCACATATTTAATAAAATAGTCATGATATTTATAGCCGTCTGTCCTGTCGTTATTAAGCAAAGCTTGCGCCGGAGTCAACTGGAACTGTATTCTTAGTACTCGAGCAATCCATTCAGATACCATGGTCCACAGTTTCTGTATCTCAGAACACGTCCACCAAAGGTGGAAAAAGGTTCCCCTTTCCCCACAACGCTTCCAGCAAAGACCGTCAGAGTGCGGGGTAATGTGTTGCAGGCGGGTCGGAGTAATATACCACCTGAAAAACAGTTTATAACCATTCTCGATGTGCAGGGCGGAAATTAGACCTTTCCGCAGCCCCTGGAACACCCGCAACCAATCTTCCTCAACCCAGGCACATTGCAGATCCAGTTGCCATGCCTGTATATGGGGTGCTGATAGATTAAATCGACCAGATAGTAGACTATAGAGATTAGAAATATGTTTATCAACGCGGTCCGCGTGGTGGCACATACTTTCAAAGGTAGGTATGCCCTTTGACAAGTCGCCTGCCACCTGGTGCTGTAGACAATAATGTCTAACTTGCAAATATTTGAACTGATCCCTCCTGGGCAAATGAAACTGATCCCTAAGTAATGCAAATGGGATCAGCCCCCCTGGCTCCCAGATATGGGCAAACTGAGTAATCCAATGAGAGAAAACCCGAGGGTGTCCCGCCGGCCGGAAAGCGGAGTGGTGAAATAAGTATGTACTATGGAAAACAGATTGTGTGCCCACCAACGCCTTCCTCCATTGAGACCAGGAGGCAAGGGTTGCCTCCACAGAACCTGGCAGCTGCACCTCAGGAAGCCAGGAAGACCTCGGTTGCCACAACAGAGCCCCCAGGGGCAGAGACCCAAGTATCGCCTGTTCTAGTTGCGCCCACGGCTTACTACGCTGAACACAATGCCAATCAACCGCCGCTTTGAGCTGAGCAGCCCCACGGTACTTAGCAAGATCAGGCATACCCATACCCCCCTGCAGTCGCGGGAGATACAGAGTTTCCCGAGCTATCCTGGGTCTCCTCCCCTTCCAGAGGTATTTATTCAGCCACTTTTGCCACTTTGCTAGAAGTGTGCCAGGGATTACCAGTGGCAAAGTTTGAAACAAATACAATAAGCGAGGTAAAATGTTCATTTTTAGGACCGCCAGCCTCCCCAGCCAGGAGATATGATAGCGGTCCCATTCCTCCAGCTCCTGGTATATTTTAGCGAGCAACGGCGGGTAATTTAGTTGAAACAAATCAGAGCCCAGGCCCAGGTAGATACCCAAATATTTTAACTTAGTCTTAGCCCATCGAAAAGGGAATTGGTGTGTAATCTGTGTTTCCATCTCTGGGGCCAGGTTGACATTAAAAAGTTCAGACTTATCCCAATTAATGGTGAAACCGGAGACTGCACTGAAAGCTTGAAGTTCCCTCGTAATTGTCTGTAAGGAAAACAAGGGGTCGGTAATAGTAAACAGTAAATCGTCTGCAAAAAGGGACAGTTTGGATGAGAACTCCCCGGCCCGAACCCCTGCTATGTTATTATTATGCCGTATGCGATAAGTAAAGGGTTCCAGAAAAAGTGCAAAAAGGAGGGGGGATAAGGGACAACCTTGCCGGGTTCCCCGTTGGACAGCAAAAGAGGGAGAGTAACCCCCATTAATTTTTAAGCAGGCTGTCGGCCCCTCATATAATTTATGAATCCACCTCAAAAATTTGTCCCCAAAATTATACTTTTGAAGGGTTTGGAATAGAAAAGGCCAGTGCACGTAGTCAAAGGCCTTTTCAGCATCCACTGCCAGCAAGGCCATGGGAATCTTCTGAGTGCTAGCCCACCACATAGCATCAACAGCCTTCCGAACATTATCGGATGCCATCCGGCCTGGTATAAAACCAGCCTGTTCGGAATGAACCAAAGCAGGCAAAAAGGTGTTTAGCCTTTGGGCAAGGATTTTCGCTAAGAGTTTCAAGTCCAGGTTTAGCAGGGAAATGGGGCGGTAAGAGCCGCAAACCGTAGGGTCACGCCCGGGCTTACCTATCAACGTCACTCCAGCCAAATTAGCCTCCCTAGAAAGAGAGTGCTGGGTTTGAAGCGAATTAAATAATTTTACTAGGGGGGCTACCAAAACATGAGCAAATTTTTTATAGAAAACAGCAGTGAACCCATCCAAACCCGGAGACTTGCCTGCTTTTAAGGATTTGATCGCCCACAATACTTCCGCTGCCGTAATGTCGCGTGATAAGAACTTTTGGTCCTCAGGGGACACCTGTGGTAGCGGGATAGTCTGCAAATATTCCACTATTGCTTCCTGGCTAATGTTAGCATTGGAGGCGTATAAGTCAGAGTAGAATCGCATAAAGCGCTGTCTAATAGTAGGAGTAGAGGTAATAATATCCCCTCTCTCGTCCTTTACCTTCACTATATGGCATTGAAGTTGCCTAGCCTTCAGTTTACGGGCCAGGTGTCTTCCCGCCTTATTCCCCCCTTCATAAAAGAGTTGTTTGACCCGGGTTAGCTGATAGGCTATCTGCGCCGCCTCGATGGACACCAGGTGCATACGCAGTTGGTCCATCTGGAGCAAAACGCGGGCATCCCCCGTTTGAGCATGAATAAGGCCCAATTGCTGAAGCTGTTGTATAGTCTCCAGCTTATCCTTCTGCTTTTGCTTCTTAAGAGAGGCTCCTTTAGCTATAAGTTTGCCCCGTATCACGGCTTTGAGACAGTCCCATAACGTAGTCGGGGCAATATCTGGGCTATCATTAATTAGCAAGTATTCCTGAAGATCGGAGTACAGAAGAGCACAGAAGCCCTCGTCCTCCAACAAGCTATCATTTAGCTTCCAGTAACGTTGTCCAGGGTCAGCCGCCATGACAGCCAGTTGTAAAGACACCGGGCCGTGGTCAGACCAGGTGGCAGCCCCGATAGCAGGATGAGCAACCTGATTAGCGCATCCCTTATCAACCAGTAGGTAATCAATTCTAGAATACGTTTTATGGGCCCTGGAATAAAAGGTATACTGTCTCTGCTTGGGATGCCACACCCGCCACGTATCAATCAGGCTATAACGCCTTAAGAAGCTATGGAAGCCCTGGCGCTCCCTCCGCTTGTTGGAAGTGCGGCTATTAGAATTGTCTAGTCTAGGGTTCGTGGTTAAATTAAAATCCCCTCCGATAAGAAGGTGGCCCTCTGCGCTCTGATCAAGAAACTGCGACAAACGAGCCAGGAAAATGTCCTGAGCTTCATTAGGAGCATAGACACTAAGTAAGGAGTACTTGACTCCTGCAATGACTACATTGACTAAAACATAGCGTCCCTCTGGGTCTGAGTAACAACCAAGAAGTTCATAATGCAAATCTTTATGAATAAGGATGCCCACCCCCAAATATTTATGGGCTAGTGGCCGCGCAGCCCAATATTGTCCCGGATAAGTGTTATTACGTAGTAAGCGTTCGTAGCGTTTTTTCAGATGTGTTTCTTGTAAAAACGCTATCATAGTGTGGTGTTGAGTCAAATCTGAAAAAAGGGATTGGCGTTTTAAGGGGGTATTGAGTCCCTTAACATTTAAGGTTTGAATATTTATGGTCGTCATGAGAAAGACAGGCTAGCTATCTGAATGGAGGCTGTCGAAAGCTAAACAACAGTTGACACCCTTCCTGTCCCCCAAACAAACATCTGGCATTCCCCCACCCCTAAAGCAAACAAAGTGCAGACCCACCTCTAGTCCCCCTCCCCGCGCCCCCACCCCCCAAGCGGTATGGTCCTCCGCAGAGGCCCATACCCTGTAAATCTGGGAGGATACAATCATTCCAGCAACAGCCTTCCCCCTCCAACAGCTTTAAACCTTTTAGTTAAACATCAGTAAACATTCCAGCACTCCCGCTGATCATATCAAAGTAGCGATTAAACTTATAAGGACCAACATTATAAAAATATAGAGCAGGACATGCCAAAGTGAAACGGAGGATAAACATTCCAAAGGTCCTGCAGCCAAACAGGGCTAGTGAATTCCAGCAGAGTCTGCGCCTTCTCGACGCAGCACAAAAGAAGAGTAGCCGCCCTGTCCAAACTCAGAGCAACCAGCAACTAGGGTGCAGACAAGCTCAGCCCTGCGGGCCGTGATCCGGATGTCTCCAGAGCCTCTTATCCCCTCGGTTAACCCTTTGCCACCTGGGCGGATCTTCCTTGCGCACAGGTGGCTTAGGAGCCGCAGGCAGCTCCGCAATCGCTCCAAAGCCCGCTGCCTGTAACACCTGCGAGGCCTCCACCGGGGTTTTCACTCGATGCGCTTCTCCTTTCACTGAGAAAGACAGCCCAAACGGAAATAGCCATCGGTAGCGGATTTCTTCCCTTCTCAAAAGCTCGGTGACAGGCTTAAAGTCCCGCCTTTTTTTAATGGTCACCGGGGAAAGGTCTATAAAAATCATGACCTCGTGGCCTTGCCATTGCCACTTGTTTTGTCGCCGGGCAATGCCTGCAATCTTCTCCTTTAATACATAGTCCTGGAAAGCAGGCAATAAAATCCTTGGGCAAATTGTTAATCCTCGGGCCCAGCACCCAGTGCGCCCGAACCAGCTGGACCTCCGCTGCCTCGTGTGGGGGCTGGTCCGGCTCTCCAGCAGTCAGGAGCATGGCACAAATCTGTTTGACTACAGCCCCACAATCGGTATAGTCCGCGAGTTCAGGCACGCCCCGAAAACGGAGATTGTTCTGGCGGGACCTATTCTCTAGGTCCTCAACCTTTTCTTGTAAACGGTCCACTTCGGATTGGATTAGGGTAAGGTTCTCGCGGTTTACCTTCACTTCCTCGCTGTTTGCCTCCGCTCTGGTCTCCACCTCAAACAGGCGCCTCCCGTTCTCAGCCAGGTCCCCTTTAATATCTTCTATCGATGCTCGCAGGTCAGCTGTGTTAGTTGCTAATTCGTGTTTAAGATCCGCGAACCACCGCTTCATGTCCGCCCGGGTAGGCAATTCGGAGGTATCCAGCTGGTCCTCTGCGATCTCCCCCGGCGATTCCGCCGCGTCCACGCTGCCGGCCGCCATGTTGTCTTCCAGCGAGTCCTCAGACAGCGCTAGTTTATAGTAGGAATACTTTTTAAAATCGAGCGGGTTTTTCCGACTCGACATCAGAGAGGTGCTGGGGTGCTCTGTATGCGGTTTGGTCCCGATTCAGCGCCGTGGGAGTGCCCGATGTTATTAGATGCCGTTTCGGAGCAGAGGAGCCATAGATTCAGGCTGCTGTCTGCATGGATGACGTCACTTCCTCCTCCTAAATCCATATTTTTATTTTTCAGTATGAGAAAAAATGCCATGGGCCAAATACCGTATCTCTCAATATTTGAGTATTTAGGAAGCTCAGAATTCATGTACAATTCTAGGCCTATAAATGTAGGATACTAATAATTATTCTGATACAAACACATAAGTTCCTTAGTATTAATATCCTGATGTTGGATTTCAGAAATGTTCTGTGTTAGGCTGGATTTACGAGTCCTGCCTTGAAAGGGGTCCTCTTCTTACTCACAGTCTCTGCTGTACATGGCGGTCAACACTGGAGTTTCACAGCTCGGTCCCCACCACTCTTGGCTGGAGCCCTGCTTTGCTATCCTAGCGCAAGCTGAGGGAAAGAGTACACTGCATAGGTTTGCAGTGACAGACTTGGAGTTGTGCAGATAAGTATAGATGGAAGCAAAATGTTGCCTGTTCAATGAAGACCAGGCCCACCCACCGCTGCTCTGTGATCTTCTTACCGGGCCAGAGTAGGCGACGTTCTCATTACCGCCTGTCCTGTTCTCTTTCATGGCTGAAACAATTGGATAATAATACTGTGTATCAACATTCAGACCCAAATTGTACAGAAACCAAAATAAGCAATCACTGGGGAATCGGGATACAGCAAATAAGAGGGAATTCATCGGAGACAGAGGATTAAATGAGTCACTGAAATAGTCCAAAACACTCATGTACAATATCATATTTATATAATGTTTATGCTGGATCAAATGATGTTTATGCTAGATCAAATGATGTTGGAGTTTGCAGGGATTCTGGTTTTCTCCAGGACTTTGCTCTGCTGGGTCAGACCAATGCTTCATCGAGCCCCGCATATTGTCTCTGACAGCGGGCGTGATGGAGCAATGCAGCAGAAGCCAGCTCTACAGAATCAACCACATAAATGATCAATGAGGAGTGCTTGCGTTCAGAAGACAGTCCTATGGGATATGGGGCATATGAGACAGTGGGGGACAGAGACAGGAAAATTGGTCCTTACCAGCTAATTTTCATTCCTATAGTACCACAGATCAGTACAGACACCTGGGTTTTCCCTCCCTGCCAGCAGATGGAGACAGAGAAAATGTTACTGATGCTGCCACTTAACCTGCAGCTCCTCAGTTTTAAACTGTATCAAAGCTTAAGAAAGAAACTCTTCAAAAACAATTTCCAAATACCAAAAATACTCTTCTTGTTTTCAAGTTTTCTTCTTCCTTTCTTTTTTTTTTTAAACGGTCTGCATTATATACAACTAGAAAATAGTCTGAGTGGATGAATCTCGTCTTCAACAGATCAGGCAGGTTCCGGACTAATCTGTGGTACTACAAGAATGAAGGTTAGCAGATAAGAACCAATTTTCCTTTCCCTGTAGGTACCCCAATCAGTCCAGACTCCTGGGATGTACCAAAGCCTCCTACACTGGGTGGGACCTGGAGAGTCCCATTCGCAAAACACTCTTGTCGAAAAGATGGATGACCTACATCACCCACATCCAGATGATAATGCCTTGCAAAAGTATGCAACAACTTCCAAGTCGCCGCCCTGCAAATTTCTAGTGGAGAAACTAGATGGGCCGCCAACCACAAAGCAGCCTGAGTGAATGTCGAATGAGCATGCAACCCCTCAGGAACCGGTCAACCCTTGCACATGTAAGCTGACCCAATAGTTTCCTTCAGCCATCATGCAATGGTAGCCTTTTAAGCTTGAAGCCCTCTCCTCAGTCCACTCCAGAGGACAAAAAGATGGTCAGACCTTCGAAAATCATTAGGTACCTTTATCAGCACCTTGCGGACATCCAACAACTTAAGCTCCCTCGCATGAAGAGTGGAAGCATCCACCTCTGGAAAGACTGGAAGCTCCTCTGTCTGATTCACATGAAAAGTGGAAATGACCTTCAGTAAAAAAGAAGGTACCGTATGCAGGGACACACAGTCAGAAATCCTTAGAAATGGATCACAGCAAGACAAAGCCTGTAACTTGGAAACTCTTCTAGCTGAACAGATGGCAACCAAAAACATGGCTTTGAGTGTCAAATCCTTAAGAGTTGTCCTTCTGAGTGGTTCAAAGGGTGCCCTACATAAACCCTTAAGGACTAGATTAAGACTCCAGGGTAAACACACACGCTGCACCAGAAGATGTAAATTCTTCACACCCCGCAAAAAAACACACACAATATCGGGATGAGCCAACAAGGAAACACCTTCAATCTTGCCCTTAAGTGAACCTAAAGCCACCACCTGAACCTTAAGGGAGTGTAGCATCAAACCTTTAACTAAACCTTCCTGCAAAAAGGACAAGTTGTCCACCACCACAGCTTCCAGAGGACGCATCCCACGAGCATCACATCATGTCTAGAAAAACTTCCAGATCTTGACATACGAGAGTGAAGTAGACTTTCTTACAGCCTGCAAGAGTGTTGTCACCACTGTCTCAGGATTTCCCTTGTGCCTCAATTGCCTCCATTCAAAAGCCATGCTGCTAGACAAAAGTGAGCAGTCTGGTCTGAAAATAGGGGCCCTTGGCGAAGAGGATCCGAAATGTGACTGAATCAAATTGGCCTGTCCATGGCTAGATTGACCAGATCCACGAACTACAGACATCACAGCCACTCCGGAGCCACCAAGACCACCTTGCCTTGATGTTGTTCTATCCGATGCAAGACCTTTCCAACAAGGGACTATGGCAGAAATGCATAAAGCAGCATTCCCAGAGGCCAGGGCAGTACCAGAGCATCTATGCCCTCGGCTCTGAACTCTCTTCTCTGGCTGAAAAACTGAAACACTTTGGCATTCTGATAAGTTGTCATAAGATCTTCATGAGGATCCCCCATCTCCTGCATTGCTACCTTCAACAACTCCCATTCATCAGGATCTGACATCTTGTGACTCAGAAAATCTGCTTTCACGTTTTCCACACTTACTATGTGTGAAGCCACTATGCATTTCAAATGTTGCTCCACCCATTGAATCAACTGAGCCTCTTAGGCCACCGCTCAACTCTTGGTCCCACCCTGACGATTGATATAAGCTACCATAGTTGCATTGTCGGACAGCATCCTTACAGACCAACCACTGATCAGAGGCAGGAAGGCCCACCAAGCCAGTCACACTGCCCTGGTCTCCAAACAATTGATAGACCAGGATGACTCTTGCCTATCCCAGAAACCTTGAGTGGACTGGTGCTGACAAGCAATACCCAATTGGGAACTTTCAAAGCATGCCACGCAGCAAATTGGAATCTGGCAGCCACCAAGACAGACTGTCTTGTGGCATGCCCTTGAGAGGCAGGGAAAGGAAAAACTCCTCTGAGATTAGATCCCAGCGTGCCAAAAGAGCTCCTTGCAAAGGTCTCATAGGAGCAACTGCCCATGGAATCAGTTCTAGGGTAGAAGCCCTTGAATTCAGACCTGCAAATAATCCCAAACTCCAGGAACTGGCAAGGACAGCAAATGCTGAACCTGCCTCTGCAGTTTCTGAGCCTGTTCCTCCGTCAAGAACAACTTGTCCTGCTGCGTGTTGAACCTGACACCTAGACACTCCAGAGACTGAGAAGGGACCAAATGACTTTTTGCCAGGTTTACCACCCAACCGAGCAATTTGAGCAAGTGGACCACCTTCTGCATGACTCTCAACAGAGAGCCTCAAATTTTGCTTTGATTAGCCAGTTGTCCAGATAAGGATGCACAACACCACTGCAACCACCACCATTACCTTGGTGAAAGTACTGTGGCCAATCCAAAGGGAAGAGCCTAAAACTGAAAATGCTGATTGAGTAGCATAAACTGCAAAAATCTCTGATGATCCTGGCAATATACAGATAGGCCTCTGATAGATCCAATGAGGCCAAAACCTCGCCCATGCGAACCGCTTTAATATCAGATCTGAGGGTCTCCATGCGAAAACATGGAATTCTGAGCACAGCATTCACCTTCTTTAAGTCCAGAATCAGCTGGAAAGTACCTCTTTTCTTTGAGGTGATGAAGTAAATTGAATATATTCCCATCTGTTGCTCATCTTGAGTGTCATGAACCAACGCCCCTAACTGCTGCAACCGATGCACAGTTTCCCGAACTGCAAGCTGCTTGCTGAATGACTCATAAGAGGAAACCAAGAACAAATCTCAAACGGGCCTTGCAAACTCAAATACGTAACCATCTCTTATCACCACGAGGACCCACTGATCCTCTCTCTGTAAAACTGTATTAATCCTCCCCCTATAGAAGGAACGACAGTGGAGACCATCTTCATTTCATTGGGTTGATTTAAATCCCACTGCACTACTGGCAGCGGTATCATAGAAAGGCCTCCTACCCCAACGAAAAGACAGACCCCAGGCATGGTCCCAAGACAAGAACTGCTTTTGCAATACCGAAAAGCCTCTGGTTGGACAGAACCGCTTGATATCTAGAAAACGAGACCTCACCTGAAAGAACTGCTCACCCTTAGGCTTGTCCTCAGGCAACCTATGCACCTTATTTTCCCCCAAACTGAGCCACTGAGGAGGAGAAATTGCCACTCAGTACATTTTTTTTTTGTAAACTTTATAAAGCTAGCAACCCTGGAAAAAAAAGAACCAGTGAAGCATTCAGCTTCAAAAAGGGGAATCAGTCCCCAGCCTGCAGCCAATGGAGCGGCTTTGTGAAGGGAAGGGATCTGGACCATCAGATTTACACCCCATAGGCACCTGGTCTGAGCCTACTAAAGGGTCACAAATCCCCCACTCATCTGCCTCAACCAGACAGGGAAGGACCCACCAGGATCCAACCCAACCCCAGGAAGAAGGCTCAAAACAAAAGAAATCCTGACACAACTTCACAGCTGCTGATTTTGCACCATCAACCATCGGCTGGAGAAAGAGAAATACGGAGGATCTGCAGGTGGCACATGATGTTCAGTGGCAGCATCAGTGAAACTTTCTCTGTCTCCATCTGCTGGCAGGGAGGCAAAACCCAGGAGTCTGGGCTGATCTGGGTGCATACAGGGAACTTCCAAGACTGAGATGAGAAAGAGGAGAGCATGAGACACCAAAAGGGGAGGGAGAGGCAACAGAGGAGGAAAATATCACCTCCTTTAGATTCTGAAAACACTGAGGGCCAGATGTATCAGAGTTTAACAACAGTTTGACTCCAGTGAAATCTATTACTTTT
Organism: Rhinatrema bivittatum; assembly: GCF_901001135.1. NCBI lineage: Eukaryota > Metazoa > Chordata > Amphibia > Gymnophiona > Rhinatrematidae > Rhinatrema > Rhinatrema bivittatum. The sequence goes on from NC_042615.1 coordinate 822,706,993, forward strand.
TTAATTACCAGCACAATTTTGTGCAATTATGTAACTGTCCACATAAATTATATGGCAAATAAATGCATTGTTATTAGAGATGTGTATTCGTTTTTGCCGAATTGGAAAATTTCAACGAAATTGTCCAATTTGGCATGTTTCAAGGAGCCCGAAAAAGATCGGGATTTTCCCGGTTTTTTTTGCAAAATGTGTTTTTCCAATTAGTGCGCACTAACGGGAGTCAGTGCACACTATCTCCCGTTAGTGCGCACGTACAAAAACTAACAAAAAGTAACAAAATCTAATGGTTTTTGTTAGTGTGCACTAAAGGGAGTTAGCGCGCACTAATGATGAAGTTAGCGCGCACTAACTAAAAATCAATTTTTTTTCCCAAAAAAAGAACCAAACCGAAAAAACCCGACATTTTCCATGGCATCCGAAAAATGAAACATGACACGAACACAAAAAATGATGCACATCTCTAGTTATTCCAATTTTTGAAAATTCTCCCAAACAAAATAATTTATACATAATTACAACTGCTAAATTGTGCAGAGAATTGTTTCAGAAAATTGTATCTGCCTACTTTGAAATTACAAAAATAAGTGGATAAGTGAAACCCCTCCCCAACCCACCCCTGGGAAGGTCTCAACTCAGGCTAGGTAAACTGAAGCACAAGCATGAAATAGGCATGCAAGATTATCTGCATCACAGAAAGGTAATTCTGTAAAAGGTCACACTGAATTACTGGAGGAAGCTTCTGGACAAAATTTCACCACTCAGCAGGGAAAATCTTTTAAATGCTGGCGTTTGTCCAGACAACGCCACAAGTCAGCCAGACAGCCCGTTTGAATATCGACCTTCACAACTACTTAACGAATATAATTCAATCTTTTCTTACCTTTCTTTCTCCTATGAATCCTTATTAAAATCACAATAGCCAGGGCAAAGAGAAACAGCAGCAGAAGGATGACTGGAATCAGAATATAGAAAATATCCATGGAACCAGAAGTCCTGAAAGAGAAAGAAGCAAATTGATTTCTGTTCTACTTCCTCTGTAGTGTGAGAGAACGAGACGCTGTGTATTAGTTACACCAGCACATCCCCCCTGCATTGTGCAGTGTGAGAGAGTGAGAGGCTGTGTATTAGTTACACCAGCACATCCCCCTGCACTGTGTAGTGTGAGAGAGTGAGACACTGTGTATTAGTTACACCAGCACATCCACCTGCATTGTGCAGTGTGAGAGAGTGAGAGGCTGTGTATTAGTTACACCAGCACCCCCCCCCTGCACTGTGTAGTGTAAGAGAGTGAGAGGCTGTGTATTAGTTACACCAGCACATCCACCTGTACTGTGTAGTGTGAGAGAGTGAGAGGCTGTGTATTAGTTACACCAGCACATCCACCTGTACTGTGTAGTGTGAGAGAGTGAGAGGCTGTGTATTAGTTACACCAGCACATCCACCTGTACTGTGTAGTGTGAGAGAGTGAGAGGCTGTGTATTAGTTACACCAGCACATCCTCCCTGCACTGTCTGGTGTGAGAGAGTGAGAAACTGTGTATTAGTTACACTAGCACATCCCCCCTGGACTGTGTAGTGTGAGAGAGTGAGAGGCTGTGTATTATTTATTTATTTAAAATTTTTATATACTGGCATTCATGATACAATCACATCATGCCAGTTTACATATAACAGGGGTGTACAATGAACAATTGAATAACCTAATAGTGTGGAAGGAAGCAGTTACAAATAACAAGGTAATAGAACTGGGAGAAGAGAAGAAGGGAGAGGATAACATTAGGTATAGATATATACATTTATATGTTACACCAGCACATCCACCTGCACTGTGTAGTGTGAGAGAGTGAGAGGCTGTGTATTAGTTACACCAGCACATCCACCTGCATTGTGTAGTGTGAGAGAGTGAGAGGCTGTGTATTAGTTACACCAGCACATCCTCCCTGCACTGTCTGGTGTGAGAGAGTGAGAAAGGTCCTCAGATGGCAGAGAGCCGTCCTCGCCGCTGCCAGGGTCTTTGACAGGCAGGGAGGCTATCCCTGCTGGTGCCTGCAGCAAGCCTGCGTGTCCTCACTTCTTTCTTGCGGCCTGGAGGCCACCCCGAAGCCTGCCTAGTCTGTCTGCTCCTGCATGGCAGGGTGCTGCTGTCCATGGTGCTGCTTCCTGTTTCTGCCTGCCTCTAGGCACTAGCGCGTGCCTCTTCACTGTGTTTAAAGGGCCTGTGGCCGGATATGCCCCGGGTCCCACCTGATGGCAACTTCCTGCTTCAGCACTGTTTAAGAGTCTCTCTTCAGTCACTCCTGGCCTTCGGATCGGGTTCCACAGTCGTCTGTGTCTTCTCTTCGGTCCAGGTCCTCCGTGGTCTTCTCCTGCTTTGACGGCTTCGTCTTCATGTTCCTGATGTCCTTCATGTCTTCATGTTCCTGATGTCCTTTGTTTGTACCTCCTGATGTCCGATGTCCTTCTTGATGTCTTTGCCTTTGCCTCTGCCTCCATGCCTTGGTTCCTTGATGTCTACTTTCCCGGCATGCCATTGTCGTGGTCCATGACCAGCCCATGGGCAGGCTGTGTAGGGTGCCTCTCGGTACAAGGCCATCTTTTCCTGTGCAGTGCAAGCCTCCAGAAGACTTCTGCTTGTCTCCTGAAGTCTTGAATCCTGAGTTGTCTTTGAATCCTTGAGAATTTTGAATCCTGTGCTTGAATCTTGTCCCAGTCTTCAGAGTTCCTTGCATTTGCATCCATCCATGCTAAAGACTCTGTTCAAACCTGCTCCGCTCCAGCATGGTCCGCAACCAATCCTGCGGGTGGACTGTGTAGGGCGCGCCCCAGTGCAGGCCTCTTCAGTATCTTCGCCATGTTCCAGCTTCAACCTCCATTATCTCTCCTAGAGTCTGCTTTGAACCCAGCGTGGCCCACGACCAGTCCCGTGGGTGGACTGTGTAGGGCATGCTGCATTGCAGTCTCAACCCATCACTTTGATCCTATGCCTTGATTCTTTGCCTTGAGCCTACGTCTACAGTGTCTTGATCCTTGCCTTCGTATCCACGTCCTTGCCTGAGTCTTCGTCCAAAGTATTCCATGTTCCAAGGACTCCGTCTGCCCTCATCCTCTGTCCGGCCTGCCGCCTATTGCCATTTCCCAGCAGCAGGTCCGAAAGGGCTTGGAACAGTTGGAGGACTGTTCATTGATTATCATTGCCTTGATGGTCATCCTGGGGCATGCAGGTCCAATAGAGGGTCAGACCTCTCATCTCCTTGTCTTCACTCCACCCTCGTCTTGCTCCTTGTTACCCGTGCTCATACCAGCTCACCTTCCGCGATGGGTCTTGGGGCTTCTCCCTGAGTCGTGCAAGGCTCTCATCGCCTGATCCAGGTCCAAGGGCTCTCATCTCCTGTTCCAGAAAAGATCACGCCTCCGTGCTCGTAACATAAAAATGTGTATGACAGCGAGATAAGAAAACATCCATTGAAACATTAAAATATAAAGCAAATTATAAAATCAGGAAATGAAGTAACTTAATAAACACAGCATAAAATTTCATGATAACAAGAAAAACCCTAAAATGCATAAAGAGGGCAATAATTAAAGGCATTTCCACAAGTAAATGAAGGTTTCACCTATGGAAATGGGGGCCTTGATTATTGCCCACCTTAACTGCAGGTAAATAGTGCACCATACACCCCGTGTCCTCATCCCACATTGTATAGTGCTGTTCCTGGGGGCAGAGATCATTCAGAACTAAGCACAGTGTTTGAGGAGAAAAACTACCCTCAGAGTGATACCGTGGAAGCAGGAAGAATGGAGACTACATCTCCCTGTCATCGAAAAAATCATTGAACACCGATATGAGGAAGATACCCCTCTTAATGCAAAGCGAAGGTATTTAATGGACAGTGTACCTTCAGTATGGTCTGAAAATAATCCAGGAGGACTGGCAACCGAGGCTGATCCCGTTTGGATAGAACTAAGAGAGAATGCACAGGTCATTAATCAAACCCAATACCCCATTCCATACATGGCCAGGCAAGGAATACAGATACATCTACAAAGACTATTTGACTTAGGCATCCTGCGACGAGTCCGTTCTGCTTGGAACACTCCCTTGTTACCAGTCAAGAAACCAGGAACTAATGATTACCGACCTGTACAAGATCTACGAAAAGTAAATAGCCAAGTGGCGGATCTGGTGGCCCTTGTACCTAATCCGTACTCTATCCTAGCTCAAGTCACCCCAAAGTCCAAATGGTACAGTGTTATTGATCTCAAAGATGCTTTCTTCTCTGTTCCTGTGGCAGAGGAATGTCAGAAAACTTTTGCCTTCACATGGGAAAATGCTCATACTGGAATTAAACAGCAGTATACATGGACTCGTTTGCCCCAAGGATTCAAGCATTCACCTACGCTTTTTGGGGAACAGCTGGCCAAAGATTTGAAAACCTACCAGAAAATACATGGGCCAGTAATACAGTATGTTGATGATCTACTATTATTCAGGGACACATACCTTGAATGCGCAAAAGCAACTTTTCACTTATTACAGACTTTGTACTCGAAAGGGTACCGGGCGAGCAAAAAGAAAGCACAAATCTGTGAATTGGAAGTAGAATACATGGGCTTTCGAATTCGTGAAGGCATGCGGTGCCTTGGGTTCTCCCGTACAAGTTCAATCAGAAACCAGCCTACACCTACCTGCAAAAAAGAACTTCAAGCATTCCTAGGAGCTACTGGGTACTGCCGACTTTGGACTGCCAACTTTGCGATTATTGCCCAACCATTGTATGACAAATTGCGTGGAAAGGAAGCAGAATCTCAACCTTTTCAGTGGGAAGGTCATGAGCTAGCACATTTACAACAACTGAAAGAAGCCTTGATCTCACCCCCTGCTTTAGGATTACCTGATGTAATGAAACCATTTCATCTGTTCATAGATGAGAAAAAAGGAATGGCCATTGGGGTTTTGACTCAAACCTTTGGATCCTGGGAACGACCTGTTGCATATCTGTCAAAAGGAATGGACAATGTCGTAAAAGGATGGCCTGGTTGCCTTCGAAGCATTGCTGCCGCATGCTTATTGATACCTGAAGCCGTTAAATTAACATTTGGACAAACTCTGCAAGTAACAACTCCTCATACTATTCAAGGACTACTTGAAACTCACGGGCCAAAATGGATGACTAATTCACGTCTCGTTAAGTATCAAGCCTTACTGTGTGAAACACCCGAAATTAAAATACAAGACAGCAAAACCTTGAATCCAGCCACCTTACTGCCAGCCCCTGAGGCAGTTAACCATAATTGTGACAAAGTTATGGCTACAGTACACTCCAGTCGACCTGATTTAAGAGATCAACCTTGGCAAGGTGCATGGACTTTATTTACTGATGGAAGTAGTCAGGTCATCAATGGAATACGAGTGGCTGGTTACGCAGTAGTTACTGAAGACGAGATTATTGAAGCTGGACCCTTACCCCCAGGAACGTCTGCACAAAAAGCTGAACTAATTGCTCTTACTCGGGCTCTGCAGTTGGCAGAAGGACAAACCGTAAATATCTACACGGACTCTAAATATGCCTTTCTAACTATTCAAGTGCACGGAGCCCTGTACAAAGAAAGAGGATTTCTCACTGCCGAAGGAAAACAATTGACAAATGCGCCAGAAATTCATGAACTATTAAAATCAGTATGGTTACCACATAAAGTAGCCGTGATGCACTGCAAAGCCCATATTGGAAAGTCTGATCCTATCGCTCGGGGAAACCAGAAAGCTGACTCTGCTGCCAAAGCTGGAGCCCAGGACTTATATCAAACAAAAATGACCATATGCCCCCTTTTGCAGTTTCCAACTGAAATACCTACCTACTCAACAGAAGAAAATGATTGGGCCCAGGCTGAAAATTTCCATCAACAAAACGGATGGTGGATTATACCAGACGGACGAATATGGATACCTGATACTATTGCTTGGACAATAGTAAGAGAAGCACACAGCAATACGCACCTTGGACGTGATTCATTGGCAAAGTTACTGGCAAAAACATATTATATTAATCGAATCACACAACTGACCAAACATGCAATTAATCAATGTGTTACGTGTGCAAAGAATAATCCTCGCAACGGACCTGGTCCTGCCCCAGGGCATGTCCTTCGAGGGACTATACCATTTCAAGTCTGTCAAATTGATTTCACTCACATGACCCCTGCACAAGGTTACAAAGCTATGTTGGTAGCAGTATGTACTTACACCGGATGGATCGAAGCTGTGCCGACGTGAACAGAAACTGCAAAGGAGGTCGTTTCTCTACTTCTGAATCAGATTTTACCACGATATGGACTGCCAAGACAGATCAATTCAGACAATGGTCCAGCTTTCACCAGCGAGGTGACTCAGCACCTCACCAAAATTCTGGGCCTTAAATGGCACCTACATTGCACATGGAGACCTCAAAGCAGTGGAACCATTGAACGAGCTAACAGAACTTTGAAAAGTCAATTAGCCAAACTATGTCAGGAAACAAAAACCAAATGGCCCAAAATGTTACCATTAGCACTGCTCCACATTAGATGTACCCCACGACAATCAGGTCTAACTCCGTATGAAATGATGTACGCAAGACCACCCCCACTGCCCTCGTTCCCTGAATCCTTACAGGTTCAAGGGGAAATGGCACTCAGCAAACAGATAAAAGGATTATATGATACCGTGGAAGCAATTCGCAAGTATACCTGTGAGACAGAGCCACTGATCTTAATCAATCCTATACATCAATTCCAGGTGGAAGACTCTGTGTGGGTCATGGAGTGGGATGAGTCTGACTTCCTTAAACCTCGATGGAAGGGACCATTCACTGTGCTGTTAACCACACCCACCACTGTTAAGGTATCTGGATGCCCCACCTGGATCCACTGGACCCGCGTCAAACCAGCCACTAACACTTGGCAGGTGTCCAGGACTGGTGACAATACTTTGAGATTTACTAGAAATACAGCAAGGGCTAACATACAGTAAAAGATTAATGCAGTCCTAAGAGCATTAATAACCTGTTTATTTCTCTCCTCCTTCACAGGCATTATAGCACATGATTTCAATACTCTGGAAGTGGGCCGTCAGTGCTCTCCTAGTTACCGCTCTAACTGTCATATGCCCTTCTAACAGCGATTGGAAATGGTTCATCAATATCATCTACATCATCGTCTCTGCTCAACTATGGCTCATCTACGCCATTATCAGAGAATCCTATGGTTCCTAATGACTCTCCTAGTTACAGTACCAGCATCCTTCCACACTTCACTCAGCCAGAATTGCACAGAATATATCAAACAAGTGCGCACCACGACTGAAGATGGGTACCAGCTGGTATTCACAATCATTCATCAATCTCAACCGCCACCATCATGTGTAAAGAAACCTGCTTGTGCCTTAAATACCACCCAAGGACATCAGTCTTTTCATCGATGTATCCTAAACAACAAACTCATCTGTCATTCACCTACTACACCCAAGTACTATAATATAACGCTCACCACTGGACTGCCAAAAGCTTATACTTCTGATATTATACCAGAAGGAAAAGGAATCCTATACTACATCAACTCAACGAAAGTCCTGATGGGGGGACCACCCACTGTCTTCCTTACCTTTGATGCATGCGCTGCCATCGACAGACATCCAAGTGCGGTGCATTGTGGATCTCAAGCATGGAAGAGAGCCTACACTTTTAATCACAAATATCTTTGTCCTTATGATCGCTCTAGCAATCCCTCCCATTGGCTGCCATGTGCCGGGGATAAAGAGCTTTCCGGTTGGAATTTGGTGTGTGACTACACTGGAGGAGGATACCCTGGCTGCCCTGGGATGGGCAGACTACGCAAAGGAACCAGGAACATTATTACTCTAGAATGGCCAGTCCGGACTGAGGGATCCCCTTGGCAAGATACCTGGAGTTTTGGGATTGATGGAACAGGAGGAGATCCCATGACATACCTTACCATTACTCAGCGATGTGAAAAACCGCTTCCCATCGTTCACCAAACCACCGTGGTGGGATATCAATCCTTCTTCGATGAAATCTCCCAGCTCAATGAGGAACTTAAGAAGCATGCCATCTCCCATCAAGCCAAAAATATGTTTATAAACCTAGCCGAAAACATAGCATTGTCTCTGAAAGTACAAAACTGTTTTGTCTGTGGTGGCACCAACATTGGAGAACAATGGCCATGGGAAGCCAAAGAGATCTTCCAGGTTGACTTGGACGCTATGAACACTTCCACAACATATAACCGAAACCACAATCCCTATGAATGGGCTCTTCAGACAGATGTCATCGGAAGACAATGTTTATCACGGCAATTCTCCAAGTTATATACGGTGCCTGTCGGAAATTCACCATGCACAGGAGTCCTCACCGTTACCAATAACAATCATTCATGGTGGCAAACAGAGAATCAGACCATACCTACCCCATTCTGGACCGAGTCTACTTTGAATGCTACTTGGAAAGCAGCTGGTCAACAAACAACTTCATTCATAGCCCCCGATGGATATTACTTTGTATGTGGACGGCGAGCTTATGAACAACTACCTCCTCAATGGTATGGCACCTGTTTCCTAGCTACAATACGCCCTAGCTTCTTCCTGTTACCAGTCACTGCAGGAGAGACTCTAGGTGTGCCTGTCTATAGTCCCATGAAACCAAGTAGACGACGAAGACGACATAAAGTTTCCATCGGAGATTGGTCTGATCAAGAATGGCCACCTGAATGTATTATAGAATACTATGGGCCAGGTACTTGGGCAGAGGATGGCTCATTTGGATATCGAACTCCAGTCTATATGAATAATCGCATCATCCGACTACAAGCAGTTCTTGAGTTCCTTACTAATGATTCAGCATTGGCACTTAATATTCTCGCTAAACAAAATACCAAGTTAATTACTGCTGTATACCAGAACCGACTGGCTCTGGACTATCTCCTCGCACAGGAGGGTGGTGTATGTGGGAAATTTAACCTCTCTAACTGTTGTTTACAGATTGATGATAAGAGCAAGGTTATCGAGGAAATTACAGACCGTATGGTGTGACTAGCTCATGTTCCTGTGCAGACTTGGTCCGGAGCTCTTGACTGGACCGCCTCACTGCCTTCCTGGCTCTCATCTATTCCTGGACTCAAGGAACTCTTATTTCCTTTATTATTTTTCTTGCTCTCTTGTGCTCTCCTTCCTTTGTGCTTCCCTCTCTTACTCAGGAGCCTGTCAACCATGATGGAGAAGATTGCTGATCGACGTGCCGCAGCCCAAATCATGATGCTGAACCAGTATGCCTCAATCTCATCATTTCCTTCCTATGAATCTTCGGACTCAGAAGATGAATCCTCTGTTTACTATGACACTAACCTTTAAAATAACTAACATATAAGGCCACCATGTTTGCTAAGGTAAAGTCCGGCTACAAAGGGGGGTGAAGCCAATAGGGTCCATCCGTCTCAAACCGGTGAAGACACCATCGACCTGGCAAACAATTTAGGGCCGGTACCCAGTACTATGGTACTAACTGTTGTTTGTCATTTCAGCTCCCTCACGGATTAAGGTGATACTTGCGCCTTCAAAAAGAAGTTGAAGTATCAAAGGGGGGAATGAAGGAGTTCAATTTTATGGACGACCGATGTACGAGATAACTGAAGATCTCTGACTAACCACGCCAGCAGTGAAACGCACAGCCATATTGAATGTATTAACATTTGAAACGCAATGACATGCACTATGCAATTACGTGCTTACGTACTGACATTCAGTGGAACGCACCACCATTTTCTAATTCTAATAAGTTGTATTGTATTAATACGATCATCGCTATAAAATGTCTAACATGTCAATTAAATGACGAAACAATAGTCTGATTATAAGCTACACCTACTAGAAAACCACGCTAGCAAATGCTTGTTCAGCAGTTTGTAAAATGTTTGTTCAGCAGTTAGTAGAACGCATGTGTAAAAGATAAGAACTGTAAAGTGCATAAGAGTCTGCTCCTGAAGGGGAGGGGCATGCAGTTGTACTGAGCCTTTGCCTTAGCTGCATCTTGCTGGCAATAAAAGTCTATCTTTACGAATCAGTTGTCTGGGCCTCCTTCCTGACTTTTAGAGACCGTTACAAGAGCAAGCAGCTACACATTTCTGGGGGAGGCAATAATCAAAGCAAAATGACCTTTGTGCTTTCAGTTGGATGATTTATGCAAATCCCATGGATAAAAGTTACTTGCATGGTTTGTATCAAAAAGGGTACTTTGACTGTTGTCCCTGCATAATATATCATAGATTACAAAACCAGGTTTTAACCTGCCATCTAAAAGCAACTTTGTTATTTTCTACACAGATGTCTTTCAGCAATTTCATCTAGAAGTGAGGTGCAACGCCTGAAAAAAGCACAAGTACTCATTCTCACGGCTGCTGGTGATGGAGAAATCAGGAGGCCTATGTGTGCTGATGTCTGTGAGCAGGAAGGAATATACCCGATAACACACTCTGCCGTGGAACCCGATCCTAATGCATGCAGCAGCTTATGAGTTAACATTAAAATCTCACGGCTACTGGGAGCCAATGCAAAACCTCTAAACAATGGTGTTACTGTGCCTCTACCACTCTTTAATGTGTAGCTGTAACTTGCATATTTCAAACTCCAAATAATCTTGTTTGACCAACTTACATATAACACATTACAGTAGGCAATATATGAGATCACCGATGACTGCATTATTCTGTTACATGACAGCTTCTCAAAGAATATTCTATAAGAATAATTGAAAAAATTGAATATATGAATTGAAGATAAGATATGGAAGGATCACACCACCTTGAATATATAAGAGAAAATTTGAAATAAAGGTATTTGGGGGAGTGTTTAATCAACTGTTTTAATATACTGTTTTGTATATGTATTTAACATTTGTATGTGGGATTATGTACCTGTTTTGTATTGAGAATGGATGTGAAGAATGAATGATTTATATGGATCATGTACATTATTCTATGTAATGTTGTTTGATAACAATTTTAATGAGTTTTTGATAAAGTTAAGAACATAAGAATATAAGAAATTGCCATGCTGGGTCAGACCAAGGGACCATCAAACCCAGCATCCTGTTTCCAACAGAGGACAAACCAGGCCACAAGAACCTGGCAATTACCCAAATACTAAGAAAATCCCAAGCTACTGATGCAATTAATAGCAGCGGCTACTCTCTAAACTTGATTAATAGCCGTTAATGGACTTCTCCTCCAAGAACTTATCCAAACCTTTTTTGAAGCCAGCTACACTAACTGCACTAACCACATCCTGGGCATAAACATGGGAAGAGCAAAAACTAGTGAGCTAATGTATCAAGAAAGGGTCTTTCATAGCAAGTGGACTGTCCAGATAGGGCGAGTTCGGGTCCTGAGGGTATATGGGTGGTCGTGGGCTTTATATTGAACTATTTTGCTCTTTGACCGGTGTCAGAGTGTTCCTGCGATTCCGGAAAGGCTTGCCGGAAGAGCCACGTTTTTAGATTTTTCTTGAAAGTTAGATGGCAGGTTTCTAGTCGAAGATCTGGCGGTAAAGAGTTCCAGAGGGTGGGCCCGGCTGTTGAGAGTGCTCGTTTAGTTAGTGAAGTTTTGATCGGGGGCGCATATAAAGAACCTTTGTAATTATATCTGATAGGTCTTTTTGATGTGTGAAGGCAGAGTTGCGAGATAAGATTTAGGTGGGCGCTGCCCATAATAATATGCCACAGTCACCTGTATACCCTTACCAGTACATTCCAACCTTACTTACCAATCATATGTAGTTAGTCTTATCATTTACTCATGTTATTTGACGAATTTTTGCCATCTATTTTATATTTTATATTTAATATTTACCGATTTACATTCTTTTGTTCTAAACTCTGTTTAATGTAACACCTTACCCTTGTTTAATGTTCAATACTTAATGTTTAATGTTTAATGTAACGCCTTACCAGCGACAGTTTTGCTCTATGGAAACCGACCTGATTCGATATTTTATATCAAGAATGTCGGTATATAAAAACCCTAAATAAATAAATAAATAAAATCCTCTGGCAACAAATTCCAGAGCTTTATTGTGCGTTTAGTGAAAAATAATTTTCTCTGATTAGTCTTAAATGTGCTACTGGCTAACTTCATGCCCCCTAGTCCTTCTATTATTATTGTTAAAATAAAACACACACAGGTTTGTGTTTATATATTGTTCCATATTTGGGTTCATGTCAAGCCAAATTTCCAAACTGTGCACCTGTTACTGTGAGAAGGTTATTATCCTTATCACTCGATCCTTAAGGATACTTAAGGAGACTTAATCACCCATTACTTCCGTATTATATCCTGCCAATCTTGATTCAACGCCTCACATCCTTCCTTTCTACATACTCCTCCTTCCCTCCACCACACAGCCATATTCTCATTGCTACCTTATGCCTTATGATCGCGCTACGCCTTATCCACTATGCAGCTGCATAACGACACTTCATTAAACATATTTTGACATTACACACACAGCCGTCCCAGTTGTTGCTACTCTATATATTATGTTATTCACTGACGAAGCATTTCACTATTTGTTATTGTTGAATTGTTGACCTGTTCTATGTTTATTGCTCAATGTTCTACGTTCGATGTAACGCCATAGCCGCGACTGTTCTGTTCAATTGTAAACCGATATGATTTGATATCTTTGTTCAAGAATGTCGGTATAGAAAAATTCTAAATAAATAAATAAATAAATAAATAAATAAATAAATCCCATTGATCTCTGGAGGGGTATCAAACTTAGAACTATTCATCTAATTTTCTTATCCAAAGGATCTCTGACTTTGCAGGATTACATTTTAATTGCTAGCTGTGTTTACTATGGAGCACTTTCCAGCAATGGAAGGTACAAGTAGGTGTGAGTTTGGGTGGTGATTGAAAGGAGATTCCTTCCTCCAAAGGCGGATGGATTTGGTGATGGTACAAAAGGGTGCGTCCACGAGCACTAGGGAGATTTGGGGGATTTTGAGAGAATTTTGGGCAGAGTAAAATGTTGAGTGTAGAGCTCAGGGAGGGCATCCTTATGTGTTGTTCATCCCTGGGTTTTGTGGAATTGCTAGAGGGACTTGTCCGATCTCTCTGGCACTGTGGACAGACCATCTGGAGGGAACATTAGTCCAGGAAGGGTCATCATTCCTTGTTTGGAGGAAGTCTGCTGCCAGTGAATGGAAAGGAAGAGACAATCACATTTCTTGATTATATTTCCCAGGGGGTACAGATATACAGCAGTGGGGACAATGAAGATCCGTGCAGTACACCATACTCCAGCCTCCATTTATCTGAGAAAATGTTATCCACTTTTACCTATTTCTATTTCCCTGTTAAAAAAAAAAAACCAATCCCATGCTGAAACTTAATGCCCAGGGATCTCAGTTCATTCAGAGTGCAGTTCAAGGTGTAAAATGATAGAGAGAGGTCAAGTAACGTGAACAGTGACCTCATTCCCTGATCCAGGTCACCCCATAAATCATCACCCGGAAGAGTGACCAACAGTGCCTCTGTGCACTGAAATTCATCCGGCAGCAATGGATGCTTTATGGCTTTTACTAATTGGTAATTTTTATTTCTAATGACATTTCAGAAAGTTTTGTTATTGAGTTTGATGAACTGGTTCATTGTTGTGGTGTCCGGGTTGACTTTTTTTGGGGGTAATTTTGTAACAATTTCTGCCTAAACATAGAAGCATCATGGCATCATGAGCATATATTTGATACCTGATGCCCATGGCTTTCAACAAAGTTGCAAATACAAATTAAACAGGACAGAAGAAATGGCAGATCCCAGGGGGACATCTGCCAATATACTATAGTCTTCCAGCCCAAACAATTTTATCCTAAACCTACTTGAAAAACTTGTCCCTATAAAAAGGAGTGAAACCATCGCTCTCTCCCTCCTCAATCACAACTGAACACAGGCGATTTAGCAGCATTGACTGACCAGCTGAGTCAAACATGGAGGCAACGTCTAATAGCACTAAAAGCAATGAGGCATATAGCTTATCGAGTCTGCCCATCCACACCACTTCTATAATCCCTACCACTCCCTCAGAGATCCCCTCTGCTTCTCCCATGCATTCTGAATTCAGATATTGTCTCCATCACCTCCACTGGGAGGCTGTTCCACACATCCACCACCCTCTCTGTAAAGAAATATTTCCTTAGATTATTCCTGAGTCTGCGTCCACTTTCACCCTCATCTCATGATCCATTGTTCTAGGACTTCTATCCTTTGAAAGAAGCTTACCTCTTGTGCATGGAAATCTTGGTGGTATCTAAATGTCTCTATCATGTCTCCTCTATCTCGCCTTTCCTCCAGGGTGTACTTGTTTAGATGTTTAAGTCTATCCCCATATGCTTTAGAACAAAGACCACTGACCATTTTAGTAGCCTCCCTCTGGACCGACTCCATCCTGTTTATGTCCTTTTGAAGGTGCGGTCTCCAGAATTGTACACCAGGGACCTATACAGGGGCAATATCACCTCCCTTTTTCTGATGAGCATTCCTGTTCCTAGATAGCCAAGCATCTTTCTGGCTTTTGATGTCACCTTACCCAGGTTTATGGCCACCTTAAGATCATCTGATATCACCTCAGCTGCCGCTCTTCTTTTGTGCTTAAAAGCATTTCACCTCACTATACTCTACCACTTTCTTGGGCTTCTGCTTGACAAATGGATGACTGCAATTTTTTTTTTAAGCATAAATCTTAGATGCCAGCCTCTAATACATTCCTTGAACTTCACTAAATCCTTCTTCTTGTTTTCCATACCTTCCAGTTTGTCTACCTTGTTACAGATTTTGGAATCATCTGCATAAAGACAAACCTTTGCCAATAGTTCCTCCACAATATCACTTATGAAAATGTTGAAAAGAATCGATCCAAGGACTGATCCCTGTGGCATACCCCTAGTAATCTAATTTCACCTTCCTCAGAGTAAACTCGTTTAACCTCTACTTTTTGTCACCTTTCACGCAGCCAGTTTCTAATGCATCTAGTCACTATTGAGTCCATACCAAGGGTGATCAGTTTTATTTATAAGTCACCTATGTGGATCCATGTCAAAGGCCTTACTGAAATCCAAGTACGCTACATCTAGCACTCTCTCCTGAATCAACTCTGTGCTCATCCAATCTAAGAAGTTGATCAGATTCACCTGACAAGATCTCCCGCTGATAAAGCCATGCTGCCTCAGATCTTGTAATCCATTGGATTCCCAGCCTCCTCCTTATTTTCACTTTTATGAATAGGAACTGCATCTGCCTGTCTTCAGTCCTCTGGACCTACCCTGACTCTAAAGAAGCATTGAAAAGGTCAGCCAGGACTTCTTTAAGTGCCCTTAGTACCCTCAGAATTATGCTCTCTAGCCTGTGGCCTCTTCGCCTTAACTACTTTTAAGTTTAGTTAGTGCCTCACAAAAACACTGTACTGAAAACTGATTGAGGTTTATATCACTTCCAACCCTATTTCTGTTTGTTTTGTGTGATCCTGCTCCCAACCCTCCACAGTGAACACTGAACAGATTAAACAATTTTGCATTTTCCTTATCAGCTTCTATGTATTCCTCCCTTTTACCTCTTAATCTCACAATGACATTTTTTAACTTCCTCCTATCACTAACATATCTATAAAAAAATCTTTCCCCTCTCCAGTTTTACCATATTTGCATTTATAAACTTCTGATTAATTTCCCTGTTTCTCTTAGCTTTTCTAGATATTGTCACCTACCTTGCTCTTTCTGAATCTTTTGTAAGGGTGTAAACCCCCCCCCCCCAAAAAAAAAAATCATTTTTTCTGGCAGGTTGTTTCACAAATGTGCTATTTCAAGTTTCCCCATATTGTGGGGTTTTTTTTTAATTTTTGTTATTTAAAAAAAGAAATACTCACAGAAGTTGCCCCCGACCCTTCCCCTTTATTAAAATATTTATCTCCCCAGCAGCTGACCCCCCTCAGCCATTCTAGTCCCACCCTCCCGAGCTCCCCAGGACTCACCAAAATATCTCTGGCGGTCTAGTGAGGGAACAAAAGTGACCCACTCCCCCGCCTGGAAGTTGCCATTATTCAAAACTGTGTGGACCATATATCTATGTTTTATTTTTATTATTTTATAGGTTTAACAGTTATATTTTATACTTTAACTACTAATAGATTTTAGTGATTTTAATTTCTATTTTATTTTATATTTTTATAACCGATTGTAATTTCTTCACTGAATTGTAAACCGCTGTGAAGGCTATGCTGAGACAACAGTATATAAAGAACAATAAACCTTGAACCTTAAACCATCCTTTGTCCCATCATGTGATAGGTGTTATTAGTGCCATTGGTAGCCCCTGTGACATGATAGGGCCAATGAGCAGTGAGCACCATTTTTAAAATGGCATTGGCAAGCCCTTTGACCCATCATGTGAAAGGGACTGCCCAATGGCACCGGTGGCCCCTCTCACATGATAGTGGAAAAGGGCAGTCTGTGCCATTTTGAATAATGCAGCTGCTGGGCTCTGAAGCAGGAGGTAGTTCCTAGATCCCCACTAGACCACCAGGGACATTTTGGTGAGCCCTGGAGGCCACAGGAGGATGGGCTATGGTGGGTGACGGGAGGTCAGCTGCTAGGGGTGAATATTTTAATAAAGTGGAAGGGTTGGGATGGGAGTTTGAGCATTTTGTTTTAACAAATAATTGCTTTTTTGGACAAAAACAAACCAGATATGCAAAAAACACACAAAATGTAGTGGGGGTTTTTTTTAAATCAATTTTTTAAATACTGAAATAAAATGAAATAGGAAATATTATTTCCTACTTTGTTTCAAATTAATTCACACCCCTAATCTCTTGTATTTTATGAATGCTAACCTTCTTTTCCTAATATTCTCATCTACTTCTTTAGGGAAACATAGTGGCCTATTTTTTCCTCTTTCCTTTATTATTATTATTATTATTATTTATTTCTTTTGTATACCGACATTCGATCGAGATATCACATCGGTTTCCAGATAACAGGTTGAATAGAGCCGGAACTGCCCTATTTTTACATTGTAACAAGATACTTTTTTTACTTTTATAACAAGATACTTTATTTACTTTTATAACAAAAGGGTAAGTTGCTCTTATAATATCTCATTTTAGTTTTGCCCACTGCTCTCCTACTTCCCCTAGATTTTTCCATGCAACTAATGATTCCTTGAAGAGCTTCCCCATTTTAACAAAGTTAGCTTTCCTGAAGTCGAGAACCCAGGACTTAAAATGAACTGTCATCCCCTGTACTCTAATACTGAACCTCAGCATCCAGTGATCACCGGATCACATCAGGAACACTGTCTCCATTGGTATGCACGAGGTCCAGTATCGCTCCCTCTTGTGTGGATTCTGTACCTGCTGATGAAACAGATCTCCCTGCAGAGAATCCTGGATACTACATACACATGTGCTCTGGGTGTTTCAGTGATGCCAGCTGCTTCCATCTGCTTACTGTTTGTGCTTGCACATTAATTCCCAAACCTATCTGTCTGGTGAGCCCACAATCAGATGGGTTATCAGAATAGCCATCATGAATATGCAAGAAATAGATTTGCTTCATTGCCTTCATTCTCTACAAATAAACATCTCATGCACATTCATTGTGGATATCCTGAAACCCTCAGCTGACTGAGGATCCCTATGGAGAAGTGTGAGAACCATGGCACTCGCTCTGACTTCTCACCAGTCTGAGAGAGACGACATTCACCATCAGGAAGCCATAGTGCACTCACTGTCACCCTCCGGTCTGAAATGTGCAGTGAGTGTTCATGTCTTTTAATAATGTGCAGGCATTGTGCTTTGTCAGACACTCTACTGTCACCTCTTGTGGCTTGTAACATTTGAATGCTGTTACTGTTTCGGCTCACCCACCAAAACGCTCTGGAGATAAGATTCTGGTCTGAAGATTTCTATGTTGATTTGAGAAGGTACAGCTCACCCTTCTAAATGTGTGTTGTTCGTGCCAGAGGGGGTGGACAGAGTGGATCCCTCCTCTTCTGATACAGTCCCATTCCCTGTATCTATGCACCCTGGAACTGTTGCCATTGACGTCACGGCTGGGGTCATGGTAGAAGAACCTGCATGAACACAGAACAGCTCAGCGTTAGTTGCATGTATTCACTGTCACCTCTCTTCTCGGGGCAGCCTAATGTTCTGTGTCTGGCAGGACAATATCTACAATTATAAAAGCAACCCGCGCTGTGGTTGTTTACTAAAATATACATTCAAGTCCACCCCCAGAGCAGAGATGGTACATTCTAGTCTAGTTCAACCCTGTGTTGTAGAGACAGAATGGTAGGCGCTAGCCAGGGGAGAATTATATCTTCTAGAGCAGAGCTTTCCAAACTGTGTGTCGGGACACGTTAGTGTGTCGCCTGCAGTGTGCAGGTGTGTCGCGCAAGCCCGGTCAACTCTGATGCGAGTTTGGGCTTTTTTTTTTTCTAGAGATTCACTTTTTTTTTTCAGTTTATGGGTTGCTTATTATTGGGTGATTTTTGCTGTCAATCGCGTTTTTTTGGGGGGCTTGGTGGGTGGAACGAGCCCAGCCATCCTTGCATTGGCTGCTGCTGCCGATGAGGCCTGGCCATGAGGAGTACTGACTGCAAGCAGCAGTGTCTGGTGATCATGGAAGGGAGTGAAGCACTTAACTGGCAACAATCAAAAAGACGAGGTACATGAGTGTGGGGGCCAGACATGTGCTGGGGGGAGAGAGATGAGTGAGTGGGGGGCAAACGTGCTGGGGGGACAGACATGTGCTTGAGGGGGAGAGATATGAGTGTGTGGGGGCCAGACATGTGCTGGGGGGAGGAGAGAGATGAGGGTGTGGGGGACAGACAATTTGTTTTATTATTGTTTCTCATAAATTATAACAATAACATGAATCTTGGAATATATATTTTTAATATAAATTTAAGGTTTTCATGAGATAGGTTGTGTCGTGAAACATTTTATTTATGTATATATTTAAGGAAACATACATAAATTGTCGAAATATGTTTCGTTCATTTAACCTTTAACCTCTGGTTTACTAGTAGACTGAATTACCGTGTCGTGAAATTATGTTTTTCTAAAAAGTGTGTCACCAACATGAAAAGTTTGGAAAGCTCTGTTCTAGAGGGACAGAAAGTTGTCTTTAGGTCTGGGAGGAAGAATGAAGGAGCTTTCCAAGATTTGGCCTGGAGTGCTGATACAGCAGATACAGAATTTGTCTCAGTGGGAGTCTGTTCAACTCAACACAAACTCCCTTTTTCTAAATGTTTGCCTGTTGGAAAGAGACAGCGAGCAGCTCACAGACAGCTTGCCTCCTGAAAGTCTGCTTGACCATCTCCAAAACCTTTCAGCTCCCCCCCCCCCGACCTAGATTTTATAATCCCTGTATCTTTTTGTTATTCCGCAAACACACACTGAAGAATTATTTGTGGGCATCCATCCATCTAGCACAGAACTGCAAATGGTGCAGAGTAAACCCTTTCATATTAGGAGCTTTGGAATTCAAGATCCAAGAATTGAAAAGAATGTAATGGCGCGCACAGTGGAAGGGAAAATACTAATTTCCAGTTAGACATTTTGGAATTACCTTGGATGTTTAAATTGCAGTTTGAACTGGGTATTGAGAGCAACAATTATACATGTCTTATATATATTGTATATCTGAAATAGACACACTATATATAAACACACCACTCTGTTCAATGCAAATTAAAGGGGCTTTATAATGTGTCCCTCGCTCTTTATATGTCTCAGCATGCTTGAAAGCTCCCATGGAATAACTTTGAAAGTGAATTACCACGTGTATTGAAGCATGTCTTTATTTGATAAGTAGGTATCTAAGTTAACAGTTGGTCAGTTGTTCATTCTGCATGGCATAAAGAACACGAGCAATGAAATGTGAATGAATGTGTTATGTGCGCGGGCAAAAAGGAGGTGTATGAGTGCTATAGGTGTGATAAGGCAAAACAGTAGATTCCAGCAGATATGGACCAATTGCCCTTGCCTACACAGATTTATCTGTGGGACGTTCCCAGCTGTTACCCACCTACATGCTCTAGCGCTGGTCATCACCCTTCCTTACCCAAATCCCACACACTGCGCTAAAATGTTATCTCCCAGTTATCAGCCTTACAAGCTTGACAGGAAACTATGTTGAATGTCTTTTCCACATGAATAGCTGCAGAAGGAGATGCAGCATAAAAGATTCACATTTATTCTCCCGTATGAACGTAGCATACATGATTCATTGTAAGAAATGTGACAAGGAATGCTACATTGGATCAACTGGTCAAAAAGTAAAAAAGAAGCATTACAGTGATCAACAATGACACGTCCTCTGTAGGCAACTTCAGAATTACACAAGAATACAAACAAGGTTATCAAATATTTTGGAATAAACAAGAAAGATACTGACATCCTCACCTGTAGCCAAGCATAGACCCCTTGGATCTGTAAGGTTTTACTGTCTCTGTCATCTGGCCCAACCCCCAACCCTCAGCCCCCCACTCTCTCACTTTACTGAACAGTAATTGTAATGTAATCTTCATTTCCTGGCATATGCAGACAGCCTAATGATATCTGACACAGTGCTATCTAAACCCAAAGTCACTGAGCTGATAAAGGGAGCATCCTTCTCAAAAACTCATCACAAATGTATTAAGTTAGACCAGTTTAAAGCTCTCACCTACAATTTGTTTGCTGGCCTTTATTTGTATGTGTACAAGTACATGAGCACAGCAATCTCAGTACTTTACCTCTTCATAAAAGTCATGAGTCTTTGCAAAAGGAAAATTGGTTCTTAGCTGCTAATTTTCATTCCTGTAATACTCAGTCCAGACAAGTGAATGATGACATAGACTTAATTGGCATCTCAGAGACATGGTGGAAGGAGGACAACCAATGGGACAGTGCTATACAGGGGTACAAATTATATCGCAATGAGAGAGAGGAGCACCCAGGAGGCGGTGTGGCGCTTTATGTCCGGGATGGCATAGAGTCCAACAGGATAAACATCCTGCATGAGATTAAATGCAAAACTGAATCTTTATGGGTAGAAATCCCTTGTGTGTCGGGGAAGACTATAGTGATAGGGGTATACTACGGTGAACCTAGAAGATGTGGTAGGCCTGATTGACAAACTGAAGAGTAGTAAATCACCTGGACCGGATGGTATACACCCCAGAGTTCTGAAGGAACTAAAAAATGAAATTTCAGACCTATTAGTAAAAATTTGTAACTTATCATTAAAATCATCCATTGTACCTGAAGACTGGAGGATAGCAAATGTAACCCCAATATTTAAAAAGGGCTCCAGGGGCGATCTGGGAAACTACAGACCGGTTAGCCTGACTTCAGTGCCGGGAAAAATAGTGGAAAGTGTTCTAAACATCAAAATCACAGAACATATAGAAATACATGGTTTAATGGAACAAAGTCAGCATGGCTTTACCCAGGGCAAGTCTTGCCTCACAAATCTGCTTCACTTTTTTGAAGGAGTTAATAAACATGTGGATAAAGGTGAACCGGTAGATGTAGTATACTTGGATTTTCAGAAGGCGTTTGACCAAGTTCCTCATGAGAGGCTTCCAGGAAAAGTAAAAATTCATGGGATAGGTGGTGATGTCCTTTTGTGGATTGCAAACTGGCTAAAAGACAGGAAACAGAGAGTAGGATTAAATGGACAATTTTCTCAGTGGAAGGAGTGGGCAGTGAAGTGCCTCAGGGATCTGTATTGGGACCCTTACTTTACAATATATGTATAAATGATCTGGAAAGAAATACGACGAGTGAGATAATCAAATTTTCAGATGATACAAAATTGTTCAGAGTAGTTAAATCGCAAACAGATTGTGATAAATTGCAGGAAGAACTTGTGAGACTGGAAAATTGGGCATCAAAATGGCAGATGAAATTTAAAGTGGATAAGTATAGGGAAAAATAACCCATGCTATAGTTACACAATGTTAGGTTCCATATTAGGTGCTACAACCCAAGAAAGAGATCTAGGCATCATAATGGATAACACATTGAAATCATCGGTTCAGTGTGCTTTGGGAATCAAAAAAGCAAACAGAATGTTGGGAATTATTAGAAAGGGAATGGTAAATAAAACAGAAAATGTCATAATGCCTCTGTATCGCTCAATGGTGAGACCGCACCTTGAATACTGTGTACAATTCTGGTCGCTGCATCTCAAAAAAGATATAATTGCGATGGAGAAGGTACAGAGAAGGGCTACCAAAATGATAAGGGAAATGGAACAGCTCCCCTATGAGGAAAGACTAAAGAGGTTAGGACTTTTCAGCTTGGAGAAGAGATGGCTGAGGGGGAATATGATAGAGATGTTTAAAATCATGAGAGGTCTAGAACGGGTAGATGTGAATCGGTTATTTACTCTTTCGGGTAATAGAAAGACTAGGGGGCACTCCATGAAGTTAGCATGGGGCACATTTAAAACTAATTGGAGAAAGTTCTTTTTTACTCAACGCACAATTAAACTCTGGAATTTGTTGCCAGAGGATGTGGTTAGTGCAGTTAGTATAGCTGTGTTTAAAAAAGGATTGGATAAGTTCTTGGAAGAGAAGTCCATTACCTGCTATTAAGTTGACTTAGAGAATAGCCACTGCCATTAGCAATGGAAACATGGAATAGACTTAGTTTTTGGGTACTTGCCAAGTTCGTATGGCCTGGATTGGCCACTGTTGGAAACAGGATGCTGGGCTTGATGGACCCTTGGTCTGACCCAATATGGCATGTTCTTATGTTCTAGTGTATTCTCCTCATCTGGGTGTTCACATAGGATGTATCAAGTTCTAGCACTGATATTCTGATTGGCAGGAATGAAAGCAGAGGGGTTTAATGTTCGCCTCAGTGTTGATTATCCAGTACAGCTGGGGTAAAATTTAAAGCAGGTAGAAAATGTAGGTTCCTAGATCACTTATTTAATTGGTTAAGTCTGCAAGAATCAGGCAATCTCTCTAAAAAAAATAGGAATTGGGCAGGTCGATGATGGTAATAATTACCCTGTTTCTTGGTGTTTTCAAAATCAGTAAAGGCAGAGTTTGCAGGAATTGTCCTTCATAGTGATAGTGGCCCAGTTTGCTTTTGAATAATTGCACCCAACCTGTTCATTCCAATTATATTATTTTGTTTCTACATCAGAATACTGACGTGGGTCTGGATCAGGAAGGGGAAGGGGAAGGGAGACATCCTTAGATGTCTCTCTTTGCTGGCATGCACGTATCATTAGTAGCATCAAATGTTTGCATCTTGACTTACCTGGAAGAACAATCACTGTCACAGGGTCTCCGGAATCCCAGAGCTGCCCCTCTGTCCCACACCAGTACTTCCCGCTGTCTGCCTCGGTGAGTTGCTTCATGGTCACTGTGAATGAGCACTTTGTGTGATCGACCTTGATGGAAATTCTACCCTTCATCTCAGACTCTGTCTCAGCAAGGACATCACAGGAGCTCCAATTCTGTCCCCTGCACCAGTACTTGTTCCTGGTGTCGTTTCCTTTCTGATAGTGGCACTGCAGCGAGAGGGATCCGCCAACCGGACCCCACACTTCCCTCGGGCCGCTCAGCCCCCATGAGCCAGCTGTAAGGAGACAGGACGACACATTACTCTGGGGAACACAATTTTCATGGAGTTGGATCAGAGACTTGTTTTTGACTAACTTTTGACATCTGAATGCAAAAACGACCCCTGTTTTTCTCTATCAAATCAACTTTTTAAGGTAAAGTATACCCTGCCTTTGTCCCAAAAATCATACAAAATGTGCATACAAAGGAAATAAAAGAAAGAATTACCTGAATATACTGTTTATTTAGAGTTATTTTATTCATACAAAGGCTATATATTGTTACTGTAAGTCAAATTGTGTACAAGTAGTAAAGTTCTGCTACCAAACCTACATATTATGGTAAAAATTTACACATAGATTTTTCTGGCAGTGTTCAATCTGTGGACAAACTCGCCTGATGCTCCAACAATAGTCAGCCATCATATGTACATCCCATGTACCTTGATACCGTGCCTCCATGACCTTCAAATGTTGGTGGAATCATTCACCTTGCTCAGCACTGACTGCACCAAGCTTTTTCGGGAAGACAGCAAGATGGCTGTGCAGAAAATGCACCTTGAGGCTCATGTTGCAATAAAGCATTTTGAAGCTCTCCAAGAGTTTCTGGACAATTTTGGTGTAATTCTGTGCTTGTGAATTTCCCAGAAAGTCCTTGACAAGGTTTTTGAATGACAACCAAGCATTCTTTTGGAGTTCTGACATTGTCCCGATGAAATTAATGAGCTGCCGAATCTGTGGACCGTCAAACACACTGGCGCACTTTGCAATAAACAAATGTATTACCTATTACCATAAAACACGCCCCGTTTCCTATTGCATGCGATATTTAGTGCATTTTGATAAATCCAGGCCTAAGATAGGCTGAGAGAAAAACTTTACGTGATAGAAGAAAACTAAGGGGCAGATTTTTAAAATAACGCGCAGGGGGTACATTTGTGCGCGCTACCCGGTGCACACAAATGTACACCCGATTTTAGAACATGCGTGCACTGCCGCGCACTGCCGAGCCTATGCAAAATAGGCTCAGAGCACGCGGGGAGGGGGTTAAGGGTTACGCGCGTAACCCTTTTAAAATCCACTCCTAACTGCATTTTTGAAATCAGCAGGCCTATTTAAGTCTAAAACAGCTGAAAAATCGAACTCAACAGGAATTATGTTAAAAATTGTTCCCCAGTGTTATGTTCAAACTTTTTTTATTGAAACAATACAAAATAGCATGAAATGACCTTTAAAGTACAGAGTTTCTTCTTATGCACTATTGCCAATGTAAAGTCAACATATTTCCAACCCAACCCTAAGAGGACACATTAATCAGTAATAAACCGGCATTCCCGCTCTAGACAACTAAGTTCATAAATAAATAAGTGACTCAGAAATGAACTGACTCATGACCCCACTTCACATTTAATATTCTGAGATTTGTCTAAAAAAACTTACACAGTAAATAATGCCTCTGGATCGCTCCATGGTGAGACTGCACCTTGAATACTGTGTACAATTCTGGTCACCGCATCTCAAGAAAGATATAATTGCGATGGAGAAGGTACAGAGAAGGGCAACCAAATTGATAAGGGGAATGGAACAGCTCCCCTATGAGGAAAGGCTGAAGAGGTTAGGACTTTTCAGCTTGGAGAAGAGACGACTGAGGGGGGATATGATAGAGCTGTTTAAAATCATGAGAGGTCTAGAACGGGTAGATGTGACTCGGTTATTTACACTTTCGAATAATAGAAGGACTAGGGGGCATTCCATGAAGTTAGCAAGTAGCACATTTAAGTCTAATCGGAAAAAATTCTTTTTCACTCAATGCACAATAAAGCTCTGGAATTTGTTGCCAGAGGATGTGGTTAGTGCAGTTAGTGTAGCTGAGTTCAAAAAAGGTTTGGATAAGTTCTTGGAGGAGAAGTCCATTAACTGCTATTAATCAAGTTTACTTAGGGAATAGCCACTGCTATTAATTGCATCAGTATCATGGGATCTTCTTAGTGTTTGGTTAATTGTCAGGTTCTTGTGTCTTGGATTGGCCTCTGGTGGAAACAGGATACTGGGCTTCATGTGCCTTTGACCTGACCCAATATGCCAAATCTTATGTTCTTATGTATTTTGAAAGATCTATTTTTTAAGCAAGGGGTTTTGCCATCTTTCCAGTTCTTGTTTCATGCTGGAACCTTAAATAGATTATCCTACCCTCCAAGGGGAGGGATTTTAGAAACTGCCACTGGTTTAGTTTGGAGAAGAACATCTTGGGGATTTATCCTGGACAGAAAGATTATGATCTTTCTGATGCTTTTTCTGATGTTTTCCATGCTGGCCTGGATCTTACATTTTCAAACACCATTCTTGGACTCCGTGGTTATTTGCTATTAGCACTCCAGGTGGCAGACTTTCCCCACTGTGGATCCCGCTGAGCAGTGACAACACAGGGTGGGGTGAGTGTGATTTTGATGAGTGCACTCCCCCCCTCCCTCCCTCCCTCCATGGGATGAACCTGGGCGTCTGCAGGGGATCTCGTGAAGGAAAGGTCTGGGACATAGAAAAGCAGCCTGGGGAAATGTGCGACCCCCCTAAATTCAATGCACCCCACCATCCCTCCGTAACACATGCATTTCCCACGGGCTCCTGTTTGTCATGTATATTTGTCTTCTTGACTAGATTGTAAGCTCCCTGGAGCAGGGACTGCCTCGTAGGGGTGTGCATTCGGATTGACCGCATTAGTAAAACGCAACTCATATTTTTTTTTTACTTAAAAAATTGATTCGACATAAACGATCGGATTTCCCACATATCGAACATAGATATGTTCGATATGTGGGAAATCGCGATTGTTGAGCCAAAATAAAAATATAAACCCCCTCACCCTCGTTAACCCCCCCCCCCCCGACTTACCACAACTCCCTGGTGATGGAGCAAGGAGTGAGGACGTCATTTCTGCAATCCAGCTTGGGGGGGCCTCCTGACCCCCCCAAGCTGGCCAAAAGTTCTTTTTGGGCCGAACGAGCCGTCCGGCGCGAACGAGCCGGGAATCACGTGACGCCGCGTCACTCGACGTGCCACCGACGTCACATGCTTCTCGCCAAGGATTGCAGAAATGACGTCCTCACTCCTTGCTCCATCACCAGGGAGTTGTGGTAAGTCTGGGGGGGGGGATTAAGGAGGGTGAGGGGGTTTAAATTTTTTTTTTGCACATATGTACATATACCCAACTCATTGGATTTTTTTTATGTCCATATTGGCCGCAAGTGGGACCCCCTTTCGGACATAAAAAATATGAACATAAAATTTTGCTCTGCACATCCCTACTGCCTCGTGTCTGCATCTGTGCAGGGCTGTGTGGGTCTGGTAGTGCTTTAGAAAGGATAGGTAGCCGTAGTAATTTTGGTAAAGGGCCGAAGGCATCACCTTTTCAGAAAGCCTTTTAAAATGTCAGTTATCAACAGCCTAGGGAGATGGAAAAATGACATTGGGCCGAGGTTGTGTTGCTGGGATAACATCGCATCGTTGGTATTTTGATGTCATTTTGTTGTTTCCCTTGCAGGTGTTTGTATGCAATCATGGCTGGTCTGCTATAGGTGGAATATCAATATTTATTTTTCAATAAATAAATAGCAGTAGGAGATGAAATTGCCCCTTTGGATGCCCACTGGAATACGCACTTCTTCCAAGGACAGGGCTCTCTCATGCCCCAGCACTGCCTCCTTCGCAAGAGCTTCAGCTTTCTCCCACCCCTTTGCAAAAGTTCCTAATACATTTTTCTCCCTACACAAAAATTAGGGAGGGGGTTTTCTGATCTAGCTCCTTACCAAGCCCCTCTGGCTCAATCTCCTTCCAGACTCCGACTACTGTTCCTGCAGGGGTCTCTCTCGCACATCCAAGAGGGGTCCTCCATCAGATGAAAAATACTGAATCACCCCTTATTCCTGAAAGACCCCTGCCTGAGGATATGTTTAATAGTGGGGAATGTAAGGGGGGCCCCTACACTGTTTCCCTTCCCAGCCTGTGATTGCAGTCTGGGATGAGGGCTGTTCTTCTTTAACAGAGCAGCGCAGGGAGAGCAGGAGAATCACTACCAATGCAAACATTACAGGAGAGTATTTGGAACAGTCATGGGGAGGAGACCTTGCCCAGCACAGGAGACCCTGCCCACAGTCATTAGGACATGAAAAACAGCAAATAGCACATGCACATTTTAAACTGTGATTGCACGGGCTATTTACCATTTTTTCAAGTGTAAGCACATTTTGCAAAGCTTAAAGCACTTGCATGTAAGGTCTCAAAGTGTGAAGTTTAAACTCCTTTGCTAGACGCTCTGATGTTAAAGGACCATTTTTGTCACACTTACCCCTGGGGCTTGCAGTGCTTGTCAGTAACAAGACTACAACTCAAAGGAATTATGGACACACAAGCCTTGTGACAGAAAGAGCCGTCACTGATCGCTCAAAATCTCATGATAGCTTGCTTCAGCAACTTAATATAAGATGTCCAAACCTTGTTTCCGTAAGATAAGTAGGCAAGCCTATGACTCAACCCATGGCCAGTCCTCTCATTTCCCTATAAATAAAGAATCTGAACCATGCAATATCCTGCCACATGTTCTGTTTTCTGAAGATGTACACAGTGAGGAGATGAAAGTCATTATAAGAACATAAGAACATAAGAACATGCCATGCTGGGTCAGACCAAGGGTCCATCAAGCCCAACATCCTGTTTCCAAAAGAGGCCAAACCAGGCCACAAGAACCTGGCAAATACCCAAAAACTAAGTCTATCCCATGCTGCTGTTGCTAGTAATAGCAGTGGCTATTCCCTAAGGGGTAGATTTTCAAAAAACGCGAATAGGCGTACTTTTGCTGGCGAATCAGGCGCAAGCAAAAGTACGCGGGATTTTAGTAGATACGCGCGGAGCCGCGCGTATCCGCTAAAATCCTGGATCGGCGCGCGCAAGGCTATGAATTCTGTATAGCCGGCGTGTGCCGAGCCGCGCAGCCTACACCCGTTCCCTCCGAGGCCGCTCCAAAATCGGAGCGGCCTCGGAGGGAACTTCCTTTTGCCCTCCCCTCACCTTCCCCTCCCTTCCCCTACCTAACCCACCCACCCGGCCCTGTCTAAGCCCCCCCCTTACCTTTGTTGGGGGATTTACGCCTCCCTCCAGGAGGCGTAAATCCCCGCGCGCCAGCAGGCCGCTAGCGCGCTGGGACGTGACCTGGGGGCGGGTCCGGAGGGCGCGGCCACGCCCCCGGGCCGCCCCGGGCCGTAACCACGCCCCCAGACCCGCCCCGGAAACGCTCCCGGCACGCCCCCTAAACGCCGCGACGACCGGGCCCGCCCCCAACACGCCCCCCTCGGAGAACCCCGGGACTTACGCGAGTCCCGGGGTCTGCGCGCGCCGGTGAGCCTATGTAAAATAGGCTCACCGGTGCGCAGGGCCCTGCTCGCCTAAATCCGCCCGGATTTGAGCGGATTTAGGCGAGCATGGCTCTTAAAATCCGCCCCTAAGTAAACTTGATTAATAACAGTTAATGGACTTCTCCTTCAAGAACTTATCCAAACCTTTTTTGAACCCAGCTACACTAATTGCACTAACCACATCCTCCGGCAACAAATTCCAGAGCTTAACTGTGCATTGAGTGAAAAAGAATTTTCTCCGATTAGTCTTAAATGTGCTACTTGCAAACTTCATGGAATGCCCCCTAGTCCTTCTATTATCTGAAAGTGTAAACAACCAATTCATATCTACTCATTCAAGGCCTCTCATGATCTTAAAGACCTCTATCATATCCCCCCTCAGCCATCTCTTCTCCAAGCTGAACAGCCCTAACCTCTTCAGCCTTTCCTCATAGGGGAGCTGTTCCATTCCCCTTTATCATTTTGGTAGCCCTTCTCTGTACCTTCTCCATTGCAATTATATCTTTTTTAAGATGCGGTGACCAGAATTGTACACAGTATTCAAGGTGCAGTCTCACCATGCAGCGATACAGAGGCATTAGTTACTGGTTTTTTTAGACAAATTTCAGAATATTAAATGTGAAGTGGGGTGATGAGTCAGTTCATTTCTGAATAAACACTTATTTATTTATGAACTTAGTTGTCTAGAGCGGGAATGCCAGTTTATTACTGATTAATGTGTCCTCTTAGGGTTGGGTTGGAAATATGTTGACTTTGTATTGGCAATAGTGCATAAGAAGAAACTCTGTACTTTAAAGGTCATTTCATGCTATTTTGTATTGCTTCAATAACAAAAAGTTTGAACATAACACTGGGGAACAATTTTTAACATAATTCCTGTTCAGTTCGATTTTTCAGCTGTTTTACACTTAAATAGGCCTGCTGATTTTAAAAACGCAGTTAGTTTTTTTTCTATCACGTCAAGTTTTTTCTCTAAGCCTATCTTAGGCCGGGATTTATCAAAATGCACTAAATATCACATGCAATAGGAAAAGGGGCGTGTTTTATGGTAATAGGCTGTTTATTGCAAAGTGTGCCAGTGTGTTTGATGGTCCACAGATTCGGCAGCTCATTAAAGATGAACATTTCATCAGGACAATGTCAGAACTCCAAAAGAATGCTTGGTTGTCATTCAAAAACCTTGTCAAGGACTTTCTTGGAAATACCCGAGCACAGAATTACACCAGAATTGTCCAGGAACTCTGACACAAGTACCTAACAGGATCATAAAAGTTCGATAGATTCTATGCTGTTTATTCGAGGGATAAACAGTGGATTTCCTCAAGTCCACCTTAATAATGGTTTATGGATTTTTCTTCCAGGAACTTGTCCAAATACCTTTTTTAAACCCAGCTATGCTAACAGCTTCCACCACATCTTCTGGCAATGAATTCCAAAGATTAATTATGTATTGAGTAAAAAAATATTTGATTTTTGTTTAAATGTGCTATTGAGTAACTTCATTGCATATATTATAGTCTTTTTATGTTTTGAAAGAGTAAACAACTGATTGACGTTTACTCGTTCCATCCCACTCATTAATTTATAGACCTCTATCATATTTCATCTTAGCTGTCTCTTCTCCAAGCTGAAGAGTCCTAAACTCTTTAGCCTTCCTCATAGGGGAATTGTTCCATCCCCTTTATATTTTAGCTTCTCTGTATCTTTTCTAATTCTCCTATATCTTTCTTGAGATGTGGTGATCAGAACTGCACACAATACTCAAGATGAGGTTGCACCAAGGAGCGATACAGAGGCATTAGGATATTATCTGTTTTATTCTCCTTTCCTTTCCTAATAATTCCTAGTATTCTATTTGCTTTCTTGGCTGATGCTGCACACTGAGCAGGAGATTTCAACATATTAACAATGATGATACCTAAATCCTTTTCCTGAGAGGTGACTCCTAATATGGAACCTTGCATTATGTAGCTATAGTTTGGGTTAATCTTCCCTAAGTTCATTCCTTTGCATTTGTCCACATTAAATTTCATTTGCCATTTGCATGTCCAGTCTTCCAGTTTTGCAAGGTACTCTTGCAATTTCTCGCAATCCTCGTCCGTACGGAAAAACGATTCGCGTGCAGGAAGTCGTTCCCGGACCCCCGCTGGACTTTTGGCAAGTCTTGTGGGGGTCAGGAGGCCCCCCCAAGCTGGCCAAAAGTCCCTGGGGGTCCAGCGGGGGTCTGGGAGCGATCTCCTACGCTCCTGACGTCGGGGGACAAAAAACAAAATGGCGCCGGCGCTACCTTTGACCTGTCATATGACAAGGCAAAGGTAGCGCCGGCGCCATTTCTACAACGCAACGGAGGTCCGAGAGTAAAAGATCACACCGGGACCCTTCCTCTGGACCCCAGGTAATTTAAGGCATTTTGGGGGGGTTTGGGAGGGTGGGGGATTTATTTTAAAGGGTCGGGGTGGGTTTTAGGGTTGTTTTAGTGTGCCGGTTTTCCCGCCCTCCCCCTTCCCCCGATTTACGATTTTTTGACGATAAATCGGGGGAATTGTTATTGTATCGCGGCTCTAACGATTTTTGACGATTTAAAATATATCGGACGATATTTTAAATCGTCCAAAAACGATTCACATCCCTATTACTTTCTGTTCCCCTCCATAGTCGCTGGAATGGGGAGGGCTGGGACAGGAAGCAAAGGGCTGAGATTCAGGCACTGGCCAATAGATCCTTACAAGCTCATTCATTGCAAAATGAACTCACATAGCAAAGTCCCGGCTGCTGCTCCCAAAACCGTTGCACTCTAGGTGAATGCCTTGCTTGCCCAACAGAAGAGCTGGGTCTGGGAGTTAGGCAAACTCATAGGGTGAAAATTTGAGACCTGCTAAGGGACTGAATCTAGCCACCTGCATTCACTGGGAAACTTGATTTAGCTGCTCAAAAAGTAGTTTTGCTAGGGTTGGCAGAAGACTTAGCTATTTAATCCTGAGTAGCAAAAATAGAAGCTTACAGATAGCTGGATTAGGAGAATTTTTAGAAGAAAAGTAGCTGGCTACCTTAGGACCGCTGGAGCCGCTGAAAATCTACCCCATAATGAACTGAACACGGCCTGTCACCTGCTCACCTCCCCTTCACTCTCACAAAAGGAATTCTCTTCTCTGTTCCTAAGGAAAGGGATCTGGATAAAACTGCTCAGAAAAAATGCGACAGAGCAGACTCCTACATAAATTCATTTCCTGGTAATTTCTGGGCAAAATCAGTAAATTCTGAATCCTACAGGAGGTGCACTTCATACCGATAGCGGCCCAGTCTTCTTCAGCCCAATGGCACCAGTTCTCCCCCTGGCGTAGGAGTGGATGAGGAGTGAGTGCTACTGAAGCCTCGCCTTTGGATCCCCCTCTCCCTGCAATGTGACACACATGCATCATCCAGCCCGGGAGCTTGCCTTTAATATCTGAACCTTAATGCTTCACACGCATGCCACAATCTCAGCTCTAAACTGGGAGAGCATTTCTCAGTTTACTTTAAATAGAACTGGGGTAGAGATTCTAGGCCAAGTTACACTAATTAAGAAAAGACTAACAAGTAACAACGTGCATAACGAGAGTTCCCCTTAACCAGCTAATGATTCCGACTTCATATTTCACGATGCTCATTTCATAGCTCTAAGCCTTCCATTTGTTTCTTGTTGTACGCCTTCTTTGTCTGTATTGCTACACTGTAAGCTCTAAGGAATAGGAATTGGGCATTATGACTATACAGCACAGGCTACATCTGGTATGCACCATACACATGATTAGCAATGATAATTAGCATGAGATACTGGGGGTCTGGGCTTACCTGGAAGAACAGTCACTATCACAGGGTAATTAGAATCCCTAAACCACTCATCTGTTCCACACCAGTACGTCCCGCTGTCCCCTTGAGTGAGCTCCTCCATAGTCACTGTGAACGTGAGCGCTGTGACGTTGTCCCTGATGGAGAGCTTGCTCTCCATCTTAGAATTTGTCTTAATAAGGGTCTTAATAAGGGTCTGACAGGAACTGAACGTTTCTCCCCGACACCAATACTTGTTGTTAGTCTCATAGCCTTTCTCATACTGGCAGTGCAGAGAGAGGGATCCTCCAACGAGACCCCTCGCTTCCCTCGGGCCGCTCAGCCCCCATAAGCCTGCTGTAAAAAGAAAGGGTAATTAATAAAGAAATCATTTTCATTTGCAATAAGAAAATAACTAGACGTGGAGAGGGCAGTTATGAAGTGGCATTTACTCTAAATGAGAACCGGCACTTATCTGAAAACTTGTTTCATATTTTCACTTTTCCAAAACAAATCTGTGCCGTCCTAACACTGCTGAATCACTGTCAGCCGCTGCCAATGTTAACGTTTCGCAAGACGCTGCATCAGGGTGGATTCTACAAGATAACATAATGTGTATTATTCATCATCTTACAAGTCGTTCAGTTTTGCAATCTTCTGTCGGTTTTTGCTCATTGTGCTCTCTCAACCTTCTGTTTTGATATTCGGGCTCAATAAAAACTTTGAAATGTGGCTGCTTCTTTTAAACTACAAACTCTCTTGAAATGTGACCAATCAATACTCACGTACTGACATTTACTAACGTTGTGATGTAGAGATTTAAATGCCTAATGTCACTTCATAATGAACAGTGATAGACTCTGTCAAACATACTTTGGACCTTATGGTGCCATTCATAGAATCCACCCAAAATTTATGCAACCAATTAAGAGCACACAAGCCGATACAGTACAGTGCGCTCCACCGGCGCAGCCATGGAGCGCACAGTTAACCTGAATTTGGACGAAAACGCGCATCCAACCCCCCCGAACCTAATAGCGCCCTCAACATGCAAATGCATGTTGATGGCCCTATTAGTTATTCCCGCGTGATACAGAAAGTAAAATGTGCTGTCAAGCCGCACATTTTACTTTCAGAAATTAACGCCTTCCCAAAGGCTGGCGTTAATTTCTGCCGGCACTGGGAAAGTGTACAAAAAGGCAGTAAAAACTGCTTTTCTGTGCACCCTCCGACTTAATATCATGGCAATATTAAGTCAGAGGCCCCAAAAGTTAAAAAAAAAGTAAAAATTAAAAAAAAAAAAATTTAAATCGGCTCGCGGGTCACAAGACAGATGCTCAATTATGCCGGCGTCCGTTTTCCGAACCCATGGCTGTCATTAGGTTTGAGAACCGACGCTGGCAAAATTGAGCGTCGGCTGTCAAATCCGCTGACAGCCGCTGCTCCTGTCAAAAAGGAGGTGCTAGGGACATGCTAGTGTCTCTAGCGCCTCCTTTTACTGCGGGCCCTAATTTGCATAGGCCACCCTCCTGAATCGCGCGCCCAGGAGAGTGGCCTGTGCGCGCGCCGGGAGAGCGTGCATTTGCCGGCTCTCCTACGCGTTTTTCAGAATCAGCCTGACAGTTAGATAAGAAGCTAATTGCTTTAAAAACCGAAATGGATGTTGATAATTTTGATAACAGCTCTGCGGAATTACAAAAATCAGTAGAAAATTTCAAGAAGGATTTAAGAGATTACAAATTGTCCAAATTCTCTAGGGATGAGGAAGATTATAAATGAGGAAGGATCTATAGTTGGATGCAGCCCAAAGATAAGAAAAGGCACGTTGCCTTTAATACATCCTCAGGAAGTTCATCAGAAGAGGAAGATACAGACAAAATTCACACAGAAATGTATTTTTTTAGAAAACACCAGTTACACTACAAGAAAGGGAAGACTAGGATGGAAAGAACAGAAGAACATGCCAACATCGAATATTTCTGATGCAGCTGATTTGTGAAACGTTAACGTTGGCAGCGGCTGACAGAGATTCAGCAGTGTTACGATGGCACAGACTTGTTTTGGAATAGTGAAAATATGAAACAAGTTGTCAGATAAGTGCCGGTTCTCATTTAGATGTCGGGATAAGTTTAAAAAATCATTGAATGTGTGAGAATTTTCCGTTCTGAAATTTGAACACATGAAGTTAGCTTCATTCTGAAAAACTTTACCCATTGGGCTATTTAGTTAAATTCAAGTTGCCATGCTTTGAATTCATTTGTCAAAATCAGGTTGTTCGACATTTCTTGAACTCCGATAAGTTCCATTTAGGCAACGTTCACTTGTCTGGCATATCAACTCCACAATGACAGAATTGTTCTGCAGCATATTAAAGTGATCATATTCAAGTGATTTATTAATATAATCAGAAGGAACAAATATTATTTTAATAATATAAAAAAGAGATAAAAATACTGGTGACTGAAACAACTGGCTGATAAGCTTCTGTGTACATCAAATACTTTGAAAGTCCTTATACATTAATTTAAAAAAATTGTTTCAATATAATAAAGATTAACAGCATAAATTCAGTGAGAATTTGGCAACATAATATTTAACTTCAGCAGCTAGTTATTTGTTGGCGTTCTAAATTGGGTGCTTGTGACAAGCTCCCTGCCGCACTCCTTACTGGACAGATGCTCCAAACTGAAATTTGAGAGAGTGGCAGTCATGCAGGCGTGCCGAACTATCTTGAGCGATTGGCTGGTTCCGGACAGCGCACCCATGTATACAGCTTGGGTCCGGCGCATGGCTGAAATGGTACAACTGGAACGAATGGACTTTTTGTTGGGCCGTCGCAGCCCGGATAAAGTTTATTGTGCTTGCTGGGCAGCCTTTGTGTTGATAATGCCTAAAACTATGCAGGATGACTTACGGGCGAATGGGTACACGTCTGACTGGGCAGTTCAAGGGGGGGGGGGGTTCATAGGGTGTGTGTGTGTGTGGATGCTTGTGGAGTGGATGTTGGTTGGGGGGGTAGGGGTGGTAGGGAGGATGGGTCTTAGGGTTTATGGGGGGAAATTGCGGAAAAGGTGGGTCAGGTGGTGGCACACCAGAGGTTTTCCTTGCTCTAATGTTCATTGAATTTCTTTGTTTACTGTCATTATTGTTCAGGGTGGTTTGTGAGCAATTTGGTTGCTTCCTGCTTGACGTTACCAATAAAAATACTATTCTGATAAATTGGAAACTAGTCGTTCCCTAGTTTGTTTTCTGATTAAAGAAATGATTTCTATGCATAAAATATGATTTATGTGCACAACAATGCTTTCTGTGATGAAACCATTTTTGTGCACTTAAATCATATATTCTGTGCACAGAAACCATGCTGTAACTGTACAGATTATTTATTTAATGATTTTTGTATACCGGCATTCGTGTCAATACATATCACCTCGGTTTACAACATAAATCAAATGTTGGTTACTACATTTGCATATAAAATGAGGATAACTTTTAAAACAAATTCATTTAAAATATAAAATCAGTCCCAGCATAAGTTAAAATACAAAAGCTATGGATCAAAGCACATCTTAAAACACAAATAAAACTATAGATCAAAACACATCTTAAAAATACAAAATATAACATTAAAAGGAGTATCACTAAAAATTATAATAAAAGAAATCAATTATATTTTCTTTGCATAAATCCTGAGTATAGTATCCAGTGCTCAAGTTAAGACTAAAGTGCAACAGGAGGTAGGAGTCTGAAATTATACTCCTAACACAAGTTGCTCTGGATTTTCATGCAATGGACATATGCTCTGTGCATATGTCCATTGCTCTGTGCATTTGCTCTGTGCATTTATATGCAGAAACAGCGTGTAAATGCACCAATCATGTTTTCTACACATAGGGGCGGATTTTAAAAGGAGCGCGAATAGCCTACTTTTGTTTGCGCTCCAGGCGCAAACAAAAGTACGCTGGATTTTAGTAGATACGTGCGGAGCCGCGCGTATCTGCTAAAAACCTGGATCGGCGCGCGCAAGGCTATGGATTTTGTATAGCCGGCGCGCGCCGAGCCGCGCAGCCTACCCCCATTCCCTCCAAGGCCGCTCCGAAATCGGAGCGGCCTTGGAGGGAACTTTCCTTTGCCCTCCCCTCACTTTCCCCTCCCTTCCCCTACCTAACCCACCCGCCCGGCCCTGTCTAAACCCCCCCCTTACCTTTATCGGGGATTTACGCCTCCCGGAGGGAGGCGTAAATCCCCGCGCGTCAGTGGGCCTCCTGCGCGCCGGGACGCGACCTGGGGGCGGGTCCGGAGGGCGCGGCCACGCCCCCGGGCCGCCCCGGGCCGCAGCCACGCCCCCGGGCCCGCCCCAGGAACGCTCCCGACACGCCCCGAAAACGCGGCGCGGTTCGGGCCCGCCCCCGACACGCCCCCCGACACGCCCCCTCCGAAAACCCCGGGACTTACGCGAGTCCCGGGGCTCTGCGCGCGCCGGGAGGCCTATGTAAAATAGGCTTCCCGGCGCGCAGGGCCCTGCTCGCGTAAATCTGCCCGGTTTTGGGCGGATTTACGCAAGCAGGGCTCTGAAAATCCGCCCCATAATGAGGTAGATTTTATAAATCTACACGAGCGCGTACTTTTATTCGCGCACCAGGCGCGAACAAAAGTACGCTGGATTTTATAAGATACGCGCGTATCTTATAAAATCCAGGGTCAGCGCGCGCAAGGGGTTGCACATTTGTGCACCTTGCGTGCGCCGAGCCCTGT
Organism: Rhinatrema bivittatum; assembly: GCF_901001135.1. Taxonomy (NCBI): domain Eukaryota; kingdom Metazoa; phylum Chordata; class Amphibia; order Gymnophiona; family Rhinatrematidae; genus Rhinatrema; species Rhinatrema bivittatum. The sequence goes on from NC_042615.1 coordinate 822,744,619, forward strand.
GCGCCCTGCCCTTTCCCTCCGAGGCAGCTCCGAAATCGGAGCAGCCTCGGAGGGAACTTTCCTTCGGCTTCCCCCCACCTTCCCCTCCCTTCCCCTACCTAACCCACCCCCCCGGCCCTATCTACACCCCCTCCCTACCTTTGTTGAACAAGTTACGCCTGCTCAAAGCAGGCGGAACTTTGCGTGCGCCGGGCCGGCTGCTGCGTGCCATGTTCCGGTCCGGGGGCTGGTCCGGAGGCCGCGGCCACGCCCCCGCAACGCCCCCGAATGACGCGCCGGCCGTGTCACGCCCCCGACACGCCCCCCGATGACGCCCCCGCCCGATGACGCGCCGGTCGCGACACGCCCCCCAAAGCGCCCCCCAGGAGAGCACCCGGGACTTACGCGCGTCTCGGGGCTTGCGCGCGCTGCCGAGCCTACTCAACATAGGCTCGGCAGCGCGCAGGGGGAGTTTGGGCCAGTTTTTCGGGGGCTATGCGGTGGATAAATGTGATAGTGAGCGTGCGGTCAGTTTACTAACGGGCTCGAGCCTCTGTGTACGTTCATGGTGCTGCGAGCTACCTGTCGAAAGGTCTCATGAACGTACACAGAGGCTCGAGCCCGTTAGTAAACTGACCGCACGCTCACTATCACATTTACCCACCGCAGACTACATTTGGACGGAGCAGGCATCGCTGCATTGTGGATGATTCATTCAGAGATAAGTGCATTACATGGTAGCTCCTGCCAGGAGAACATATGAACTTTGATAGCTCTTTTTTTTTTTTTTTTTTAGCATACATGAACTGTGGAGTACGTGACCTATGATTAGAAAGCCCCAGCGCTCCGAAAGGCTACAGCAAAAAAGCCACAAGCACCTAAGGGCGCTGCATGACGGTCACTGTACTCACACCCATATACATTTGATATTTATTTATTTATTTAAAGACATTTTTTTATACCGAAGATCATGTACAAGTACATATCGCTTCGGTTTACAGCGAACCAGCAGTTGGAAATTACAGCGAACAATATGAACATAATTTAACAATATGAACATTAACAATATGAACATAATTTAACAATAATTTAACAAAAATTGAACAAGAATAGAATTAGAATTGATCAAGTATTACGAGATATAAGCCCCCACACATAGCGGAATATCTTTATTACGTTTTAGGCTCAATCGTTTCACCCTATATACCGGGTGTTGTCTTTTCTTGTTTGTCAGGATTGTGGCGTGTATTTGTTTTACGGGTGAGCGATATTCGTTTAGCGCTATCTGGATACTGAAAAGCGCACACTGAATCTCCTGTTTCAGGTGTCACAAGGAGAAACCTCTTCTGCTGCAGCCCCTATACCCCTGGTCCAGCTGGTTGCGAGGAGAGAGAATATTGCGGGAGAGGAGGTGGCGAGTGGTGGAGAGGAGGTTATGAAGTGTGGGGGGGGGGGGGGGGAGGGTGGATAAATGAATGATTGGAGAGCTGCAGGAGGGGGAGATCATGACTGAGAGTCCTAAATAATACATCCTGCCCCCCTCCCCCCCACACACAGAGAGGGAGGCAGGAAGAGCAGGTGGATGAGCAAAGGCCCCCAAAAGGAGAATGTGGGCCCCCTCTATAAGGAGAGAAGATAAAACATTACAGGCACGGGGGTGACCTGCGCGGAGTGGCAGTCACCACCCTAAGGAACTTACTGGGCAGATTGGATGGATCATTTTGGTTCCTAGCTGCCGTGATTTATTAAGTAATTGTGCTGGGTGTGTGAGGAGGAAACAGAAAGCTGGAGGGGGAATAGTTAAGATTAAGGTGAAGAGTGGCCTTGGCGAGGAGGAGGGGTCAGCACAAGCACAGGCTGAGAAGCCTTTGCTCAGTATTTACAAAAGAGGGAGGAGGCGGCCAGGAGCCCAAAACGAGTTAAATAGTTAGGCCGTGGAGGAAGTGCTTACACAAATGAGGCTAGACAAGGAGCCGGTGCTTAGTGGACAAAGGCCAAGGATACTGAAAGAGCTCATTGAAACGCTGACCGCTCCCCTCACAGTTAATCCCATATCATAAAAGTGTGTGTGTGTGTGGGGGGGAGTAACTTCAGTAGCGGCTAAAGCAATAGCAACCTTACCTGGAAACAAATACATTATAGAGCCCTAGGCAACATGACTTTACAAAGGGCAAATGAGATGACAGGAGCGGCATATCAAGGAGGTATGGTGCAGGAATAGCCAGCCACACCACACCAAGAAACCAGAATACATGGTACCAACAGAGCGTCCATCGGACACATTCTCTTGCATCCAACCCTTGCCGTCTCTTTGCAATACCCACTTCCTTCCTCAGACTTCCTTCGCCTCACTCCCCCCCTTCTCTCTCTGCCCAGACTTTGGCTGACCACTCCCATGAAAAGATTAAAAAAAAAAAAGAGTCTTCAATTCTCAACCAGGACCCTCCGGCTCCCTCTCAGGGGTAATATATTAATATAATGCCTTCTTGGTTAGGGTGGGCCAAACCAGCTCTGCCCACATTCCCACTGATGTTTTTACAGTTAATGTCATCTCTACCTTACATACACTTTTTGCATAAATCATAGATTATAATTATACTTATTTGCAGCAATTAAATTCTTGATGCTAGATATAGTGATAAAGGAGAAAATGACAAAAACAGCATAACTAATAGAAATGCCAGTACTAGTTGACTCTTCTGTGCCATGTCTGGAAAGAGAGAAGATCATCAAGCACCAAGAGATGCAAACAGGGACCAAGAAGAAGTGGCCTAGAGATACAGAGAGTGGGCCCCACTCTCCTGATTAAAAAGCACTTCCAGGGTCACCTCGTTATGTTGCCTGTGTATGTGTAACACCTTAACCAGCTGCAGAAAGAAGCCATTTGCCATAAGGCAAGGGTTAAGAATTGCACTTCCAGGGATCAGACCCAACATACTGTACCCTGGCTGAAATCCAGATCGGTAAATAGATCCTCAGTGTCCACAGACCACCTCTTCTGTCAGTGGGGAAGGAGCAGCATATTGTCTCCTGTACCTCACCATACGACACAATGATGGGGTCATCCAAGTAACAGAAACACAAACTTCCTCCGCTACCAGGCACATTGTGAAATATACAAAATCCTGGAATAAAAATGCTCAGCCCCTGTGTAGCTAACCTGCCATAGCACAGCAGTACTAACTTGATCAACACCTAAACCTAAAAAAACATATCAACTCTGTCCTAAAAGAAGGATTCTACAAGCTCAATATTATAAAAAAACTAAAACCCCTACTTCACACCCACGATCTTAGAACGGTCATCCAAGCCACCCTCTCATCCAAACTGACTATTGCAACTCATTGTATTTAGGCCTCCCCTACTCCACTATCAAACCCTTACAAATGCTCCAGAATGCCACCGCTAGAACCATCAAGAACGCACGTAAATCCGACCATATTACCCCCACAATAAAAGACCTCCACTGGCTCCCCATCCTATCCCGCATCCTACTCATGACCTTCACTATCATTCACAAATCCATATCTAAAAACAATTCATTCTGGCTCAAAGAACCCCTTTGCCTCACACACTCCTCCCGCCCAACCAGAGCAAACCTCAAAGGCACTTGCACATCCCACCTCTCAAAAGCGCCCACCTCACTTCAACTAGGGACCGCGCACTATCAATTGCTGGTCCCAATCATTGGAATGCCTTACCCACTAATCTCCGCCTAGAACCCTGCCCCTTCAAATTCAAGAAAATGCTCGACCTGGCTCTTCCACCAGGCTTACCCTGACTAGACTCACGCAATTCACCATGACTCCATTTTGCCTCACCATCTTACCGCCAATTCCTGCCCACTAAGTTATCTGTGATCATGTTATGTTATTATGTTAACATGTTACCTATCTAGTTGATTCTTTCAGGCTCTCATATATAGCCTTCGCTAACTGCAACACTGTTGTTGCTTAAGTTCCACTTGTTGTCCCTCTTCACCCGCTCCCTGTCTTTGTATTTTTCCATCTGAAGTTTTAATGTAAACCGACATGATGTACCTACTAATGTCGGTATAGAAAAACCTGTTAAATAAATAAATAAATAAAATACCTCACAAGAGTCCTAAAGCAACAACACTACCCCATCCCAATATTCAAAATTAAACGTTTATTTAAGTTAGCCGGATAAGTCTTATCCAACTAAATTAAAGGGGATATTCAGCAGCATGCTACTTAGCCAGATGATTTAAATCCAGCTAAATTAGACCTGTTCTATGGCACGTCTAAGTTATCTGGTTAACTTAACCAGATAAAACCAAATATTAGCACTTAGCCATTTAAAATAACTGGATAAGTAGCCCCACCCTGATCCGCCCATTGCCCTCCCCAAGATATCTGTGATCAATAAAATCATCTATGGTACCTGAAGACTGGAGGGTTGCCAGCATAACACCAATTTTTAAAAAGGGATCAAGAGCTGATACAGGTCAAATTACAGACCCGTGAGTCTGAAGTCTGTGACAGGCAAAATGGTAGAAACTAATTTAGGGATGTGCATTCGTTTTTCATAAATCAGGCAATGTCAACGATATTGTCTAATTCGTCATGATTTGGTAGCACCGATATACAAAGTGATTTTTGCCGAATTTTCGGCAAAATTTATATTTCGTGTTAGTGCACAGTAACGGAGTTACTGTGCACTGCATATATCTTAGTGCGCAGTAATACCAATTAGTGTGCACTGTTTCTCTAGCTAACGAACTCCTCATGAATTGATACTTTTTCATTTTTAAGTAGCATTTTTTAGTGCACACTAACATTAGTTACAGTGCACTACTGAATACTTAGTGCACTGTAGGTTCTATTAGGGCATACGAACTAAACTGTTAGTGTGCACTAATGGGCCTTAATGCGCATTAACATCTAGCTAGTGTGCACAATCTCGGTCGGTGTACTGCGCGCTAATGTGGAGATAGTGTGCACTAACTGGTTGTTAGTGTGCAGTAAGGCCCATTAGTACCTTTTCAGCCTGATACCTTTTCAGTTATTTGACTAAATGGCTTTTGAATATCAATCTCAGAATAAATTATACACAAGTCTGGAAAACTACTTTATATTTTATACTGTAATATAAAATTTGGAAACTTTCACCAACATGATTCAGAATTATCTAATTCTGGCTACAAAATCTACCCCTGAGCTGCTGCAGGAAAGAGTGGGCCTGTACATGAGACCTTCTGCTTCCTGCTCTCTGGAAGAGGGTGGAACAAGATCAAAAGTGCCTAGGGGTGGCAGAAACCTAAATCCATTTGAAGGGATGGAATTGGAACCTCAACCCTTTTTTGTCTATAAACAAAGAACATATTAAACTCTCACCTGGCAGAAGGATTATCAAACTGCATACCGGGAAAATCTTCATTATTTGAATCCCTTGTTTTTTAAAACATCTGTTGACTGCTTTCTGTCTGTTAATCACCCCCAGAAATCTCTGTGCTCTGTAGGGTCTCAGGTGGTCACTGCTGGTTAATCTCCCCAGAAAGCTCTGTGCTCTGTAGGGTCTCAGGTGGTCACTGCTGGTTAATCTCCATAGAAAGCTCTGTGCTCTGTAGGGTCTCAGGTGGTCACTGCTGGTTAATCTCCATAGAAAGCTCTGTGTTCTGTAGGGTCTCAGGTGGTCACTGCTGGTTAATCTCCATAGAAAGCTCTGTGCTCTGTAGGGTCTCAGGTGGTCACTGCTGGTTAATCTCCATAGAAAGCTCTGTGTTCTGTAGGGTCTCAGGTGGTCACTGCTGGTTAATATCCATAGAAAGCTCTGTGCTCTGTAGGGTCTCAGGTGGTCACTGCTGGTTAATCTCCATAGAAAGCTCTGTGCTCTGTAGGATCTCAGGTGGTCACTACTGGTTAATCTCCCTCATAAAGCTCTGTGCTCTTTGGATCTCAGATGGGTCACTGCTGGTTAATCTCTCCCAGAAAGTTCTGTGCTCTTCAGGGTCTCAGGTGGTCACTGCTGGTTAATCTCTCTTGGATCTCGGTACATTTTTACCCTGTTGTTTACTGCACTTCTCAGTGAGTCTCCTTTTTTTACTGACTCACTTCCCTATTTCTCTATCTTATATTACAAAACCACAATTTTCCTAAAACTCAAAAAAGAGAAGTGCCTCTTGCATTTCTTTGGGGTGTGACTGAATTATTTTTGAATGTTTTCTTTGAATCATACACAGGGGTCTCTTGCCTGTTTAGTTCCGAATGGACACTTGGACAGATTCATTCAGACCAGGTGCTTCCAATTCTGTTCCAAGTGAATGCTAAGGATGCCCATCATGACATCTGCTTCAAGTATCTGGCACAATGCCACCCTTCCTTGGTATTTGTGTGTACCCCTGCCTCCTCCAAGGAGTGAGGGTGGGAGGGGTAAGGTGGGGTTACCAGGAGAACATGCTGTCATTGAAATGTATTGCAATAGGTAGAGGCAATGACCTGTCATCCTGGAAAAGTGTTATGTTCGGGAACGCTAGAAGAGCAATCCCAACTTGAGGAGAATGTGTGCCCTTGGGCCTCGGCACAACCCCAGACAAATCCAAGACAGCACTGAGGTTTGGCGAGGCGGGTCCCAGCATGGGCGAAGACAAAGTCTGACCCTCTGCTGGACCTGCATGCTTCTGGAAGCCAACAACATTATGTTGGTTATTGAACAGTCCTCCAATCGTTCCCAGTCCTTTCGGACCTGCCGCTAGGTATCAGCAAGAAGCAGCAGGCCAGACTGAGGATGAGGGCAGACAGAGGCCTTGTGACACAGGGGACTCGAGACGAGATGAGAAGACTCTGGAAGTCGATGAGGATCTTGGAAGACTCTCGACGAGACGATTAACTTGGAAGACTCTTGGACGATATGAGAAGCTTGGAAGGTTCAGATATTGCACTGTCTCTCAGGGCGCCTTACACAGTCCACCCGCAGGATTGGTTGCGGACCACCCTGTCCCACTGCGCGCCCTACACAACCTGGTCACGGACCATGCGGAGAGTGGGACAAGCGCAGGAAGGGAATGCAGCTGAGACAAAACTCCAATGACAAGGCCAGGTGTCATCTGGAGAACCACAGGAGCTGGAGGGTCAGGAGGACTCAGAATGAGCGAAAGAGGAGCGGAACCTTGGAACATCAGGAAGTGGAACATCAGGAAGTGGAACATCAGGAAGCCTGGACTAGGAACCTCGGAACATGAAGACATGGAACATCAGGAAACCAGAGGAAGCAACGAAGACTCAGGAAGCACGATGAGATACGGAGCTCCAACGAAGAACGAAGACCTGACAGAGCGCTGGAAGATGAGACTTCCAGGAGCGAAGAACTCCAATGCAAGGCAGGGCAGAAGTGTTGGAGAAATCCTTTTATAGGGCTGGGACAGGAAACAGTCATCAGGTGGGGCCCAGGGCATATCCGGCCATGGGCCCTTTAAATCTTGTGAAGAGAAGCAGCCCGCGCCTTAGGAACAGGAAGCATGAAGTTGTGCAATTCCATGGCCAGCGGCCATGCTGCTGCTTATGCCAAAGAGCAGGGTGGGGCCGAGGAACAGTCCCAGCATTGTTGGCAGCTCTCAAGTTGTAGACTGAGGAGCGGCTCCAGCCGCAAGGAAGACCAAGAACTGTGGCCTCCAGGCCGCGGGGCAAGCAGAAAGAAGGTAAGAGGCTGCCCATGAGGGCAGAATCACAACAAAAAGTTACAAGCAGGCTTAAAAAGGTGATCAGACTCCTGTGAAGGTGACCAAGCTCCTACTGAGCTTCAAAGTTTTCTTTTTCTCATCAAGTCAGTCTCCCTGACAGCATCGCAACATGGTCCCACCAACATCTCTTTTTTCCATATTCTTCATGGTCTCACCAACATCTCTTTTCTCCATATCCTTCTGCTTCTCTTCCTTCTCTAAGCTGGGGATATCAGTCCCAATTCTGGTCTTCCAAGGCAGCTTTCACCCTGATGGTGCATATGTGGCCCCTGTGTGCCACAGAGTTGTGCAAGGTTTAATGGGCAGAAGATGTGTTATGTAGGGGCCCTGTTACTCCCCTACTAGAGTATAGACAGGAACCAGCATTTGGGTGAGGAGAGACATAGTGTTAATGCTGTGGGTTTACAGCTCCCCCATGTGGAAGCTGTAAATGGATGGGTCTCACTGCCTTATATAGCCTGAGCACTATTTTACTTTGTGGATTCCTTTTAGTTTTTATAGAGACAGCAAGTCTTGGCAGTTCTCTGATTTCTCTATAAATTGAGTTGATGCCTCCATGGAGTTTATTATTTAGATGGGAGTTTCTTTTAACCCTTCCAATCCATTTTTAATTTGGAGTACCCAGTAACTTGAGACTCAGTTAAGCTAATTTAAGTTTGCTCTGTAATCTAAAGGGAATGGTTCCCTTCATGTAAGAGGAATCCATGATCATCAAGATCCAAGGAGAAGGATGACTTCCAGCCACCTATTGAGAGGAAGAAGGAAAGGGAGAGGAGATGAGCCCCCATCCAGAGCCAATGGAGATTTGGAGGAGTAAAAGGTATCAGCCTGATACTGAAAAGGAAATGGGAAGAATTTGTGTCATTCAGGTGAGAAGATTGAGGAGTTAGAGGAGCCATCGTTGAGGAGGTAGGAGGTAAATGATTGTGTAATTTAAATCCCATCTTTGAAACTTCACCTGTATTGGGAGGGAAGCCATCAACTTTCCATTCAAATCTTCAAAACACCACAGCCCGGATCTTGACCAATTTACGTAGACATGACCATATTACACCTGTTCTAAAAGACCTACATTGGCTTCCAATTGCCTCCCACATACAATATAAGGCTCTCTCTCTCATCCACAAAGCCCTATACAATCCCGAAATGAACTGGTTCAATGAATCCTTCTGTTTACACCAGTCTAATAAGCCCACCAGACTAGCACATCTCGCAACCATGCCTATCCCCTCTCCTAAACTCTATAAACTCACTTCCACAAGAGCCCGTGCACTATCGATAGCCGGGCCGACCCTCTGGAACAAAATGCCTGTTGAACTACGGCAAGAAGAATGCCTCAAATCTTTCAAGCGGAAGCTCAAGACCTGGCTCTTTGCAAAAGCATACACTTAATTTTTCACTATACCTCACCACTGTCCCCACTCCCCACACTCCTCCCCTGTTTCCCATACTACCGCCCCTCTCTCCCCTCCCCCTTTCTCCGCCACCTTCTTTTCTTTCTCTCTGCCCCCCCTCTTTCCTCGCTCTCCTCCCTTCTCTTCCCCATCTTATCTCCTAGCCTGATTAAAATTAACCTCATAGTTTTCTTTCTTTTGTACATATGTATATAATTGCAAACTTTGTTTATAATTTTATTGCAAAACTTCCCATGTTATTGTTCCCCCCTCTCGTTAATGCCTTGTTATCATGTTTTTACTGTTCAATGTAAAGCGCCATGCCGTGCGTTTGTTTTTGCGTTACAATGTGAACCGATATGATATCCTGGATGAATGTCGGTATATAAAACATTTTAAATAAATAAATAAACTTGCCTTATCCAATGGGAGGGAAAAAATCAAGAACTGAATCCATTGGCTTTAATATCCTATACTTTATAAAAGACTATAAGAAGTTACAAACCTGATAAAAATCACTTTTATCATCTTAAAATAGTCTACATCAGCTGAAAATACTTTAACTCATCACTTTGCACCTTATCAGTAGAGTAATGTTGGAAGCCACCCAAAACTCTCATGTGTTTCATTGAGTAATGACTTTGATGCTCATCTATGCTGTTATCATCTACGCTGTATGCAAAGACATTAATATAGAAATAACCAATAGCAATGTGAAGAGCCTTAAAAGAGAATCCCCATTGGAAACTCTGGAATTTACATCTTTTGGCATAATAACAGTGTTCCATCTAAAATTAGAAATTTGAGATCTGGCCTCTGGAACCAATATCTAGATTCAACCATCACAATAATATTAAAGTTGTGATTTCCTCCTAAGGGAAGACCTATAAAGGTTGTATATTGGGGTTGTGGGGAAGGGTCCAGTGAAAGAGGTTCATTCTGAGGGCAGAGGGTGTGATAGGTATCTATGTGAGTGATAATCTCTTTGGGAACATGTTAGAGTAAGATATAAAAACTTTGTTTACACGTGGGGCTGTGACTTTTCCAGAATCACAGATCAAAAAGAAGGATGTACCTGTTACCCCTCCAAGAGTGGAAGAAGTAGGATTCAGGTGGGGATACTCTTCGAGTCTCAGAAATCTTGAGGGAGAAGAAAAGCTGTGTGTCTGAGAATTGAGAAGAGACCCTTGAGAAGAAGAGTTTACTAATTGTGGTGGGAATCTTCAGAACCAAGAGACAAACTGTTCCTAGCAGAAACTTGCCATGGGCCTGTTACGGTCATAACTCTCGGAGCTCATCTCGCGAGCAGCCACTTCCTGCCCGACACCACCATTGTCACTTCCTCACAGCGTGGAGCCGCCGCCGATGCTGCCTCTTCCAGCAGGGGAGCCGCTACTCCTGCTGCTCCTCGCAGCCTGGGACGCCTGGCCTCCACAGCTGTGTGCCTGCTCCTACATCTTCTTTGCAGCCTGGGATGCCACCAACTCTGCCTTGCTTCTTGCAGCGTGAAAGCCATTGTTACCCGCCTCTCTTCATGCAAAGTGCCACCGCTGTCGTCGTGCTCCATGGCAAGGATCCGCTGTCAAACTCTCCATCCTCGCAGCCCAGGTGCCGCTGTTGGAACTGATGCTGCTGCTCCTCTTCTGTCCTGCATCAGGCTCCTCTAGGCACGCACATGTGCCTCTGCTTTACCTTTAAAGGGCCAGTGGCAGGGAAAGCCCCGCAGCTCCGACGGATGATGTCATCTTCCTGCTTCACCTTCAGCCCTATAAAAGGGCTCTCTTCTCCTTCCTCAGAGCTTTTGCATTGGATCTTCACAGTTGCCAGTGGTTTCTTCTCCGGTCAAGGTCCTCCATGGTCTTCTCATGTCTAAATGGCTCTTCATTGGATGTTCTTTGGATGTTCCTGGTCTTGTTCCTCGTCGGACCTCCTTCATCACCTGTTCCATGTTCCTGATGTTCCTTGTTCCTGATGTTCCTTGCTCCTGATGTTCCAGTTCGGGTCCTGATGTTCCAGCCTCTGGCTCTTTGTCCTGCTTCCAGGTTTCCTTCTTGTCCACTTTTCCTGGCGTTCCACCATCGTGATCCATGAACAGCCCATGGGGGGTTGTGTAAGTCGCTTCATGGCACAAGGCCTGTCTTCATGTCTGCAGCGCAAGTCTCTGGAATGCCCTTGCTTTTAACGCAGAGGTCTGTTCATGAATCCGAATTCTGAATCCTGAGTCTTGAATCCTTGAATCCTGAGTCTTGAATCCTTGAATCCTGTTCCTGGTCTTCAGAGGTCATTGTTCGTGCTTCTGTCCATGCCCTAGACTCAAACCAGAGCCTGCTTTGCTTCAGCGTGGTCAGCGATCAGCCACAGGTGGCTGTGTAGGGCGCACCTCTGTGCAAGCCTCTCCTGAATCTTCATCATGTTTCCAGACCATTTTCTTATCTGGAGTCTGCTTTGCTTTCAGCGTGGTCCACGACCAGCCACAGGCGGCTGTAGAGGGTACCCTGCGGTTCAGTACTCATCCTGTACTAGTGCCTGAATCCTGAATCTGAACCTGAGTCTTCCAAGTTCCTTGAGTCTTTGCTCAGTTCCATGTCTTGTCATGTTCCTGCCTTCTGCCTTCGTCTGGACTCACACACTTGTTGTTCCCAAGCGATGGGTCTGGAAGGGCTACCGAGTGGCTGGAGGGCTACTCTTGAGACCAGCATTGCGTTGATGGTTCTCACCTGTGTGTGTGTAGGACCAGAGGAGGTCTGAGCCTGCCTTGTACCAGTTCCTGTGATGTTCCACATCCAGCCTTGTTCCAGCTCCAGCCTGTGCTTGGACACTCTCACCTCCCACGGTGTGTGCCTTGGGGCTCTCCCCTGAGCCGCACCATGGTCCAAGGGCTCACATCTCTCCAGAGCAAGTGACTGCACCCCTGTGATCGCAACGGGGCCTTGGAGGAATTCATTGCTAGAAGTCAGGCAGCAATCTTCCTTAAACTGATTAGGATATTTGTGAGTACCCAAAACAGAGTATATAGAGTGGGCTTGGGTAGGCTGAAGAATGGAATTATTAAGTGAACTGGGAATCTTCTTGATTTTATGTGGACAGTGTTTGATACTTTTTTTGCTATTTTTGGTTCTGCATTGTTTTATTTGGGACTTTTACAATCAATCTGTCTTTTTGTTTGGAGCATACATTTGGAGCAGACATTGGAATTTTTGAGTGAGAGTATATTCAGCCCAGTTTGGCATGCAGAGTATCCTGCCCCCAGCCCAGAGAGACTGTTCCTCACCATAGAGGAGTTAGCCCGAAGGCTCACCAAGGTAGAAAAGGTGAGCATTGAAAAATAGGATTTACACATATCAAACTGTTACCCCTCCAATCTCATCCCTATCCCTCTCTCCCCTCTCTCTTCTCTCCCTGTGGAATGCCTGTTCTATTCCCAACAAGCTTGCCTACATTCATGACCACGTTAACGCTCATACTCTTAATATTCTTGCCTTGATGAATACCTGGCTTTCCCCTAAAGACTCTTCTTCAGTTGCTGCTCTCTGTCATAGAGGTTATCTTTTCTCCCATACACATTTCATAGGCTGCAGTGGTGGAGCTCTACTTCTGCTCTTCCTCTTCTGTAGGTTTCAACCCGCTCTTCTACCTCAATCCTACATTTTTTCTTCCTTTGAGGCCCACTCCCACCTATTCACCCCCACCAGCTGTCCAGGTAGCTGTCATTTATTGACTCCCTGATAAATCCATGGTCCAATGGCCATTAGCAACGGTAACATGAAATAGACTTAGTTCTTATGGCCTGGATTGGCCACTGTTGGAAACAGGATGCTGGGCTTGATGGACCCTTGGTCTGACCCAGTATGGCATTTTCTTATGTTCTTATCCCCCTGCTTGTTTTTTCACTGATTTTGATTTCCTTCTTCCTTGAACCATCTTCCCCTTTTCCTATTTTGGGGACTTTAGCACCCGTGCTGATAACCTCTCCAACTCTTATGCCTATTCTGCATCACTTCACTGGCTCCCAGTAGAAATCAGGATAAAATTTAAAACTCTTTTTCTTCTCCTATGCTTGAATAAAAAGGCCCCTGAAAACCTCTCTCAATTTCTCTCCCCTTACACCCTCTCAGGGGAACTCCGGTCCACCAAAATGGCTTCTTCTTTCCTCTCCTCTGCTATTGTTGCCAGATTGTCGTACACAAGACTCACGCTTTCAAGGGTTTCACATCAAAAATTTGGAACAAAGTGAGACTACCTCTACGCCTTGAGCCAGGGTACCTGGCTCAAGGAAAGAAAGCTAAGGCCACATCTTCCCAGCCGAATCACCTGAACCCCGACAAGGGACTTACTTATACACAACAGGAACACAATTGGGTTTTCAAACTGTTCACAAAGGCGTTCTCTTATGCTGGATCCCAATGCTGTGCTAATTGCAAATTCTGATTCGATTGTTCTGTGCACGCAAATTTATTGTAATCCTTCCTGAGAACATCTTTGGGAAGAGGTGGAATATGAACTGCTCATAAATAAATGAATAAATACAAATCCTTACCTTTCTCCAACTTGCTCTAGGGATGTGAATCGTGTCATGGAGAAAGGTCTATCTTGTATGTCTTTTGTACAGCATTGTGTATGTCAAGTAGCACTATAGTCGTGATAAGTAGTGGTAGTAGTAATAGTGAAAGTGGGGGAGGGTGACTGTAATGGCACAAAGGGAACACAAGATGTTTGTTCATTTCTGTATGCTGATACCTTATGGGGAATTTTACTAAATGAGAACTGCTTTAAATCGGTTGTTCGCTTGCGAGTGGTCATCCTGAGCAGCTCCCACATCATTATTGAGCAAGCCGAGGGTGATCAGGGCCGAAATCGCTATTGCATTTGCTGAAGTAGCTTAGAGGGATCGTGGAGCAGGCTGTTCAAGCGCCATTTTGCAGCGCTGCTCGATAGCGCCCCCCTTGGACCCATATTTCTACATATCCAAGTGGACTGGCATGGCAACTACACTACATGTTCCTATTTACTAGGGATGTGCAGAGCAAAAGTTTAAGTTCATATGTCCATATGTCCAAAGGGGGTCCCATTTGCGGTCAATATGGACATAAACAGAATTCAATGAGTTGAGTATATGTCCATATGTGCAAATAAAAATTTTAACCCCTCACCCTCCTTAATCCCCCCCCCCAAGACTTACCACAACTCCCTGGTGGTCCAGCGGGGTCAGGACGCCATTTCTGACCAACTTTGCAAGGAGCACGTGACGTCGGCGTCACGTTGGAGTGACGCGGCGTCACGTGATTCCCCGCGGGTTCGCGCCGGAACGCTCGTTTGGCCCAAAAGGAACTTTTGGCCAGCTTGGGGGGGCCTCCTGATACCCCCAAGCTGGCCAAAAGTTCCTTTTGGGCCGAACGAGGGTGCCGGAGGGAACTCGCGGGGAATCACGTGACGCCGCGTCACTGCGACGCGCCGACGTCACGTGATTCCCCGCGGGGTCGCTTCCGGGATCCTCGTTCGGCCCAAAAGGAACTTTTGGCCAGCTTGGGGGTGTCAGGAGGCCCCCCCAAGCTGGCCAAAAGTTCCTTTTAGGCCGAACGAGGATCCCGGAAGCGACCCCGCGGGGAATCACGTGATGTCGGCGTGACGCGGCGTCACGTGATTCCCCGCGAGTTCCCTCCGGCACCCTCGTTCGGCCCAAAAGGAACTTTTGGCCAGCTTGGGGGGGCCTCCTGACCCCCTCAAGCTGGCCAAAAGTTCCTTTTGGGCCGAATGAGCGTTCCGGTGCGAACCCGCGGGGAATCACGTGACGCCGACGTCACGTGCTCCTCGGAAAGGCTTTCAGAAATGGCGTCCTCACTCCTCGCTGGATCACCAGGGAGTTGTGGTAAGTCTTTGGGGGGGGATTAAGGAAGGTGAGGGGTTTAAATTTTTATTTTGGATCAACAATCGCGATTTCCAACTTATTCAACATAGCTATGTTGAATAAGTTGGAAATCCGATCGTTTATGTCTTATCACTTTTTTAATTAAAAAAAAAAAAAAAAAAGTAGCGTTTTACATTTATGTTCAATACGAATGCACACCCCTACTATTTACTGCAATAGTTATTATTAGATGATATTGGGGCCTATGTAATAAACTTTAGTTCACATTTTAAGACCCTTGTGTGCTAAACACACTAAAATAGATAGGAGGCTAATAAAATTGCTAAAATTAGCAAGTTCACATCTGCAAATGAAGGGACATCTTATTCAAATGAGGGTTTAGCAGGGGTAAGGTAAATAAGAGAGTATGCTCACCCTCCAGGCCATTTACCAAGCATTTACTAAAGGCACATTATGTATTATCACCTTTGCAGCAGGTGCTAACTCACTAAGGTTCATGCTTTTGAGAGAGGCCCTGAAAAATGAAGACCATGGAAACGAGATGCTATTATACAACTGTGCACTGCCCATTGACCTTTCAGGATGAAGACATTTCACTACACTTCTCTGTGCCAAAACAAAACCCATCCCACCCAGACTATTGAATGGAATTCTTTCAGACATGTAAATGCCCCCATCGTATATAGCTCTTCTTACACAAAATGGTGACACAGCCCACAGGCACAGCAGGCTCTGTAAAGTACACACAGTGGTTGTAAAATAAAATCTCCAAATGTGCTTTACTTTCCCCAGACCCGCCCTATGCTGCTGGAAGGATGGAGAGGGGATGACAAATGGAAAGTGCAAGGAAAACATGGTAGTGTGAGGACAGCATGGGGATGGCGTATGAGGTCTGAGAATTAAGGGATGTAACACCACTGAGGTCAAAGATTGGATCTTATAGATAAACAGATGAGGTGTTTGGGACTAAATTTATTTATTTATTTATTTTTATTTTATTTATTTGTATGTTGTTTGGTGCAGGCCTTCACTCCAGGTTATGTAGTGGTATAGGGAAGTTCCCTCCCTGTCTGCCCCTTAATTGGAGTGAACTGGGAGGGAAGTGGGGAAGGTCTAGTTGCGTCACCACACATTGGATTACAAAATCCCCCAGTTGCGCACTAGAGTTTACACTCACCCATACATGCACATGCCAATTATAAAATCAAGCATGCGTGTGCATGAATGTTTCATATTTTATATCATGTGCTTGGCAATATGCGTATGTTATAAAATTGGCGCATCCATGCACGCGTGCTGAAAACCATGTGCACATGAACGCGCGCATGTGGGTTTTAAAATCGACCGTTATGTGTTCTGCTTCCGATCTGTCATCATGCCTCCCTCCATCCTAATCCTGATCTTTGACACTATTCTGCCTTCGCTATCATCTTGTTCTAAAACCTTCAATAACCCCTGATCTCTCTCTAAGAAGACAACTAATAAAACCTTGCACTAAATAAATAATCATCTGTCTGCCTCTGTCAGATTCAGATTCAAGAATATTATTAGCCTGACAGTTTGTACAGATGTTTCCAAAGTAATGCATAATTAGGTCATTTTTAGAGCCCTTTTGGTGAGTAAAAAATGAAAAAAATATTTTCCCCACAGAAACCAAGCTTGAAAAATTGCTCCCCCTGTTTGTAGGTAGAAGTATATAAAATCTACCTCTCAAGGGAGATGGAGGTTAAAGTGCATGCTACCATTTATGTGAACTACAGCAGAGAATAAAAAAGTACAATGCAGCTACGTAACATGAGCTGCCAGCCCAGAATGAGATTGAAAAGGTTGCTAGACCCCTTACTGTGAAGGTGCTTAAATGAATAGATGAGTCAGAGATTTGGATGTCACAGCCCCCTGGACTACTGTTGGTAACTTGCAGTGAAATGTCACTTTAAATCAAAGGATAGCAAAATCCAACATTACAGAACTATGACAGGAAAAGTCGTATATTGGAGAATTTTGATTGAGAGAGGGATTTGTGAGAAAAATGTACTGAAAAAGAGTCCTAGGAAGCAAAAGTATTCTCAGTCAGACCGTTAGATATTCAGTTCTCAGACAACTGAAAGAAAAACCAGGCAGGATTGAAGGGTGTACACAAATTTTCTTTCCTACCTCGGTCTTGGCCTTTTGACTGAGAAAAAGAGACCCATCCAGGCTGGGTAATAGCAAATGACTGGCCATAAGCCTAGTGGATGTGTAAACCCAAGCCAGGGAAAACCCTCCTACCAAGGGAGAAGACCTGAAGGACAGTGGTAGATCCAGAGGTAGAGTGGTCACCCAGGAGGAAGGGGACCCCAGGAACAGATCAAGTGGTCCCCCAGGAGGATATTTAACCCAGCAGCAGATCGAGTGGTCTCTGGGAGTGTATAGACCCCAGTAGCAGATCGAGTGGTCCCCCAGGAGGAAGGGAACCCCAGAAGCACATCAGGAAGTGACACTGAGTCCCCCTTGAGCAAAGGGACCCCCCAGTGGCAGATCCAATGGTCTCCCAGGAGGGTGTGGACACCAGTGGCTGAGTGATCAGTCCCCCAGGAGGGTGTTGACCCCAGCAACATTCCAGGAGGTGGAGTTAGGTCCCCAGGAGAGTATGGACCCTAGCAACAGACCAGGAGGTGAACTCAGATCCCAAGCATTGGCATGGACCTTTCTGTGAAGCAGAAGCTGCATTGAGGAGAAGGCAGCATTTTAGATACAATGGACCCCCCCCCCCCCCCCCATGTTAACACTATCCACCAGCCCAGTTACATTTTTTCACATGGTAAGACTTGGGGAAAAAAGGGGAAGGATAAAAATAACACTTGATTAAGTGGGAAGTCAAGAGCTCCCTTCTATTCTATATGGTGGTATACTGTGAGGGCCAGCCACCCAAATTGCCAAATATTAAATGTTCTTGTTATCTTGTAGAAATGTACATAGTTGTGTGGCCTGACACTATTAACCATGAGTAGATAAATATGCTGATTGACACCTATTAGTGATGTACATAATCAAGTAGAAATGTATATACCTATATAGTCTAATAAACCTGCATATATTTCTACATACTGCTAGCCTTGTTCACAGACCCATTTGTTTTCCTGCAGTGAAGGGAGGGAAATCCTACCCACTAATACTTTCTTTGTCAGATGGAGGCACCAAGTGCCAAGAACATGAGGATGATGATGTCTGCTGTAAAAAGTGCTCCTGCCAGGTCAGCCCCAGACCCAGGAATACCCTGCAAGGTTAAGTGATCAAGGGGGCATTATATATGCATGAGGGGGACTGCAAAGGCATTCCTCAGGAAAGGAACAATAAACATAGATTTGATTAGTTCAAATTTACAGGTATTGTTTTGCATGAAAAGAATACCTACAAAGAAACCATGGATCTCTGAGCATATTTTTTTATTTAGTAATAATCAAAACAGGACTACTAGTGTAAGTATTTCTTTCATTACTGGTGCAAATCCCAGGGGTAAACGTACTCATGCAGTTTGCACAAATGCATCCACTTTTGATTATTTTCCCCAAATCGCTGTGAACCTAGAAGATGTAGTAGGCCAGATTAGAGATGTGAATCGTGTGATCGATCGTCTTAACGATCGATTTCGGCTGGGGGGGGGGAGGGAATCGGATCGTCGCGGTTTTGTTTTTTTAAATATCGTGTAAATCGTAAATCGGGGGAGGGCGGGAAAACCGGCACACTAAAACATCCCTAAAACCCACCCTGACCCTTTAAAATAAATCCCCCACCCTCCAGAACCCCCCCAAAATGCCTTAAATTACCTGGGGTCCAGATGGGGGGTCCCGGTATGATCTTTTACTCTCAGGCCTCAGGTGCGTTGTAGAAATGGCGCCGGCGCCATTTTGTTTTTTGTCCCCCGACGTCAGGAGCGTAGGAGATCGCTCCCGAACCCCCGCTGGACCCCCAGGGACTTTTGGCCAGCTTGAGGGGGGGGCCTCCTGACCCCCACAAGACTTGCCAAAAGTCCAGCGGGGTCCGGGAATGACCTCCTGCACTCGAATCGTTTTGCCGTACAAAATGGCGCCGACCATGGCTGGTGCCATTTTGTACGGCAAAACGACATCAGGAGCATAGGAGATCGCTCCCGGACCCCCGCTGGACCCCCAGGGACTTTTGGCCAGCTTGGGGGGGCCTCCTGACCCCCACAAGACTTGCCAAAAGTCCAGCGGGGTCCGGGAATGACCTCCTGCACTCGAATCATTTTGCCGTACAAAATGGCGCCGGCCATACGGCGTATGGCCGGCGCCATTTTGTACGGCAAAACGACGTCAGGAGCGTAGGAGATCGCTCCCGGACACCCGCTGGACCCCCAGGGACTTTTGGCCAGTTTGGGGGGGCCTCCTGACCTCCACAAGACTTGCCAAAAGTCCAGCGGGGGTCCAGGAACGACCTCCTGCACTCGAATCATTTTGCCGTACAAAATGGCGCCGGCCATACGGCGTATGGCCGGCGTATGGCCGGCGCCATTTTGTCCTGCGGGGGTCCGGGAGTGATCTCCTACGCTCCTGACGTCGGGGGACAAAAAACAAAATGGTACCGGCGCTACCTTTGCCCTGTCATATGACAGGGCAAAGGTAGTGCCGGCGCCATTTCTACAATGCACCAGAGGCCCGAGAGTAAAAGATCACACCGGGACCCCCCCACTGGACCCCAGGTAATTTAAGGCATTTTGGGGAGGTTCGGGAGGGTGAGGGGATTTATTTTAAAGGGTCGGGGTGGGTTTTAGGGTTGTTTTAGTGTGCCGGTTTTCCCGCCCTCCCCCTTCCCCTCCCCCTTCCTCCGATTTACGATTTTTGACGATAAATCGGGGGAATTCCTATTAAATATCGCCTCTAACGATTTTTGACGATTTAAAATATATCGGACGATATTTTAAATCGTCAAAAAATGATTCACATCCCTAGGCCAGATTGACAAACAAAAGAGTAGCAAATCACCTGGACCAGATGGTATATACCCAGGGTTCTGAAGCAACTAAAAAATGAAATTTCAGATCTATTAGTTAAAATTTGTAATCTATCATTAATATCATCCATTGTACCTGAAGTCTGAAGGGTGGCCAATGTAACCCCAATATTTAAAAAGGGCTCC
Organism: Rhinatrema bivittatum; assembly: GCF_901001135.1. NCBI lineage: Eukaryota > Metazoa > Chordata > Amphibia > Gymnophiona > Rhinatrematidae > Rhinatrema > Rhinatrema bivittatum. Next base: position 822,764,693 of record NC_042615.1, read on the forward strand.
AGGGGTGATCCAGGAAACTATAGATCAGTGAACCTGACTTCAGTGCCAGGAAAAATAGTGGAAAGTGGAAACTATTCTGAAGATCAAAATCACAGAGCATATAGAAAGATATGGTTTACTGGTTCACAGTCAGCATGGATTTACCCAAATCAAGTTTTTCCTCACAAATCTGCTTCATTTTTTTGAAGGGGTTAATAAACATATGGATTAAGGTGAACCAGTAGATGTAGTGTATTTGGATTTTCAGAAGGCCGTTGACAAAGTCCTACATGAGAGGCTTTTAAGAAAACTAAAAAGTCATGGGATAGGAGTTGGTGTCCTCTCATGGATTACAAACTGGTTAAAAGTCAGGAAACAGAGAGTAGGATTAAATGGTCAATTTTCTCAGTGGAAAAGCGTAAACAGTGGAGTGCCTCAGTGATCTGTACTTGAATCAGAGCTTTTCAATATATTTATAAATGACCTGGAAAGGAGGCAGTCAAATTTGCAGATGATACAAAATTATTTAGAGTAGTTAAATCACAAGCAGGTTGCAGTAAACTTAAGGAGGACCTTGCAAGACTGGAAGATTGGGCATCAAGATGGCAGATAAAATTTAATGTGGACAAGTGCAAAGTGATGTATATGGGGAAAAATAATCCATGCCGTAATAACACAATATTATGTTCCATATTGGGAACTACCACCTAAGAAAAAGATCTAGGTGTTATAGTGGTTTGTACATTGAAATCATTGGCTCAGTGTGCTTCAGCAGTCAAAACAGCAAACAGAATGTTAGGAATTATTAGGAAGGGAATGGTGAATAAAACGGAAAATGTCATAATGTCTCTGTATCGCTCCATGGTGAGACCACACCTTGAGTTCTGTGTACAATTCTGGTCACCACATCTCAAAAAAATATATAGTTGCACTGGAGAAGGTTTAGAGAAGGGCTACCAAAATGATAAAGGGGATGGAACATCTTCCCTATGAGGAAAGGCTAAAGAGATTAGGGATTTTCAGCTTGGTGAAGAGACTGCTGAGGGGGGATATGATAGAGATGTTTAAAATCATGAGAGGTCTAGAACGGGTAGATGTGAATCGGTTATTTACACTTTTGAATAATAGAAAGACTAGGGGGCACTCCATGAAGTTAGCATGTGGCACATTCAAAACTAATCGGAGAAAGTTCTTTTTCACTCAACGCACAATTAAACTCTGGAATTTGTTGCCAGAGGATGTGGTTAGTGCAGTTAGTGTAACTGGGTTTAAAAAAGATTTGGATAAGTTCTTGGAGGAGAAGTCCATTACCTGCTATTAATTAAGTTGACTTAGAAAATAGCCACTGCTATTACTAGCATCAGTAGCAAGGAATAGATTTAGTTTTTGGGAACTTGCCAGGTTCTTATGGCCTGGATTGGCCACTGTTGGAAACAGGATGCTGGGCTTGATGGTCCCTTGGTCTGACCCAGTATGGCATGTTCTTATGTTTTAAATGCTTAAAGTAAAAGAAGAAAAAAAGATAGATAATAATGCTAACAACAGTAAAATAAAATTGCAGATTACAGAAAGGAGAATTTCAGCCTCTGGTGCTGGTTTGCATTGCCCCTGGTCAGGTTTCATTTCTGACCTGGTGGAAGGAGCCCACTAATTCTGTTGCACTTGCTGCTGTGTCTCTATTTGCCCCCAGGATTATGGAGACGTTTTCCTAATCATTCTTTTGTGGGAAGTGTTGGACTCTCTCTGTCAGCTTTGAGAAATCTGCATCTCTGATAACTTTGTCTCGCACAGCCCAGGAGGAAATGCATTTCTGTTTCTATTTCTCTGGTGTGGCATTGCACACAGTCTGGCTTCCAGGGGCTTCCGGTTTAGTTTGTGTTTGCTTACTTCTATTTCTAATTTTAGTCACTTCGTCTGTATTTGGAGAGTATCTGTGTATTGAATCTGTGACTGAGGGGAAATATTCTACTAGCTTGTAGTTTTTGTGCGGGGATCTGTAGCAGTTCAGCTTGTTCTATTTTCCAATCTATGGGGCGGATTTTCAGAGCCCTGCTCGCGTAAATCCGCCCAAAACCGGGCGGATTTACGCGAGCAGGGCCCTGCGCGCCGGGAAGCCTATTTTACATAGGCCTCCCGGCGCACGCAGAGCCCCGGGACTCGCGTAAGTCCCGGGGTTCTCGGAGGGGGGCGTGTCGGGGGGCGGGCCCGGTCGTCGCGGCGTTCCGGGGGCGTGTCGGCAGCGTTTTGGGGGCGGGTACGGGGGCGTGGCTACGGCCCGGGGGCGTGGCCGCGCCCTCCGTACCCGCCCCCAGGTCGCGGCCCGGCGCGCAGCAGGCCCGCTGGCGCGCGGGGATTTACGTCTCCCTCCGGGAGGCGTAAATCCCCCGACAAAGGTAAGGGGGGGGTGTAGACAGGGCCGGGTGGGTGGGTTAGGTAGGGGAAGGGAGGGTAAGGTGAGGGGAGGGCAAAGGAAAGTTCCCTCCGAGGCCACTCCGATTTCGGAGCGGCCTTGGAGGGAACGGGGGGAGGCAGCGCGGCTCGGCGCGCGCAGGCTATACAAAATCGATAGCCTTGCGCGCGCCGATCCAGGATTTTAGTGGATACGCGCGGCTCCGCGCGTATCCACTAAAATCCAGCGTACTTTTGCTTGAGTCTGATGCGCAAGCAAAAGTAGGCTGATCGCGCTTCTTTTAAAATCTACCCCTATATCTGTTAATGGGAGGTGCATTGGTGTTCTAAGGCCTGGAGTAACATTTGCAGAGCTGCTTCTGCTGTGAGTTAGTGCTGTTGGCTACAGTAGGTTTTTCTATATTGGTGCTGAGTGTGTTTTTTCCAGGGTTTTGTGTTACTTCACAGAGAGCCTGGAAGTGGAGGGAGTTTGTGTCCTGTTAGTGTGGTTGCACCCGAATTTGAATATTATTATTTGAATAATGAAAAAGGGAAATATCCTTCTTCTGCAGGGTTCTGCACCTATTCTTAGCAGCGTTTCTGTGGACACAGGGTGTCTGATTGCAGAACTGGGGATATGGGGTTTCTATTGCGGGTTCTTTCCCATTCTGTATAGTTTGGGGTTGATGAGAGACCCCAGACCTCACTCCCATGTAAGAGGATTGATTGAAGAATTCTATCAAATAATTTTATTAGTAGTTTTACTGGAGGGAGGGCGGCCAGGGATTTCTTTATTCTCTCTCTCGCTAACGTTTATGGGAGAGGTGAGAGAGAGACTGGGTGTGTTTACTGTGGAGCCCTGTGCTTAATTTCCATACACATTCAAGTGTTCTTCCTTTTTTCTCTTTTCTTTGTGGTCGGCTTCTTGGTTGTTCAGGAGCTGTTGGAGTTTGGGTTGGCAAACCCTGCCCAGAACGGCCGGATGGGGGAGACACCACCCCCCCCCCCCACCAGTGAAAAAGATGAGATTATTTTAACTTGCAGACATTGGGTAAGAATTCTGCCCACAGAAAGTGACTCAGTGGAGGATTGGGTGCTGGCAGGAGCTGCAAGAAGATAAAATCTGCTTCTTAAATGAACAAAATTGTTTCATGCTAAAGATTATGGCATAGGCCCCTTTCTGTCTCTGGGAATAACACTTAGGGCATCTGTTGCACAGAGGGTCAGGAAGAAAGGGACCTGAAAGCCTGCAGTGCCCCATGCTACTGAGGTAATCTGAATCCTGATAAACAAAACATGAAGGGGACACTTTTCAGAGAGATCGTTTGCCTGCCAAGAAAGGCCCATTCAAAATGTCCCCCCTTTCCCTGTCCGGGAAATATAGATGGAGGAGGGGCTGTCCTGGAGAACTATTCATGGGGTCTTTATCTGTAACTTACCAAGTATACTTCCCTGTGGGGAGTTTACACCTGCAAACTCTGCAGGAACGTATGCACCCACCAGCTACCCCCCCTGGCCAAGGCATTTCCAAAGGTGCCTGCAGTCCTGAAACCTTGACCACTAGATCCCTGAACCAGAAATTGAACAGCTAATAGCCGAGGAAAATTTGGGACGATTAGTCAGTAGCATCTTAGCATCCAGTGTGGTGATGGGGAAGCTAGATGATATTGATGGTGATGAAAGCAAACTCCTGGAAGAGCAGGCAGCACAGGTTGAGAGCGTGAGTAATAGAGATGTGAATCGTGTCCTCGATCGTCTTAACGATCGATTTCGGCTGGGAGGGGGAGGGAATCGTATTGTTGCCGTTTGGGGGGGTAAAATATCGTGAAAAATCGTGAAAAATCGTAAAAAATCGAAAAAACGTAAAATCGCAAAACCGGCACATTAAAACCCCCTAAAACCCACCCCCGACCCTTTAAATTAAATCCCCCACCCTCCCGAACCCCCCCCCAAATGACTTAAATAACCTGCGGGTCCAGCGGCGGTCCGGAACGGGCTCCTGCTACTGAATCTTGTTGTCTTCGGCCGGCGCCATTTTCCAAAATGGCGCCGAAAAATGGCAGCGGCCATAGACGAACACGATTGGACGGCAGGAGGTCCTTCAGGACCCCCGCTGGACTTTTGGCAAGTCTTGTGGGGGTCAGGAGGCCCCCCCCCAAGCTGGCCAAAAGTTCCTGGAGGTCCAGCGGGGGTCAGGGAGCGATTTCCCGCCGCGAATCGTTTTTGTACGGAAAATGGCGCCGGCAGGAGATCGACTGCAGGAGGTCGTTCAGCGAGGCGCCGGAACCTTCGCTGAACGACCTCCTGCAGTCGATCTCCTGCCGGCGCCATTTTCCGTACAAAAACGATTTGCGGCGGGAAATCGCTCCCTGACCCCCGCTGGACCTCCAGGAACTTTTGGCCAGCTTGGGGGGGCCTCCTGACCCCCACAAGACTTGCCAAAAGTCCAGTGGGGGTCCGGAAGGACCTCCTGCCGTCCAATCGTGTTCGTCTATGGCCGCCGCCATTTTTCGGCGCCATTTTGGAAAATGGCGCCGGCCGAAGACAACAAGATTCAGTAGCAGGAGCCCGTTCCGGACCGCATTTTTCCACAGGGGCCACCCTCAACCTTGTCTCCAGTGCCAGCATCAGCCCCCCCCAGGATGTAGAGAAGGGACCACGGTGTTACATTCCTGCTCATGGCGGGGCCGCGAGCAGGCTCTCTCAAATTTTTCTTCGGCCAGCCTGGCCCGACCTCCGATGTCGTCTGGCCGGCATGGCAGGAGCCGTGCCGGGATTTTCTGCAGTGGCAGGAGACCGCAATCGTACCGGCGCAGCAGGAACCGTGCCGGGGATCTTCTTTGTGGCATGGAGCCACTCCGATCCGGCTTCCGCAGTCCTGGGGCCACTATCTTGCTGCTCCTGTGGCTATCCGAGGCTGAGCCTGTCTCCTTCCATGCGACAAGGAGCCGCAGACTTCAGTGCCTCTTCGCAGCCCGGAGGCCACCGCCGACATTAGTTATCTCGTGGCCTGGAGGCCACAGTCCTCGGTGTCTCTTCGCAGCTGGAGCCGCCCTCGGTTCTTCCTGTGTGGCAGGGAAGCCACCTCCCACATTAGGGCCTGCACGGCCCAGCTCCGGCTCCTCCCCTGCTTCAATGTCATCTGCAGGGCCACTGTCCAGGGTCCTGCAGACTTCCTCTTCCTGCCTTTCCTAAGGTGTGGGGCCCTCTCTGTGCACTTCTTGTAGGGCCAGTGAGGGAGTGGGCCCTGGATGATGTCACTTCCCAGATCCGCCTCTTCAGCCTTCAAAAGGCTCCTCAGGTCAGTCCTTCATTGCCTTTGCAAGGAGTAAGTCCTCCTTAGGACTCCACGGCTGCTTCTCCTAGGCACTCTGTTCTGTGTGGGTTCCCGAGTCTTCGTTCCATGTTCTGGTGTCTGCATTTCCTTGATGTTCCATGATTTCAGTTGTCTGCCCGTCCATGATGTCCAGTTGTCCACCCATTCCTGATGTCTAGATGTCCGTCTGTTCCAGATGTCTTCAGCTCCGCCTGACCCATCCCTCGTCGTCCGTGACCAGCCTGGCTGAGCTGGTAAGGCGCGTAGTAGCCCAGTGGTCTGCAACTACCCCAGCTGGGGTGTGTAGGGCACTGCTGGGCCTTTCCATCAGACGGTGCCGAGGAGTCATCTCTTCCCTCGTCAGTCTGCCTTGATGTCTGTAACCCTGAAGTCTGCCTTGCCTTGATGTTCTTGTCTGATGTGTCCTTCCTTGGACAGGTCCTGTCCTGCAGTGTGGTCCACAACCAGTCCGGCTGGACTGTGTAGGGCGCCTGAGGGACCGGGTTGCCTGTCCATTCCTGTCCATGGATTTCCGTGGCTCTGATGCCTTCTCGTGTGGTCCGCGTCTCTGCCCGGCTGGGCTGAGTAGGGCGCCTGAATGGACATTGCCTGCCTGGAGGTTCTGGACTTTTAACCATTGGTTTTAGTCTTGCCGTGTCATGTCTTGTCTAGCCATGCATGTCTTGCCATGCCTAGCCCTGTCCTGCCTTGCCTTGCCTGTCCGTACCTTGCCATGCTTGAGTCTTCATCTGCCCTACAACGTCCTGAGCCTTCGTCTGCCCTGAAACGTCCTGAGTCTTCATCTGCATTACCATGTCTGATGTCTTCATCTGCTTCGCCACGTCCGAGGTCTTTGCCTGCCTTGTTCTCTACCTGGCCTGTTGCTTCCCGCCATTCCCTAGTGGCAGTCCGAAAGGGCTTGGAATGGTTGGAGGACCATTCAGAGACCACCATTGCGTTGGTGGTCTCAAGGAAGTGAGCAGGTCTGGTCAAGGCTCAGGGTAAGGACGTTTCACCGCAAGGGCACACATCTCATCCCGCGCTGGAGAGCGCCCCCTGGTTCTCTCTCCCATCTGCAGCGCAAGACACGGAAGACACTGTTGGAAACATCCTTGATCCAGAGTCACTTTAAAGTACAGAGAAGGGCTACCAAAATGATAAGGGGAATGGAACAGCTCCCCTATGAGGAAAGACTAAAGAGGTTAGGACTTTTCAGCTTGGAGAAGAGACGGCTGTGGGGGGATATGATAGAGGTGTTTAAAATCATGAGAGGTCTAGAACGGGTAGATGTGAATCGGTTATTTACTCTTTCGGATAGTAGAAAGACTAGGGGGCACTCCATGAAGTTAGCATGGGGCACATTAAAACTAATCGGAGAAAGTTCTTTTTTACTCAACGCACAATTAAACTCTGGAATGTGTTGCCAGAGGATGTGGTTAGTGCAGTTAGTATAGCTGTGTTTAAAAAAGGATTGGATAAGTTCTTGGAGGAGAAGTCCATTACCTGCTATTAAGTTCACTTAGAGAATAGCCACTGCCATTAGCAATGGTTACATGGAATAGACTTAGTTTTTGGGTACTTGCCAGGTTCTTGTGTCCTGGATCGGCCACTGTTGGAAGCAGGATGCTGGGCTTGATGGACCCTTGGTCTGACCCAGTATGGCATGTTCTTATGTTCTTGTGTTCTTATGTTCTTAAAGTGAGGGATGACCCATGTTTTGCTCAGTGCCTTCACTGTGGTAAGGATATAAGTACTGATTCACTCCTTTTCCAATCCACACCTAAAAAAATGTTAAACACTAACAGAACCAAAAAGACTGGCAGCTTGGAAAGAATTCTTCTTATCTTTAGTCTGTCAGAGTGCTCTTACCTCTCTGGTGTCCAGGCAGACAGTGACAAAAATATCACTAGCACTGCTATAAACTCCCCACTGTTTCCTACCCTGACCCTTCCCCAGGGAAGAGAAATATAAAAAACATCAATAGTGTCCTTCTGGCAGAGTGAGTGAGTGAGACAGAAGCAGCCCTTTACTAGTACCGATTCCTGAAGATTTTCTAACTTTTTTTTTTAAACTGAGAAGGCTTCTCCAAATGCATTCTTCTCTTCCAAGTGTAGAGAGGAAACCCAGAGCTCCTTGCAGATGCTGAGAGGTTACAGAAGGGGTGGGGGGAGGGCAGTGTCACTTGATCTCGATAGCAGCTATAGGCTAAGTAAAAGGATGTTGCACTGTTATTAGTCCTTTGTGTGGTTTCCTTGCCAACTTGTCCAACCTCAGCTCTGACAAGGCTGTGAGGTTACACAAGCAAACGTTGGTTGCTCTAGTTATCAGTTTTGTTTTTTTGTTCAGCAGTACACAGCCATACACTTCAATGAGCCCTAGACTTGAATGAGAAACAAACAAATGAGACAGACATTTTTGTCTCATTCTTGGGAACCCCTCCATTTATTTCAGGGGTTCACAAATGAAACAAAAATACACAGATTCCTTGTGTTTTTACCCAGTTCTTTCTAAAGAAAGCACATCCTTCCTGGTATCTCTTGCTGCTGTGAGATGCTGTGGGCAGAGCCCAGATGCTGATCTGGATCCGAGCATCAGGCAGTGGTGAATTTTCTGTGGCGCATCAGTCGGTGTCCCATGGCACGCTGGTTGGCAAATACTGGGGTAGATAAACTGCCCACATTCCAGCTAACTTCTCGGGTAGTTTTACTAGTGGAGTTTACCGGAATAATCAAAGCAAAACCCAATGGGTAAGTTTTGCTTTGATTTCCCCCCCTAGGAGAAATGTCCACACACATGTGTACCTGCTTTTGTTTTGTATGCAGGTGCTTGGTTCAGAGAGCCATACATGGGTAGTGTGGGAAACCGAGCAGAGTTTCCCAGGCTGGAGGCACAAAGCCACAATGGACTCCATCCTTTTCTAATGCCAGATAAAAGTTTATTCCGCTCGCAGCACTCCAACACAATAGAATGAGCTCCAACCCCGTTCCCTGGGCTTTGGGTCAGCACGGATTTACAGGAGTTGCCTCTCCTGGAGATGTAGGGGCCTTCCGAACCCACTCCGGGCTTTCCTGCCCTCCAGACTCTCCCCTGCCTCACAGGGTCCTGCCCCCCCAGAGCTTTCTCTCCCTCTGTGGGATTTAAGGCGGACCAGGCCTCTAGCCTGGTTCTGCACATACAGCAAGCAGGAAAACTCTGTTAGAGGAAGTTTTGATTATTCAAAAGAACCTATGTAAGTGTCTGCCCTGGTAATGCCTAGAAAAATGCCCAGGTAAAAGTATCTACACTACTGACATACACAGGAAAGTTTATAAGGTGGGCAATCATAGAAATAGCCATTTATGTGGGTAAACAGTATTTTACCCACACAAATGACTTGGATTGTTGTCCTCCCCATATATTATGGAGTGGAAATGCTCTTATTTGATCTTGTGTGATCTTTTATGGCGTATTGACAAGGTGAATAGGACAGGTAGATGAGACTCATGTCTCAATGTTTTGATTACGTTAGGTAAGGTATGTGGGATTATGTTATTTTTGTAGTTTGTGTATTGCTGTTGTTTGATTATTTGATGTGTTTATTTATTGTTTGATAATTGGGGGGTGTTTATACACTTTTTGCTGCCTTGGGAACAATTCACTTTAAAAAGATGGGTAACAAATCACAATCAATCAATAAATAAGAAACACAAACCTGGATCAAGAACACTGCACCCCTGAAATGTGGTAAATCAGAGCCCTGGATGAAAAACACTGCACCCCTCAAATCTGAGAAATTAGGGACCAGAATAAAGAATGCTACACCCCTCAAATCGGAGAAATCAGGGCTCAGGATACTCCTCAAACCTGAGAAATCAAAGTCCTGGATAAAGAACACTAAACCCCTCAAATCTTAGAAATCAGGGCCTAGGATAAAGAATACTACATCCCTCAAATCTGAGACCAGGGGCAGGGATATAGAACACTACATCATTAAATCATAGAAATCAGGGCCTAGGATAAAGAATACTACATCCCTCAAATCTGAGAAATCAAGGACTCAAATCTGAGAAATCCCTCAAATCTGAGAAATCAAGGACTGGGATAAAGAACCCGACACCCCTCAAATCTGAGAAATCAGGGACCTGGATAAAGAACACCACACCCCTCAAATCTGAGAAATCAGAGACCAAAATTAAGAAAACTTCCACCCCTCAAATCTGAGAAATCAGGGACTGGGATAAAGAACACTACTCCCCTCAAATCTGAGAAATCAGGGTCCGGGATAAAAAACACCACACCCCTCAAATCTGAGAAATCAGGGACCTGGATAAAGAACACTACACCCCTCAAATCTGAGAAATCAGAGACCAAAATTAAGAAAACTACCACCCCTCAAATCTGAGAAATCAAGGACTGGGATAAAGAACCTGACACCCCTCAAATCTGAGAAATGAGGGATCAGGATAAAAAAACACTACACCCCTCAAATCTGAGAAATCAGGGTCCGGGATAAAAAACACTACACTCCTCAAATCTGAGAAATCAGGACCTGGATAAAGAACAATACACCCCTCAAATCTGAGAAATCAGAGACCAAAATTAAGAAAACTACCACCCCTAAAATCTGAGATCAGGGCAGGGATAAAGAACACTGCATCCTTAAATCTGAGAAATCAGGGACCGGGATAAAAATACACTACACCCCTCAAATCTGAGAAATCAGGGACTGGGATAAAGAACACTACTCCCCTCAAATCTGAGAAATCAGGGACCGGGATAAAGAACACTACTCCCCTCAAATCTGAGAAATCAGGGACCGGGATAAAGAACACTATTTCCCTCAAATCTGAGAAATCAGGGACCGGGATAAAGAACACTATTTCCCTCAAATCTGAGAAATCAGGGACCGGATAAAGAACACTACACCCCTCAAATCTGAGAACTCAGGGACTGGGATAAAGAACACTACTCCCCTCAAATCTGAGAACTCAGGGACTGGGATAAAGAACACTACTCCCCTCAAATCTGAGAAATCAGGGACCGGATAAAGAACACTACACTCCTCAAATCTGAGTAATCAGGACCTGGATAAAGAACAATACACCCCTCAAATCTGAGAAAACAGAGACCAAAATTAAGAAAACTACCACCCCTAAAATCTGAGATCAGGGCAGGGATAAAGAACACTGCATCCTTAAATCTGAGAAATCAGGGACCGGGATAAAAATACACTACACTCCTCAAATCTGAGAAATCAGGGTCCGGGATAAAAAACACTACACTCCTCAAATCTGAGAAATCAGAGACCAAAATTGGGGGTTTTTATACACTTTTTGCTGCCTTGGGAACAATTCACTGAGAAATCAGAGACCAAAATTGGGGGTGTTTATACACTTTTTGCTGCCTTGGGAACAATTCACTTTAAAAAGGTGGGTAACAAATCACAATCAATCAATAAATAAGAAACACAGACCTGGATCAAAAACACTGCACCCCTGAAATGTGGTAAATCAGAGCCCTGGATGAAAAACACTGCACCCCTCAAATCTGAGAAATTAGGGACCAGAATAAAGAATGCTACACCCCTCAAATCGGAGAAATCAGGGCTCAGGATAAAGAATACTACACCCCTCAAATCTGAGAAATCAGAGACCAAAATTAAGAAAACTACCACCCCTCAAATCTGAGAAATCAAGGACTGGGATAAAGAACCTGACACCCCTCAAATCTGAGAAATCAGAGACCAAAATTAAGAAAACTACCACCCCTAAAATCTGAGATCAGGGCAGGGATAAAGAACACTGCATCCTTAAATCTGAGAAATCAGGGACCGGGATAAAAATACACTACACCCCTCAAATCTGAGAAATCAGGGACTGGGATAAAGAACACTACTCCCCTCAAATCTGAGAAATCAGGGTCCGGGATAAAAAACACCACACCCCTCAAATCTGAGAAATCAGGGACCTGGATAAAGAACACTACACCCCTCAAATCTGAGAAATCAGACCAAAATTAAGAAAACTACCACCCCTCAAATCTGAGAAATCAAGGACTGGGATAAAGAACCTGACACCCCTCAAATCTGAGAAATGAGGGATCAGGATAAAAAACACTACACCCCTCAAATCTGAGAAATCAGGGTCCGGGATAAAAAACACTACACTCCTCAAATCTGAGAAATCAGGACCTGGATAAAGAACAATACACCCCTCAAATCTGAGAAATCAGAGACCAAAATTAAGAAAACTACCACCCCTAAAATCTGAGATCAGGGCAGGGATAAAGAACACTGCATCCTTAAATCTGAGAAATCAGGGACCGGGATAAAAATACACTACACCCCTCAAATCTGAGAAATCAGGGACTGGGATAAAGAAAGAACACTACTCCCCTCAAATCTGAGAAATCAGGGACCGGGATAAAGAACACTACTCCCCTCAAATCTGAGAAATCAGGGACCGGGATAAAGAACACTATTTCCCTCAAATCTGAGAAATCAGGGACCGGGATAAAGAACACTATTTCCCTCAAATCTGAGAAATCAGGGACCGGATAAAGAACACTACACCCCTCAAATCTGAGAACTCAGGGACTGGGATAAAGAACACTACTCCCCTCAAATCTGAGAACTCAGGGACTGGGATAAAGAACACTACTCCCCTCAAATCTGAGAAATCAGGGACCGGATAAAGAACACTACTCCCCTCAAATCTGAGAAATCAGGGACTGGGATAAAGAACACTACACCCCTCAAATCTGAGAAATCAGGGACCGGGATAAAGAACACTACTCCCTTCAAATCTGAGAAATCAGGGACCGGGGTAAAGAACACTACTCCCCTCAAATCTGAGAAATCAGGGACCGGGATAAAGAACACTACTCCCCTCAAATCTGAGAAATCAGGGACCGGATAAAGAACACTACTCCCCTCAAATCTGAGAAATCAGGGACCGGATAAAGAACACTATTTCCCTCAAATCTTAGAAATCAGGGACCGGGATAAAGAACACTATTTCAATCAAATCTTAGAAATCAGGGACCGGGATAAAGAACACTACACCCCTGAAATCTGAGAAATCAGGAACCGGATAAAGAACACTATTTCCCTCAAATCTTAGAAATCAGGGACCGGGATAAAGAACACTACTCCCCTCAAATCTGAGAAATCAGGGACCGGATAAAGAACACTACTCCCCTCAAATCTGAGAAATCAGGGACCGGATAAAGAACACTATTTCCCTCAAATCTTAGAAACCAGGGACCGGATAAAGAACACTACTTCCCTCAAATCTGAGAAATCAGGGACCGGATAAAGAACACTATTTCCCTCAAATCTTAGAAATCAGGGACCGGGATAAAGAACACTACACCCCTCAAATCTGAGAAATCAGGGACTGGGATAAAGAGCACTATTTCCCTCAAATCTGAGAAATCAAGGATCGGAATAAAGAATACTACACCCCTCAAATCTGAGAAATCAGACACCAAAGTTAAGATCAGTATCACCACCTAAATCTGAGAAAACAGGGACCCGGATAAATCACGGTCTACAACCTTCAAATGTGGGTAATCAGGGACCGGGATAAAGAACACTACACCACTCTGAGGGTGACTGAGCAAATGACCAGGGCTGGAGCAGAAAACCACATTGACTTCAGCCTTTTCAAATGCAATTTCAAGTTTTATTCTCATACTCAATGCTAGATTGCCTTACCTCAGTACAGTGTACCTGCAATCTTCAGAGATTGTCAGGAGCTCCTTGTTTCTGGAAACATGGGGGCCTCCAGATCCCATCTGGGCTCACACTCTTATCCTGTGCCAGCCTGGTCCAACTTAAATGATAAAGGGGATGGAACGGCTGCCCTAAGGGGAAACGTTAAAGAGATTAGGGCTGTTCAGCTTGGAGAAGAGGTGACTTAGGGGGATATGATAGAGGTCTACAAAATCATGATAAGACTTGAACAGTTAATGTGAATCTGTTATTTACTTTTTCGGATAATACAAGTATTAGGGGTAACTATGAATTGAGGATGTAGCACATTTAAACAATTTGGAGAAAATTCATTTTCACTCCACAATCAAGATTTCAAATTCATTGCCTCTGTGCTGCTGATTCCTTCTGCTTATATGGCCAGATGAGGTCTCACTAATGTTCCTTATAGAAGCATTATTAGCTCCTTTTATTTTCTACCTGCAAGACCTCCTCCTATGCGCTCTATCATTCTTTGGCTCTCATCACCGGTGTGCATAACCTTTTGAGACCACCTAGGCACTCGTCCGATGCCCAGGCTTATCCATGTACGTCATGTGTCTTCCCTCGTGATAGAGCCTCGCACAGTGATATTGTATGGGGGCTAGAACGGAAGGTGATATTTGATAAGATGATGCTGAGATCAGCCACAGGGTTCACATTCCAGAGCTAGTGAATCAAACAGAAGAAACCTAGCAAAGCCAGTGGCAGCTAAGATTTAATGCAAAAAGGTGCAGAGTCGTGAATGTGCAGTGCGGAAACCCAGGAGGCAGGAGGGTAAGTACATGATGGGGGCTGTCGATGCAATAATCATCAAAAGACTCCAGATTAATCCTGTCTAATGTCCTCAGTGCTGTCAGACACTGTATTAAAACAGCAGGAAAACCAGTGGTATGCTAGAGTGCACTGAAAGTTATAAGCAGCATGAAAAAGGAGATGTAATACATCTTGTATAAGTCACTGATGAGACCTCATCTGGAACAGTGTGCAGTTCTGGAGGCCACATCACCCAAAGGATACAGACACAATCTTTATGCTATTTGTGCTGACAGAGGCCAGAGACGGTCTAGGCACATTGCATGAGTTTGCCTCTAGCACCCAGATGCGGTTCCCCCAGTTCAATGTCTCCCAAGGTCAGTCCAAGGACCTCCAACAGATCCTGATTTAGGATATCCACAATGAATTTTTATGATACTTTTTATATGCATTTGCTTAGTAAGCAGATTAATTTGTTTATTTTGGTACACCCTGAAAAGCAGACCTGTTGGGGAACCCAGAGGACAGGATTTGGGAAACTTTGCTCTAGATCAGTGGTTCTCAACCTTTTTTCGGCCGGAACACACCTGACAGATGGTTCTCACATGTGTGACATACTGATCATGTGACCGTCATGGGGCTATATGTAAACATACACCCTGCATCCACGGGAACCCCCTCGACCCCCAACAGTGGGTCAGAACAGAACTAGGTCATTACCCATACAACTCACCATACAAAAAAGATATTCTGGTTCTGATGTCATCTCAGTAAAAGCAAAACAAACTCCCTTTACTATTTATTTATTTATTTATTTATTTTTATTTTTTCTATACCGATGTTCCTGTATACAATACATATCGCACCGGTTTACTACCAGGCAAAATAGCCTTCCTTATGAAAAGACAGTAATTTACCACTAATGCATGTCCTATTAAGAAAACACAACAAATAAGATTGATACAATTGCCTACATGCTAGTTAAATACCTCACCTCGGTCACACACACAGAACTGACCTTCACCAAGTTCAGAAAGACTACACATTATAAATATGGAGACAGAAACTGGAATGGAAAACCAAAACAGCCACTCTGCATGCAGTGAAATGGAAACAAATATAGCACCTAACACAGTCCCAGGATCTGCAGTAATGCACACAAACTAATCTGCACAAAGTTACACCTGCATTATAGCATGCACTCTAACAGTAACAACCCTATCTATGAAAAGGCAACACTACAAATATTAAAGCAGGCCCTAAACACCAATGTACTTCCTATTAGGAAAACAAAATAAGCCAAGCTGCTATAGAGTCCCACACAGAAATAATTGTAAAACTGTACAAATAAATGTTTCAAAACAGCTGATGAACAGAATAACATCCAATAATTAAAAACTCATAAAATGTATTTAAAAATTGTCCAAATACCAATTAAATATTTCAAAACAGACAGATTATATAATACTCAATAATTAAAATGGCAGTCAATCAAGAAAAATAAACTTAAAAAGCCACCTTTACTTACCCTCTCCAGCAACTCTCCTACTCCTTTCTCTTGCAGGCCAAAAGCACTCACCAGAAGCAGCAAGGGCTGCTGAAGCTCTGTCCTCACAGGCCTCTTCCTTAGGGCCCACAACCAGACACTCACACACACACACACACACACAATTAGACCCACGACCAGTCTCGGTGTCTCTCTCACATCAGTCATCTTCCTGACCAGTCTCTCTCTCTCACCCAGAAACACATCACCTCCCAGACCAGTCTCTCTCTCAATCACATACATGCTCTCTCTTATAAAGAAGCTCAAAATCACACACAAATGCTCTCGCACCCATTTACACCCACACACACCAGCACACACCCATTCACACCCACACACACCAGCACACACCCATTCACACCCACACATATCAGCACGTACCCACTCACACCAGCACACACCACAGGCACCTGTTCATTCCCATACACACCAGCTCTCACCCAGGCTCCCATTCACACCCACACTTATCACTCCTCACCCAGGCTCCCATTCACACCCTCACTTATCACTCCTCACCCAGGCTCCCATTCACACCCACACATATCACTCCTCACCCAGGCACCCATTCACATCCACACACACCAGCACACACCCACTCACACCAGCCCTCACCCAGGCACCCATTCACACTCACACACACCAGCCCTCATCCAGGCACCATTACACACCCACACACACCAGCCCTCACCCAGGCTCCCATTCACACCCACACCCAGGCTCCCATTCTCACATGCATGCACTGGGCCTCACCGCCAAACCGCTCCAGTTCCTCCGCAGCTTTACTCCAGTGGGACTTCTTTTTTGCCAGCATGGGGATGGGCTTCCGTGGCAGCCTTGCTTGGCCAGGGTCAGGCTTCCTCTTCGCCACCACGGGGATGGGATCCCATGGCAGCCTTGATTCGTTGGGGTCGAGTTTCTTCTTTGCCACCATTGGGATGAGCTCCCGTTGCAGCCTTGCTTCATCAGGTCGGGCTTCTTCAACGCCACAGGGATGAGCTCCCATGGCGGCCTCGCTTCGACACTGCCACTCCTCCCAACCCCCCACCCCAGCCTATGCTTTGTCCCTTCTTCCTGCCTCACTGGCCAATCAGAGGCTTCCTCCCTTCTTCCTACTCCCACTGGCAGGAAGAATAGAGGAGGCTTGCCATTGGCCCATGGGGGCAGGGAAGCGCAACTGGGGCAGTGGGACACACCAGTTGAAAATCGCTGCTCTAGATCATGGTGTAAGCACGATGGATAAGGCAGTATCTGAGAATAAAGAAACAGTGATTACCTGGGAAGGGAGGAGTGGAGGGTGATGTCAATGCCTGTGCTGAAAGGCCCACGAACAGCTCTTGTTTTCAAAATATCTCCAACGAGGGTCCATCAGCGAGGCTTGCATTAATTTAGAAAAGAAACCTGTATGTTCGCTTACTGGAGTCATCTTGAATTCCAGACCTGTTTGAGACCCTCGGGGACCAGAGATGAGAACCTCTGACTTATTATTTATTTATTTATTTATTTATTTATAGATTTTTCTATACCGGGGTACGTAAATAACATCACCTCGGTTTACATTCAAACAGTAATTCAGCATTGCGCTTTACAATATAACAAGGTAACTAAACGAAAACAATACAGTATATAACTTTGTATTAATAGAATATCAGCAATATATGAGAGATTGTGGCAGTTAGGAAGAGTAGTTGAGGATTCAGATCATTGATAGTAGGCTTTTTTAAATAGCCAGGTT
Organism: Rhinatrema bivittatum; assembly: GCF_901001135.1. Taxonomy (NCBI): domain Eukaryota; kingdom Metazoa; phylum Chordata; class Amphibia; order Gymnophiona; family Rhinatrematidae; genus Rhinatrema; species Rhinatrema bivittatum. The sequence goes on from NC_042615.1 coordinate 822,782,142, forward strand.
TTAAGGTTTTGTTTAAATTTTTTGTGACAGAGTTCCTGGCGTAATTCAGAGGGCATGGTGTTCCATATTGTTGATCCAGCAATGATGAAAGATCGTTCTTTTGTACTAGAGAGTTTAGTCAGATTGGGTGCTGGGATATTTAGTTTGGCTAAATTCTGGAATCTCGTTGGGCGGGAAGACGTTTTGAATTGTAGTTGATCTGTGAACCAGAGCATTTCTCTGTTTTGAATGGCTTTGTGTATCAGCGACATAGATTTATAAATTATCCTGTAAGCCACGGGTAGCCAGTGCAAAGACTGAAGAGCTGGAGTGATGTGATCATGACGGCTTGTGTCGGTGATAATGCGGGCAGCTGCATTTTGCAGCATTTGCAAAGGTTGAATGGTGGCTTTGGGTAGACCCAGTAACAGAGCATTGCAGTAATCAATCTTTGATAAAATAGTTGCTTGTAAACCTGTGCGGAAATCATATTGGTATAATAGAGATTTAATACGTTTAAGCGTGTATAGCTTAAAGAAACCATTTTTTACCGTATCCGCGATGAATTTTTTAAACGTGAGATTGCTGTCAATGATGATACCAAGGCTGCGTACTTGTTGTGAAATAGTGGAGTTGTTTTGAGAAATATCAGAGTTGATCAGTATTGTATTTTTTGGAGGTGAAATTATGATAAGTTCAGTTTTATTGGTATTTATAGCCAATTGGTTGTCTGTGAGGATTGTTTTAATTTCTAATAAAGCTACCTTCCAGGTACTCAGTGCATTTGTGATTGTGCTGGTTATAGGTATGAGTATTTGAACATCATCTGCGTAGATGAAGTGTTGAAGACCCAATTTAGAGAGTAACCGGCATAGCAGTGTAAGGTAAACATTGAACAATGTGGAGGAGAGAGAAGATCCTTGGGGGACTCCTTGAGAGAGGTTTCTTGGCTTGGATTCACTTCGTCCACATCTAACGCTGTATGTTCTATTGCTCAGGAATGACTGAAACCATAGTAAAGCCGATCCCGAGATACCTATTTCAGATAGACGGGTAATAAGAGTGTTGTGGTTTACCGTGTCGAAAGCAGCTGATATATCAAGAAGGGTGATGAGGTATGATTTGCCAGCATCTAAAGCTTTTAGTAGCACCTCAGAAAGTGATATCAAAAGAGTTTCCGTGCTGTGGTACTTTCTGAACCCATATTGGGATGGAAAGAGTGTTTGATGATCATCTAAATAATCAGTTAGTTGTTTGTTGATGACTTGTATTCAGTGTCCAGAGAGGAGTGGAAAATCTCTGTGGTCATTCACATCCTCTCATGCTATAGCACTTCACACCACGGGAGAGCTGGGGGCTCGGCTCTTGTGGTCTCCTGCAGTTTATTTTTACCCTGCTCGTTTCTGCCTTATGAGTATTAATTTTCCATTGCAGTAATGCTTATTATATTTCAGAAAACCTCTGCGGGCCAGGCGTACAGGCAGACTGATAGAAGATGCACTCACAGCTTCAGTAGAGGGAGATGCCTCGGCTGGAACTTGCGTCTGTTTTAATCCTTTACAATCAGCTGAAAGTGTCTCTCACTGCTTTGCGTAGCTTTCAGTCTCACATGCACATTTCAGTTGCACTAAACTTCGGGAAGATGAGCCCTGGCTGTGTTAAATTGTATTATGCATATTTACCTTGTTTGCAGTCCATTGTATTGCTGCAGTATTTAGCGATGCACTGAACCTGTAAAAGAAACAACCAATCGGTAGCCTCTGTGAGAATGCTAAGTCTCGTAAAGCCCTGTGGTGAGATCCCTGGTGGCTGGGTCCAGTCACTAAAAGGACGTGTGAAATAGTCCCTAAAAGATATCCAGGGATTACTCCCAGAGAAAGAACCCCAGGATTGAGTGTGAACATTAATATGTGCCAGGTGAAAGCCTGATAGATCCCTGTCCTGGCCTGGAAGAGTTAAGGAATCCCGTTTCTGGCTGCATCAGCACAGCTGTGCAGGGCCCGGTTCGAAGGCTAGAACGGTACATCAGTTGCTTGAAGCAAGGTTATTTCCACATTAACAGTGTATGCCCGGTTTGAATAATTTGAAATGATGCTTGCTTAATCATTAAGAGTTTAGAGCATTTCCTGAGTTTGGGTTCCCTCCTGACGCAGTTCCTATGAAACACGACCCGTGTCAGGGGACCTTCTACCCTTGTCAAACGTTTGGGCTTTATGCTGATATCTTTTCGATCTTCTTAAATAAAGCGGTTATGAATGATGATTTGATCCTTCCACACATTCTGTTGCTCATCGCTTTGGTGGCGACATCCTTTAGTAACACATAGTGGCATAGGAAACGATGGTAGAAACAGAGCATCATGCTGGCCCATCATGTCTGCCCAGTTATTCTGTCCACACTAAGGCTACATCCCAGCTGCCAGCCACAGTGTGACCACCTGCAAGAGTTCTCCTTGCTCGGGACAATTTTATGTCTTCCTCATTTGCACTTCATCATCTGAAGCAGAGGTGCATGTAAGATTCCCACTTAGTTCCTCCCAGCACTCGCCTAAACACAGGAGTCTGTAATAATCGAAACAGCAGCGACAGTAGCTTGGCCATTGCCCGACCGGGTGGTCTCCTAGGTCTCCTGTGGGCCTGCCAGAAAGACCCGGCTATGCGAGCGTCTGCATTTTCACTGGGAAGTTTTTGTTATCGCAGAACGTGAAGACTGCAAAGCCCCAGCTGCTAGCTTGATTCTAACATCAATGAAAATCAAGCCTGGCACTGCGAGAACAGAGGGATAACCAGAAGGCTAGCTCTTCCGGAAATCCTGAGTAGCCTCTGCTGAAGTAGCTCACTCCTCACTCCAGCACCATCACTGCATGGAACAAGGTCCACTGGCACAGCTTTAGCTGACACACAAGATAAGCTGAACTAGCAGATGATTTATTTATTTATTTATTTAACATTTTTCTATACCGACCTTCAAGGAAGAATACCATATCAGGTCAGTTTACATCGAACAGGGGATAGATACATATAACATAGTAACAACTCTTTATAATCAGAGGAAGCAAAAAAGTAAAAAAGTACCAAAGTGAAAAAGTAAAAGTTACATAAAACAAGGACCATGAACTTGGAATCTGAGTCAGCTGGAAGAAGAAAGGCCCTAAGGGGGCAAATAAATTAATTACAGTGATTCATGTCCGAGTCTGGTCTAGAGCCAGTTCACTTATTAGTGTAGATAACTAGTGAATGAGGAGAATATTGGGGGAGCGAAGTTCCATTTTCATGAGCGGATTGGTTAACTAGTGAGAGTCTGATAATGATGAAGTACTCCCTTCCAGCAGCATATCTGGCAGAAACTGAACTTTATCAACAGTCGTTCTGTAAGTCACAATTCAAAATTAAGGCGCAAAGAACCTTAAGGGGAGGGCAGCGGGCCTCACTGCTCCCTGTGGCGAGCACTTTTCATTGAATTGATGAAGTGTAAATAAATCAGGCCCTGTTTCTAACGATGTGGACTGTGAAGCCTGCTTCTTGGAGTATTCCGGCAGCCGAGCATCCTGCAGAGTCTGCTAAGGAGAATATCTCCTTGCTCGGAGGAGCCGGCTGAGATCAAGTTCCAGATGCACCGACCTAGCAGTCGGAAAACCCCCGAGCCATTCAGCAGGCTACAGACGGATCTCTGCGTATTCTGCATACCTTGAACAAGGTTTCCCTCCCCATGTGTGGGTAAGTGTATCCGTAAAAGGAAACAGGAAAGAGAAAAAGAGTAAACGAGAATATGGAAGAGAAAAAGAAGAGGTGGAGAAGGATGAAGGATTTAAGAAGGAAAAGGAGGGAAAGAGAATGAAAGTGACATTATAAAAGTCAGATCTTTTGGAAACCTTTGGTATACTTTATGGCCAATATTCAAAGAAAGCTGACAGCTGACCTAGGCAGCTAAGTTTTGGCTGAAAATTCACCTAACCTTTAGATGTCTATAAATGAGGCTCCTAAATTGAGGTCTGCTATTGGGAAGGTGAATTTTCAAAGCTGTTCCAGTTTTTGGGGGTTTTTTTTAACCTGCAGAATTGGGTATTGGAAAATTGCCTGCCCTGGGTGCGGTTCCCTTACCCGTTTATTCTCACCATGCCTGAGGGATCTTATTTTGAAAATTGGTGTTAAAGTACCTGTGCAATAAGCTGGGCAGTATGAAAATTGCCCTTTACTTGCCCACTTAACGTGTTATCCACTAGAAGCAAGCACTTTTCAGGCTAGCAGGCAAGAAATGTTCCCAATAAATAAATACATAAATACATAAATAAGTAGATGAGTATAGGCAGCAAACCCAGCGCTGAAAATAAGAGCTAAGGGGCCTTACCTAAGTCCCACAAGCTGACCCCACTCCTGGCCCAGCCTACGTTTTGGGCACCTAAAGTTCATTTAATTCAATTCATTTCTTTAAATTTGAAGAGAGCTTACCTACTGCCAATGACACCCAGGCGGTTTACAATTAAAGCACACGGAGAACACCTTACAGAACATCAACATGTAACGTTTAAAACAAAACACTAAAAAGAGTCAATACAAGAAGGTTAGGACTTTTGGCCCAGCCTTACTGTTCTTATCGTTAAATAGTTGATTCTTTTTTTGCCCTGATTTATTCTGCTGTCCCTTACAGCCACAAAAGTGGTGTTTCCCTTTCATCTGTCATTCTCCTCCACTCCTGAGAAGAGTCGTGAGTCGCGGGTAAGTTAGTTACTCCCGGAGGTCCTTGGGGGTCTGCAGTCCAGATGGCTGGAGTAAATGAACATCGACGTCAGCCTTACCTGCTTCAAAGGTAGCCGCAGCTCTTGCTAAGATGACCTTCGGACAGTGCCTCCCAACCTTTCCAAGCCCTGGGAATGCTTACATTAACAAAAATGTCCTGTGGCGCCTCCATAGGGCAGGCCATGTGGACAAGGTGAGAGCTCGTAGGATCAAAAGCACAAACTAGAAACATAAGTAAATATTTTTAATGGCATTAAAAATGCCTCAAGCCAGAGAATAGATAAAGCAGATAGGGAAGGGACCCAAGAGTAACCATTTCACCTATCTGTCTCGTAGCCCAATGTACTACTTTCTATAATGACTTCAACAAGAGCAGGAATACTGTATCTCATGTAAACAGACGGCATCACGTTTCCCTTCTCACTGACACTTCCAGCATCTCGAAAATGCAAGTGCAAGCACAGAATGGGCCATTAATCATTTCCATTTAGTAAAAAACCGACATTTCATTCTTGCACCAGTCTACATGGATTTATCATCTCGCCTGTGGAATTCATAATAAATAATACCGTTACGGGGTGCTGGTTTGCTGTATTTCATATTTCATGAAGTGAGCAATGCGTGAGTGAAGCTTCTATCTGAAGGCTGAATCAGAAAGCGACAAACATGGCCCAGTAGCACTGGAGGTTTGTCCTGACAGACATGCCTTTAACAGTATACGCCAACCAGTGCTTTTCCCTTCTCAGACATCCCTCAGTGGTCTGAAGCGTTAGGAATGCTGCCGGTGAGTTACCAAGTTCGTATGGACTGGTTCAAGAACATTAGGTAGTTTAGGATAGGGCATGGGCAGTCCCTCGTGTGCTACAAGAAAGAATGAACAAATCAAGTTGTGAGAGGGATGTCTTGTCATCACCTGCTTTTACGATTTGGATGTGGCCTCCTTACCATAAGGATATCCTGTACGGAGAGTCAACACCTTGCCAGGCAGACTAAATAGACCTTTACTCTGTAACTACTTGACCTGGCGATTCAATATCTTCAGTTCAGGTCTCAAATTGTCATTTCTTTTTGTTTTTCGTTTGCTTATTCATTTCCCATTAAAGTCAACGGGGGAAGGAATACATCCTATTGTGAGCTCTAGCAGTTGGGTTTTCTATCCAAGTTTAATGAGACTTGTGGGCACGCATCAGCAGTAGAGGGAAGAGTACTCCATGACGGCAAAAGCACTGCAAAGTGACTCCAAGAATGGCCTGAATAGCCCAAGGCACCAAAACAGAAGGAAAACAGCCCCAAAATAGGCATCAACATCTCAAGGCACCGTGGGCCCGATGCAAAAAAAAAAAAATACGCTGAAAGCGGGCACTGAGTGTTCAGCACCCGCTTTCCTTATGCGCGCACAGGCACCTCTCCTGGGGGTGCAATGCAATATTTAAATTAGGGGTCACGTGATCAAGGAGGCGCTAGGGACGATTGCGTGCCCCTAGCGCCTCCTTGGCAGCGGGCACCCAGGAGAGGTCGGCTGTCCATGGGTTAAGAAAACAGATGCTGGATTTATCGGCGCCTGTTTTCCTAACCAACACACAACCACGGGTTCGGAAACGGACGTTGGTTAACTGAGCATCCGTTTCCCTAACCTGATCGCCAGCACTCTTTTTTTATTTTCTAATTTTTTTTAAATCTTTTAAACTTTTCGTTCCTCCAACTTAATGCCACCACAATATTAAATCAGAGAATGTACAGAAAAACAGGATTTTCCGCTTTTCTGTGCAACCTATTAGGGTGCTCAGACATTAATGCCTGCTCTGGGCAGACGTTAATTCTGTGCGTAAAAATTTGTGGATTAGACAGTCATTCTTTGCATGTGGGGTGGCTAATAGCCTCATCAACTTGCAAAAACGCGTGTCCGACCATGAGTTGAATAGTGCGCTCAGCTGAGTGCACTGTTGTGCATTGGCCCCTGTGAGAGAGATAAAGCAGCACCAGAAGTGGCAAGAGAACCCAAGGCAACAAAAGAGGCACCAAGAACAACTGGCATGAACAGCCCAAGACAAATTTCATTTTCACGTTACCCATAATGAAATATTTGCATACACTTTGATAGAAAAATGGAGTTAATTTGTAAATTTTGCTATTCTGAGAACCAGACATTTTGTGGCCATGGGCTGCTTAATTAAAAGCAGTTATAAAGCAGACACATCCAGATCTGAGGGTATTGCAGGACTTGAGGTTTTTCATGACACTGCTCATTCGGACCGTTCATTGGTGCTTTCTTTCCTTCTTGATCTCGTTGCATAGTTCATCAGACTTCCTGTCCACCTCCAAAGTATTTTTACCTCACCCAAAGAACTGGTTGCAGATCGAGAGGCAAACACAATGGCTGAAGCGGTGACTTACTCTGAAATAAGATTAGAAACGGACCATTCAAAGAATTCCAAACCCTCACAAACTGACTCAACAGGTAAATGAGCTCAAACGCTGGTTTGGTATTCATAGGACAGATGGATTTCTAAGTCCCAGGCACGGTTCATGTTTCTAATCTGTGAATAATTGCATGGAAGGTTCTTCAGTGCTGCAGGAGGACATGCAGGTCACCTACGCTGCCCTAAGGGTCACAGAGGCACCGAGGGAGAAAATCAACCCAGAATCTCCAAGGACTGGAAGAAACCAGCAAGGTAAATTTCAGAAGCTTAGCAATGCTTTAAACTATTTATCTTTGATGGAAAGTTTGCTTTGAAATATAGTGAGAACCCCTTATAGTTAATTTCTTTATTTCATTAAGGAACATGTAAATTGCATCAAAAGATACCACTTTCTTCATTAATCTGTGACTGAAGCATAAGCAACATTGACAAGCAAAACATTCAGGCAATAACACACAAAGACATTTCTACAGTATCTCACCCTTTCACAGAGTGCAGGGAATAAAGACCATCCCCAGGCATTTCTATCCCTTCTATCTCACTGCATCACACACTGCAGGGAATAAAGACCATCCCCAGGGACTTATATCCCTTCTATCTCACAGTATCACACACTGCAGGGAATAAAGATCACCCCCGGATATTTCTATCCCTTCTATCTCATTGTATCACATGGTGCAGGGAATAAAGACCATCCCCAGGCATTTCTATCCCTTCTATCTCACTGTATCACACACTGCAGGGAATAAAGACCATCCCCAGGCATTTCTATCCCTTCTATCTCACTGCATCACACACTGCAGGGAATAAAGACCATCCCCAGGGACTTATATCCCTTCTATCTCACAGTATCACACACTGCAGGGAATAAAGATCACCCCCGGATATTTCTATCCCTTCTATCTCATTGTATCACATGGTGCAGGGAATAAAGACCATCCCCAGGCGTTTCTATCCCTTCTATCTCACTGCATCACACACTGCAGGGAATAAAGATCACCCCCGGACATTTCTATCCCTTCTATCTCATTGTATCACATGGTACAGGAAATAAAGACCATCCCCAGGCATTTCTATTCCTTCTATCTCACTGTCTCACACACTGCAGGGAATAAAGACCATCCCCGGGCATTTCTATCCCTTCTATCTCACTGTATCACACACTGCAGGGAATAAAGACCATCCCCAGGCGTTTCTATCCCTTCTATCTCACTGCATCACACACTGCAGGGAATAAAGATCACCCCCGGACATTTCTATCCCTTCTATCTCATTGTATCACATGGTACAGGAAATAAAGACCATCCCCAAGCATTTCTATTCCTTCTATCTCACTGTATCACACACTGCAGGGAGTAAAGACCATCTCTGGACATTTCTATCTCACTGTATCACAGGCTGCAGGGAATAAAGACCATCCCCAGGCGTTTCTATCCCTTCCATCTCACTGTATCACACACTGCAGGGAATAAAGATCATCCCCAGCATTTCTATCCCTGTCAACTCACTGTATCACACACTGCAGGGAATAAAGACCATCCCCAGGCATTTCTATCCCTTCAATCTCACTGTATCACACACTGCAGGGAATAAAGACCATCCCCGGGCATTTCTATCCCTTCTATCTCACTGTATCACACACTGCAGGGAATAAACATCATCCCCAGGCATTTCTATCCCTTCTATCTCACTGCATCTATGTCACTGTATCTACCCCTTCTATCTCACTGTATCACACACTGCAGGGAATAAAGATCAACCCCAGGCATTTATATCCCTTCTGTCTCACTGCATCACACACTGCAGGGAATAAAGACCATCCCCAGGCATTTTTATCCCTTCTATCTCACTGTATCACACACTGCAGGGAATAAAGATCATCCCCAGGCATTTCTATCCCTTCTATCTCACTGCATCACACACTGCAGGGAATAAAGACCATCCCCAGGCATTTTTATCCCTTCTATCTCACTGTATCACACACTGCAGGGAATAAAGATCATCCCCGGGCATTTCTATCCCTTCTATCTCACTGTATCACACACTGCAGGGAATAAAGACCATCCCCAGGCATTTCTATCCCTTCTATCTCACTGTATCAGACACTGCAGGAATAAAGATCATCCTCAGGCATTTCTCTGCCTTCTATCCCACTGTTTCACATGGTGCAGGGAAGAGAGAGACCATCCCTAGTGTTTCTATATCTTTTCTGTCAGTGTATCACATTATGTAGGGAATAAAAAGCATCCCCAGGTGTTTTGTTTACAGCATTTATTTATTTTATTTATTTAGTGATTTTTTATATACCGCGGCACGTTAAAAACATCACCTCGGTTTACAATGAACAATAAATCAGCAACAGGCTTTACAATTAAATGAAATTAAGAGGAGACATTATAAATACCACATAAAACAAAACTATTAAACCAATGATAATCATATTCTACAGTTGAGGCATGCCTAATAAGGAAGGGAGATCAGAAACAGGTAAAATAAAAAATGTATTCCTTATGTTATTAGGTTTCAGGTAAGAACTGTATGGTTTTGACTTTATTAATAATCTTGTCAGAGTGCTAGTATTGTTATTGAGTCTGAGCTAGCGACAGAACAGAACTAAGTAATCTCAAAGCTCATGTACAATGTTTTTGGATAATTGTGCAGTATAGTATTTGAGGAGGCTTCTCTTAGAGTTATGTATGACCCGAAGACCCCTCCCTCTATCAGGAAGTATATTTTCTATATCAGGGCTTTGTTCCACTATCACTAAGGATCACTCTCCAAGGCTAACACCTCCAGGTGATACATGGATTGTCTCAAAAGAGAGCAAAGGAATAACAGGGGGTAGCCAATACTCAAACCCAGGGTCCCTCCATTCAATCAGAGCACTGGGATTGATAGGCAAAAATAAAGCTGGAGTCCAAGTTGGCATTCAAATCAAAGTCTTTACTGAAAATTAAATAAAACAGTCCTATCCAGTTTTCCAAACATCAAAAACAGCATAAACAAGATTACAGCTATGAAGATACCAGATAGTTTGTCCATGCTAGGTGTTACTTCTCTCTAGGCTTTCTTGCACCATTATCCATAGGAAAGAACTCTCCTGCTTGGAGGGTTGGGAAGCTGGAATAGGGTCCCGGCCCGTATCTAGAAAAAGGTAGTAAAATATCCCCAAGCACAAAAACTGGAAAATCACAACTACTACATACAAAAACATAAAGCAAATACCACCATGGATCAAAAACTCTCAACTTGAATCCAAATGAAAATTTGTTCAGTTGTCTCTAATACAAGAGTACAACTTAATTATTGATTTATTTATTTAAAAATATATATTAATCACCTTTCCTACATCCAGGGTGGGTAATAAATAAGAAACCACACATAATAAGATTACATAAAATTACATAAGAATCAATCAACAATGACATAAATCAAACACAATCACAGACATTGACAGTCTTGATAGACCCAACTATTGACAATATAGAAAACTTTATAGTGCTCAGATGGAATATGCATTTTGAAATTAATGGGTTTTAAGAACTTTCCTGAAAAACTTTGGTTCTGCTTTTGTTCTTATCTCTTTTGAGAGGGAGTTCCATAAAAAGGGCCAGTAATGGAGAAAGCATGTTCCCTAGTCTTTTCAGGATGGACTGCCCAAGGAGAGGGAGGTTCTAGAAGGCACTGACTGGAGGAGTGTAAAGTTCTGGATCGAGTATGAATTTTTTTTTTAGTGTTACTGTAATCCACGGTGAAGGAATATTAGGAATGAGGGTATGAATAGTAACTGCGAGCTTATATTGTTTTCTTTGTTGTCTCTATGTTGCGCTTCTGCTTACTGGCGGCGGTCGGGTTGTTACCGTTGGCGGTTGGGTTGGCCTGGTCGTGGCGGTCAGGTTGGGCCTGGTCGCGGCGGTTTCATGTCGGCGCGCGTGGGACTCACTGGCAATTCGTTTGCGGCGTGGCTTTGAGGAATGTGCCGGTCCTCGGGCCGAAGGCAGGGGCTTTGTTCTGGGATTGGCTGGTGGTTGAGGTGCTGCTGGGTGTGCAACCGGGGCGACATGAGTGATCTAGGCTTGGTTGTCTTCCTTGGTTGGTTTCCCCTGACGTCGGGTCTCCATTAGTTTATTTTTAAATTTAAAGGTGACATCACAGTGCTTTGGCAACGTTTTTTTAAAGTGCCTGGTTCTTTTGCTTTTTAGTCTTCTGTGGCTCCTGAGGTTTTGGTTTTCCTGAGATTTCTTTGGTTTTCTTGTGTTTTCAGATATTTCCCTGTTTTCTAATTCAAGATGTTAAGATACCAGTAATTTTTTTATTAATAAATCCTTTGATTTTTTGGCTGACATCCTTTGATTTTCACTGACTATCCAGAATTTCACCGTTAGTCTTGTGCTATGCCCGGATCTCTATCTGATACCCCACGTAAGTCCAGCCGACCCCAGCACCCGAGGGCTCAACCTAAGGGGAACGTGGGTTGGTATTGGTGAAGTTTAGTGGGGTTTCAGTTTTTGTCCAGTCTCGCTTCCTGAAGGAAGGATTCCATCTCACGAGCTGGATCACCTTCCTTCAGTCCAAGGGTCCACTTCTGACCAGCCTAGAACACTCAATGTGTATTCTCTTCACTCAAGCTATTTCTAGTCGCCTGAGCAAAAAGATCTGTGATCCAGGCCTTTGGGATCCCAGGGGCATGCCCTTCCCTCAGGCACTGGTCAATCAGTCTTCTTCCCAAAATCTTCTCAAATCTCTTTCTCCTCTAGAAACACCTGCTTGAATGCTTGAATTGTCGAGATCCTGAGGGAATCACCAGCTCTGCAAACCCTTTGCTTGAGATCCTGGAGATATCTCTAATCATCGCTTATCTCTAATTCTTTCCCCTAAAAGGTAGGGTTTTGGTTATGAGAGGATTCAACAATCTGCAAAAACTCTTCCCATGTCCTCATGATAGAAAAATATTATCATGAGATTAATTCTAGTGACTGCCAAAGCCCCATGAAACACATTATCAAAAAATAAATACATACAACAAATAACACCCTATGCTTAAATGATTTTCTGAGTCTTGGTGTATATTAAGGTTGATTTTATACAAGTGGAAATGAGAGTTCCATAAAAGCCTGTGATAAGCAGTTGCACTATTATAATCATTGCCGAAATATAAAACACTTGAGCATTACTTTTTTATGTTGTATTGTTTTAATGTGTAAATGTGTGACCAGAAATAGCCATCTTATTGTGCTGTGCAGTATAAACTAATGTCAATCCTAATCAATATGAGTTACATTGACTACTCAGAAATCAACATTCCAATGTCCCAAAAAAGGTCTTAGTTTCACCTCTCTGGCTTCATCACGAGAGATGTATTGATCATAAAGAATGAAGTTGCATGAGTAGTTTCAGTTTTTGAACTTATCTGATCATTCACGATTCCTGGGTCATGGAAATACTTGCATACCACCCGATAAAAGATCCGCAATGGTAAAATATTTTAGTATTAACTCATGTTCGTTTTCACATAACCAAAGACAACCTTACCAAGAAACTGGCTTCTTGTCTCAACAACATCTCGGAATTAACGTAAGTAGGGCCCGGAGTCCTAGCGGATGCTCTGGTTCCCATTGGACTACCAGGACATTCTAGATAATGGCTACAGAGGGAACAGTGGGCCGGGTTAGGAAGGGAAAGGAGATCCAGGGTGAGGATATTATCTTTTCCAAGAAACAGGATAGCATTTGGGAGGGAGAGAGGGGACAGGGCCTGTGCTGGATCAGCAGGATTTTTTCTTTCTTTCAGTACATTGGCTGCCTCAAGAAACAGCAGGATGGGGACAGACAGGGTGTCTCTGAAGACCCCCAGAGGTTTAAGACTACGTGTTTGTGCTGTTGAAGGACAGTCCTGGAAGCATCGGGTCAAGCATTAGTGTCCTGATGCTTCCACAGAAAGTTGGCTATATCTCTTGGAGAATAATAAACTTCTTTAAAATAATGCCGCTTGTGAATTTTGATGCAAGTTACTTATGCTATTTGCATTAGAGGGAATAGTAAAGAGCAGATTTGCATGCAAATCAGCTCATTAAAATATCCATGCTGCACCAGTTTTACAAGGAAGAAGATAACATGTGGTACTTGAAATACTGTGTGTTCTCTCTGTATTAGGACATTTACTGCATAGTAATCCCTTCATGCAGTTTAGTAACTGGCCCCCTAACGTTATACTAGAGGTAATGGAGAATGAAGTAGTAACTTGCCCAGTGTTTCTCACATCGGTTCTACAGCACCCCCTAATCAGCCTGCTTTTCAAGATATCCACCATCAATAGGCATGAGATAGATTTGCATGTCTTTGTTCCCCTTCTTAGACCACTCCATTTCACACACCCAAGAGTGCCCTAAGAGAAGGATCACACCATTACAGATCCAGGGAGTTTGTGGGTTTGTGTTGGGTTTGTGGCATATTGTGGACTCTTGGTCGAAGTGGCGATGACTCCTCCCATGGGGAGGGGCCCCGTGGGGAACCACAATGATTGGCTAGACTCTAGTAAGCAGCACTGAGGAAAGAAAGCTTTATTGTACTGCTGTTAAAGTTGAATCTTGCCCAAGGAATGGACAGTACTGTAGTCCAATGATATCACAGTAAGCTCAGACAGTCTCTGTAGTAGATGGCCTAACCCAGATGTAGCAAAGGTTGGGTAGTGTTCCGCAGCGCGGAATAGGCCGAACCTGAAGGGTGGAATATGGAGAGCTGGAGCGATGAATGAACGATGCGGGTCTGGATGGCAGAGGCACGGCTTCTTTTGAAAAGCGTCTTTGAGAGTCAGAAAGGCTGATATGGCTTCAGGAGACCAGTTGGCAGGATTGGCTCCCTTTCTGGTCATAGCAGTGAGAGGGACTGTCAATGATGAGTAGTTCTTGATAAAGGAACGGTAGTAGTTCGTGAAGCCCAAGAAGTGGCACAGTGCCTTCAGGCCTCTAGGTTGGGGCCAATCCAGGATACTTTCTAATTTCTTGGGGTCCATCTGAAACTTGTTTTTAGAAACAATGTAGCCCAGTAAGGGTACAGACTCCTTGTGCAACTCGCACTTCTCTAGTTTTGCGTATAAGTGGTACTCCTGCAGGCGTCTTAAAACCTTCTTGACATCCTCTTGATTTATTTGTAGATCTTGTGAGAAGATCAGAATATTATTAAGGTATACTATTACACATTGATATAGTAAGTCCCATAAGATGTCATTCATCATATTTGAAAGACTGCAGGTGCATTACTTAATCCGAAAGGCATGATGAGATATTGGAAGTGTCCATCGTGAGTGTTAAAAGCTGTCTTCTTCTTCATGAATGCGCACCTAGTTGCAAGCTCCTTTGAGATCCAGTTTAGAAAATATCTTGGCTCCCTGGAGTCTGTCAAATAGTTCATAAATCAAGGGCAGGGGATAGCAGTCCTTGATGGTAATTTCATTCAGACCCCTGTAGTCGATGCAGGTGCCATCTTTTTTTCCCATCAAAAAGAATCCTGAACCAGCCGGCGATTTGGAGGGTCCGATGAATCCTTTTTGAAGGTTCTCTTGTATATAGGTAGACATGGCCTTAGTCTCAGTTGCAGAAAGAGGGTAAACTCTTCCTTTTGGAGGCTCCATAATGGGTTTCAGGTTTATAGCGCAGTCAAAAACGCTGTGCGGTGGAAGTACATCTGCTCCTTGTTTAGAGAAGACATCCTGGAAGGAGGCATATTGTGGAGGTAAGCTAGGTAAAGATGGTGTAGTGGGCATGCATATTAGCGGCGAGACTTCTGCGAGACACCAATCATGACAGCCAGGTCCCCACCGGGATAATTCCAGCGTGGCCCAATTAAACTGTGGCATATGATCTTGTAGCTAAGGCAGTCCAAGTACCACTGGGTGCATGGCTTTTTCCAATACAAGGAAAGAGATGGATTCAGAGTGTAAAGCTCCGGTGCACAGGCCAATGGCCTGGGTAATCAATGAAACTTCTCCAGGAAGCGATTCCCCATGGATTGAAGATAATAGCAATGGCTTAGCTATTGGTGTGGTAGGACTCCATAGATGTTCTACTAAGCATTTTAAGATGAAATTTCCTCCAGCTCCGGAGTCTATGAGCACAAGGGTCTGAAATTCAAGGCTTCTACAGAGAAGTGAGACTGGTAGAGATAATGGAGGAGTTGGAGTGCTGAGGCCTAAGAGGAGTCCTCCTGCAGATCCTATGCCTATCAGTTTCCCAGACAGATGGGACATGTTTGGACGGCGTGGCCTGATTGGCCACAGTACATGCATAATCCCATGCATTTGCGAAAGCGTCTTTCTTAAGAAGTTAAATGACTTTGTCCTAGTTGCATAGGCTCATCCTCTTCTAAGGGAGCAGATGGTAGGCTTGAGGCAATTGGCACAGGTTTAGGATGGTTAGCTCCCATGGTGGACTTCTGAGGACTCTTAATTAACCTCTTGAGTTTGGTCTCGAATACGGCGGTCAATTCTACCAGCCAGTTCCATAAGAGACTCAAGGGTTGAGGCCCTCCATAAGAGACTCAAGAGTTGAGGTCCTCTATGAAGATAGCACATAAACATCCAGTGTCCCAGTGCAGTTCAGATGCTAAAGTCTTGAATTCGATCACATAGTCTGTAAGTGGCTTATTACCTTGCTGGAGGTTAAGCAGAGCTTATCCAGCGATGGTCTGGTGAGACGGGTCATCAAAGACAGACTTCAAAAGTTTCAGAAATCCTGATAGGTCATTCAGGATAGGATCTTCACGTTCCCATAACGGTGAAACCCAAGCCAAGGCTCTTCCTTCAAGTAGAGATAGGATATAGGTGGTCTTGGAAGCTTCTGTGGGAAAGAGGGTAGGCTGTAAAGAAAAATGCATACTGCATTGGTTGACAAACCCTCTACACATCCGTGCTTTGCTCGTGAAGCGGATAACGCATGGATAACGGTATGGTGGTCTTGACAATCACCACCGGAGACAGCAATTCTTTCACTGGAGTTGCTCAAATATTCAGTTGTGCATGTAACTGCTTCAAGGCAGTAGCCAGGCTTTCCAGAGACTTTTGTTGTTCAGTGATCCGCTGGATTAGGCCAGGAATGGCCTGCAATGCTGCGAGCTGAGCCGAGTCCATGGAGTTAGCAATCTGTTGGGTTTGTGGCATATTGTGGACTCTTGGTCAAAGTGGCGATGACTCCTCCCACAGGGAGGGGCCCCATGGGGAACCACAACAATTGGCTAGACTCTAGTAAGCAGACACTGAGGAAAGAAAGCTTTATTGTACTGCTGTTGTTAAAGTTGAATCTTGCCCAAGGAATGGACAGTACTTTAGTCCAGCGATATCACAGTAAGCTCAGTCTCTGTAGTAGATGGTCTCAACTGGATGTAGCAAAGGTTGGATAGTGTTCCGCAGCATGGGTTAAGCCGAAACTGAAGGGTGGAATATGGAGAGCTGGAGCGTAGTGATTCTCACAGAGTGGCAGTGCTGATAAACTTCCTTTGGTAGTAGAATGAAGAAAAGGACCCGGGGTCCGAGATGCAGGATACCCTGAGCAGGATATGCCCTCGAGGGGCGAGTACCTAGGAGCACCGAGGGATTCTGAAAGAAAGTAGTCAAGACCCCCGAAGAGCAGGTGTCCTTTAGGTTAGGTAGTTGAACCCAGAAGGGCAGGTAGAAGTGAGAGACCCCCGAGGAGCGGGTACCCAGAGCTTCCGTAGGAGCGAGATACCCAGGAGGGTAGAGAGGAATCCAAGCGAGCAGCTTAGAAGCGGTCAGAGTAGCAAAACCGAAGACCTTGCTAACTCGTTGTAATGGAGCGGAGCGGAGGTTTAAATACCCGGAGGTACTGACGACATGCGGTGTGGACGCCCCCGAGGTTCCCGCCATGACGTATTCAAGGCATAGGCAGTGTGCGCGCGCATGCCCTAGGAGGCCTCAGGAAGAAACATGGCGGACGGGGATGCCCATGCTGTGTCAGAGATGCCAAGGATTTTGGCAATCAGCACCAGAGGCAGCCATCCTTCCAAGGGAGAAAAGGGTAGGTGAGGCAGAGCGGTCGCAGCCATCTGCGACCGATGGACGCAATACTCTGAAGAAGAGCCATTCCTGCACAGCAGCTGACAGGTTCTATGGTTCTTATGATCCTGACTCCTTAAATGGATTTCATTTTTTATAACATTTCTTCTTTCCTTCTTGTGTTCCCTTTAGGATGCTATGGAAAGATATAGAGTATCAGGTTAACGTCACAGGCTTTTCTATATGATGATGCCATCAAGCTGATGATTCTGGCATTCAAAATCTGATGGGTACCTGGGGGAGGTGGGGGGTGGGTGGTACAGATCTTTAGTGATATTGTATAAACACAACAGATGGCACAGATTTGAAACGGATGAAGGTCTTACTAGTATAATAAATGCTTGTTGCTGGCCATGATATGCAATAACGCAAAATGATTTTTTTGTCTGCATTACTGAATGCAGCATTGTGCCATGTTGGAAAAAGTTTAATAAAAATATGCCAAGGACTTTCTATTCATTGTTGGGTTAAATATTTCCTATTTTTCCAGGCTTCAGGAGGGCTGCAGAACAAAAACAAATAGAATTTAATTGCCCCCTTCCTGTCAACCCTTTCTCCCATGGATGGAAGGCCTCCCTCTGGTGCTGTACTACCATTTTCGTGGTGATCCTGTGTCTTCTCCTACTGCTTGTAGCAATAACCTTGGGGGTTCTTTGTAAGTAACCATTCTTTGTATGCGACCCACACAGTAACCCCAGAGGATCTCTGTAAGGCTTTCTTGCAGCTCATCGGGGGAGGTTGGGTATATGAGTGAGGATGGAATATGGCCTCCCTGAAACTCCTGTGGGCTAGGTTGGGAAGTAGGCCTTTCACGGTGTCTCTGGGCTGGGCTTGGAGGAGGAGCTGGGCATTAAACAAACATGTTATGCTCTTGCCACTAATCCAAGGATAGAGTTAGTATTTCTGCTAGTTATTAATGTAAGTGGACAGTGAGACTCTTGTGTTCCTTTCCAGGTCTACAGAGGAAATCATAGTCACAGAAGGGAAATGAAAACCTCAGAGGAATGGACTCCAGCTTTCATTCATAAACATGAAGATTTCTACATGGTTTAGTGTACTTTGCAGTTATGGCTTTGTAATTTGAGTTTCTGTAATGCAAACAAGACTGTTTTTGATCAAAGATGGATGAGTTTCCTGTAAATGAGGTGTTTATCCAGAACATTCAATAAGCCTCTCTTCAAAGAGCAGGTCTCAAACATTTCGAATGTGATACCTTTCCTGGCATGCTGGTTGGTCATAGGTTGGTGCCTCATCCTGGCCTGGAGATGGTAGGACCCTCTGAAGGGTGGGCCTGGGTTTGCTTTCTTATCTGGACATGGCAAGTAGCTGGGGGTGCCTTGTCACCAAGAGAGTTCTCAGCTATAGAAATATTGTGCCGGGCAATGCCTCCACCCAGGCAGATGGGACACATAGGGATGTCTAGCAGCTAATCCTTCTGAGAGTAACTAACTTCACAGTGACACAAAAGTAGCACAGCACATGAACATTAAGTACAAACAAAACTATGAAAAATGAAGTTATCCTAACATCGATCTTGAGGAAAATGCTAGAAGCCATCACATAATAGAAGATGGCTGCAAACTCGGAGATGAGACATGGCGAGATGGGGTAGAAGGATGATTAGCAAGAATCAGCCCAGTTTAAGAGCTATAGATCCTACCAGACTCACCTTACTGGGTTCTTTGAAAATGTTAAGACACCAACTTGATACAGGAACCTTTTGATGTGGTGCTGCATGAAAGGCTGATTTTCAGATTAAGAAAGATGGGGGTTAAGAATAACACTTGCAAGTGGGTTAGAAACAGCTGAAGAGGATGCTACAGAAGATCACATTTAATAGCATGTTAACTAATTTTGAAAAGGTGGCATGCTGGGATATAGAGGAGTCTGTGTCCGGACCACTTTTAACGTAATTATTTTTAATCAATGATCCAGAATAAGGAATAAACAGAGCAAGATTACCATTTTTCCCAAATACACCAAACTCTGTTATATTGTGAATGCCCCACAGGACTCACTGATTTTACATAAGGACTTAGATACTATTCAGGTAAAGCTCTTTAGGAATCGACAGAGGCACTGTAATACTGGAAATGTACCTTTTTTATCAATTTATAAACCGACTTGGAATATGCCTATTGATCTCTCTTTCTCTCTCTCTCTGCCACTCTGCCCAAGTCTCTATGGTTGCCTGTGTCCCTTTGCCACCTCACTTCCTGTTTCCTCTTACATCCCAACCTTTCTGCTGTTCCTGATTCCAGCTCAGATGCATATATGTACAGTGGTCAAATGGCCAGGCAACTGGCAGGTAAGATTGAGGAATATATGCACAGGGAGGATAACTTTAAAACAACTACGTGTGGGAGCCTAAATGCGCAAATATGGCCACACTTAGATCTACGCATGTCACATATGTGTGTGTTATAAAATATGCGTGTTTACTCCAGCTGATGCGTGTCTTTGTAGACTTACGTGCAAATACACGCAATGCACTGAAATAGTGTATACCAATGCATTAAACGCAATACATTACCCACCTATTTTAAAACCATAACCCAGCCCAGGTGGGGCATAGAAGAATTTGTTTAGACTCTTTGGGGCTGGAGCCTCACCAGGCTAGCTGGAACACAGTCTCTTACTTCCTGGACCTAGATTCTTGGTCGCGTGGGGAGGAAGATTACTTCCAAGGCCCCGAGTGCTAAGGGCGACCCTTTATGTCTTGGTTCTCGACCCTTGGAGAGGGTAAAGTATGGCATGACAACTTAATCCACAGCACCAATCTCTTTCCTCAATCTGTGCAGGAATCTCTGCCACCAGAACCAGGGAAACTTCTGCCCTCCAGGGCTTGGAAAAATAGAGTCCTCCGGTGGGCAGGGTATCCCACAGATGAACAGGAAACCCCTTCCAAACTGGCAGGAATACAAGGTTACTGCCTCTGCAGAGAGAAGTAATGTTTCTCTCTCACCCCAGGGTATGAAAACACGGGATGGGTGTCCTCAGTGATCTTAGAGTTCTCTTTTACTCACCGTCAGTAGGATCTTCAGGATCTCTTTCCTTCTTATTCAGTTTCTTTCGTTCTTCTCTTTGTATTCCTGGTAGGAGAGATCCCCTCAAGGCAAGCAGCTTTCTTGCCTCAAACAGGAAGGAAAGGCAGCTAAAACCTCCTTCCTGTATCTTGAAATCCAAGTCTATTACCTTAACAGAATTTAACGCTGGGGTGCCTCCTCCCCGCAGGTCACTGACGTCTCCTTCTTTATGGAGAGTATGGAGGGCAGGCCATCCCTAACCTGCAGACCACAGGGTTCCCCCATGCCCTGCGCCCAGGTGTTTTACAGGCTCTCGCAAGGCTCCTACCAATTAAAAAAGCAAATCCCAAAAATATACCCAGAAGGAAAATCCTAGCCGGCCAAGGAGTGGACCGGAAAGGAATCCCCTTCCGACCCTGGTCAGGACCACCAAGCAGTGTTTGCCTGGCTCCTCTGACTGGGCCCGGAAGAATAAGTTATGGAAAACTCCTCACTACCTCCTGACTGCTAGCAAACCGAAAGGCACTGCCTCCTGAGCTCTCTGTAGGGGGCTGCCCTATAGGCTCTAGAAGGGGATGGCCATTCTAGACCCCTCAAACAGAGGGGCTGTGTATGGATGGTGCCTCCCCTTAATTACTGCTCGCTCTAACTGCCGGGGCTTAATGGTAACCCGAGAGGATGCCCGGGTTACAAAAATACATCAGCATACATTTTAGGTACAAAAATAAAGTAGGGTTTACATGCATAAGTCGGCTTTTACACAAAGTCCCCCCAAATCATCGCAATGCTGCAAACAGCCACCTTGCACCCTACGTGCTATGATTAAATCTGTAAGAATAATGGGTGACAGCTGTTGCCACGTTCGTTCAGAAGGTCACTGGGTCCTCTCTGCAGGTGCGCTACACAGTAACGTGTGGTCAGTTTCCCAAAAAAATGCTCAACGCGTCGCTTGGGTGCCTACATTTTTGGAACTTTAAATTTAAAATGATTTGCAGCTGAATTTAGGCTCCCTAGGTTTTCAGCTGAAAATGCTCTCTAAATTTAGGCCAGATTTAAGAACCTAGGATAAGTGTTTAAGTGGTGAAAATAAGGGCTCAGCAGCTATCGTTTTTGACCACCCTCACTCCACCTACTTTTCAAAATTGCTTGTTTGGCATGTGAGTGAGGGTGGGGATAGGCTATGCTGGGGCTGCAAGGGCAGGATGACCTGAGCATGGACAGGTCAGAGCAATAAATAGGAGCCTCCGGGGAATTTTGTGCTCCTGGGTGCCAGTAAAAAGGCTCCACCCCTTCTGAAAGAGTTCAATTTTATGGACTATCGCTGTACGAGAAGATCTGAAGAACTATGTCTAATCATGCTACAGTGAAACGCACAGCCATCTTGATTTACTAACATTTGCAACGCAAACGAACCCTAACACGTAATGACGTACTTACGCACTAACGTTTAGTGAACGTGACTCCATTTTGGATTCATATTTTGTATTGTATTAATACGAACGCCGTCGCAAATGTCTAACCCGTCAATTAAATGACGAAACAATAGTCTGATCATAAGCTACACCTACTAAAGACCACGCTAGCTATTGCTTGTTCAGCAGTTTGTAAAATGATTGTTCAGCAAAACCAGAACGCATGTGCAAAAGATAAGAATTGTAAAGTGCATAAAAGTTTGCTCCTAAGGGGGCGTGGCATGCAGTTGTACTGAGCCTTTGTCTTAGCTGCATCTTGCTAGCAATAAAAGTCTATCTTTGCGGATCAGTTGTCTGGACCTCCTTACTGATTAAAAACAGACGGTTACATTTGGCGAGCTTCAGCCAGGAGGTGCCGGGGACGCTATTTTAGCCCCCCAGCTGGTCCGGTGGTTTGGTGGCGGAGCGATCCCCCAGACTTACTTGGTGAGTGGCCACCGCTGAGTTCAGCGATCAGGTTTCTGAGGGGACCGTTCCACAAGGAACTTCTTGAGACCTCTGGGCTGGTGATTCGAAAAGAAGGCTTTCTTCGCGATCGAGAGAACGTTTCAGGCAAGTATACTTTTATCTGCACGGGAATAAGAACCAGTGGGAACCTGAATTAGAAACCAGATACAGCTAAATTACCAGCCGATCCTGAAAAATGGATCGAGGGGGCGTTGATCAAACCCCACAGCGTGGTTAGTAGGGGCTCCCCCTCCGAAGACCTCGTTACTGAAAACCTGAATTGGAATTTCGGAAATTTTTGAATTTTGGGAATCAGAAAGAAATCTTGGGAATAGGTTTCTTGTTGTGTGAAAGAGAGTGAATGGCCTCGCAGTTCTAGACCGGGCGACCGCGTTCTAGTCGGGGCAAGTGTGACCCTTTTGTGTCTGGCAGATACGGACCCCTTACCTATCTGCTATCCCTTCCCCTCTTTGTCTGTGCCTCTATCCTAAATGGGTGGGGGAGGGTCTACCCCGTTAAAAGTTATGACTGAGCACTTTAGCGAAGTGTTTGACAAACATACCTGTACTAAACCTGGTATGATCCAACGCTGTGCCTATCGGTGGCCGAGCTTGTGCGTCAACTGGCCCCCGAAAGGAACTTTCGATTTTGTAATGGCCTCTAGAGTCCGAATAGTAGTCACAAAAGAAGGTCAGCCAGGTTTTCCTGAAGATATCCCATATATTAATGCCTGGATCGAAGTTATTCTCAATCCCCCGTCCTGGGCACAAAAGTTAGTAGAGGGAGCTGCCCTCATCATGGTGGCGCAGATGCAGAAGGCGGGCCACCGGAAGTCACCAAACCGGAAAAGAAAGGAGAAGTCGGCCATATTGGACGCAGACGGCATGACGTCACCGGAGGCGGCCATATTGGTAGTCCAGAAGGACGAAGAAACTACAGAAAAAAAAATTAAACCACTGCCGGCAGCGGAGACCATATTAATTGATGAACCAGAAGTTCTAGCACCGCCGCCTTACATCCCACTTTACCCACCGCTACTTAATCTGCCACCGATTCCTTCTTATGAACAAGCTGAGCCCTTGCCTAGTACTTCACAGGAAACGAAAAGAGAGTTAGAATCGGTAAGGGCAGAGGACGAACCGGAACCTCCTGTCTCAGCCCACACTCGTCGGAGAACACAAGCGGCTGCCAGTCTCCAACTCCCAATCAGAGAAACTGCAACTGTCGTACCTGCGGTCCCAAGTGAGGAAAATGCTTTCCAAACTGCACAGACTATTAGACTATATACCTATGTCCTTTTTTCATCAAGCGATCTTTTTAACTGGAAACAGCTCGGCCCTTCCTACGCTGAAAAACCAGATCAAATGATTGATTTTTTAAACGGAATTTTCTCCTCACATAATCCCAACTGGGCTGACATCCGCCATCTGGCTTCTTTCCTGTTCACCACTGAGCAGCGGAGACAAATACAACAAAACATGGACGAAGCAGCCAGAAGTGGAGCCGGGTCAGACGGTGATCCTGATGCCGCCGCAAGGGAACTTGCTCCGACAACAGACCCTCACTGGGACTACCAAACTTCCAGTGGACGAGACCGCATCGCGGCTTATCAGAGAGCCTTCCTAGAAGCCTTAAGGAAGGGAAAAAGGAAAATTATGAACATGACTAAAATCCAGGATATAGTACAAAAAAAGGACGAAACTCCGGGAGACTTCCTTGAACGATTAATGGATGCGTATCGCAGATACAGCCCTTTTGATCCAGAAGATCAAAAGAACCACCCCATAATAGTCATGAGTTTCGTAGGACAGTCATGCCCCGATATACGCCGAAAAATCCAGAAAACAGAGGGATTTGAAGGAATGAACATCAGCCAGCTCAAAATTATGGCAGACAAAGTCTATGGAAATAGAGAGCTGGAAGATGAGAAAAAGGAGAAAAAAGAAAGTAGCAGAAGGATGAGAGAAAGTGTTAACTTGTTAGCGGCAGCAATGGAAGAAACTAATTTCGGAGAGCAAGCCAGGAAGTATCGAGGATACCCTGGGCAGAGAGGAAGAGGCAACCCACCACAGAAGGCATGGCAGAGAGGAAGATCAGGAAGGGGCGGATCGTTCAGAGGAGGAAGAGCGCCTATAGGGGTCAATCAATGTGCATATTGTAAACAAGAAGGACATTGGAAGGCTGATTGCCCTGAGAAACCACGGGAGGACGAAGGAGGGAACGGTTCAAAACCCTCAAAATCTCAAGAAACTGAATGGCAAATGGCGTTGGACGAATTGTCAGATGAGTCTAGTGACGATATCGGGCGAAACTCATGACTAAACAAGGAAGCCCTGCCCTCCGATCCGTTGGTGGAAATAAAGGTTGGGTCTAAAACCTTCAAAGGATTACTAGATTCTGGAGCACAACGATCTGTCATGACTACTGCAATCGCTATTCCCACAGCACAAAGCATCTCCATTGTAGGGGCCTCCGGGAAACCACTGGCAGCCCCTATTCTTCAGAATCGACAGGTTCGAGTGGGAGGACAATTAGTATCCCACCGATTCCTCTATGTCCCTGGATGTCCAGTCCCACTAATTGGTAGAGATCTCCTTTGCAAATTAAGAGCCACTCTACAGTTTGAATCAAATGGTGAAATCAAAGCTTCCTTTGCAGACAACCCTGTTTCCCTTATTTGCCCTCTTCAGGAGGAATGGAGACTACATCTTCCCATAGTCGAACGAACCATCGAGCACCGATATGAGGAAGATACCCCTCTCAATGTAAAACGAAGGTACCTGATGGATAGTGTACCTTCAGTATGGTCTGAAAACAATCCAGGAGGACTGGCAACCGAGGCTGACCCAGTCTGGATAGAACTGAAAGAGAATGCACAAGTCATTAACCAAGCCCAATATCCTATTCCCTACGTGGCCAGGCAGGGAATACAAGTACATCTACAAAGACTATTTGACTTGGGTATCCTGCGACAAGTCCGGTCTGCCTGGAACACTCCCTTGCTACCAGTAAAGAAACCTGGTACTAATGACTATCGACCTGTACAAGACCTACGAAAGGTAAATAGCCAAGTGGCGGACTTGGTGGCCCTGGTACCCAACCCTTACTCCATTCTAGCTCAAGTCAACCCCACATCAAAGTGGTACAGTGTAATTGATCTCAAAGATGCTTTCTTCTCCGTTCCGGTAGCAGAAGAATGTCAGAAGATCTTTGCCTTCACATGGGAAAATGCACACACTGGAATAAAACAACAGTACACCTGGACTCGGTTGCCTCAAGGATTCAAACATTCTCCCACGCTTTTCGGGGAACAGCTGGCAAAAGATTTGAAAATTTACCAGAAAAAATATGGGCCAGTAATACAATACGTTGATGACTTACTGTTGTTCAGAGACACATATCTTGACTGTGCGAAAGCTACCCTTCACCTGTTACAGACATTGTATTCAAAAGGGTACCGGGCAAGCAAAAAGAAAGCCCAAATCTGTGAATTAGAAGTAGAGTACTTGGGTTTCCGAATCCGTGAAGGCACTCGATGCCTTGGAATCTCTCGTACAAATTCGATAAGACATCAGCCTACACCAACCTGCAAAAAAGAACTGCGAGCATTTCTGGGAGCTACTGGATACTGCCGACTTTGGATTGCTAACTATGCAGTTATTGCCCAGCCCCTATACGACAAGCTGCGGGGTAAAGAAGCAGAATCTCAACCCTTCCAGTGGGAAGGACATGAACTGGTACACTTACAGCAACTAAAAGAAGCCCTGATTTCACCCCCTGCCCTGGGGCTACCTGACGTAACTAAACCATTTCATCTGTTTGTAGATGAGAAAAAAGGAATGGCCATTGGGGTCCTAACTCAAATCTTCGGATCATGGGAAAGACCTGTTGCCTATCTGTCAAAAGGAATGGACAATGTTGCCAGAGGATGGCCGGGTTGTCTTTGAAGCATCGCGGCTGCATGCATACTAATTCCAGAAGCAGTCAAGTTGACATTTGGACAAACTTTGCAAGTAACAACTCCTCATACTATTCAGGGACTGCTCGAAACACATGGACCAAAGTGGATGACCAACTCACGTCTTGTAAAGTACCAAGCCTTACTATGTGAAACTCCTGAAATTCAAATACAAGACAGTAAAAACTTAAACCCAGCCACTCTAATGCCAGCACCTGAACCAGTAAGCCATGATTGTGAAGAAGTCATGGCTACAGTACACTCCAGTCGACCTGACTTAAGAGATCAGCCTTGGCAAGGCGCATGGACCTTATTTACAGATGGAAGTAGTCAGGTAAAGGATGGAGTACGAGTGGCTGGCTATGCAGTAGTAACTGAAGATGATATCATTGAAGCTGGACCTTTGCCTTCAGGAACGTCTGCACAAAAAGCTGAATTAATTGCCCTTACTCGAGCTCTTCAGTTGGCAGAAGGGAAAACTGTAAATATTTATACAGACTCTAAATATGCCTTCTTAACCATCCAAGTACACGGAGCATTGTACAAGGAACGAGGGTTTCTCAATGCCGAAGGAAAACAATTGGCAAATGCGCCAGAAATCCATGAACTGTTAAAGTCCGTATGGCTACCACACAAAGTGGCCGTAATGCATTGCAAAGCACACACTGGAAAATCTGATCCTATCGCAAGGGGAAACCAGAAAGCTGATTCTGCCGCCAAAGCAGGAGCCCAAGATCCTTATCAAACAAAAATGACCATATGTCCCCTCTTGCAGTTTCCAACTGAAGTACCCACCTACTCAGCCGAAGAAAACGACTGGGCAAAAGCTGAAAATTTCCATCAACAGAATGGGTGGTGGATCATATCAGACGGACGGATATGGATACCTGATACTATTGCGTGGACAATAGTAAGAGAAGCACACTGTCATACACACCTGGGACGTGATTCATTGGCAAAACTACTGGCAAAAACATACTATATAAACCGAATCACACAATTGACTAAACATGCAATTAATCAATGTGTTACGTGTGCAAGAAATAATCCTCGTAATGGACCTGGTCCTGCACCGGGACACGTTCTAAGGGGAACTATACCATTTCAAGTCTGTCAAATTGATTTCACCCACATGACCCCTGCACAAGGTTACAAAGCCATGTTGGTAGCAGTATGCACCTACACCGGATGGATTGAAGCTGTGCCTACATGAACAGAAACTGCAAAGGAAGTCGTTTCCCTATTATTGAACCAAATCTTACCACGATATGGCTTACCAAGGCAGATCAACTCAGACAACGGCCCAGCTTTTACCAGCGAAGCAACTCAACACCTCACCAAAATTTTGGGCCTCAAATGGCATCTCCATTGCACATGGAGACCTCAAAGTAGTGGGACTGTTGAACGAGCTAACAGAACTTTAAAAAGTCAATTAGCTAAGCTATGTCAAGAAACAAGAACCAAATGGCCCAAAATGCTACCATTGGCATTGCTTAACATCAGATGCACTCCACGACAATCAAGACTAACCCCTTATGAAATGATGTACGCAAGACCGCCACCGTTGCCCTCTTTCCCCGAATCCTTACAAGTCCAAGGGGAAATGTCACTCAGCAACCAAATGAAAGGACTCTACAATACTGTGGAAGCAATTCGCAAATATACCTGTGAGACAGAGCCATTAATCTTAATCAATCCTATCCATAGATTCCAGGTGGACGACTCTGTGTGGATCAAGGAATGGGACGAATCAGACTTCCTTAAACCTGGATGGAAGGGACCATTCACTGTGCTGTTAACCACACCCACCGCTCTCAAAGTATCCGGTTGTCCCACCTGGATCCACTGGACACGAGTCAAACCAGCCACCGAAACTTGGCAGGTCTCCAAGACCGGTGACAGCACCCTGCGCTTTACTAGAAATACAGCAAAGGTCAACCTACTATAGAAACTAATGCAGTCACAGAAATACTAATAATCTGTTTGTTTCTTTCTTTTCTCGCAGGCATCAAAAGCATATGATCTCAATGCTCTGGAAGTGGGTTATCAGTACCATCCTGGTAACCGCCCTAACTATCATATGCCCTTCTAGCAGCGATTGGAAATGGTTCATCAGCATCATCTATATCATCATTTCTGCTCAACTATGGCTCATCTTTGCCATAATCCGAGAATCCTATGGCTACTAATGATCCTAATAGCTATAGTACCAACATCAGTTCAATCTTCGCTCAGCCAAAACTGTACAGAATGCATCAAGCAAGTCCGCACTACAACTGAAGACGGGTACCAGTTGGTATTCACAATCATTCATCAATCTCAGCCACCACCATTATGTATAAAAAAGCCTGCTTGTGCCTTAAACACCACTCAAGGACAACAGTCTTTCCATCGATGTATCCTTAACGGCAAGCTCATCTGTCATTCGCCTACCACACCCAAGTACTACAATATAACACTCACCACCGGATTGCCAAAAGCTTATACTTCTGACATCGTACCAGCTGGAAAAGGAATTCTATACTACATCAATTCAACAAAGGTCCTAATTGGGGGACCACCCATTGTCTCCATTGACTTTAATGCCTGTGATGCCATCGACAAACATCCAAGTGCAGTACATTGTGGTTCTCCAGCATGGAAGAGAGCCTACACTTTCAATCACAAATATCTCTGCCCTTATGACCGTTCCAGTAATCCCTCCCGGTGGCTACCGTGTGCCGGGGATAAAGAACTTTCCGGATGGAAACTGGTCTGTGACTATACTGGAGGAGGATATTCAGGATGCCCTGGAATGGGTCGACTAAGTAAGGGAGCGGGAAACCTCATTACTCTAGAATGGCCAGTTCGGTCTGAGGGATCCCCATGGCAAGATACTTGGGGTTTTGGAATTGATGGCACAGGAGGAGATCCCATGACATACCTTACCATCACTCAGCGACGAGAAAAGCCGCTCCCTATCATTCATCAAACCACTGTGGTGGGCTATCAGTCCTTCTTCGATGAAATTTCTCAAATCAATGAGGAGTTGAAAAAGCATGCTATCTCCAACCAAGCAAAAAATATGTTCATCAATTTAGCTGAGAACATAGCTTTATCTCTGAAAATACAAAATTGCTTTGTCTGTGGTGGCACCAATATTGGAGAACAATGGCCATGGGAGGCCAGGGAGATTTTTCAAGCTGATTTGAACACTATGAACACATCCACCACGTATAATCGAAATCACAATCCTTATGAATGGGCTCTACAGACGGATGTCATCGGAAGACAATGTTTGTCACGGCACTTCTCCAAGTCGTACAAAGTGCCCGTCGGCAACTCACCATGCACAGGAGTTCTCACAGTTGCCAGCGACACTCAATCATGGTGGCAAACAGAAAACCAGACCATACCCACACCATTCTGGACTGAGCCTACCTTAAACGCTACATGGAAAGAAGCTGGCCAATTAACCACGTCGTTCATAGCCCCAGACGGCTATTACTTCGTATGTGGACGACGTGCTTATGAACAACTACCTCCTCAATGGTACGGTACCTGCTTCCTAGCTACTATCCGCCCTAGCTTCTTCTTGCTACCAGTCACAGCAGGAGAAACGCTAGGGGTGCCTGTCTATAGTCCAATGAAGCCAAGTAGGCGACGAAGACATAAGGTCTCTATCGGAGACTGGTCCGATCAAGAATGGCCACCCGAACGAATTATCGAATATTATGGTCCAGGAACATGGGCAGAGGATGGTTCTTTTGGATACAGAACACCTGTATACATGAACAACCGTATCATCAGACTTCAAGCTGTTCTCGAGTTCCTCACCAATGATTCCGCTCTAGCCCTTAACATTCTTGCCAAACAGAATACCAAATTAATTACTGCCGTATACCAGAATCGATTAGCCCTGGATTACCTCCTTGCTCAGGAAGGTGGTGTATGTGGGAAATTTAACCTTTCCAATTGTTGTTTGCAGATCGATGATAAGAGTAAAGTCATCGAAAAAATCACAGACCGTATGGTGCGGTTGGCTCATGTTCCGGTACAATCCTGGTCCGGAGCCTTGGATTGGACAGCTTCATTACCTTCCTGGCTTACATCGATTCCTGGGTTCAGAGAACTTTTATTCCCTTTATTATTTTTCTTACTATCCTGTGCACTCCTCCCTATGTGTTTCCCTCTTTTCCTCAGGAGCCTTTCGTCTATGATGGAGAAGATCGCTGATCGACGAGCAGCAGCCCAAATTATGATGCTGAACCAGTACGCTTCAATTTCTTCATTACCTTTCAGTGATTCTTCGGACTCAGAAGATGAATCTTCAGTTTACTATGACACTAATTTTTAATTTAAAACATACGGCCACCTTGTTTGCTCAGGTGAAGTCCGGCTACAAAGGGGGGTGGAGCCAATAGGGCCCATCCGTCTCAAACCGGTGAAGACACCATCGACCTGGCTAACAATTTAGGGCCTTACTCAGTATTATGGTACTAATTATTTTCTTGTCATTTCAGTTACTTCACATATGAAGGTGATACTTACGCCTTCTTACCGAAGTTGAAGTATCAAAGGGGGGAATGAAGGAGTTCAATTTTATGGACTATCGCTGTACGAGAAGATCTGAAGAACTATGTCTAATCATGCTACAGTGAAACGCACAGCCATCTTGATTTACTAACATTTGCAACGCAAACGAACCCTAACACGTAATGACGTACTTACGCACTAACGTTTAGTGAACGTGACTCCATTTTGGATTCATATTTTGTATTGTATTAATACGAACGCCGTCGCAAATGTCTAACCCGTCAATTAAATGACGAAACAATAGTCTGATCATAAGCTACACCTACTAAAGACCACGCTAGCTATTGCTTGTTCAGCAGTTTGTAAAATGATTGTTCAGCAAAACCAGAACGCATGTGCAAAAGATAAGAATTGTAAAGTGCATAAAAGTTTGCTCCTAAGGGGGCGTGGCATGCAGTTGTACTGAGCCTTTGTCTTAGCTGCATCTTGCTAGCAATAAAAGTCTATCTTTGCGGATCAGTTGTCTGGACCTCCTTACTGATTAAAAACAGACGGTTACACTTCCAGGGGCTACAGAAAAGTTTTAATTTCAGTGGGGGGCACCCATGCCCTAGAGATGTCCCCTGGCAGAGTGTCAGGGCCTCCGAGCAGGCAGGTTTTATTCTGCCTTCTGTGGTCTGTCACTATCCTGGGGGGGCACAGAGCAGATGTGAGTGCTGTGCCGTGGCCTCTTCCAGCCGCAGTGAGAGGAGAAGTCCTGGCAGCTGTGCGGAGGAGAGGGGAATCAGAAGCATTAACGCTGCTGCTGCCTTGGCACTTTCACTCAGCCGGGGCAGAGGAAGCTGCTGGAAGGCAGTGCAGGAGCTGGCAGACAGGTGCAGAAGTGTCGGGGGAACATCGGGGAGGCTCCCTCTGGGAAGATCAGGCTTCTGCCAGGAACAGGGGCAGAGATAAAAGGAAAAGAAAGAAAAAGGAAAACAAAAATAAAATAAAATAAAGATGGGGAAGAGAAGCAGCAGAGGGCACTTAGCAAGTCCCCGAGGTGACAGGAGGCACAGTCCCCTGCCCCGTGGGTTCCAGAGGTGCATCAGAGCACAGGGAAAAGCAGGCACAGCAGCAAAGGATGCTGGCATGGCCTTGGCAGTATGGGAGAGAAACAAAACCCGGCAGTCAAGTATCCCCTGGGGAAAACATTTTAAAAACAAGTGCTCAGGCTAGTTTGAGTGTTGGGGTGGGCGGTACTAGCCTTCATCACATGTGCAAGGGAGCTATGGCAGGTTTTTGTGGCCATGGAAATCCCCCGTGCTGGGACTCCAGACTAAGTAGGAATCCAGTCCAGATTTTCCTGCAGGCACCCTGTATATGTATTGCAGCAGCACAAATGTTGGAGGGCTAGCTTTATGGCATGTGTCAGTGATTTGCCCTGCACAGAAACACTAAAAAGAAGGGAACTAGACCGAGAACCTTGTTTGGTAAGCACAGCTATTAAAAAAAAATAAATTAGAGGTGACTGTCAACTCTGCTGGGCTATTAAGAAGGCTGAGCATGGCAGCACCAGGGAAACTAAAGGTTTTTAAAAACTGGCACTGTTTTATAGTGACATGGGTGGAGCAAGAATTTGCTCTGGGAGAAAGAGATTTTCCACATGGGGATTTAAGAAGAAGGCAGAAAGATTTTGCAGGAGGCAGAAGTGCTCATCGTCAGCTCTGTCAGACCCCAAAAGAATTTGTGGTGGAGCTGCCTATACCAGAAGGGAACAGCTTCAGGAACAAGTTACACTACTGAAATGGAGTTACAGTCTCCCTGAAGATATTTGGAAGCAGAAGGAAGAGGAAAATGAAGAAGTTTGAGTCCAGACTGACTCCTGTGCTCTGAAAGGTAAAGGCAAAAGGGACAGGGTAGTTAATGGTAATAAAGTTGAATAGGAACATGGTCTAATTAATAGAACCTGTTCGAGGGGAGTGTGAATATTTAAAGATTGAAAAAAGTGAATCCTGTTCCCTTAAAAAACTTAAAGGCAGGGAAGTTTTGATTATCTTTTGTTTTCCATAGCTATATGTTTCCAGTTCCACCAAGCCACTGGACACATGCACTAAAGTATTTTAGCTTATGGAAGATA
This sequence comes from Rhinatrema bivittatum, assembly GCF_901001135.1. NCBI lineage: Eukaryota > Metazoa > Chordata > Amphibia > Gymnophiona > Rhinatrematidae > Rhinatrema > Rhinatrema bivittatum. The sequence continues at coordinate 822,814,879 of NC_042615.1, forward strand.
CATTCATAGAAACATACATAGAAACATGGAAATGACTGCAGAAGAAAACCAAACAGCCCATCCAGTCTGCCCAGCAAGCTTTCACACTTATTTTTTCCCATACTTATCTGTTACTCTTGGCCCTTATAAGTAACTTTTTGGTTCTAGTTACCTTCCATTCCCACCATTGATGTAGAGAACAGTGCTTGAGCTGCATCTAAGTGAAGTATCTAGCTTATTTTTTTAGGGGTAGTAACCACCACAATAAGCAAGCTACTCCCATGCTTATTTGTTTACCCAGACTATGTAATTCAGTCCTTGTTGGTTGTTGTCGGAATATAAATCCTCTTTTCTCCATACCCCCTGCCATTGAAGCAGAGAGCTGTGCTGGATATGCATTGAAAGTGAAGTAACAGGCTTATTTGGTTTGGGGTAGTAAGTGCCGCAAAAAGCACACGACTCCCCCGCTTTTTTGTGAATGCAAATCCCTTTTTCCACACTTCCTCTTGCCGTTGAAGCATAGAGCAATGTTGGAGTCGCATTAACCGTGTGTATGTTTATTGAATAAGGGTATTAATCTCCAGGTAGTAGCCACCATTCCCGCAAGCCACTCCATGCCTCTTCTCTGCATTCACATCCTCTAGATTTTATGGATCCACAGTGTTTATCTCACACCCCTTTGAAATCCTTCACAGTTTTGGTCTTCACCACTTCCTCTGGAAGGGCTTTCCAGGCATCTACCACCCTCTCCGTGAAGAAATACTTCCTGACATTGGTTCTGAGTCTTCCTCCCTGGAGCTTCAAATCGTGACCCCTGGTTCTGCTGATTCGTTGCCAGGAAGGTCGTTTTTATTATTGATTTCTTATAGCCAGGTAGTAGGTACCCCCACTGGAGATGGACACCAACAGAGGAAGACCCAATGCCAAAGAGCTCAGGATCCATCGTCAGATGAGATGTGACCCCACTTGAGACCATTTCACAGCACACAGCAAAAGACAGAGCTCAGACCAAGACTCCAGGACCACAGATAAGTGTGTGCATACATATTTGAGAAACACATCCTAGGTCTGGCCAGATTAGTAAAAAATTACTGAGCTCAATAGGAAAGTCACAGAAAAGACAAATAACACAAAAAAGTCAAATACATAAAGCCAAGCAAGATAAAGATAGCAAAAAGCCTGTGAAAGAATCAGTTGAGCTGCTAGATGATGGAGGAGTAAAAGGGGTAGTCAGGGAGGACAAGTAAATAACAGAAAATCTAAATGAATTCTTTGCCTTTGAGTTTATTAAGAAGGATATCAGGGTCATATACTCACTCACCATAAACATTTTTTGTTGGTGATGACTCTGAATGACTAGATGGAATCACTGTGAAACTGGAGGATATAAAAACTCCATAATGACAGACTAAAGAAAAACAAATCACCATGATCAGATGGTATTCTCCCTAGAGTTCTGAAGAAACTAAAAAATGAAATAGAAAACCTGTTTCTGGTATTTTGCAACCAATCATTTAAAACAGCCATGGCATCAGAAAACTGAAGGGTAGCCATTGTGATGCCAATTTTTAAAAAGTGCTCCAGAGTGATACTTGAAACTATAAACCAGTGAGCCTGATGTTGGTGTTGGGTAAAATAGTCAATGTTATACTTAAAACAAAATTTCTAACCACATAAATAGGCATGTCTTGATGGAGGAGAGTCAACATGGTTTTTGCAAAAGGAAGCTTTGCCTCTCTAACTTACTAGATTTTTTTGAGAGTGTAAATGAACGTGGAGACAAAGGTGAGCCAGTTGATATAGTGTATTTGGATTTTCATAAGACATTTGAAAAGTCCTTCATGAAAGACCCCTCTGGAAATTGGGAAGTCATGGGATCAGAGGTAGTGTCCAATTGTGGATTAGTTAAAAGACTGAAAACAGAGGGTAGGACAATATGGTCAATTTTGCAAATGGATAATTTAGTGGAGTGCCTCAAGGATCTGTATTAGGACCTATGCTATTAAGCATATTCATAAATGATCTAGAGAAAGGAATGCCGAGGGAGGTGACAAATTTGAAGATGATACAAAATTGTTTTCAGTCATTAAAAAAGCAACAGATTGTAAAAACTGCATTAGGACATTGTGAGGTCCATATTCAGACACAGTGCAGCTAGCAAAGTTAGCTGAGTAAACTTATCCAGCTACCTTTGGAGGTATATTCAGTACTGAAACCATTCTATAGCCACCTAACTTTAGGACAGCTCTTTGGCCAGACCAGACTTAGCCTGCTAAGTCATCCAGTTAACTCTGAATATTGGAGTTAGCTGGCTGACTTAGCCAGCTAACTCAACTCCTCCCAGCTATGCCCTCGGTCACCCCTAACTTGGCCGGCTAATTTGTAGCCTCCTAATTTATTAGGTGGCTAGACTTTGCCTGAATATGTGCCCAAATATTCAATTAGCTGGCTGACTTCTGAGTTAGCCGGCTAAATGCTATTGAATATGGACCTCTAAGAGAGTGAATGGCAGATACAATTTAATACAGACAAGTGCAAAGTAATGCACATAGGGAAAAATATTCCCAGCTACAGGTACCCAACGCTGGGTTCTGTGTTAGGAGTCACACCCAGGAAAAGGACCTTGGCGTTCTGGTGGACAATACCTTGAAATCTTTGGCTCAGTGTGTGGCAGTGGTCAAAAAGCAAATAGAGTGTTAGGAATTATTTGGGAAGGAATAGGGAACAAATCTGAGAATATCCATAATGTCTTTGTATGGATTCATAGTGAAGTGGATGTTGTGTCATATCTGGGTACTATCTGGATTTGGCCTGGAGACTCTGGAATTCTAAAGGAATTGCCAAGTCTTGGGCCAACAACTGAAAACTCCAGGCGGGCTGCAGAAGTGGCTGTTTGGCCCTGGACGTTATCACCTGGGCTGCGCAGGTGGGAAGAAGATGAAGTCAGCTGCATGGCCAGAAGGAGGAGGAATGTCTGACCCATGCAACGGAAAAAGAGGATGGTGGCTTATCAGCCCGCCAACTGGGAAGGAGGCTGTGCGGCTGGAAGGAGGAGGTGTATCTGACCACACTACCAGGTAAGAAGGTGACTACTCATCAACATGCAGTGCCAGAAGAAGGAGGAGGGATTCTGTCTGTTGTAAGGGCTGAAAGGAGGAGGAGGCTGCTACTGCCACTACTCTGTGAGCCAAAAGAAGATGGAGGAGGAGGAGCAAGCTGTGCATGGTGGTTTGGGGTTGGAGGAAGAGAATGAGTGAGCATCTGGGAGAGTGTGTGTATGTGAGAGGAAGAGAAGTGAGTATGCATGGGCGTGTGTGAGAGCGAGTGGTTATATATGAATGAGTGGGCATTTGTGTGTGGAAGAGAGAGAGAGAAGTGAGTGAGCATGTATGTGGGTGGGGTATCTGGGATAATGAGAGGAGTGAGTATGTAAGTGATCAGATGTGTGAGTGAGAATGAGCATGAATGTGTTTGAACATGTTAGTGTGTGTATGAGTATGTAAGAGAGAGTCTGTGTGCAACCCCTTCCCCACTACTCTATGACAATCTCAGGTTGACTGAAAATTTAAAGTTCCCAAATATGCCTCGGGTATTGTGTGGAGTTCTGGTTGACCTATCTCAAAAAAGACATAGCAAACATAGAAAAGGTATATAGAAGGGCAACAAAAATGATAGAGGGGATGGATAGAGGGAATGAAAAAGCTCCCTTATGGAAAAAGGATATGTTAGGGCTCTTTAACTTGGAAAAGAGACAACAGAGGGTATATGATTGAAATTCATAAAATCATGAGTGGGGTGGAGTAGGGAATGGTTATTTAACCTTATAACAACACTAGGACTAAGGGACATTCCTTGAAACTAGCAACTCACAAATTTGCCAATTTATATTTCCTCAAATTTGTGTGAACTATCAAATGGATAACTTAGTCAATTATTCCAGCTTTTAAAGTGGAAATTGCTCGGGCTTCATTTTTATCTATGTGCTGGGACTAACAGTTTCCATATAACTTTCATTGGCACATTCTTCTTAAGAGCTGTGGTTTTCCTATTTTAGAACCTGTACTCAATTTATTATGATTCCACCCCAATGAAAGGGCATCCACTTGGTGAAACGTATTGTGTCAGAGGATGTATATATGTCACAGCAACTTTCATTAACAGTTTCCTTTCACAAAATTATCATGCTAGGCTAAATATAAATTCTGCATTTTCAGTTTTTATTATCATTAACTTTTGCTACTCTGTTTCTTACCTTGAAGTTTCTTACTTCAAAAACATAAACAGCTTAAACCACTTTTCATATACACACACAAACTCCTCAGTGTAAGAACATAAGAACATAAGAAATTGCCATGCTGGGTCAGACCAAGGGTCCATCAAGCCCAGCATCCTGTTTCCAACAGAGGCCAAACCAGGCCACAAGAACCTGGCAATTACCCAAACACTAAGAAGAACCCATGATACTGATGCAATTAATAGCAGTGGCTATTCCCTAAGTAAACTTGATTAATAGCCATTAATGGACTTCTCCTCCAAGAACTTATCCAAACCTTTTTTGAACCCAGCTACACTAACTGCACTAACCACATCCTCTGGCAACAAATTCCAGAGCTTTATTGAGTGTTGAGTGAAAAAGATTTTTCTCCGATTAGTTTATTTTTATTTATTCATTTAAAATCTTTTCTATACCGTCGTTTAGTAGAATACCGTCATAACGGTTCACATATAGGCACATATAGTAAATTGTATATGCAACTGTTCCTATTATTAGTAATGGAGGTGCCTGATGATCTCGGTAACATTGTTTCATAGTAATGGCTAAGAGTTTAGTGATGATTAATCTGACCTATGACTAAGATAAAGACTGTTAAATTATACATTTAATTTAAAAGGTGCAATAGACAGACCATGACATACATACATATAATGTGCTAGTGCTGTATGAAGATTAGTCTTAAATGTGCTACTTGCTAACTTCATGGAATGCCCCCTAGTCCTTCTATTATCTGAAAGAGTAAATAACCGAGTCACATCTACTCGTTCAAGACCTCTCATGATCTTAAACACCTCTATCAGCCGTCTCTTCTCCAAGCTGAACAGCCCTAACCTCTTCAGCCTTTCCTCATAGAGGAGCTGTTCCATCCCCTTTATCATTTTGGTGTGCCTATTTATTTCATCTATTTTCACTGTGAAATGTGACACTTGAGCAGTCTCTGTGACAGAGAATAGTGTAGCCCTTCTGCTCACCACAGCATCAACCATCACTTTCTCAGTATTCTATAACTGTAAAAACCATGGTCATTCTAAGGGGCGGATTTTCAGAGCCCTGCTCGCCTAAATCCGCCCAAAACCGGACGGATTTAGGCGAGCAGGGCCCTGCGTGCCGGTGAGCCTATTTTACATAGGCCTACCGGCGCGTGCAGAGCCCCGGGACTCGCGTAAGTCCCGGGGTTCTCCGAGGGGGGCGTGTCGGGGGCATGTCGGGGGCGGGCCCGGTCGTCGCGGCGTTTTGGGGGGGTGTCGGCAGCATTTTGGGGGCGGGTACGGGGGCGTGGCTACAGCCCGGGGCAGTCCGGGGGCGTGGCCGCGCCCTCCGTACCCGCCCCCAGGTCGCGGCCCGGCGCGCAGGAGGCCCGCTCGCGCGTGGGGATTTACTTCTCCCTCCGGGAGGCGTAAATCCTCGGAGAAAGGTAAGGGGGGGGTGTAGACAGGGCCGGGCGGGTGGGTTAGGTAGATGAAGGGAGGGGAAGGTGAGGGGAGGGCGTTAGAGGATTCCCTCCAAGGCCGCTCCGATTTCGGAGCGGCCTTGGAGGGAACGGGGGTAGGCTGCGGGGGTAGGCTGCCGGGGTAGGCTGCGGGGGTAGGCTGCGCGGCTCGGCGCGCGCCGGCTATACAAAATCGATAGCCTTGCGCGCGCCGATCCAGGTTTTTAGCAGATTCGCGTGGCTCCGTGCGTATCTACTAAAATCCAGCTTACTTTTGTTTGCGCCTGGAGCGCAAACAAAAGTAGGCCTATTCGCGGAGTCTGAAAATCCGCCCCTAAGTGAATAACAAAATAAATAATTCTTCATAAAATAAAAGTCATACAAAAATATATATATAATTAAATCAAAACTATACATAAAATGAAAATCAAATTCAATTCAATGAAAAGCTTGCAAAGAGAGATGATGCCTTAATTGTTTGCAAAATTCCTTCACATCTGGAATAACATGTAGTTGCGGAGGACGGGCATTCCAAAAAACAGGACCAATCACCGAAAAACCCCGTAGCCATGTAGAGGCTAATTTTACATCTTTAACAATGGAACAGCTAATAAGTGCTGATCCTAAGACCACAATATGGATGATAGGGATGTCAACTATTTTGTAAATATTTGGTTTCCTGTCATGAATCACTTTGTAAACCAGAAGTAATATCTTAAACAGAAGTCAGTAATGCACAAGTAATCAACGCAACTGTTTCAACATTGAGGTAATAGGATTAAATCTAGGGCATGAAGTGATAAGTCATACAGCAACATTTTGGATAACTTGAAGAATGTGTAGCTGTGATCCAGGCAAGCCTATATATAAGGAATTGCAATAATCTCGGGATGTTCTTACAAATGTTTGAATTACAGTATGGAGATTGTTACTGGCAGTATGCATTTCAGCCACCTCAACTTCCTCAATGTATGAAAAGCTGATTTCAAAAGAGAATTTATTTGGGGCCTCAATGACAATGAAAGATCGATTAATATCCCCAAATTATGACTTCAAGGAGAATAATTTCATTCAGTTGCTGCAATGGAAAGAGCAGGAGGGTCAAATTTTGCAGCTAAGTGACTAATCATCATAGCTTCTCACTGTTTTAATACTTAAAGAAAGTTTGTTTGCTTGCATCCCTACACTACAGCCATTAATATGTTCTTGCTTGAATCCCTTTTCCTGGTAAGACTCCAGTATGTTGAGATCTAAATGTGAGGTGGGGGTTCATTCCAGAGTAGTAACGATGAGTCACTTCTAGGGCCTTGGGGTTTATGCACTTGGACTTGAACAAAACAGTTCCTTCACTCTGACAGGTGTTCTAATCGAAATCTTTTACAGGAACAAAACTTCAATTGTGAAAATCCAGCATACTCTACATTTACTTAGAGATGAATCTGTATCATCCATTTACACATTCACAAGCTACGCATACAGGATCCCCCTAATTCTCTTTCATAGGTTGGATCTCCCTTTGGATAGGTTCTGGGAGTTGCAGCTGATGAGTCTCATTTCCCTTTATTTTCCTTGATATTCCTGGCTGGTGTCAACTCTTCTTTCCCTCCAGTTGTGCCATTCAGGCACCAGATTGCATTGACTGGGAAAGCCAGTATGAGACTCTTTCTCCCTGAAGATTCACAGGGAACTGCTGGCCGGCTTTCAGATCCCTACCTAGCAACCCAGAACTGTAACTCCACTGAGCACACAGACTGGACGATGTCATACCTTGAGAAGATCCTGGGAAACTCTCCTTAATTCTTGACCTTAGGACCTTAAAGTAAAACATATTTTGCTTGAAAATGTATTTTATTATAATTTACTTTGAGTTCAAAGGGAAAGAAGAGATATTGATGTTTAAAAAATGAATATATAATTAGTGATTTACATATGTAAAATTTGCCCTCTCTCGGTGCAGCTTTACCTAGATGTCATATTTAGAGGAAGTGTTTCTGAGGGCATTTTTAGACTGGGGGAGATCACATACAGGTTTATTCCTGCCTGGTCTGTTTGTTTTTTATGTATTAATTTGTGTACGATGGTCAGTGATTTGTGTTCTATTCAGAATTTTATTGGTAGCCAGTGTAGTGATAGAAGTATAGGGGTTATATGTTCATTCGTTTTTGGGCCTGTAAGGATTCTGGCAGCTGAGTTTTGTAGGATTTGGAGTGGTTTGAGGTTGGAATATGGTAGTCCAAGAAGTAGGGAGTTGAAGTAGTCAATGTTTGAGAAGAAGAGTAGTTGTAGTTCTGTTCTGAAATCGTATGAGGTTAGGAAAGGTTTTAGACATCTTAGAGTTAATAATTTGTGATATCCCTCTTTAATTTTGGTTGTTAAGTGGTTCCTGTGGTTCATTGTCCATTATGACTCCTAGGTTTCTAGTGTGTGTGACTGGGGAGATTGGGTTCATCTGGTTTCCAAGATTGAGTGGTGGTGGTGGTGGTGGTGAAGGGCTGGGTTTTCAATCCATGATTATTATTTCAGTTTTTTTGATGTTTATTATGAGTTTCATGCGTGTTAGTAGTTGTTTGATTGAATCTAGTAGTGTGGCCGTTTCCTTGTAAGTTTCTTCCAGTGTATTTTGGATAGGTAATAGTATTTGTATGTCATCCGCGAAGAGGAATTGGGTGACTCTGAGATCATTTAGAAGATGGCATATTGGAAGTAGGTATATGTTGAAAAGAGTGGCGGACAGGGCAGAGTCTTGGGGAACTCCAATGTTGAGGTTAACTTTTTTGGATAGGGTGTTGTTAATTGATACTTGGTAGCTTCTGTTAGATAGGTAAGATGAGAACCATCGTAGGGTTATGTTGGTTAGACCAATTTCTGTCAGTCGTTCTAGGAGAATTGTATGGTTTATCATGTTGAATGCAGCTGATAGGTCTAAGAGGATGAGTAGGTATTTCTGGCCATTGTCAAATCCTCTTAGTATTGTGTCATTCAGTGAGAGTAGGAATGTTTCTGTGCTTAAATTTTTCCTGAAGCCAAATTGCGTTGAATGTAGGATGTTGTTTTTTTCAAGGTAGTCAGTGAGTTGGGAGTAAACAGTCTTTTCGTTGATCCTGGTTATGAGGGATAGGTTCGAGATGGAACGGTAGTTTGATGGGTTGTTGGGGTTTAGGTTGTTCTTTTTAGGAATGGTTTAATTACTGTTGATTTGAGACAGTTAGGGTAGTTTCCTTCCGTCAGGGATAGGTTGACAATATCGGTGAGTGTTTTTGTTAGGGTGGGTTCTATAGTTTTGATGGTTGGTATGGGGATGCTGTCGAGTGGGTGTTTGGCAGGGTTCATTTTTTTGATGATTGACTGAATTTTGAGGGAGGAGGCAGGGTTGAAGTTTGACCAGTTTGGTATTTATTTTAGATTCATTTTGATGGTTTGGCTGTTGGTGTTGAGATTGTTATTGATTAAGCTTATTATTTTCATATTAAAGAATTCTGCAAACTCGTTGCTTCCATTTTTTGTGCATGGTGTTTTCTGGTTGGCTGGGGTTTTTGTGAGGTTTTGCACTATGGAGACTAGCATTCTGGGGTTGTGTTGGAATTTATTGATTTTGTTTGCGAAGAATTCTTTTTTGGCGTTGTTAATGAGGTTTTTGTAGAGGGAGAGGTAGCTTTGATATGCGGTTAGCATAGATGTTGTTTTATTCTTCCACTATGCTGTTTCTTTCTTCCGGAGCATGCATTTAGCCACCCTAATGTTTTCATTGTACCATTGATTGAGATGTTGTGGGTTTTTTATTGTTTTTGTGATAGTGGGGTTGATGTTGTCAGCCAAAGTTTTGGTGATGTTGAGCCATAAGATTGTGGCATTTTTGGAGTTTGATAGGTCTATGTTTGTTAACTCTGTTTGTAGTGTTTCTTTTAGGATTTCAATGTTGAATGGAGGATGGTACATTATTTTTCTTGGTGTGTTTTGTGTTGTTGTGAGGTTGTAGTTATAGGTCAAGTTGGCTTGAATCAGGTGGTGATCTGACCAGGGGATTTTGGCAATGTTGGTTTCATGGGCTAAACATGCTTCGGGGTTAATGAAGATGAGGTCTATGGTGTGTCCAGCATTGTGTGTTGGGGCATTGATCACTTGTTTAGTCACAATGTTGATAGTGCATCAATGATGGTTTGGCAGGTTTTTGAGTGGGGGAGTGTGTCCATGTGGATGTTGAAGTCTCCCAGGATGATGATAGGTTTGCTTAGGGAGATATTGTTCATAAGGTACTCTATTAATGGGGAGCAGTTTTTGTCTAGTGAGCCAGGGGGACAGTAGACCAGGCAAATTTGGAGTTTTGTGGAGTTGAATAGTGCGAATTTGTAGGGAACACATATGTTTTTTGGACGTAGTTTCATCTGTAGATTTTTTTTTTTGTGATCAGCATTAGGCCTTTCCCTTTTTTCTTTGGTCTGGGTATTGAGAATGTTTTGTATGTTGGATTGTATATTTGGTTGATTAGTACGGAGTCAGTGTTTTTGAACCAAGTTTCACTTATTGCGATGAAGTCCGGTTTTGCGTCTGTGAGTAGGTCATTGATTATTGGGATTTTCTTCACTATTGATTGCGCATTGAATAATAGGAAGGAGAGAAGAATGTAGTTTGTATATTGTTTATGGGAGTTGTGTGTAATGTTTATTAGCTGTTGGTCATTTCTTTTATAAAGTTTTGGGGGTATGGGTTTAGCTTGTGTATTGTTGTTTTTCTTGAGGGAGGGTCTGTTATTGCAGGTCGGGATTTTGTGAGTTGTCATTTCCATTGGTAGTTTCAAGCTGACTAGTAGCTTTGTTGGTTATGTATTAAGGGTTGTGTGATGCTTCTGGTCTGGCATCGGCGATTTAAATCCCCTGGTCTAGGCACTTTCGGTGATGCGGTTGGGGGGATGTGTCGGTCGCGTCTCGGGTCGCTGGGCCGGTCAGGTGAATCACGTGGGGAGATGGTCAGAAGAGGCAGGGAGCCTCTGTATCCCTCAGCACAAGCAGCAGGTGAAGACTTGCCTGTTCAGGGTGCAGCTTCTTCATTTGCCTCTGGTCCGGCATCAGCGATTTAAATCCCCCAGTCTGGGTGCTTTCGGTGATGCGGTTGGGAGGCGTGTTGGTCGTGACTTGAGTTGCTGGGCCGGTCGGCTGATTCACGTAGGGAGACGGTCGGCAGGGAGCCTCTGTATCCCTCGGCACAGGCAGCAGGTGAGTACTTGCCTGTTTGGGATGCGGCTTCTTCGATGGCCTCCAGTCCTGTGTCAGTGATTTAAATTCCCCGGTTTGGGCATTTTCGGTGACACAGTTGGGGGCATGTCGGTCGCATCTCAGGTTGCTGGGCCGGTTGGCTGAATCCCGTGGGGAGACAATCGGAAGAGGCAGGGAACCTCTGTATCCCTTGGTGCAGGCAGCAGGTGAGGACTTGTGTGTTCGGATTGTGGCTTCTTCAATCTGATGAGAGAGGTAATGGTGATGGGGCTGCTTAACAATAGTGATCATAACATAATCAATTCTGAAATAAAAGACTGGGTCAGTAAGTAAATCCATGGCTCTAGCACTAAACTTTCTAAAGGGAAACTTTGATAAAATGAGAAGAATATTTAAAAAAAAACTGAAAGGTGCAGCTACAAAATTTAAGAGTGTGGATATTGTTAAAAAAAACAACAAAAAACATCTTAGAAGCACAATCCAGATGTATTCCAATATTAAGAAAGGTGGAAGGAAGTTCAAATGATTTCCAGCATGGGTAAAAAGTGAGATGAAACAGGCTATTTTAGCCAAAAGATCTTCATTAAAAAATTAGAAGAAGGATCCATCAGAAGAAACTAAGATAAATCATAAGCATTGGCAAGTTAAATGTAAGACATTGATAAGACAGACTAAGAGAGAATTTGAAAAGAAGTTAGCCATAGAGGCAAAAAGTCATAATACAAACTTTTAAAAATATATCAGAAACAGAAAGCCTGAGAGGGAGTTGACTGAACTATTAAATGATCAAGGGGTTAAGGGTCACATAAGGAAGAGAAGGCCATTGTGGAAAGCTTAAACAAATTCTTTGCTTCAGTGTTTACTGCAGAAGATGTTGGGGAGATACCTGTTCCAGAGATGGTTTTCAAGGGTGACAATTCAGATGAACTGAACCAAATCTGGAAGATGTAGTAGGCCAGATTGACAAACTGAAGAGTAGTAAATCAGCTGGACTGGATGGTATATACCCCAGAGTTCTGAAATAATACAAAAATGAAATTTCAGACCTATTACAATTAATTTGTAACCGATAAAATCAGCCATTGTACCTTAAGACTGGAAGGTAGCCAATTAATCTCGATAATTAAAATGGATCCAAGAGTGATCCAGAAAACTGTAGACCAATGAGCCTGACTTCAATGCCAGGAAAAATCATGGAAATTGTTATAAAGAATAGAATCATAGAACAGTTAGATATACATGGTTTAATGGAACACAGCCAACATGGATTTACCCAAGGGAAGTCTTGCCTCACAAATCTTCTATATTTTTTAAAGGGGTGACTAAATATGTAGACCAAGGTGAACCAGATAGATATGGTGTTTTTGGATTTTCAGAAGGCATTTGTCAAAGTCCCTCATGAGAGGCTTCTAAGAAAACTAAAACATCATGGTATAGGAAGCAATGTCCTTTTGTGGAACTGCAAACTGGTTAAAAGACAGGAAACAGAGAGTAGGATTAAATGGTCTGTTTTCAAAGTGGAAAAAGGTAAACAGTGGAGTGCCTCAGGGATCTGTATTTGGACTGGTGCTTTTAAAATATTTATAAATGACCTGGAAAGGGGTATTATGAGTGAGGTGATCAAATTTGTGGATGACAAAAAATTATGCAGAGTAGTTAAATTTCAAGCAGATTGTGATAAATTGCAGGAAGACCTTGTGAGGCTGGAAAATTGGGCATCCAAATGGCAGATGAAATTTAATGTGGACAAGTGCAAGGTGATGCATATAGGGAAAAATAACCCTTGCTATAGTTACACAATGTTAGATTCCATATTAGGAGTTATCACCCAGGAAAGAAAATTAGCCATTATAATGGATAATGCATTGAAATCATTAGCTCAGTGTGCTGTGGCAGTCAAAAAACAAACAGAATATTAGGAATTATTAGGAAGGAAATGGCGAATGAAACAGTGGATGTCATAATGCCTCTGTATCACTCCATTGTAAAACCGCACCTTGAATACTGTGTGTAATTCTGGTCGCCGCATCTCAAAAAAGATATAATTGCGATGGAGAAGGTACAGAGAAGGGCAACCAAAATGATAAAGGGGATGGAACAGCTCCCCTCTGAGGAAAGGCTGAAGAGGTTAGGGCTGTTCAGCTTGGAGAAGAGATGGCTGAGGGGGGATATGGTAGTGGTCTACAAAATTATGAAAGGACTTGAACAGGTAAATGTAAATGTTTATTCTGTCAGGAAATAGGACTATTTTATAAAGTGTGTGTGGAAGCTGCACATTTTATAAGTACCATGTATTTCTGTCCCCAATTAACCCTGTATATTTGTAATGCAGGAACACGCAGACTTTCTCTACCCATTTAAAAAAATTATATGCATATTTTTAAACACAAAATAATTGTAAAAATGCCTGCATAATACCCAGAATTAAATGCAGAGGCAGGTATTTTATGAAGGATGCAGGGATGCTGTTCTGAAAATACACAGTATCGTAGTAAATGACAGCAGAAAAGGACCTGCCCAGTGAGTTTATTTTATTTTATTTTTTTTATTTTTCTTAGCATACTAACTGCCGCTCTTAGGCGGGAACCAAAAACTGAGCTCCTTCCTCTTAGCAGCTAAACCAAAAATCTCACCTACATCTCTTCAGCCCCTTGTTATTTGCAAGGTTCACCCGCTCAGACTGCCTAGAGGAGATGCTGAACATGGTATTCCTTGTAGATGATTTGTAGGTGGCTGGGGTCATCTAGTGGCCAACCTGTGGCGGCTCTACAGCATAACCCCTAGTTCTACAGCAGGAAGGAGTTGGAGTCCTTTGTGTTATTATAATATCCTCCAGGTATTTAAAAATGTGCATCGTATCACTCCTGTCTTTCTTCTTCTCCAGAGTCTCACCTCAGAAGTCATCTGGTACAGATTCCACACCATTTTGGTTGCCCTTCTCTGGACTGCTTCCATCCTGTCTCCAACATTTTTTAGACATGGTCTCCAGAAACTACAGTACTCCAGGTGAGGCCTCACCAATGACCTTACAGGGTGCATTTTCACCGCCTTTTTCCTGCTGGTTATGACTCTCTCCTTGTAGCTCCGCATCCCTGTGGCCTTAGCTGTGCTATGACAGACAGCATTGGTAAACCCTGTGAATCCATTGAGGCTGCTTATTATTAGTTACTTACCTGTAAATAAGGTTCTCTAATAACAGTAACTCTGTGGATTCATAAAACCCGCTCACCTCCCCTTATAGAGTTACAAACTCAGTTCTGTCTTTAAGTTTTGCAAAACAGGAAATGGGGGATTGGAGCTGGCCCCAAGATGCCTGGATACTTGGCAGCCAATTCAGAAATATCAAGTTACCTAACCCGTTAGCTTGGGGAGCTCCATAAATTCAGAATGAGAAGTCAGTGTGAATCCAACCAGCTGTTGATCTTATAGACCCTAACTAGAGGTAAGCGATTTCACTTTATTGTTCATGTTTAAAAATCCAGACCTTGGACCATAAGGAGTAATTGCATTAGTTTTGCTTTAGTTGCTTTTTCTATCCTGGTGCAATAAATGTCTCTATGCTCAGATGCTTTGGAGTGTAGCATTAGCAGATCGGAGGATATAGTGATTTTGGTTTTATAATGTCCATTAATTGTGTCACTTATGCGTATGCATTACCTTGTTAATATCTAATTCTCTTCCCCTCCAAGTTACCCCACCCCCCTGTTGTTTGTAACTTTATTTCCTCTGTTGAGTTTACCAAATGTGATATTTTATATGAATGTCGGTATAGACAAGTTTTTAAATAAATAAATAAAATAAAAAATGAATAACATTTTGATTTGGAAGAAAATTAGAAGCAATTATGTGCCTAACACTGAATGTCCCACCAACATTAATCAATCTTTGGTACACGATGGCTCCTCTAGCACATCCTCTGGGCTTCTGATAACTTCGATTCGGTATAAGGGAGCCGTCCTTGTGAAACTGAGTGGTCTCTTTTTAATGTGTCTTGGCATTTGCCTGAGATTAAATTAAAAAAAAAAACATTTTTGGATGGAGATCTTCAAGACAATGAAAAACACATTGCTTACAGTCCCCAGCTGACGGGAATTTCCACTTTTACTAAAGAAAGCAGCAGCCTCTGTGAACACAGCGAGCAACGTTCAAGGCAGTTTTTCACAGGTAAAATGTGTTTCACCCTCAGAAATTGATTGAATGAAAACTGCACACCCTGTTTACAGGTGGAGGCGTGCTTGTAGCACCGCAAAGCTTGTACGTTTTCCTACATTGTAGTGGAGATGTTCCTGAAGGCGGGAGAAAACAGTGCATCTAACATTGCTTAAACCTGTGCAGGAACTGCAGGTGAAAATCTCCACGGGGAACCTTTCCCTCTGGCAATTCTCAGAGTGAAAGCAAACACACGGACAGCTTAGGTGATGAGCTGCTGAAACAATTGCAAAACTTGAAGGAGAAAGGGCTGACTGTAAGTTACACACCCAACGGACAGTTCAATGAGTCACTTCTGAGGAAGAGCCATGAAATGGACTATTTCCAAGCCTGGATCAAATAGCTAGCAAGGGAATAAAAATGGTATGGGGGGGGGGGGGGGAATAACAAATAGCTAGCAAGGGAATAACAACGTATTGGGGGGGGGGGGACAGTGTTGAAGAGCCTGAATTCTTGGCAGTGTACATTTGCTTTCCTTTTTCAAATCAGCAGCTGCAAAGCGTGCAAACTAAAATTATCTGTGCTACACATAGTAACCACACATTAAAATTATCCCCGTACTTTGCAGCTGCTATTTGTGCTGGCGGTTAAGGCGGTGGCAACACAGCAGGTGTAGATGTGAAAATCCCACGCGCATACTGTTTGACTCCCCAGGCCTAAGCGTGCTCTCAGCAATGCCTCTTTTTAACCTTGCTTGAAGGTCAGCGTGCTACAGAAGCCCTCACGGACTTTCGGCTGGACAGAGGAAAGCTCTTTTCACTCAGGCTGTGTTACCCAAATAAATGTTCGTTTGCCCGGGCTTTGAAACGTGTCCTTCCCTAGCAGCACATTCAAAAGGTTTTGGCGCGTAGAATTGGAAGTCGAGTGCATAAGCAGCTTGCGTGCGTGCCAGTAGTATTCTGAAAAATACTTCTGAGGTATGAGTGCATAGGAAGCTAACATCTTGTAATTGAAAATGAGGGATCAGGTGATGACAATGAAAGGGGTAGAATGAGGAGAAAGCTAATAGACTATTTCTTTACAGAAAGGATAGTGAAAGCATGGGCGAGTGGCGGGAAGGACAGGAAAGCATGGGCTAAGCCTGGGGGTCTCCGAGGGAGTAGATGGTGGATGGGAAGATAAGATCGGCCGTAAGACCATGTTCTGCCATCACATGTCTATGTTTCTAGTTGTACATTGGGTGTCTGAAAACCCGCCAGGAACTGGCAGTTCATGTTTGCCACAATGCTGATCTTTGTGGCCTTTCTGGCAACAAACTGGAGAGGATGGGAATCACATTGTTTAAGGCAGTATTTTTTAAGCTGGCCCTGTAGTAGTCATTTTATTTTTCAGGATGACTCTACTAAATATGTTAGGGATGTTTACAGAAAAAAATGTCATTTTGGCCCATTCATTTTTTTTTTTTTTTGCATGCTCCTAAAATTCATTGCGTTTTTTTTCAAATGGAAAAAAAAAAATCATATGGTTATTTCATGCATTTGTTTCCCACTAAAGTGAATTGGGGCAGCTATGCTTCCTGTTTAGGGCTAAAATTGGAGTTTTCCAATGAATGGATTCACGACTTTCAGCTCTTCATCAGCCTAAGATGGATTATTCACTTCCAGGGTTGCATAGCTCGAGTGAAGGTGGGGTCAGTGTGGGGATCTGTGTCCAACTGTCATCTTTTAGTCCACTTTCTCCTTCCCCTCTGCGGGAGTTTCCCGTCGTAGGTGCTTCAAGAAGTATTTCATCGAAGGAATCCTCTTTGTCACTGACGCTTCTAACCCTCGCCACCTCCTCTCCGAGCTCTGCCACCCGTTTCTGTGCACAGCCTCCACATAACTCTCTGAAAATGAACTCAGTTATGTATTTCATGGTGTTTTCTTTTGCTGTCTATGCCCAAAATTATAGCTGACAAATTCATTGTATACGGTAATATGATTTATGAACCACTTGTACTATGTGTGTATATATATATATATATATATATATATATATATATATATATACATATACAAAACTACCCCCAAAAAAATATTTTTGGAGAATGGAAAAAAACACTTTAATTGATCTAAACATAACACCATATGTCAAAAGTTTTTTAGTTGTATGTAACAATTTATTTATTTCAAATGTTTTTTTAAAACAATTAATTTTTTTCAAATTTAGATTTTTTTTATAAGACTATTTATGCCCAATATCTGGCTATACATATATTGCACTTATTCCCTCAATTACAGCTCTTCTACATGCATCAAATCTTGTGCAAACCTGCATATAATATTTTACATAGCCCTCACCTCTATGCTATTGCTAAACTCAATCTCACCCTCAAGAATGATACATTTCCTATTTAACATGCAATATTAATCACTGCTGACAAAGGACACTAGATTATGTCCTTTGTCAGTCAATTTAACATTCATCATCCTATCCACATGGCAACACTGTTACTGACATTCAACATCTATTGAAAAAGTTTATTTTAATTTTTAACCCTCTTTTTACAGTCTATAACGTAGCATGTGAATATTTGAGATATAACAAAATTCAACTCTCATCTGTAGTGTTCCCAATTGTCACCTCAACCACTCGATTCTTGCCAACAAGGAGTGAGACAGAAATGTCACTGGGTTCAATGGTTGCCTCAAGGCTAAATCCTTCCGTTTTGATTATAAACAGTATTCATATTTCCCAAACCCATGTGTACACCTCAATGCTGGGTAGACAAACTTTCAAAAAAATTTTTTTGAAAAGTATTGAGACTTAATATTTGCAACTGATGCTCTATTCATAAGCCATCCCGGTCTGCTCTGGCTCAATATTTTCAGCTCATATTCTATTTCACAGTGAACCCGGTTGACTGTGGCAACCATTGAACCCAGTGACTTTTCTGTCTCACTCCTTGATGGCAAGAATCGAGTGGTTGAGGTGACTTACTTACTGTTGATCGTTCCTTTTTGAATTATTCCCCTGAAGAAGCCAGGAAGGTGAAACAAGGGCCTTGTCGGGAAAGAATACAATACAATTGGGAACACTACAGATGAGAGTTGAATTTTGTTACATCTCAAATATTCACATGCTACGTTATAGACTATAAAAAGAGGGTTAAAAAAGTTAAAATAAACTCTTTTCAATAGATGATGAATGTCAGTAACAGTGTTGCCATGTGGATAGGATGATGAATGTTAAATTGACTGACAAAGGACATAATCTAGTGTCCTTTGTCAGCAGTGATTAATATTGCATGTTAAATAGGAAATGTATTATTCTTGAGGGTGAGATTGAGTTTAGCAATAGCATAGAGGTGAGGGCTATGTAAAATATCATATGCAGGTTTGCACAAGATTTGATGCTTGTGGAAGAGCTGTAATTGAGGGAATAAGTGCAATATATTTATAGCCAGATATTGGGCATAAATGGTCTTATAAAAAATCTAAATTTGAAAAAAATAAATTGTTTTAAAAAACACTTTTGAAATAAATAAATTATTTTTACATACAACTATAAAACTTTTGACTTATGGTGTTTTGTTTAGATAAATTAAAGTGCTTTTTTCCATTCTCCAAAAATATTTTTTTGGGGGTAGTTTTGTGTAATACAATAAGCACGAGTTCGGTATTACATTGCCTTTTTTTGGATTTCTATTATATATATATATACATATATAAAAGAGAGTTTACTACTTAAAAGCATGAGGCAATTTGCAAAACTGTATGTTTTGATGCAAATTCCGCACTCGCTTCTTGGAGGGAAATTCCAAGCGCACTTTCCCTTTCAACGATCCACAGTTTTAGCCAGTTTTAAGGTGCCCAATTTTCTAAAAGTTCTTTTGCACGGGTATTTCAGCATTTACTCACATAAATATTTCTGGGAAATTGTCCTCCCTATGTCTAATGATTGTATTATACAGGAGGAGCAGTATTGGGGTCATCATGAATTTTGAGTTTAATTATCAAAATCATGGAGTTGGGGGTGGATGGGAAATGGGGTGGCTTAAGGGCCTGAACGTTAATGGGGGATGGGTGCAAGGTTGAAGGTTCAGTTAGAATGCCTAATAGTCTTGCACCGGCACTGCTTCCTGTTTGATATATTGACCTCTTGTTCTACAAATTCCTCACCACTGAGCATTGCCTCCTATATGTTGTTCTACTCATTGTGGGGTAGATCTTAAAAAAATATGCACGTGCGTACTTGTGTTCATACAACCGGCGCAAACAAAAGTATGCCAGATTTTAAAAGATACATGCATAGCCACATGTATCTTTTAAAATCTGGGGTCGGCGCGCAGGTGTAACTTTGTGCGCGCCGGGCCGGCTGCCACATGCCATGTTCCGGTCCGGGGGTTGGTCCGGAGGCTGCGGCCATGCCCCCGGAACGCCCCTGGGCTGAAACCACGCCTGCGGCACTACCCCCGGATGACGCGCCAGCCACGTCACGCCCCCGACACGCCCCTATGATGCGCGAATCGCGACATGCCCCCCCCAGGAAAGCCCTGGGACTTACGCGCATCCCGGGGCTTTGCGCACGCTGGAAGCCTATGCAAGATTGGCTCGGCGCACACAGGGGGGTTTTAAAAGAGTTACACGCATAAATTATGCGCGTAACCGTTTTAAAATCTACCCCTATGTGTTTGGCTCTCTCTGCCACTTCCATGGTGAAGTTCCACAAACCAACCACAAGCTTGTATAAAACTGTTTGCTATAAACGTATGTGGCTTTTCACAATCTGTCCCTCCCAGTCCCGATTAAAGACTTTGATAAAGGGGTTACTTTAGTTACTGCAGGTGAAGATAAGGACACAGGAATCTGATGGAAATCAAGAAGAATTCATCTTATCATTCTGTAATTAGTAAATTAGCCATAAACATAACAATATATTGTGCCACCAACTTATTAATTGCATGTCTTTCATTGTTATATGCCAAGTTGATAAATTGTTTTCTGGAAAAGTATTACAGATGGCTTAATAATTTGTTCACAATTTAATGTCAGGGTTTCACCTCACAGGAGAATGAAGATCATCTCATTGCTCCTGGCTCTCAGCTTGCTGAGTCTGGATGTATTGGGCGATTCCAAGCAAGGTAAGGGATGGTTCCCCTTTCCAGTTCTCGAGACCCAAAATATCTGTGGACGATGTGCAATTATGCCTGTTGTCTTCTCTCTTCTCTTTCCCTTCTGTGATTGTGAATGAAATCCAGTTTCTGGAGGAAGTCTGCAGCGTAGGGTAAGTGCAGCTCTGGGGACGCTACTGCAGCCGAGAGGGGATGGCCGTGGAGATCCAGGTGGCTTCCTTCATTCTTCACCCAGGTCTGTGTGCAGCTGGGTGACCTGGTGCTTTAACTGAAGGTTGGGAAGGGGGCGGGGGAAACAGCCCGGGAGTCTTCATGAAAATCTGGGAGACTTGGGAAATCACAACCACCAGAGAAAGCATCTAGAATTGCAAAATAAAGGCATTGGAGGACAAAATTCAGACGTCAAATCTTAAGCCATAAATACCTTTGAAATGGTTTTTATCGAAAAGAACCATTACGAATTTAAACAAAAACTTCATTTTTATGTTTTACGGTATGCAAAATGTGAAAATAAACTCCTTAAAACTATTAGCATGAGCACTAAGAAGGAATGCACAGAAACTTAGCTTTTACAAGAGCTTTCAGATCCCGGCGTCCTGATGTAATCGCACAGTAAAATATAAAAATGGATGTTTTTAACTTGGGATGGTGCTGCTTTTTCACAAAATACTTCTACAAACAACTTAAAGCCAAAATAAATTACTTCCAGAGCAGGACTATTCATAACACCCAGGAATTCATTCCCTAAGCACTTACTTGCTTTGGGTCACGTTTAATCCTTTTAGTCCTGCCACCACAGTGCTCCTTATTTTTTTTTTAATTTTTTAAGTAATTGCAAATAAAAAGAAATCACTTCCCTCTGCACAAGAGCTATTGTTACGAACCTGCCCTGTTTAAGCTGCACGGGCAGCTTCTTCACCTCCCTGCCCCTTCTTCCTCATCAGTCCGGAGGCTGCCGACGTTCTTCAGCGCAACTGGAGCCGCGCTACTTCAGCTTTTACAGCGGCCATCATCTCTCGCAGCCTGGAGGCCGCTGTCATGCTCCATATGTGGCAGGAGCCGCTTTTATGCAGTCCCACGTGGCACGGAGCCGCGCTGCAAAACCTGACGCGGCCCAGAGGCCATCAACCTGCTTTTCCCATGGCTGGAGCTGCGCCTCGATTCTCCGTGCAGCCCGGAGGCCGCTGGCACTTCCCCTTGTGGCTGGGAGCTGCACTGCGAGATCTTATCTTATGCGGCCTGGAAGCTGCCAACAATATTCCCATGCGGCCCGGAGGCCGCCGACCCTAACTTAGGCCCTCCATGGGTGAAGGCCTGCATCCTGGGCCTCTCCGGTGGTAGAGAGCCATTTGCAGTTCAGCAGGGACACCACTCTCCAAGGTCCTGCACTGCTTTCTCTTAGGGGGCGAGGCCATGTCACTCTTCAGCTCTTAAAGGGCCAGCAAGGGAGAGGTGTCTTCTGATGTCATCAAGGGAGCCGCCTTCTTCCAGCAGTATAAAAAGGTCCTGTTTTCATTGCTTCATTGCCTTCGCAAGGAGCCAGTTCTTCTTAGGACTTCTCTGCAAGCAAGCATCTCAAGGCACTCCGTTCTTCATTGGAATTCCATGTCTTCGTGATGTCCTCACACCATGTCTTTGTCTTCCTCTGGTCTCTAGTCTTGACCTCCTCATCTGGTCTCGTCATTTCCAGTTGTCCTGATGTCTCCATTCCTTGTCTCGTGAGATCTGCTGATGTTCTGTTCTTCGGACCTCCACTTCAGATGTCCTCTGGGCAGAGTAAGCCTCCAAGAAGAACCTTACTTTATTTCTCCTAGCATCAGTGTCCATACTCCAAGTCCCTGGATCCTGAGGGCTTCCTGAGCCAGAACCCAGTTTTTAATCTTCTCTTCCCAATCATGTCCAGATCTTCGGAATCTCTTGCACCTGCTACCATCTTGATATGAACTCTGCCTATCCTGTCCTTGGCGGCTGTGTCTTGCCTTAACTGACTGGTCTGTAAGTTCAGGCCTTGTTGGAGTCTTCATGTCCTCGTCAAGAAACTGTATGGGGAGACCTCTTGTGTGGTATGTGACCTGCCTTGCTGGTAGTGTAGGGCACATGATGTGGCAGTACCACTACAGAACTCCATGTTGGACTTCATTTCCTATGACTCCATCTGAGTCCTCCATTTATCCAAGACTTGTCTTAGCCTACAACTTTGCATCCCTTCGTTGGATCATCCTGTGTCTCATCTCTTCACATAACCAGATGTCTCGTCTCATTTTATGCATCCAGAGAGTTGTCCCACTCCACATATCCCGAGTCTTGTCTCACTTCAAGTCTTCATTTGATGTCTTCATCCTCTGACCACTGTCCACCCTGTCACAGTTGCTGCTTCCATGCGGCAGGTCTGAAAGGGCTTGGAGTAGTCGGAGAACCATTCATGAGACCAACATTGTGTTGTTTGGGTCTCTCTGCTGCATACAGTGTGGCTGTGGTGAGGGCCATCATTCCTTCATTTTCTGCCCATGCTGGGGCACCACTCACCTGCCTTGGCACTTGCCGGAGCTCCTCTGTGGCAGTGTCAAGGCCTAAGGTTACACGTAAATCACCAGAGAAGGGCCCGCTACCAGCATTCCCACAACAGTTATCTTTAGTGCAAAATATTCATGTTGAGTTTGTGTTATGAAACAATGAGCTCAGCCCAACATAGCACCATGTTTCATTTGATGCTGCTTCAAAGGTGTCTGGCCAAAGTTGCTGTGACCATTTTCACAAATTAAACTTTAAAAAAACAGATACATAAGAGAACACAAAACAAAGATTACAGCTCTGCATACTGCATTAGTAAAGGTTACCTTTCAGCCCGATCTATGCCTAGAACTGTGGACTCCACCATCCCGATTGTTTAAGGAAATGACAGCGTTCTTTAAGCAGCTCTTACTTTTTAAGTCATGTGACCATGACATCAGTATGCATCAAAGGAAACGTAAGAGGCTGGCAAGGAAGTGCACAGATCAATTACAAGCATCAAATTGGTACTTGGTTAAAACTGATGCCATTTAACAGTAATTTGCAAGCCGGCACAAAATACAGATTAAAATGAATAGCAGAAAGAGCTGAACCCTGCAGAACACCGGTCTCTAGCAGATGAAAACTGGAGTGTTCCCCAACAATGGACTCTCTAAAGCTATGATCAGACAAGTAGGAGGTAAACCAATCCAGTGCCCTCTCCCTAGTACCAAATTCTCTAAGGTGAGATAGCAAAATGGCATGATTCACAGTATCAAATGCTGCAGAGATGTCTAAGCAAACCAAAACAAAACTCTGACCCTTTTCAAAACACCTCCTAAAGGTTTCAGAGCCTCCCGTCTGTTCATTAATGACATCACCTCTCTTAGTTACAAGCTCCCTGTTTTGCTCAGCTTCAAGAAAGATGTTTTCCTGTCGATTCTGTCTGAGAGGGCAGCTCTTCACGATTCTCCCACAGAGGGTCGCTGATTGCATGGCGGGTCTGAGGTGAGACAGACACGTGGCCACGTCAGCTGCCATTCTAAAGGCCGTGTCCGTGGAGAGACCTGCCGAACCGACACGGAGATCCGGCAAGCCACACGTTCACTGGTCATTACTGTGGGGATATCGTTTCTGTCAGGATGCAAGACCCGTTTGCAGCCCCCCAACTTCCTACCCATTTTTATGGGTTTGTGTTGGCTCCTGGCTCGGGGAATTGCCTCGCGTCACCCAAAAAGGCCTAAAAATCAAAAAAAGAGATCTCCTATTGGTGATTGTTCTTGTCGTCTCCTCCTTTAAGTGGAAGAGAAACCTTGGCCAGAGAGACTCAGTTTTCATAAGGAGGCACGCTCCTCTGCATATCACATGCATGTTAGAACTCTAATAAAAGGACGCGGCCGAGATTCGAAAGATGAAACTCAGGAATATCTCTCTCTGCTGCAATGAAGAAAAACACATATTTAAAAAAAATAGGAAATTAAAAAATTTCCAATATGAGGAAAGGCTGAAGAGGTTAGGGCTGTTCAGCTTGGAGAAGAGACGGCTGAGGGGGGATATGATAGAGGTCTTTAACGAGTAGATGTGACTCGGTTATTTACACTTTCGAATAATAAAAGGACTAGGGGGCATTCCATGAAGTTAGCATGGGGCACATTTAAGACTAATCGGAGAAAATTCTTTTTCACTCAACGCACAATAAGGCTCTGGAATTTGTTGCCAGAGGATGTGGTTAGTGCAGTTAGTGTAGCTGGGTTCAAAAAAGGTTTGGATAAGTTCTTGGAGGAGAAGTCCATTAATGGCTATTAATCAATTTTACTTAGGGAATAGCCACTGCTATTGAGTGCATCAGTAGCATGGGATCTACTTAGTGTTTGGGTAATTGCCAGGTTCTTGTGGCCTGGTTTTGGCCTCTGTTGGAAACAGGATGCTGGGCTTGATGGACCCTTGGTCTGACCCAACATGGCAAATTCTTATGTTCTTATGTTTTTAAAATCAATTCACTATTATCACTAAACCTTTGGAACTTTTCCAATCTCAGATGTTTTTGCAAACATAAAATTTTGTGAATGTTTTCTGAGCTTGAAAATAACCACTTTAGCTATTACTTAGCCTTGTTATTTGAGCTCTGGGTATCTCCCCTCTATATAAGCAAATCTCGGGGATGTGAGTGCTCCTACAGCTGACTCTCCAAGTCTCTTTTCCCAGGTGCGCTCAGCATAAGACTGATGGATGGAGACGGGCCATGCTCCGGAAGGCTGGAGATTTATCACAATAACGCCTGGGGGGCAGTTTGTTATCGTCCTCTGCATCTGGATCTCCCGATCAGTGGTGAAGATCTGAGGCGCCTGGGCTGTGGAACTGTCCTGCAAGTGATCCCTGAGGTTCCCTCCAAACAGAATCCACTGACTTTCATAGAATTCGAGACGACGTGTGCTGGAGTACCAGGCAGGACGAGATGTAACCACAAAATCAGAACCTCAGACAGCTGTGAATCAATGAAATATGTTACAATCACACTGTTACGTTCAGGTACTCTTAATAATAATAATAATAATAATAATAATAATAACAATAATATTAGTAATATTAATAGTAATAATAATATGGTTAAGTATAAAGCTGTTAAGGGTTTGAGGGCTTCTTATTATATAACAGAATATGACATTGAAGAGGAACAGGTTTTTTTAAAATTGCTTTTGAGTCCTAGTTATCAGTTGTCAGTGCTGTATTCATACTTTATACATCTCAGTGTCACACCTGCAATAGGCTCTGATGAAGATCCAATCCAGCTCTCTGTGCTGTGTTCATGATTTACATACATCACTGTTAATCTGCATGGGGCTTTGATGAAGATTCATGCTTCAGCTGTCTGTGCTGTGTTCATGCTTTACATACATCACTGTGAATCTGCATGGAGTTCTGATGAAGATTCACTCTTCAGCTCTCTGTGCTGTGTTCATGCTTTACGAACTTCACTGTGAATCTGCATGGAGTTCTGATGAAGATTCACTCTTCAGCTGTCTGTGCTGTATTCATGCTTTATGTACCACCTGGATGGAGCTCTGATGAAGAGCCATTCTGCAGCTGTCTGTTGGGTATTCATACTTTATGTGTATCAGTGTAATGCCTTCATGGGGCTGTGAAGATTTGCTCTTCAGCTGTCTGTGCTGTGTTCATGCTTTACATGTATTTGTGTGGCACCTGGATGCACCTCTGGTGGCAATCAGTACATCAGTCTCCTCTGCTCTCTTTACTTAGAAAAATAATTTTTAGATTGACTCAGCAGAAGTAGCTCTCATAACCTCTACGTGCTAATATTTTCTGAGTAAGGAAATAAAGAGTTGAGCAACTAGGAGTATAAAGGGGGATCTGAAGGCTTTTGAGTCCTTTGTATGCAGCTGGATTCCCCGAGTCTTGTTAATGCTTCTATTTTGACTCAAGTTACCTAAGTCAGATAAGGAGAAATTACTACTTACCTGATAATTTCCTTTTCTTTAGGACAGTCAGATGAATCCAGAACAAGTGGGTTATGCACCTCTACCAGTGGATGGAGACGGAGCAAACTGACGTCATGGTCAGTGACATCAGCCCGCCAGTATTCTCTGCAAAAGCCAAGTGTGGGCACAAACTAACATAACTTGATTATTAACAGATAACCATTCCAGCACTCAGCCAACAGGAAAACACTGAGTTCAGACAAAGGATATATTAAAACTAGTCTAGGGACTGGAGTAACGCTTACCAGTACTCCCTGGAACATGCAGCCACGCAGGAGGACCATAGCACAACCATTCGGCAGACAAGGGTGGGAAGGTGGATCCACCTGTCTGTACTAAAGAAAAGGAAATTATCAAGCAAGTAGTAAT
The DNA here is from genome assembly GCF_901001135.1 of Rhinatrema bivittatum. Lineage (NCBI taxonomy): Eukaryota > Metazoa > Chordata > Amphibia > Gymnophiona > Rhinatrematidae > Rhinatrema > Rhinatrema bivittatum. The sequence continues at coordinate 822,841,391 of NC_042615.1, forward strand.
TTCTCCTTTCTTAGAGTTCAGATAGGTGAATCCAGAACCAGTAGGATGTACCAAACCTACTTCCGAACAGGGCCCTGCTCTGGAAGGCTGGAGATGGGGGGGGGGGGGCAGTTTGTTATCAACCTGCAGTCCAGTGAAAACCACATGTGTGAAGGCTGCATCATTCCGGGCCTGCAAATCCAGGCGGTAATACCGTGAAAAGGTGTGTAAGGAGGACCACATTGCAGCTTGGCAAATGTTGATAGGAGACAACAATCTAACCTCCACCCTTGACACTGCCTGAGCCCTAGTGGAATGAACCCTAACTTGACTAGGCAATGGTCACTCAGCATCCACATATGTGACCATGACCACCTCCTTAATCCAACGGGGTACTGTAGCCCACAACGCCTGTTCACCTTGCTTACTTCCACTGTGAAGAACAAACAGGCGATCCATCTTTCTGAGAGGTTTAGAAAGCTCTGTATACCTCAATATATGCCTCTGACATCCAAGGGCCATAACAGGTGATATTCCTCCACATCTCCTTCCCTGTCTGGAAATAGCAGAGAAATAGACTGATTCAAGTGAAAATCTGAGACTACTTTTGGCAGAAAAGAAGGAACAGCATTAGACTGTATCGACCTCGGAGTCACCCATAGAAATGGCTTCCGACAAGACAAGGCCTGCAGTTTGGAGACCCTATGCACTGAACAAATTGTCACAAGAAACACCACTTTCAAGGAAAGTAACTTCAAGGAAAGAGTACACATGGGTCGAAAGGTAGGGCCCACTAAAAAATCAAAAAATGGCATCGGTAACCATAAGGGAAGCCAAAGATGCATCACTCCTTTCAAGAAATGGGCCACAACTGGATGAGCCAACAAGGTTCCACCATTCACTTGACCACTGAAACAGGCAAGAACCACTACCTGTACCTTTAAGGAATTACGGGGCAATCCTTTACTCAATCCATCCTGCAAAAATTTCAAAATGAGCAGGATCTTAACTGAACAAGGAAGAACTCCTTGATCTGCACACCAAGACTCACATTCTTGCCAAACCCGTACATAGGGTAAGAAAGTGGAGAACTTTCTCACTTACAACAAGATAGCAATCACCGCAGTAGAATATCCACACTTTAGCAACCAAGCCCTCTCAAGGACCATACCATAAGACAAAATTGAGTCCGATCTTTGTGAACTGGCCCCTGCCGCAGCAGATTCTTGTGTGACAGAAACCGGAGGGAACAGTCCACCAGGAGCCTTCACAGATCTGCATACCATGGTCTCCTGAGCCAATCTGGTGCCACCAGGCGCACAATCCCCCTGTGACTCTCGATCTTCTGAAGCATTCTGCCCAACATGGGCTACAGGGAAAAAGCATACAGCAGCTTGCCCTCCAGCCCCTCCTGCACAAGGGCATCAATACACATGGACTTTGGATCTCTCCTGCAACTGAAGAATCGAGGAACCTTTGCATTGTGAGGTCACCAGAAGAACCAGAATGGAAGGCTCCAGTGATCCACTATTCAGTGAAACACCTCATTTGACAATTCCAATTCTCCTGGATCCAAACTCTGTCTGCTGAGAAAGTCTGCTCTTACATTATCTTTTTCTGCAATGTGTGATGCTGAGATCTCATAAAGATGCACTTCCACTCATTCCATTCTATTCCCTGTGACACTTGCTTGCTCTTGATTCCTCCCTGCCAATTGATGTAAGTCACTGTCGTCACATTGTCTGACATTATTCAAACGTCTTGACCCTGCAATCAGTTGCTGAACCACAAGCATGCCAACTGGATGGCACAGGCTTCCAGCCGATTGATGCTCCAGAAAGACTCTTCTATACTCCAGTGCCCTTGCATTGATAGCTCCTGACAGTGAGCTCACCAACTCTGGAGGCTCACATCTGTGGTGAATACTAGCCAGTCTGGTGATTTTAGGGAAACCCCCATTCTTAGATGATCCATTTACAGCCACCACTGCAGGTGAGTTCAGATTTCCATTGGCAGGTAAAGCCAGTGGGACATACTGTGTTCGTCAACAGACATACCTGCACCATCAGCTTCTGAATGCGTTCCTCCAGCAGGAACAACCTGCCCTGCTTCATGTTGAACCAAACACCAAGATACTTTAGTGTCTGAGATGGCTAAAGGTTGCTCTTGGCCAGTTTCATCACCTAATGCTGGGCTGCATAGAGAGAGGAATATCGAGTAAGAAAAGGGAAGTGATTATCCCCTTGTACAGGTCCTTGGTGAGACCTCACCTGGAGTATTGTGTTCAGTTCTGGAGACCGTATCTCCGAAGAGACAGAGACAAGATGGAGGCGGTCCAGAGAAGGGTGACCAAAAAGGTGGAAGGTCTTCATCAAATGACTTATGAGGAGAGATTGAAGAATCTAAATATGTACACCCTGGAGGAAAGGAGGAGCAGAGGTGATATGATACAGACTTTCAGATACTTGAAAGGTTTTAATGATCCAATGACAACGACAAACCTTTTCCATAGGAAAAAAATCAGCAGAACCAGGGGTCACGATTTGAAGCTCCAGGGAGGAAGATTCAGAACCAATGTCAGGAAGTATTTCTTCACGGAGAGGGTGGTGGATGCCTGGAATGCCCTTCCGAAGGAAGTGGTGAAGACCAGAACTGTGAAGGACTTCAAAGGGGCGTGGGATAAACACTGTGGATCCATAAAATCAAGAGGCCGTCAATAAAGAGTGGGTGGCTCGCCAGAATGACGGCTACTGCCTGGAGATAATACCCTTATTCAATAAACATACACATGGTTACTGTGACTCCAACATCACTCTAAGCTACAACAGCAAGAGGAAATGTGGAAAAAAGGATTCGCACTCACAAAGTGGGGAGTAGCTGGCTTGTTACGGCGGTTACTACCCCAAACCAAATAAGCCTGATACTTCACTTTCAATGCATATCCAGCATAGCTCTCTGCTTCAACGGTAGGGGAGAAGAAAAACTGATACTTCACGCATAGCTCTCTGCTTCAACGGCAGGGGAGAAGAAAAACTGATACTTCACGCATATCCAGCATAGCTCTCTGCTTCAACGGCAGGGGAGAAGAAAAAAGGATTCGCACTCACAAAGCGGGGAGTAGCTGGCTTGTTACGGCGGTTACTACCCCAAACCAAATAAGCCTGATACTTCACTTTCAATGCATATCCTGCTTCAACCGCAGGGGAGAAGAAAAACTGATACTTCACGCATATCCAGCATAGCTCTCTGCTTCAACGGCAGGGGAGAAGAAAAACTGATACTACACGCATATCCAGCATAGCTCCCTGCTTCAACGGCAGGGGAGAAGAAAAACAACCAATAAGGGCTGAATAACACAGTCTGGGTAAAACAAATAAACATGGGTGTAGCTTGCTTATTGCGGCGGTTACTACCCCTACTACCCCTAACTAATCAAGCTTGATATTTCACTTGGTTGCAGCTCCATCACTGCTCTCTACATTCATGGTGGGGGTGGAAGACAAATAGAACCAAAGAGCTAAGAGAAACAGATAAGTATGAGAAAAAAATGTGAAGCTTGCTGGGCAGACTGGATGGGCCGTTTGGTCTTCTTCTGCTGTCATTTCTATGTTTCTATATGTTTCTAACCTAGTTCCTGCAACAAGAAATCACCTTGCGTGACACCTGGAGCTCTCTTCTTGATTCTTGGCCCAAATCAGCCAGTCATCCAAGTATGGGTATACTAGGATCTCATCCTTACTCAGTTTTGCTACCACCAATACCATAACCTTGGAAAAGGTTCTGGGCATGGTGGCCAATCCACAAGGCAGTGCTAGAAAATGATAATGGCATTACAAATCCGCGAAATGCAGACACTGTTGATGCTCTAACCAGATGGAAATATGTAGGTACGCCTCAGACAAATCCAGGGTTGTCAGAAACTCCCCCAACTGGACTGCCATGATCACTGAACACAAGGTTTCCATGTGAAAATGAGTCACATGCAAATGACGGTTGACCCACTTGAGATCCAGGATGGGGCAAAAAGAGCCCTCTTTTTTTGGGCACAACAAAATAAATGAAATATCAGCCTGTATATTCTTGAGATGTGGGCACTGGAACCACAATCCGCAAACTGAGGGGTCTTAACAAGGTTCACTCCTCTTCTGCAGAGAGTTGCAGGGAGACACCATGAACACATTCCAAGGAACACAAAAAAACTTCAGCACAAAGCCATCTCGTATCACCTCCAGAATCCACTAATCTGACGTGATTTCGACCCAACTCCGATAAAACAGAGAGAGGCGACCTGGTATCTCCTGTTCCCCGGGGTGGGTCAGCACACCTTAATTGGAGGCTTGGGGAACTCCACTACCTGAGCCTGTGCCCCATCTGGGTTGCCTGGGATAAAAGGACTGAGACCTACTGAAAGGTTGAGTTCTCTGAACGGACACTTCTCTGTAGAGTCGAAAACATTTGGATCCCCTAGAATGACCCCTCATGTTGAAGGATCACGGCATCTGTTTCTTATCTTCTGGCAAGTGAGGAACCGGAGACTTACCCCATTTATTAGCCATTTTCTCCAGCTTGCTCTCAAACAAGAGTAAGCCTTTAAAGGGCAGCTTTGTATGGCTAGATTTGGAGGTTGCATCGGCCAACCAATTTTTCACCATAATTGACGCCTGACCACTACTACTACCAAAGCCATCCCTCTGGCTGAAGTGCAGACCAAATTTCAGCCCACATCTGCCAAAAAGATGGTTGCTGGTTCCATCACTGCCCTGGCATTCACATCAGATTCATTGACCTCCTGAGAAAGAAGCAAACAAGAGTGAGCTACCAGGAAAGAACAAGAAGCTACCTACAAACTCATTGCCACCACTTCAAAAGCCTGCTTAAGGATGGCCTCAATTCTGCTATCCTGAGCATTCTTCTGTTGCGCCCTGCTGTGCAGGAGGTGGACCTTTGAGCCAAGGTGGTGTTGGCACTACCCGCAGGGCAAACCCTACAGGTTCCCACCGTCGGTAGGTGGAGCTGGCTGACTGACAGAGGCCAGATGGAGCTTTGCCAATACCAGCCCTTATTCCCCGCAGGTTGAGCCCTTGGATGCTGGGGCTGGATGGAGTTAGGTGGGCCTCCATCCAAGGTCTTATGACGGATGAGGTGGAGGTCAGCCAGGGAATAGCAGTAGTAAGAGTAGCAGTTATGATCTGGATGAGGTGGAGTCCCAGAGACCCGGGCACCAAGTGGAATGGGAGGTAGACAGGGGGCACCCGAGTAAGAACAGGCCGAAGCCTGACAAGCCAAGTCCAGGATGAGTATAGCAGAGGCGTCGTTGAACAAGCTGAAGTCATGGCAGGTGGCAGGCAAGGTAAAGCGGTGAGGCAAGGCAATAGTCAAGTCCGGGGAATAATCAATGGCGTAGTCAGACAAAGCAGAGTCAGGTACGGGAGATAATCAGTAGCATAGTCAGGCAAAGCAGAGGATGGGTCCAGGAGATGATCAGTAGTGTGGTCGATCAAAGCAGAGGTCGGGTCCAGGAGTCAGTCCGTAGAACAAGTAGAGTAATACAGGAACACAGCAACAAGGAGAATACGGAAACTAGGATCAGGAACACAAACAAGACAGCAACCTGGAACACAAAGGAGTGACCAGGGGAAGCAACAAAGTACACGACCAGCATGGAGACCTGTTCCAAAGGCCTGGGCCCGGCCTTATATACCGGAACCCAGTGACGTCATCATCCGGGGCCGCGGGTTAGCTTCCCGCCGCGGCCCCTTTAAAAGAAGAGATGTGCACGCGCCTAGGGAGGAACGCAGCGCGGGACTGCGGCGTCTCCCCGTGGACTACAAGGGGAGGCCTGCCGCGGAGCACAGACGTCCGTCGCAGAGGTAGGAGCACCGGGTTGGCCCGAAGTCACAGGTGGCGGCCCATGGCTGTGAGAGAAGTGGAGCCAGACGGTGGAGCAGGCAAAAGAGAGTAAGAGGGCCTGGCTGCGGGCCTTCCGCGGCCGGCACATGCAACATCTTCAAGGCCACTCCCCCTTCTATGGGAATAGTTGTTCACTTGGTAACAACACACATAAGCGCATCCACTTTTGGAAAACACAATTGCTCTCATGCAGTTGGGTTCAGGGGGTACAGTCCTTCCAAGACTCATCCCCCTTTGAAATTAGCTTCTGGAGCCCCCCACTCAAGATCAATTCATTCTTGAATGGCCTCCATAATAGGGAAAAAGAATGAGGCTTTACATAAAGAAATCAAAATGTGATCTTTCTTTCGCTCAATCATGAATTCAGTCCTAGGGACTTCCAGCATCTTCAATGTCTGGGAAATCAGAGCTGGTACTCTTCTCTATGAAAGAACCACAACATAGTTCTATTCGACTCCAATCCCAGAGGAATTTCCTCATCCTGCAGGGAGTAAAGATTGGCTTCATCATCTGTGCCATCTGGGTCTCTATCAAGTAGACCGGCAGCAGGTCTAGGCATACTTCAACCCTCACCGCAGGATTTCACCGCCTGCGATTCTGACCTGGTAAGATTGGCTGAGGCCGAGGACTGCATTTGAAGAAAATACTGCAGTCCCTGAAAACATTCTACCCAAGAAAAGGCAGAGGGATCCATGCCAAAAAGAAATGGCGGCCTCTGTCCTGTGCCCACTGAACTACCTTCCCCCGCTGACAAACCAGTTAGGGGAGCTCCAAGGTCCGGCGAGCCTTCTGGCAGCTCTTTTTCCAGTCCCGCACCAGGCTGGGAACAACTGGGATTAGTAAAATCAGATGAAGGCAATTCTCCCTGCGCCTCCAAGCAGCGCTGACACAAGTAAGATGGAACGCCAGGCTGAGATGCCCGAACATGGAAGAGGAAGAAGCGAGCGGTCAGGAAATCCCTGCCAGATGAACTACGAACAATAACAGACAACAGGAAATCTAAAAATGAATTGAAAACTTGGCTGTTTAAAAATGCCTATGGGATGTCAGACCTATTCCCATTTGCAATTGCACTAAAGGGAGAGTTCATCTGTGACATATTTGAATCTAACTTTATCAGCATCCTCCAAAGATCACCCAGGGTTACATTGGATTCGTCCACGCTATTAACCCGTGCACTATCTATTTTAATCAGAGTTCCTTCACTTGCTTCCTGCTGTTCTAGCTCCAAGCAGGGAGGTGTTGGAAATTTTCGGTGACTCGGAAAAAATTCCATAGCCACTTACGTTTGCAGCTTCTCTTTCGATGGAGATTCCTCCTGATATTCCTCCTGGGGGCTGTAGAGGCATAGGTCCCGTGCCAGGACTTAGGGAGGCATCCAATGAGTCTCCCTCACTGTCCTTTAGTGGCAAATTACTCCTGCCTACGCGAGCATCCATGGGAGCCATTTTTTTGCGGAGCCGGAGAGGGTGTCATGAACTTGGCTCTGCCCTCTCAACCCCCTACTGATATGTTTTCCCATGTTTGTATGTCTTTCTATGTAATGTTTCCCACAATTATGAAAGTTTAACCTGTAAATTGTGGTGATCTAGTGTTTCTCACATGGAACGATGGTATATAAAACACCAATAAATAAATACATAAATAAAGAGAGGGAATGCCAGGCTGAGATGCCTGAATACGACAAGCAACACAAAGAGCAAGGCACTTAGGCTTCTTCGCTATGGGAGCCATCAGTCTGTCAATATGCCCAGCCGGCATTTGAAAACTACATTCAAATTTTAGGGACCCAAAACTTAGGCTCTCAACACTGTGCCTTGATAAGTGCCCACAAAACTGAGCTTCCCTGGACGCTGAGATAGGGCGTGCAAAAAAGCACTGTGCATGCACAGCTGGGTGCCCTGGTAGGCGCCCAATCAGGCACACAACTAAGCGCACAACGGGATGCACGGTTGTGCCTGCAAGTACAATCCGATGGAACTGAAGAGGGCAGTCTTGCAGTCTTGAGTGCACAAACATGCGTGAAAACGATGTCTTAACATACCATGCAGTGAACAAGATGAGCCTAAGAGTGGGGCCTAGCCAAAAAAGCTGCTCAACCCACCAAACTGCCCAAGACCCCTGAACTTCCCCAGAGATGGGACGACCATCGGATCCTGTGCCAAGCACGGAGACCAGAAGGAGGTGAACCTCTCTCTTTTTTTTTTCTAAATCATCCTTTTCCTGAGTTCAGCCCACCCGGACTGAGTACATGGTCGGTCACTGGCTGTGAGGGGAAAGGGCGCTCGGCGTCCTGTACCTGCTAGCCTTTCAGCTATCTTATTTTTTTTATACCTAAGTCCATGTCAGTTGCAAAAACTAGCTACCTGACCAAGGCACTCGTCTGAGGGACCAAGAAAATCATCTTAGGAATTCTCAGCTGAGGGAGGGACCATATGGTACCACCACAGGAGAGTGGGGTGAATAATCCTTCCCTTGTACTTTGAAAAATCCCTCTTTTTTTTAAGCAATACCCAGTAAGGAGATGCACGTTCACCATCTGCTGGAAACAAAGAATATTGGTGGGCTGATGTCACTGCAGGGGTATATATATACCGTGATGTTAGCTTTACTCTGACTCCATCTGCTGGTAGAGGTGCATAACCCACTGGTTCTGGATTCACCTATCAGTACACTAAGAAAGGAAAGATTTATTTTGCATTAATTCACTTTCTCTCTCTCTTCTGCTCAGCCATCTCTGATGTGAGACTTGTAGATGGAAACAGCTCATGCGACGGAGTCTTGGAGGTCTACATCAATCAGCAGTGGCAGAGAGTGTCTTCAAGATATGATTATACAGAGACTGAAGTAGCATGCAGACATCTTGGATGTCGTCATTACCAACGCCTGCTACGTTTACCTTCTGACAGTCATCCTTCTCTGACCATTGCATGCACTGGTGGGGAGGAGTATCTGTCTGAGTGCCTCTCCTTTTCTGAACCTTCGTCCGAATCTACATCTCACCCTGCTGGAGTGATATGTTCCTCCCCAGGTATTGCACAGAACAATACGTATACACAATACATGGGGCACATGCTAACAAGGGAGCTGAAACTTGTGCATAGCATTGCCAATGAGGAGTGCTCCAGCCCTGCGACCTGCCCAGTCACGCATCGCTGTACTGCTATGACACTGCACCTACCTATTTCCAGAGCCCTGCTAGCCCTGTGCAGCACTGTGCAGTCAGACACACACAGGAGGGACAGAGGAGGCTTCCATCTGGTCAAGACAAACAGGAAAGACAAAGAATAGGCTTCAGGAAATATATTCCTTACAGTCAACAGGACTAACCTCAGAGAGAGGCAGGGTTGAAGATTTTAATCCTTTTTAGAAAGGTGGGATTTTTAGCTGCGGCTTGAACATGGCTGGAGAGGGGGACGTGACACAGCAAGGCGGAAAGCGCAGTGTCAGCAGTTGGCAGAGGAGAAGGGCACAGATAAGAGCAGCCTGCGCTAATGATCAGAGATCAGGATGAGGGGTCTAGTGGGAGGAGCTGGAGGGCGATGGCACTTGTAGGACGAACTGGTAAAAAGGAAGGCTCAAATACCTCTACTTTGCAATAATATTAACCCAGGACAAAACACATTTTTGTTATTTAATGAGCTCATACCGGGCTTAGAGGTGCATATTCGCACGGTCATTCGCCACTATGTGTGGGATAAGCATATTTTAATCGCTTCCACCACGCTGTATTTAATCATTGGTCATTAAATGGTTTTCTTTCTGCTCGTTGTGTCAAAATTATTTAGTGACTTGTGACGTTAACACCATTCATGTGAATAAAGTTATTTGGTTACCCTTTTACATTTTGCATTGTTATTTACACATTTTCCAGCTACTTAGCTTTGAAATGGAGAAACACTTTTAGACCCAGTGTCTAGAGGTATTGACAAGCTGCCCGGCACGGTCCGTGTTTCGGCTGAAACCTTCTTCATGGGGCCTTGATTGACTGGGTTCAGCGTCCGTTATCTCCGACATCCGGTCGGGCAGCTTGTCAATACCTCTAGACACTGGGTCTAAAAGTGTTTCTCCATTTCAAAGCTAAGTAGCTGGAAAATGTGTAAATATCAATGCAAAATGTAAAATGCAAAATGATAACCAAATGACTTTATTCACATGAATGGTGTTAACGTCACAAGTCACTAAATAATTTTGACACAACGAGGAGAAAGAAAACCATTTAATGACCAATGATTAAATACAGCGTGGTGGAAGCGATTAAAATATGCTTATCCCGCACACAGTGGCAAATGACCGTGCGAATATGCACCTCTAAGCCCGGTATGAGGTCATTAAACAACAAAAATGTGTTTTGTCCTGGGTTAATATTATTGCAAAGTAGAGGTATTTGAGCCTTCCTTTTTACCAGTTTATATCTCGACAAATACCTCGTCAAGAATTTTTGTGAGAACATTATTACTTGTAGGATGAATACACAGGGAATGAATGTGAATTAGTAACTTACCAGTACAGCAAATGACGGAGGAGAAAGACCATCGGGTCTGCACAGTTATTCCTATCCACACTGCAGGTGCTGTTCCCAGCTGCCAGCCATCGAGAAAGACCAATAGAGAAGTAGCAAATCAAATCATGACAGATAAAGACCCAAAATGCAGATACAGTTTACCTGCCTCTCCCCCTCCCTCCCAGCCCTCCACCATTCCCACAACCAAACCAACACCAGGTCCCGTACAACGGCAATGTCTTTCACCCAAGCCCTCCACCCTGCTCCCACTTCTGCCCTCACTACATCTGTCCCAAGCAGGGCGCTCGCGAGGGAATCAGCCCTTGTACACGCATGCGCGGAAGTGATACGTACACCACTTACACAAAACTAAACCTGTCTGTCCTGGTACATCTGAACTCCGACCCAGAACGCCCCTAAATCACCCCCTTAACCCTCATATGCGTGCGTCATCCCTACATTTACAGAATAGCGTGTACCTGTCTTACCACTATTTGCACCCCAGCGAGTTTTATACCGGCCTGGTGGTTGGGAGGCAGCGGTGCACGGGGTCAGGGGGGGTCATGCCCCGGGTTCAATTAGAGGGCCAGGCTTTTCCTCCCGGGCCTGGGGAAGCTGTGGACTCAGGGTCCAGGTTAGTCAGGCTCTCGGAGGACTCTCACTGCGAAGGCTGGGCTGAGCTGCGGGGGGAAGGTAACTAAATAGAGCAGAAGGTAAATCCCTGGGGTCGTTGTGAAGGAAAGCTTGTGGCACTGTCACCCAGCAATCGGCACTGAGAGGGTTTGGTCCCGGGGTCTCCGGGTCAGTTAGCTGCAGTGGTGGTGGGCTGCGGATGGAGGCACTCAATAGCAAGCTGTGACCTGCTTAGTGCTGGTCAAGACATGCAGAGGGTGATTTGATCACAGCTGGACAGCAGAAGGGGCTTCAGAGGTGCTTGGTACATTGCACGGGCAGACTTTACCAAGGATTTTCAAAGCAAACTGGCACACATAAGTTTGCTTTGAAAACACTTGTGCAATTGGCCAAGTAGGCACACCTGCTCCTCTCTTTGGAAGGTGCGACTCGTGCGATCTAATTTTATGCACGCATATTTTAAAAATAAAAAAACAATATGCGTGCAAATCCCAGCTCTGGACCTTGGAAAGCCATCTCTGCAATGTACATAAAATTATGCACAAAACTGCGTCATGCGCTTACATTTACACGAACCGAACCCGGGCCTGTTTTAATTCAGCTATTTTATGCTCATAAAAGCCGGGTTTTCTGCACGTAAAGTGGCTTTGAAATTTCAGCCCTGTAATGACCGCAGCAGCTGTGCTTCCAAACTTGTGAGACTCGTATGTACAGACGAGAAGGTTTACAAGCAGCTCTGCAGGCTCAGTTTAGATATCTGAGTAGGCGAGTGGGCTCCACGTCAACCTTCCCTTACCAATGCCGCCTCCTTGCAGCCTTTCTCCTGTTAGTGACTTGCCTTGCAGCTTTAGGATCATGGATTCCAATTCAATAGGAGAATCATTGATTCATCTCCTTCAAACTTCAAATGGTCTTCCTACTGAATTCTCCTCCGTCTATCGGGGTCTGCCCAGTGGCTCCTTCTGTTAACGAATGGGGCCACGCTGCTCCTCTCGTTGCAGGGCTGGGGACATGGCTTCTGAGATGGGGACAAGCTTAAGTTTTAAAACCCCCTAGCTAACCTGCCTCCCTTTTCCCCTATCTGCCCCAACCCCTAAAACCCTGCTAACTACCCTTCCTATTTTGTTGAATTACTTACCTGCTCTCTGGAGCAGCAGTAACTTGGGTGGGCTGGTTGGCTCCCGGTGCACACTTGATTGGGACAGTGCCTAATGTATTTATTTATTTTATTTATTTGTAGGGTTTTATATACCGTTATTCGGTAGAGCCATCATAACGGTTTACAAATCTGCAATTATCATCCAACATATGCAATTATCTTACAATCAAATGGAGTTAACATAGTAGTTGGGAACAGTAGGGTTTTGTGAACAATCAACATATTTTCTTAGTCGTTGAATAACAGAATATTGCGGAGAACATTTTCAAAGAACTTAACGGATCAAGGGAGTGAGCAGGGAGGGGTAGAAAAGGAGGGTACATCAGGAGAGCATGAAGGAGGAGGATTATGCTTGCGAGTTCTGTTGAGTGCTGGGATGATCAGGTGTCAGATAGTTAGAATAGAGTTTGCGGAATAAAAATCTTTTTAGGTCTTTTTAAAATGTTTTTTGGATGTGCTGGGTCCTCAGTTCTATGGGTAGGGTGTTCCAAGTTTTGGGGGAAGCAATGGAAAATGCTAATGGCGCTGCCCCGCCCCCTGCCCACCCCTTTTTCCTAAACCCATTCTTTGGCATGTACCAGGAGATACACACCTGGCTGCAGGTGCACCTCCTTGCGCATGCCGACCCCCGATTTTACAACTTGCACGCGCACATGTACGCCCAAGTGTTGTGTTTGAAACAAAAAGAAAGTTCACTGAAGAAAACTGAAACGCAAAAATAGAAAAAAACTGCCACGTACATAATAGAAAATCAGTCTTCCTCTCATGGTTAATTCAGCACATTCCCAAGAGACATAAAAAAATTCCTCAAACCATTTGAGCGCTGGTGTAGGATGGAGGGATCCCTCTCAATTCTCCCAAAAAGTATCTTCTCCCTTTGAAACCTTTAGACTTGGAAAATCATCTTCTCAGCCCAAGGAAGGAGAGCTGTTGGACTCTTCCTGTTGGATTTGTGAGCTCCTTGACCAGGCACTTCTTACTTCCTTCAGTCTTGAACCGAATCATTTGTCACCTTGGAAAAAGGAAAAAGAGGCAACCAGCCCACTCACCACCATGAGCCCAGTGAGAGCCACAAGCCCTTGGCTGCTCCTTGGGCAATGCTTGTCTAAAAGTACAAAGAACTCTAGACAACCTACTTCCTCTAATGACTTATGGAGTCACCATTTATACTTCCATGATATTGACCCACCCTTCAGGGGACAGATCCTCCTGCCACTCCTAACTAGCCACTTACTCCTTGGACCTCCCCTTTGCAGGAGCCATCCTAAACATTGAAGTACACTGAGGTCTCCAGCCCTACACAGAGACACCAGATAACTTTTGGTGTTAGGAGAATCCCCTATTCCTCACTGCTCCACATTCTCACTGATGAGAAGCTCTTTTGAGGTGGAGCTTCCTACTCCTCATGGAAACTCAGGCCTTCACCAAGAGACCGGCATTCCCTCACCAGCCATGATGACTCCTGCAGACCTTCTCTCTCTCGTCTCCCTTCACTGCAGCTGCTCACACATACTGCTCAACACACACTGAGCTCCAACTAAAGTCCAACGCACTCCTTGTAGAGCATGTCCACAACATCTCTGATGGACACTACACTAGGGCTCAAAACACAGGCGCTCACACACGCTCTGGGACATACCAATGTATTGCAGGTGCTACATCTAAGATATATAAGGTATTCAGAGGCTAGGTAACAGATTGTCGCACTTTCACCCCTTCCCACTGCTGTTTTGGTCTCTTTCAGCGCTCTCTTTTAAAACCAGGCTTGTGGAAGGTGAGAATCCCTATGCAGGAAAGGTGGAAGTTTTTGTAGACGATGCCTGGAAGATGATTTGTTCTGAAAGTCATGATATCCAGCAAGCTGCCGTGGTGTGTAAAGAGCTGGGATATGGGCCTGTTCTTGATGTGATAAGAGGATCCAGTCTCTGGAATACATCAGGACCAGTGTGGCACACGGCTATTGACTGCCAAGGTCATGAGTCCCAATTATCCGAGTGTGCACAACATGGGCGAAATTGGCGTTACTGTGAAGAACAGAAGGACAAGTTTGGAGTCACATGTTCAGGTGAGTTTCTAATTCCATGTACCACATTTTTTCTAGTTATTTCAAATTTGACTTAATAATTGGGGATTTGAATGCCCTTGGGGGGAGGGTTGAACCAGGGGGGCTTGGTTTTGGAATCTGGAGTCATTTACTTGGGAATAGGTGGGGTTTGGGAAGAGGCGGGGGCCTCACTGCACAAAATTAAATCTATTTTCTTAAAACTAGAGGCAGAGAGGGGGGTCAGGGCGGGCAGGGTCTCACAAGACCATGTGGGGAGGGCGTGATTTTGAACAGTGAAGTGGGGGGTTTGGAGTTGCATAGCCCTTTAACGCGATGGCGGCCCTGGGTGAAGTGGGTTGCCATCGTGCATTTTTTTACTGTCTTATCACAGGCTTTTCTGCCTAGGGAACTCAGTTTATTTTTCTACAAGTCACCTCTGTGGAACTGTGTCAAAGGCCTTACTGAAATCCAAATGTACTATATCTAACACTCACCCTGATCCAACTTTCTGGTCATGGAATCAAAGAAATTGATCAGATTTGTCTGACAAGAGGCAGATTCCCGCTTCTTTCTGTGTCCTTACTTTGAAGACAGACTGAGTGTATATATCTGCCAAGACTCTCGTAGGAACATATGAAGCACCATTCTGAGTCACACCAAGATCCAGGGAGCCCAGCATCCTGTCCAACAGTGACCAAGCCAGGTCACAAATACCCCACAGATCCCAAAAAGTAGATCTAATTCCTGTTACGTACATTACTCCCAGGGATATCAATAGCTTTCTCTAGTCTATCTGGCCAATACTGTGTTATGGACTTTTGCTCCAGGAATTGTCCAAAACCTCTTTTAACATCCCCTATGCTACTTGCCTTCAACACATCCTCTGGCAACAGATTCCACAGCTTGACAGTGCACTTTCTATGATCTGTTTTAAATCTGCTGGGTGTTAGTTGCATGGAGCATCCCCTTCTTTTATTATTATTTGAAAGTACTCCAAGCCACTTGTGATTTTATGAACTTCTTTACTGTCTCCTCTCAGCTGTCTCTTTTTGAAGCTGAAGAGCCCTGGCCTGCATAGACTCTCATCGTAGGAGAGATGTCCATCCCCTTTATCATTCTGTCACCCTCCTCTGCACATTTTCTAGTTCCACTATGTCTTTTTTGAGGTGGGGCAACCAGAACTGCAAACAATACTCAAGGTGTAGTGGCACCTCAGGTCAATATAGAGGCAATATGATAGTCTCTGTTTTATTCTCCATTCCTTTTTGGATCATTCCTTACATTCTGTTTATTTTTTTCACCACTATGCACTGAGCGTATTGTGTCCACAATGACTCCAAGGTTCTTTCCTGGGTGGTAACTCCTAATGCAGAACCCAGTATCGTGTACCTGTAGTTGGAATGACTTTTCTCTGAGTGCATCACTTTGCACTTGTCCACATTAAATCTCATCTGCCATTCAGTTGGTGAAGTCCAAAACTGTGAAGGACTTCAAAGGGGCGTGGGATAAACACTGTGGATCCATCAGGTCTAGAGGAAGTGTATAAAGAGGAGGCAGAAAAACACTGCACAGAGCGGCAGTAGCCACAGAGGCATTCACGGAGTGGGATGCCAGTGGTTGGTGTTCCACCTTCACGGAGCGGAAGGATGGAGGGCTGCCATCTCCAAATTAAAAAACAAACAAACATGGGTGGGTAAGAGTATGTAAAATTAACAGAGAGTTCATAGGCTATAGGTATTACCAATTATTAGGCTTATTCGATATTTGTTGATTAGTTAATGTGGCTTTCAATGCATACTTCACTTTCAATGCATATCCAGCATAGCTCTCTGCTTCAACAGCAGGGGAGAAGAAAAACTAATACTTCACGCATATCCAGCATAGCTCTCTGCTTCAACGGCAGGGGAGAAGAAAAACTAATACTTCACACATATCCAGCATAGCTCTCTGCTTCAACAGCAGGGGAGAAGAAAAACTGATACTTCACACATATCCAGCATAGCTCTCTGCTTCAACGGCAGGGGAGAAGAAAAACTAATACTTCACACATATCCAGCATAGCTCTCTGCTTCAACGGCAGGGGAGAAGAAAAACTAATACTTCACGCATATCCAGCATTGCTTCAACGGCAAGGGAGAAGAAAACTGATACTTCATGCATATCCAGCATAGCTCTCTGCTTCAACAGCAGGGGAGAAGAAAAATAACCAATAAGGGCTGAATAACATAGTCTGGGTAAACAATAAGTATGGGTGTAGCTTGCTTGTTGCGGCGGTTACTACCCCTAACTAATCAAGCTTGATATTTCACTTAGATGCAGCTCCATCACTGCTCTCTGCATTAAGGGTGGGGGTGAAAGGGAAATAGAACCAAGGGTTGCTAAGAGCCAAGAGTAAGGAAAGAAGTGTGAAGCTTGCTGGGCAGACTGGATGGGCTGATTGGTCTTCTTCAGCCGTCATTTCTATGTTTCTATGTTTCTAAGTTGTCCAGTCTCATAGTCTTACAAAATCCTTCTGCAGTTCCTCACAATCCTTTGTGGTTTTAACAACTTTGAATAATTTTGTGTCATCTGCAAGTTTGATCACCTCACTCGTCATCCCATTTTCCAGATCATTTATGAATATGCTAAACATCACAGCTCCCATTACTGATCCCTGTGATACAACTCCACTAACAACCTTTCTCCATTTTAAAACTGATCATTGAGTCTAACTGTTCTTCAACTAATCCCAGTCCTTCATGGACCAGTGGAACCAGTCTTCTTTATTTAAACTCCCATTCCATAACCCTCTGAGATTTCAGTCTGTGCCCATGATCTGTGCAAAAAAAATCTTTTGCATCTCAAATAAATAAATATGCAAATTCACAATGAAGTCATGGTGATCTGAGGATCTACTGAGATCCAGAGCAGGTTTTGTGTGGAATTGTCACGTAAAGACCAGGCAACTGCTGTGGATTCTGCCTATAACGGCCCTATTATTTATTTATTTATACAAATTTGTATTCTGCAGGTCTACAAATCTCAGTGGATAACAATATTAACAAAGATAAAGTAAGTCAACATAATACATAAAAAACAGCACAATAAAATCATTAAAATCATTAAAATCATACTATCCATCAATTCCCTGTTATCCAGCCTCAACCTTATACTTAACACAAACAAAACAGAAATCCTCATCATCTCGCCAGACAAAAACCACACTCGCCTCAACGTCCAAAGCTCAACACAATCCACAATACCACCCATCAACCACTCACCTTCTGTCAGAGACTTAGGGGTGCGCCTCGACAATCAATTGAACCTTAAATCCTTCATTCACAACACAACCAAAGAATGTGACTTCAAACTTCAAGTGCTCAAAAATCTGAAACCACTCCTTCACTTCAGTGACTTCCGTTTAGTAGTTCAGTCTATAATTCTGTCCAAGTTAGACTACTGCAATTCTCTTCTGCTAGGTCTTCCGATCTCATCCACAAAACCCTTACAGATGGTACAAAACGCTGCGGCGAGGTTACTCACCAACACCAACAAAAGAGCCCACATCACACCAATTCTGCTCTACCTCCATTGGCTTCCTATAAAAACTAGAATCACCTTCAAGACATTATCAATGATCCACAAGGATATTATGGGCAGCGCACATCTAAATCTTACCTCGCAACTCCGCCTTCACACATCAAAAAGACATATCAGATATAATTACATAGGTACTTTATATGCTCCCCCGATTAAAACCTCTCTAGCTAAACGGGCACTCTCCACAGCTGGGCCCACCCTTTGGAACTCATTACCGCCAGATCTTCGACTAGAAACCTGCCATCTAACTTTCAAGAAAAACCTAAAAACGTGGCTATTCCGGCAAGCCTTTCCGGAATTGCAGGATCACTTTGACACCGGTCAAAGAGCAAAATAGTTCAATATAAAGTCCACGACCGCCCATATTGTACACCCCATCCTTACCTAACAAGTAATTGCAATTAATCGTATCATTTACCCATGTTATTTGACAAACTTTATTGTATATTTTTATATTTTATATTTCTATAGTTTTATTTTCAACATTTAATATTTATTGATTTATGTCCTTTTGTTCAATACTCTAATTATTGTTTAATGTAACGCCGCACGTTTTTTTGTTAAATACTCTGTTTATTGTTTAATGTAACGCCTCACCGGCGACAGTTTTGTTCTATGGAAACCGACTTGATTTGATATGTATATCGAGAATGTCGGTATAAAAAAACCCTAAATAAATAAATAAATAAAATGCAAAATACAACAAAAAAGTACAAATAAAATAAAATAAGGCAGCAAAGCCACCCATCCTGCATCTGTTCACAAACTGTTGCAATACACTAAAAACATCCTACACCTCTAGCAAAACTCAGGGAAACAAATGACTACTAGGAAAAGCTGATGCAAATAAGTGTGCTTTTAACGATTTGTGGAAACATAGCAAGCCCCCCTCCATTCTTAGGGATTCCAGGAGGTCATTCCAGAGTACTGAATCAACCATGTTGAAAATTCATGTGGGATTCCGTAATCTGACTTTTTAAAAGAAGGAACAACTAGCAACTGCTTTGAGGAATGTTCAGCTGGGGACCTTATCTCCCAGGTATACGTTCATCCAGGGTCCTTATCTCCCATGTTTACATCCCGAAGACCATACCTCTCGGGTTATATGGCTGGCAACCAAAGAAATATCTCAGCCTTATATCTCTAAGCAACAATCTTTATTAAGAAAAATAGGAAAATAAATGTCAGAGAAGAATGCAAGAAAGAATAGACAGTGACGTGCTTCAAAGTCTACTCAAGTTTCTATATAATACATTGCTTTGTTATATACATGTATTGCTGGCAATGATTTACTTTTTTTTTTTTTTTTTTTTTCCGGGACTATTCCTTATTTGGAATGGAAAGTTACTGAAACTTTCTAAAACTATGGCTAAAGCTAAGGCTTGCCAGGTGTCATATCTAGTATACTCCCTTCTCCTCTGTTCAGTAGTTAAGGCCTTGAGACGTGGGCAAATTTTCTACACCAGCTGTCTCAGTTTCTTGCTCAAGGTTACTTGCTCATATTAACAGAAATGCCTTCTTTTACTTCTGCTGAGTTGTGCTGAGCTGTTCTTTTATTTTATTATTTAATCCAGGCTATTCTCAGGAAGAACATTAACTGTCAGACTGTTTGTTAGAAAACCATGAAAATATTTAAAGATAAAGATAAGGATTCTAAAAGTAATGCACCATGGGATGGGTAACTAATGCAACTTAACTAACTCTGGAGTCATGTAGGCAGATAATGAACTTCTGGAAACTAGACAAGCTGCAGAATTTTGTATCAGTTGTAACGATAGGAATGAGGTCTGAGGGAAGCCAAGTAATAAGGAACTACAATAATCTAATGAAGAGCAGATATGAGATTGTACAATGGTATGAAAATCCTCAGTACGCCGGAAGGCTTTCACTGAGCACCAAAGCTGCATCTTAAAATAACAACCTCTCACTAAATATTGTATGTGAGGGTGCAGAGAAAGGGCAGAATCTACCACCACTCCCGAGTTGCTTACTTGATGCATAATAGGCATAGTAGGCCCTCTCAAAAGACCAATAAGTTGGAACATCAACACTTACAGAGCAAGACAGAACAAGAACCTCAGTTTTCTTGACATTCAGTATTAAATGGTTCACAACTAACCAATTTTAAATTTTAAAGAAACATACAGTAAGTTTATCTAATGCCCCCTGAAAAGAGGAGGTAAAAAGGGAAAAAGCTGTAGGTCATCTGTATGTATTTTTTTTTTAATGAAACATCCAGCTGAGAATAATGTTACACAGGGGTCGAAGATATGTCCCCTGTGGGACACCCATGCCCAATGGAAATGCTGCCGATAATGCAGCACCCATGGCAACCTTATAAGAACATCCACTTAAGAAGGATGAGAATCATACTAGAACCGAGGGAGTAAGCCCAAAGATTGAAGACGACCTAACAGAATAGTATGGTTGAGGGTATCAAAAGCCACAGATAGATCAAAAAAGACAGGAAGATATCTAGTCCCACCATCAAACTGTAGATGGATCTGATCAAAGCAAAAAAGGAGCAATACCTCTGTATTGAGATGAGGAGAAAATCCAAACTGAGAATCATGGATACATGCATTCTTGTCCAAAGAAATGCTGAAGTTGTTGCAACACAACTTTTTCGATGACCTTTGAAAGGAAAGGAAGGGATGAAATTGGGCAGTAATTATAAGGTCCCAGGGATTACTGTCAGCTTTCTTAAGAATAGGTCTCAGTACTGCAGTTTTTAAACTATCCAGCAGCACACTGTTGTGAACCTGCCCGTGATGAGCGCAGGCAGGCTCCCTACCTCTTCGCAGCCAGTTGGGCCACTGACGCTGTCTCCCCGGCGCCCAAAAACGCCGTCCTCAGCAGCCCAGAAGCCGCATGTCTCCCCTGCCCTGCGTGGCAGGGCTCAATGCCGGGAGCCTGGCTCCAACATGGCTGGATTGCCGCTGCTGCTCCCGGGGTCCAAGCATGGTGGGGAGCCATCCTTGCCATGCCAGGGTCTTCAGCCATCAGGGAAGCTGTCCCTGCCAGTGCCTGCTGCTGCCTGTGTCCTTGCCCAGCAGGGACAGCTTCCCTGCTGGTGCCTGCAGCTTCCTGCTCTTCCTGCAGCCTGTCATCTCTCCACCTTCATGGCAGGGCTGCCCCGTTGCCTACCTTGCTTCCTCGGGCCTTCCACGTGGCTGAGGACGCCACCAGCTTCCTGTTCTTCTCCTCCAGCTTCCTAAGGCGTGGGCATGCACCTCTTTCCTGCTTTTCAAGGGCCAGCCAGGTGTGGCACTCTACTAGATCCTCCCTGGGTGTTGTCCCCTACAAAAGGGCCCAGTGTTCATTCCAGCTTTGCCTTCGAAAGGAGTTAGACACTCCTGGGATCCTTTTGTCCTTCGCTCCAGGAGTTGTCTCACTGTTCCAGCTCTTCTTCAAGGTCCTGTGTTTCCTGTTCTTCGTTGGAGCTCCTCGTCTTGCCCTGATGTCCGTGTTCCAGTCCAGATGTCCGCCTGCTGTTCCAGATGTTCGTGATCCAGTTCCTGTTGTCCATGTTCCAGTCCAGATGTCCGCCTGCTGTTCCTGATGTCCGTGATCCAGTCCTGAGGTCTGTCTCCTGATCCTGTACTCCGTGTTCCAGTCCAGATGTCCGCCTGCTGTTCCTCATGTCCATGATCCAGTCTAGATGTCCTGAACTCCTGGTTCCTCGTTGCCACCCTTCCTGGTGTGCCACATCGTGGTCTGTGACCAGCCCCATGGGCGGGCTGTGTAGGGCACCTCGTGGTGCAATGCCTTCCTCACTCCTGCAACACTAGCCTCCAGGAGACTTCCATTTCTGTCGTCCCTGGTGTACGGAGTCCCATGTGCTTGCTCCATCCATGCCAAAGACTCTGCTAGTACCTGTGCCATTCCAGCGTGGTCCATGACCAGCCACTGGCGGCTGTGTAGGGCGCTCCACAGTGCAGGCATCTACATCTTCTGAGACATGGTCTTTTCATTACTCCACATCTCGTCTAGAGGCTACTTCGAGTCCAGCATGGTCCGGAACCAGTCCTGCGGGTGGGCTGTGTAGGGCGCGCTGCATCGCAGTCTCAATCCAGTACTTTGCTTGACTCTTCTGAATACCTTGAACCTTGCCTGAGTCTTCTGAATACCTTGAACCTTGTTTGAGTCCTCATCTGTGCATCCAAGTACCTCATTCCTGAGTCCTCATCTGTGCATCCAAGTACCTCATTACTGAGTCCTCGACTGTGCTTCCATGTACCTCGTTCCTGTGCATCCTAGTACCTCGTTCCTGAGTCTTCGTCTGAATCTCCATGTTCCGGTCTTCGCTGCCCTGGCCTCCATCCAGCCTGCCGCTTCATGCCAAACCCAGTGGCAGGTCCGAAAGGGCTTGGAACGGTCAGAGGACTATTCATAAGACCACCATTGCACTGCTGGTCTTTCCGAAGCGTGCAGGTCGGGAGGAGGGTCAGTATCTTCAGTCATATGGCTTCAGTCCAGCCTTGCTCCTGTCCAGCCCAAGCTTGGGCATGCCTCGCCTACCACGGCACCTCTTCAGAGTTCCTCTGGGGTCGAGCTGTGGTCCAAGAAAACACAATCCCCTGGAAAGCGGAACCGCTCTTCTAGTGCTTCCCAACACACACCATTCACTAGTGAAGAATGAATTATAACTGTAACAATGTGCCCAACCTCAGAGCGCATAACTTTAATCAGGGCATTGGAGCACAAATTGAAAGCACAAAAATTGTCCTTCGTCTATGAAAGAACAGAACAGAGGATAACCCCACTCCAAACAGTAGTTGTGGAACATAATATTAAATGCAAAGGTAAATCAGTCTTCAGATTCACAGTTAGTTTACTAAACTTAGCATGAAAAGAACTAGCAAATTGTTCACAGATTGATACAGAACAAGGCAATCACACAACATGAGTCATCTTCACCAGAGAATGAATTACATGAAATAAAACATGTAGTCACGAAGAAGCAGTGGTATTGTGTTTAGAAAAGTATTCTCTCAGCCATAATTAATGAGTTTGAATATGCCAAAGGTTTAGAACGATATAACTCATTAGTCCTATACTTTCGCCAGTGTTGTTTGGTTTTCTGAACTTCTCTTTATGCCGCCTTAAGAGTTGCTGAAAACCAAGGAACTTAATTTTGGTACTGCAACTGAAATAATGACATACAGTAGGAGCTAGAATGTCCAATGCTATATGAAGGGAAGTCTGGCAATGGTCTATAAGACCTCGAACTTCAAGATTAGTAAGAACAAGGTTGGGCAGTCAAAGGGCATGAAGCCTACATTGAACACAAACTGGCACTACTACTGCCTGAAATATCTGACTAGGGATCTTCAGGCTACACTGAAGGAAATAATGGTCAGACCAAGGAACAGGGGTAGTCAATTGAGAAGAAGAATATTCCTTTAGCAATTACTAGAGGTCTTTAAGATCATGAGAGGTCTTGAACAAGTAGATGTGACTTGGTTATTTACACTTTCGAAAAATAGAAGGACTAGGGGGCATTCCATGAAGTTAGCAAGTAGCACATTTAAGACTAATCGGAGAAAAATCTTTTTCACTCAACACACAATAAAGCTCTGGAATTTGTTGCCAGAGGATGTTGTTAGTGCAGTTAGTGTAGCTGGGTTCAAAAAAGGTTTGGATAAGTTCTTGGAGGAGAAGTCCATTAACGGCTATTAATCAAGTTTACTTAGGGAATAGCCACTGCTATTAATTGCATCAGTAGCATGGGATCTTCTTAGTGTTTGGGTAATTGCCAGGTTCTTGTGGCCCGGTTTGGTCTCTGTTGGAAACAGGATGCTGGGCTTGATGGACCCGTGGTATGACCCAGCATGGCAATTTCTTATGTTCTTATTCACAATGACAAGATCTAAAGTGTGCCCTAGTTGGTGGGTTGGCCCACAAACTAACTGGGACCAACCCAAAGCCCATAGAGATGATAAAAGAACAGTCTGTGCTTGAAGACAGAGCAGCATCAATACAGAGGTTAAAATCTCCACGCACAATAACATTCTTTTTGTCAAACTTAGCTGCTACTATACAGTCCAAGAATATGGCAGAATAATTAGATATATAGCCCGGAGGGCAATATGTAAGACAAATTCTCCAGTTTAGAGTAGAAAACAAATATGTTAATTCTATAGGAGGCAAAACCTCCACCTGAATTAAAGATAAATCGAGATTTGCTTTTGCCACAGCCAACAAGTCTCCTCTACATTTCTTGGCTCTAGATTGAGAAAAAAGCTATGTATTCAGGCAGACTCAGTTGATTAATAAGTGCAATATCTGATGGTAAAAGCCATGATTCAGTTACACATAACAAATCTGGAGCTTGATCCTTAAGTAGGTCTACTAAGACAGGGATCTAATGGCGAATAACTTGATGATTCACCAGATATTGAAAAAAACTTGCAGAATGTAAGCCCTGTCAAAGCAATTAGAGGGTCACGTTTGACCAGTATTAAAGTTGAGAACCCGTCATGTGATCTTAATGTGTTGGACTTGTACCTAGAATGGCAACCATGACATCCATTCCCTACAATCATTGGAGTGGAACTTTCCTTGAAGAGAAAAATCCTCCATAAAAATCCAAAATAACTCAAACAGCCTACACAAAAACAAAAAGAAGAAAACCAAATTAGAATAGTCTATTAAAATAACAAACAGCATTGCAAACTTATAAAATCAAACTAAAACCAATACCAAGACCCTAACAAAAAACTCAGTAATAAACCCGGTATAATTTTTCTGAGCATTACCATGCACACGAAGGCATGCACAAAAGAGCAGGTTCCTTAGTTGTGCTCCTTCGTATGCATGACTTAGGCGTGTGGAGCAGGGGCGGGGCTTAGCATTGATAGCCGGGAGGGAACAGCCAAAATAATACTGAGAGCAATGTAAACCTGGGAAAAGAGAACGGGGAGACAAAACTCAATCCAAGGCTTGGCACAATGGGTAAAAATGGCCTTTATACCTGTTTCATGGGTTTGACAAATTAATCCTTTTATGGAATTTAATGTCTTGGTTGTCATCAGGGTTCATATCCAAAAGCATTTCTCCAAAAAGCTCGGAAGTTATCGGGTTAAATGAAGATTTGGGAACTTATCTGGTTAATTGCTAACTCACTAATAAGTTAGGAGGCTAGCTTTAGTAGGATAAGTTAAGGGCATTCTCGGGCCGTAACAGGGAGGAGTTGAGTTAGCCATTTAAGTTATCCTGCTAACTCCAATATTCAGATTTATATGGATAAGTTAACCAGTTAAATATGACTGGGCCAAAGAGCTGTCCTAAAGTTAGCCAGCTGACTTTAAGATAGCTGGCTATATTCACTATTAAATGTACTTCCAAAGTTAGCCAGATAAGTAATTTACTACCAGGACAATGACTGAATATGGACCTCTTCCAGCTTTGTCAATACAGAATGAAAAAACTACACATCCCAGAATGCTTAGCTTGGGAGTAGAAGTCTCTAGCCTCTTTACCAATCATTTCTAAAGAAAGTGGCAATATTTTTCCTTTTCACGACTAGAGGATGCTTTTTACCTATTTCTCCTTCCTTAACAAGTGCTCCATCTAAACAGCATAATGAAAGGCAATTCAAAATCTGCTTTTATTTACTTATTACAATTGATAAGACAAAAATAAATCTGAAGGCGCTTGAAATTCAAATTATACATTTGGGTGCCAGTGTGAGTTAGGCAACCATGTAATTCTATATGTGCATACATAGAAATGTAATTTGTTTTACATTTATCTTTAGAAGAATCAGAACTCAATTTCCAAGCATGCAGAGACTAGTGGAGCCTCTGTTTGACATGCAGCTTTAGGGGTGCTCTAACTGTGAGGCAACATTGCTCAGGTGGGACTAGAGGCAGCAGCCTTCTGCTAGGCAGGGGAAAGCAGTTCTCGTCGCCGCATCTCAAAAAAGATATAATTGCGATGGAGAAGGTACAGAGAAGGGCTACCAAAATGATAAGGGGAATGGAACAACTCCCCTATGAGGAAAGACTAAAGAGGTTAGACCTTTTCAGCTTGGAGAAGAGACGACTGAGGGGGGATATGATAGAGGTGTTTAAAATCATGAGAGGTCTAGAACGGGTAGATGTAAATCAGTTATTTACTCTTTTGGATAATAGAAAGGCTAGGGGGCACTCCATGAAGTAAGCATGTGGCACATTTAAAACTAATCGGAGAACGTTCTTTTTTACTCAACGCACAATTAAACTCTGGAATTTGATGCCAGAGGATGTGGTTAGTGCAGTTAGTATAGCTGTGTTTAAAAAAGGATTGGATAAGTTCTTGGAGGAGAAGTCAATTACCTGCTATTAAGTTCACCTAGAGAATAGCCACTGCCATTAGCAATGGTAACATGGAATAGACTTAATTTTTGGGTACTTGCCAGGTTCTTATGGCCTGGATTGGCCACTGTTGGAAACAGGATGCTGGGCTTGATGGACCCTTGGTCTGACCCAGTATGGCGTGTTCTTATGTTCTTATGCCCATCCGCCATAGGGAAAGTGCCTCCTTCTAGTCTAGCAGCACAAATTATTCTTTTTCATCACCTGAAAGTGTTTTCTCTCACCACTGGAGGGAGCTCATTACATCTAAGAAAATCATGGTTCCCACTGCAGTCCTGTAAATAAAAGAAGGGGACCTGAGGAAAGATTTCAATATAAAATGCATGTGGCATTAATAAAGGAGGCACACATATATTCCAAAGAAATACAAACATCTCTGTGGCCAAAAAGAAAGGAGACTTCAGAATAAGAGCACTAGAGATCAGAAAAGGTTAAATAAAGGCAGTGTGATATATTGAGGACTGGGTATACTGCTGGTGGTGTGAGATGATAATCATGTCACATTCTGTCTCTATTTCAGGCTCCTCTGTTTTTGGGTGAGGCAGGGTGATATATTGAGGACTCTGGGTATACTGCTGGTGGTGTGAGATGATAATCATGTCACATTCTGTCTCTATTTCAGGCTCCTCTGTTTCTTGGGTGAGGCAGGGTGATATATTGAGGACTCTGGGTATACTGCTGGTGGTGTGAGATGATAATCATGTCACATTCTGTCTCTATTTCAGGCTCCTGTGTTTCTCGGGTGAGGCAGGGTGATATATTGAGGACTCTGGGTATACTGCTGGTGGTGAGAGATGATAATCATGTCTCATTCTGTCTCTATTTCAGGCTCCTCTGTTTCTCGGGTGAGGCAGGGTGATATATTGAGGACTCTGGGTATACTGCTGGTGGTGTGAGATGATAATCATGTCACATTCTGTCTCTATTTCAGGCTCCTCTGTTTCTCGGGTGAGGCAGGGTGATATATTGAGGACTCTGGGTATACTGCTGGTGGTGTGAGATGATAATCATGTCACATTCTGTCTCTATTTCAGACTCCTCTGGTTCTCGGGTGAGGCAGGGTGATATATTGAGGACTCTGGGTATACTGCTGGTGGTGTGAGATGATAATCATGTCACATTCTGTCTCTATTTCAGACTCCTCTGTTTCTCGGGTGAGGCAGGGTGATATATTGAGGTCTCTGGGTATACTGCTGGTGGTGTGAGATGATAATCATGTCTCATTCTGTCTCTATTTCAGGCTCCTCTGTTTCTCGGGTGAGGCTGGTGAATGGACAACATTCTTGTGAGGGGAGAGTGGAAGTTTATTACAATAACACCTGGGGCACAGTCTGTGATCATGACTGGGACATACGTGACGCTGCCGTGGTCTGCAGGCAGGCGGGATGTGGACCTGCCTTGGAAGCCACAGCTGAAGCCGGTGACAGCCCTGATTCAGGACCAGTTTGGCTGGACGGTGTTTTCTGTTCTGGCACCGAGTCGGATCTCTCTCTCTGTGGGTCCAAGATGTTGAAGAATCAGTGCAGCTCAGGTCAAAGGGCAGGAGTCAGGTGCTCATCCTCAGGTAAACCGTCGCAGTCTGTAATGCTTCACTTTTGGTCCACGTTTGTCCCTGGGGGACCTCCAAGCTGGTTTTTGAAGGCCACCTCTCTGTGGGGCAGCAAGGTCCACGAGTCCACGAGCACCGGCAAACTTTCTACCTGCATTACACGCCGAGCAGCTCCATGTGGCAAAGTATGTTTGGGGATTAGAAAATCAAACGTTTCCTCCTCCCAAGCTCCCCTTCTCTTTCCTGCTGCTAAATCGAGCTGCCTGGTGAAATTCGGTGGCTCGATTTGTCCACCCAGGGTGGCAGTTTCCTGCTGTAGGAGTTTCCCTGGCTAAATCCCTTTGGAAGCCAATCTCATGGGGAGCCATAAAGGTCCATGGGCTCCCGTTCTGCAGGCACACTTTCCCTTTCAAAATTGCCCAGGAACTGCACCTGCAGAGGTCCGCGCCTGCATTTTCTGCAGCAACTTATTTTACCTGCAAAACTACCCCCGTTGTTTACCTCCCTCCCCCTGCCTCCTTTTTCCAGGGAGGGGGGAAACGTATGCACATTGGTGATCCCTGCATGCACTTTTACCCTGACGAAGGGTGGGAGAATTTCAGGGAACCTCTTTACCCCTGCCCTTGGCTATTGAAAGTTCCCCCTCAGAAAGGGTCGTTTTTCAAGCAGTCTGTGTGTGGGGCTAACGTCTGCGTTTGCTTTCCTCCCACAGACTTTCTTCAGCCCAGATTTTCCAAGTGGACCCGTGCGCGTAGCTCTGCTTTGACAATTCCCTGGGTTCAGCCCTTCCGCACGGGAGCCCCCCCCTGCTCAGAGCAACAGCTCTCTCTGCGGGAAGACGTCTGCCCCTGCAGCCCCTACCCATGAAGCTGGGACCTGGACCAGGAACACTTCAGAACGCCTTCCCCGGGGAAACTCAGGGTCAGGTCACCATTCCAGGTTTCCGCTTCCATCTTAATGGAAAGGTTACAGAGCTGCGGTCCCTGCGCTGCAGAATTCACTCCCTGTAGCACCTGCAGGCAGAGGGCAGCTGCACACCATCCAGAAAAATTACCAGAGAGGCCTGGCTCCAATTAGCACCTGGGCCACATGCTTGTTGAGTCTAATTTTCTGATTTATGTTTCAGTTAGATTGTTGATAAATCATTAGTTGGATGGCACCTTAGGTTTTTTTTGTTTTGTTACTAGACTGAAAAGGTGACACTGCAAAAATTACCCTATGTCCTAGAACCCCAATATCCCTCCTATTGGGAGGTACAGATTTCAGGACAGAGCAGCCTGGACTACTTATTGATCCTTGCACGGAACCTACACATGAGCCAAATCCCTCACCTCATTTAACACCTGCGAAACAGAAAGATCCTCACCAAGTGTAGAAGGGGAGGGCGATTTTAAAATCTGTTTCCATGGGAAATGCAGCGTTTTATAGGGATGTGCAACAGGGACGGATGTGTTCGATTCGGAATTCATATTTGTCAGGACCCAAATCCATTACATCCGTTTTTGGGGGACCCCGATTCATTCATTAGTTACATATGGTATTCGTTTCCCATTAAAGTTAAAAAAAAAAAACCCATCCCAACCCCTTAAATTTAATTAACTACAACCCCCCATCCTCCTAACCCCCCACCAGGACTTGCCAAAAGTCCCTGGTGGTCCAGCGGGGGTCCTGGCGCGATCTCTTCCAATTGGGCCATCGACTGCCAGTATTCAAAATGGTGCCGATAGCCTTTGCCCTTACTATGTCACAGGGGCTACCGGTGCTAATGGTCAGCCCCTGTCACATGGTAGGAGCACAAGATGGTGCCGGCCGTCCATTGCTCCTACCATGTGACAGGGGCCAACCAATGGCACCGGTAGCCCCTGTGACATAGTAAGGGCAAAGGCTATCAGTGCCATTTTGAATTCCGGCAGCCGATGGCCTAAGTGCAGGAGAATGCTCCAGGACCCCCACTGGACCACCAGGGGCTTTTGGCAAGTCTTGGGGGGGTCAGGAGGGTGGGGGGTTTATTCGTTAATGATATGTTGCATTCGTGGGGGTTCGCCATACGTTTCAGAACCCCACGAATGCAACAAATAGGGACCTATACGTTGTGGATTGCGCATTCGTTCAAAACGAATGCACATCCCTAGCGTTTTACCCATGAAATTAAGCTTCCTTAAAATTGCGCGCCCTGAATGCAGGTAAAAGTACAGGAGGTGCTTGCTTTTACGCTCCGTCTAGTGGAGGCGTTTCCGGGGTGGTGATAGGTCAGGGGCGGCAGCACTACACACAGTTCTGGACTCCCAAAAGCGCGGCCATCGTTTCGGTCAGAAGAAGTTATCAAGCGAAACAGCAGGTGCAGATCTCTGCAGCCTCGTTTTTCCCCCTTGGACAGTTTTGAAAGTGAAAGCATGCGGCTGCTTTCCCTGGGAGAAATGGCGCGGAGCCTGCGGGAGAAAAGAATACGTGGACCTTGCAGCTCTGTGTGTAAAGGGAAAATTGTGCTTACAGTGAAAGTGTTTGGCACGGGTGTGTGCATTATTGTTCCATGGGGGTGGGGTGGAGGAATGGTTTCAGCCAAATTTTATTTTGTTGGCGTAGAGTTTTGTTTAGTTTAGATTTATAGCTTTTATTCATTATGGGAAAACAGGACATATTAATTCTGAATAGTGCATGCTATTTTCCTAGTAGCGCACTATCCAGGAATAGAGTGTTCTATTTGCCGAAATGAATATCTCAAACATTCTTGGGTTTTTCGGTGCCACCAGGGATTTGTCTTATTTAAAATATTTTAAAGAAATAAATAATCCATTAATAAGTACTGGAGGTGGGTCGGAAGGAGTAAAGAGAGAGACTATGCATGCTGGCACTCTGAAGAAAGCCAGATGTGAATGAGAGAGGGCAGATGATGGGTCAGGGCAGGACAGAGGTCACAGCTCAGTGGGATCACTGTAAGAAGGTCCCATGCTCAGGGTGTACGGCTCTGCTAGAAAGGAGAAATGCTGAAGGTGATTGTGTCTCACCCTCTGCTTCCCTTTTATCTCCCAGGTATCTCTGATGTGCGGCTGGTGAATGGAGGCAGTCGCTGTGCTGGGCGGCTGGAAGTTCATTATAAAGACACCTGGGGCACGGTGTGCGATGATGACTGGGATGCCCGAGATGCCGCCGTGGTGTGCAAGCAGTTGGGATGTGGATCTGCCATCGAAAGCACACAGCAAAATCCTTTTGGCCCTGGTTCTGGTCCGGTGTCGTTGAAAAGAGTTTTCTGCGGTGGGTCGGAGTCGCACCTCTCCCAGTGTGGATCCTGGGTGTCACAGCAGTTTGCCTGCAGTCACAGCCACGATGTTGGAGTCACCTGCTCAGGAACAGACATTGGTGGGTATCAGCGAATCTAAGGAGAAGGTTTTTTTCAGCTTTCAACACAGCAGGAAAATCATTTATAGATTGAAAAGAGGTGTTCCTGGGGGCGGGGCTTGATGATATCAGGGGTGGGGGAGTAAAACAGTGCCCATGCACTTGATTGTCACATGTGTGGGTGCTATTTAACCCTCGCTGGCCTCCTGCACGGTACCACCAGGTGCACAGTACCACCAGGACCTGAATGCGATCCACTGTGAAGCGCCGAAAGCTGGAAGAGAAATATAGTAAAATAAGGGACATGCACACTTTTAGCGCCTGCGCACTTACAGCTCATTTCTAAGGGAAATTGAAACGTGCTGCAAAACGTATGCAAAGCTGCTGTCGCATTTATTTTATTTATTTATTTATTATTTTGTTATACCGACTTTCATGATAATAATCACATCAACCCGGTTTACAATTAACAATGTGGGTAAGGCAGAGAATAACAAGTAACACTATACAAAGTTTAAACATCGAAAACAATAGTATGTATGTGGGAAAGTTACAATAAAACAGGGAGAGTTAACTTGGATCTAGAAAGGGGGAGATAACTGAACAGAAGGATCGTTACAGTATGTAACATGTGGCATGTCGAACGTTTTCTTTCCACCTTTATTTACAAGGTCCTTACGGCTTGCTTTGTCCAGTGTCCCGTTCATAGCTCTTTGCAATGGAAGGTGCACCATCAAAAGGACAAAGACGTTTTAAAGGACCACAAACCCAAAAGAAAAACTCCAAAGATCTTCTTATTTGCTACTCCAAGTTTACACATCCTTGTTATAATGTAACTTTATTCTCCTTCAAATCGTCTCTACTGTTTGGTTGGTTATAGTTTCTACTTGTTCGATGTAAACCGAGTTGATTTGATTTGTATCAAGAAATTCGGTATATAAAAGCCTTTAATAAATAAAATAAATAAATAAAGTCCAAAGAACTCCAAACGAGCAAAGGAAAAAAGCAAGGCTCCAGCTGAAAGCCCTAGGGAAACAATAACCTTTGGATTTTCTCCCTAAAACTCAATCAATCATGCAAGAGGGAATTCCACCACGCAGGCCCAGCGATGGAAACGTTTTTTGCATGGATATCCTTTAACCGAGCTTCTCGAAAAGACGAAACTGCAGAGACCGCTTTTCCAGGGGGAGCAAAATCTCTTTCCGGCACTGAGCAGCATCCCTGACCCCCGATGCGGCCCTTATGGGCTCAAGTTGCCCCCATGATGCTGATTTTGCGAGGCACCTCTAGATCGGGTTTTATAGTCGACGATTTGCAAATGCCGATTTCCCGGGGTGAAAGGGACGCTTGCTTGGTAATTGCCCGGCCTGTCCAAAAGCGCGCGTGGCCTTCCCATGACCTGAGTGCTTTTACCCTCGCTGGGCGACGGCGTTCCTGTGGGCGGACGTGTACGCGCGGAGGTTAGGATTGCACCTTCACACCTATGCACAAAACTCCTCCCCTCGCAGAACGCAGATGCATGAGTCTGTGGGCAGCTCAATAAGTAAGCACGGCGATCCCTTGCAGCAGTTTGAAAATTGCACCACGGGGAAGAGAAAGTGCAGGTCAGTCCTGGGCCTCAGTCTCTCCTCGGTAGGAGCCAGTACGGAGTAGGAACATCGCTCGGGTGATGCTGCTTCGTGTGGGATAAGGAGGAGGATCGCTGCCTCTACAAGGTAAACGGCAGCAATAAGATAGTGACGCTGCTGGAGGAATCGGTACTGAATGAGTCTTCCTCTCCATCCCTTAGGGAGCTGGGAGCCCCGTCTAACTCGGAGAGAAAGAAAACTAGAAGATAACTCCCTCCCCTCATAAAATCAGTCTTCAGATCAAACAACAGCACTTCCTGGGGGGGGGGGGAGTGTTAAGGGGGTTCACAATGTGTGTGGGAGGGTGTTGTGTGAATTAAATTGTCACAGATCTGAGCCCTTAGGCTGTGGCATCGTTGACGCAGCCCTAGTGGTAGGTGAATCGACTAGGCCGCCCTTACAGGGACTGGAGCTAGAGCGTCACCTATATCAGCCCCGTTCCCTGCGGGTCGAGCCTTTGGGTTCTAGGGGCCAGTGGGGCTTAGGCGAGTGTCCCTTAAGGCAGTGATTTTCAACCAGTGTGCCGCGGTACACTAGTGTGCCGCGACACATGGTCGGGTGTGCCGCGGGGAAAGTTCCCCAAACTATAGTGCCCCCTGTGTTTTGTTCCCCTACGACAGGGGTCGGGAACCCATGGCTCTTTTGAGGGCTGCATCTGGCTCGCAGACAGTCGTCACACTTTCCCACTGACCCAGCTGCTCCCCGGTCCTCCTCCGCCCGGGCTTAAAATGCTGTCAGCCTGGGCGGAACGCGGCAGGACAGCTGGAGTCAGCGGCACCGGCGTGCTCTCTTCGCCCCCCCCTCCCGGCCCGGAAGAGGAAGTGAAGAGTATCGGGTGCCTGCGCGGCAAGAAGAGGCCACGCTAGTGCGCTCGGCATCGGCCCGAAGAAAAGAAGACTGCAGCGCGGCTCGGAGGAAAATGAAGAGGTTCAACCGCGGCCGATGGGACTCCGCCTCCGCGAGGGCTGAAAATGAAGAGGTGAGCGTTGGGAGGAGGCTGCTGCTGCTGCTCGCGAGTTTCCGGGGTGAGGGAGAGAGAGAGTGAACTCGCTCATTCACTCTCTCTCTCCCTCAGCAGCAGCCTCTCCCTCAGCAGCAGCCTCCTCCCAACGCTCACCTCTTCACACACAGGCTTTCAATCACATAAATATGTGATTGAAAGCCTGTGTGTGTGTGTAAGCGTGAAAAGATAGACAGCATGTGTGTAAATGTGTAATTAAGAGCCTATATAAGTGAGTGAGAAAAAACATGTGTATATGTGAGTACTGAGAGCATGTGTGTATAGGTGTGTCATTGAGAGCCAGTGTGAGAGAGAGCGCTGGTATGTGACTGAGAGAGGAGAAAGTTCCAAGCAAACCACCCCACCTCCTGCTAATTCAGAACAATCTCAGGACACCTGGATATCAAACGTTCCCAGGTATGCAGAGCAAAAAAATTTTTGTATCCTTATTATTTTTCATTACTGGGTCTTTGTGTCTGCTATTTTGAAATATTTTGTTGGTATCTGGAAATGTTTTATATGAGTTTTTAATTATTGGATATTCCACTCATCAGCTGTTTCGAAATATGTTCTTTTTGTTAGTACAGTTTTACTGCTGATGATTTTATATTTCTTGATTTGTTTTATAAGGATGTGTGATGTTTCTTTTTTCCTTTGTTACACTGCATACAGAGACTCTGGCTTGTTGCAGTTTCCAATTCAGTTTTTGTCTGCATGCTTCTTGTTATGCGTTTTGGTCTCTTTATTCTATGTTAGGTGAGGGTCAGCACATGGGATTCAGGTGAGGTTTTCTGCTGGCGTGTAGTTTCTGTGTAGGACTCTATAGCAGCCTGACTTGGTCCGTTTTCCTAATAGGAGATGTATTGGTGTCTTAAGGCCTGGTGTAATATTTTCAGAGACTTATTGTACTTTAAAAGTGTGATCTTACATAAAATGCACACATTTACTTATATTTAGTTTTAAACATATTATATGGCTCTCATGGAATTACATTTTAAAATATGTGGCGTTTATGGCTCTCTCAGCCAAAAAGGTTCCTGACCCCTGCCCTACGATGCGCAGTCACGCTTCCTACAGTGTAGGAGCCGTGTACAATAACACATGCGCGAGCTTTGAACGCTCGCGCGACTTAATGACATCACCGAGCTGGTACTTGTACTCTGGCCTCATGACCATAGTATTTCTCATTGTACCCCTTTATATTGCAGTATATGCTTGGCAGAGGTCCTTTAAGTGTGGCAGATAATGTAATACTCTTCTATTTTAGTGTGTGGCTGCGCACACTATCTCAGCAGTGATGGAGAAGTATTTGAGAATGGAAAAGGCAAATGCCGAACAGGACCCTGGACACAATTCTGACCTAGATGAAGGCCCTAGTATGAGAGGTCGACAAAAGAAAAAAGACAAGACGGTGAGCTCAAGGCAATACAGTGAAAGCTATCTTTCATTTGGATTTACTTTCACTGGGGATGCGACAGCACCAACACCACTGTGCTTGGTGTGTGGTGAGAAGCTATCCAATAGCGCCATGGTGCCAAGCAAGCTTAAACGCCATCTCCAAACAAAACACTCTTCCATTCAAAACAAGCCGATGGAGTATTTTGTACGCTTACGTACAAACAATGAGAAAGAAGCAACTTTTTTGAGAAAAAGCACACAGGTAAATGAGAGAGCCCTCAAAGCTAGCTACCTTGTTGCTGAACTCATAGCTAAATCAAAAAAGTCTCACACTGTGGCAGAAACATTAATACTACCAGCTTGTAAAGCTATTGTAAATGAGATGCTTGGCCCTGACGCAGCCAAAGAGATAGCTAAAGTGCCTCTCTCTGAT
Source organism: Rhinatrema bivittatum (assembly GCF_901001135.1). Lineage (NCBI taxonomy): Eukaryota > Metazoa > Chordata > Amphibia > Gymnophiona > Rhinatrematidae > Rhinatrema > Rhinatrema bivittatum. The sequence goes on from NC_042615.1 coordinate 822,876,903, forward strand.
AACACAATTTCCAGACGGATTGATGACATGTCTGCTGACATTGAAACAGTTGTTTTGGAAAAGGTGCGCATCAGTAAGAAATTTGCCTTGCAACTTGATGAGTCGACGGATATCAGTGGACATTGTCAGCTGTTGGCCAATGTGCGTTTTGTGGATGGAGAAGCCATTAGAGAAAACTTCCTATTTTGCAAGGCACTGCCAGAAAAATCAACAGGAGAGGTAATATTCCAGGTCACATCGGAATATCTTGATAAAAGTGGGCTTACATGGGAAAACTGCACAGGTGTCTGCACTGATGGAGCCGCAGCCATGGTCGGGCGCATCAAAGGCTTTGTAAGTAGGGTTAAAGAAAGAAACCCAGATGTTCTTGTTACCCACTGTTTCTTGCACCGTGAGGCCCTCGTTGCAAAGACCTTACCAGCAGATCTAGTTCCTGTGTTGGATGATGTTGTGCGCATAGTGAACTTTGTGAAGATGCGACCTTTGCGATGTCGCTTATTTGCGTCTTTGTGTACAGAAATGGAAGCGGAACATAAAATCTTATTGCTCCACACGGAGGTCCGGTGGCTGTCACGCGGCAAAGTGCTGGCCCGTGTGTATGAGTTGCGAGAGGAACTTAAAATATTTCTGACAAACGAGAGGTCCGATTTTTCAAAGCTGCTTGCAAGTGATGAGTGGTGTACAAAGCTGGCATACCTGGCTGATATATTTCAATATCTGAATGAACTGAACACACGGATGCAAGGCCGAAATGAAAACCTGCTTACAAGCACTGATAAAATGAACGGATTCCGTTTAAAGGTGCAGCTCTGGCAACAACATGTTCAGGGTGGCAACCTTCAGATGTTCCCGCTCACCGAGAAACTGCATGATGGCAACACTGCTGCAATGTGCGAGGTGATTGGCAGACATTTGAAAACTCTTGAGGAGAAATTGTCGTTTTATTTCTCTTCAGCCTTCACAGAATGCCTTGACTGGGTTAGGGACCCATACAGTTCATTATCCGTTGCTGGAAAGGACATGACTTTAAAGGAGCAAGAGGAACTCATTGAACTGAAGCAAGATCGCGGTTTAAAGCTAAAGTTTGCTGATCTTCCTTTAGACAGTTTTTGGTTATCTGTTGCCAAGGAGTTCCCCATTCTGGCCAACAAAGCTATTTTGACATTGCTCCCATTTTCAAGCACATATCTATGTGAGCTGGGCTTCTCAAGCTTGACTGCCATAAAAACTAAAAACAGGGAGAGACTGAGAACTGTTGAGGAAGAGCTTCGTGTGTGTCTTTCCACCATTCCTGCCAGGATATCCCTTTTGTGTTCATCGAAACAGGCCCAGGTTTCACACTGAATGAGTATAGATACATTTAGAATCTATATTTTTAAACATATGTATAATATGTACTGTTTTAGTGTCATTTTGTGCCATTTTGGTTGGTGGTGTGCCCCGGGATTTTTTAAGTGTAAAAAGTGTGCCGCGGCTCAAAAAAGGTTGAAAATCACTGCCTTAAGGAATGGTCAGAAAGAATCCTGGTATGTGCAGTGGTCAGGGCAGGCAGCGAGCAGATGATATCTGGGTCCGGGCCAAGGGTCAGGGCAGGCAGCGGCAGAATCCAAGGCAGAGGTCAGATCCAGAGGGAATCAGGCCAAGATAGACAAGATGAACAGAGACGAGCCACTGAGGGGTAAGACAGGGCTGAACGGACAAGACAAGGCAAGACAGCAGGAACATGAAGACGATTATTGGAATAGCAAGACGAGGAACAGGAAGCAGCCCGGAGGGCCTGATGTCATCAGGAGGCGCTGAGAGGCTTTACCCACTGCAGGTTCCTTAAAGCTGGCGAAGGCACACACACTGGAGCGGCGGCATTCGTGCCGAGAGGTTTAAGCAATGTAAGGGTGTTCTGTAACCTGTCTGATGCCGCACGCTTTTTTCCCCTCTCCCCCGCCCATATCAGGATGGGCGGTGCTGCAGGCACCTCTATCACCTCCTACACCTATGCATCCCAAACAGCTCAGAAAAGTCCACGGGATCTTTCCACAGAATCAGACTTTTATTTGTCAGACTTTTCAGGTTTAGCAGTTAGAACAAAATAAACTCTACGAAGACCATATTCAGACACAGTCCAGCTAAAAATGTTAGCTGGATAAACTTATCCGGCTAACTTTGGAGGTGTATTCAATAGTGAAAGTGCACTATTAATATAGCCAGCTATGTTACAATTAGCCAGCTAACTATAGCCTCCTAACTTTAGGGCAGCTCTTTGGCCCGACCAGACTTAGCCTGCTAAGTCATCTGGCTAACTCTGAATATCGGAGTTAGCTGACTAACTTAACCAACTAACTCAACTCCTCCCAGTTATGCCCTTAGAACGCCTCTAACTTAGCCTGCTAAATTCTATCTTATTAGCTGGCTAGAATTTAACCGGATAAGTGCTCAAATCATCATTTAGCTGGCTAACTTCTGAGTTATCCGGCTAAATGCTTTTGAATATGGACCACTGAATATCTCTAAAGTCCTTGCTGGAGTGTTTTGGTTATATAGAGTAAAGCTCTGCATCTTTAGTAAACATAAACATATCAGAGACTTAAACTTGCATTGGGTATATTAATGAATGTAGTTAGCTAACTACCCCCATAACTTTAGGACATTACCTTCTGTTTCACCCTGGAGCAGTCTCAAGCTGAAGGTCTCAGAGCTTGCGTTTTTGGTTCCTGTTGCTTGTTGGGTTAAGGAGGCTTGTCTCAGACTTGGAGAAGAGCAGCCAGCTAACAGGCAGGACTCTCTCAAGGGCAGACTTCTAGGACACAGGAGCTCTTCTGCTTCGCCACAGGGAGGGAAAAGGATGATGCCTTAGGCATCATCTTCTGCCGGTGAGTATGGAATTATTCTGCCAGCTGCCCCTCCCACTTTTGAGCCCTCAGCTGATTTTAATAGGAAAAACATGAATATGTAAGAAGTTCATGCATGGTCAAGCTGCAGAATCATTTCTCCATTTTATACTGCTGATCCCCCCTTTCTCATAGGGGGGTGGGTGTCACTGCTCCTGATGCATGGTGACCCAGAACAAACATGGGTCTGGTCAACACTGCTGAAACCTTTTGACCAGCACTGCCCTGCTGTGTCAGCACTTTTCTGTGCGCTGACCTTCGAATAAACTCACCCTTTGGAAAAGCTGTCTTTCATCTCTGGGTAGATTTGGGTTGTTTGTGCATCTCTGACCTTACTTCATTATTTTTGGAAAGAAGCTATAGCCCTTAAGTTAACAGGCAAATCAGATAACCTGAGCAAGTAGTTTTATTCTGGTCAAAAGTTCCTCATTTTGTTTGTCTGTTGAAACATACGTATCAGCGTCCCTTATATAAAGTCAGAATCCTTCTTGCAGAGTCAATATTTATATTTGGTTGCGTACAATAGTGAAATATCTGATAGCTCCAACAGAAGCATAGCATCTGGGCAGGTCAGCAGCATCTTGGGGTGTGTTACAGAGAGGGTTGTATGTGTGAGTAAATATGGATGAGATGTGTGTGGGTGGCGGGTGATGGTCAGAATGACGAGGGTTGTATTTATGTGAGAGGGTTTGGAAGGGTTGAATTGTGTTGAGAGGGTGTATGTGTGAGGGTAATGGACAGAATAAGTGATGTTGTGTGTATGTAAAAGGTGTGAATTTTATGAATGAAGAGTGTTGTATATATGTGTTCAGGTGAATTAGAGAGAGTGTGTGTGTGTGTGTGTGTGTGTGTGTATTATGATAACATAGAACCACAGTAATGACGGCAGAAAAAGACCACATAGTCCTCCAGTCTGCCCTGCAAGCTTCTTATGGTAGTATCTGCCGTGCTATGCAGGTTATCCCCATGTTTCCCTTAAGGGTAGTAACTGCCACTCCATGTACTTATCTCCGAGCCATATGATAAGGGAAGTAATATTACAATCAAAACCAAGCAACTGTCAAACCCATAAAAAATTACTGCTAGCAACATTTTATGGGTGAGGATCCTTCTTGAAAATTCAAACAATGCTGCTTGAACACGCTTTGCTTATGGGCTGTGCTTTTTCCCTAATGTCTGCCTATCAGTACCTCAGACCACAGAAGTCGGGGCTCACGTTGGTTGTCGTACAAATCCAATTCCCCTTCCCCCCCTCCCCCACCCCTGCCCCCACCATTGAAGCAGAGAGCAATGTTGCAGTTTGAATCAACAGTATCAAGGCTTATTGGTTAAAGGTAATAATCCTCCTCATGCCTTCTGTTAGGGGCAGTAACTGCCGCACCATGCAGGTTACCCCCATGTACCCTTCCCTTCAATTCCGCCTGCCAGTAATGAAAACGGCTGCCGATAAACTTGGCGGCCGTTTTCATTAATGGCAAACAGGCAGGTTATGAAAATCGAGGCCGAGTTTACTGGCGTCGGTCTTCATAACTCGGCGGTCTGCCGAGTTATTTATTTATTTGTTTTTTTACTTTAAAAAAGAAGTACAGAAAAGCAGTTTTTTCGGCTTTTCTGTACTTCTTTTTACCTGCGCTCAGCTATTAACGCCTGCTCCAGGCAGGCGTTAATAGCTGAGCGATAAATGTGCATCCGAGACGCATATTTATCTTTTTGTGTGCGGAGTGAATGAGTAATAGGCTCGTTCACAGGCATTTGCATGTGTTGAGCGCTATCCCATTCACTCCGCGTCGGATGCGGGTTAAATAGGCGCTAATCCCCCTACTGCATTAGAGATGGATTAGTGTGAACACACTGTATTGCATTGGGCCCTAAGAGAGGAAGTGCTGTGGAGTGAGTAGCAGGGAGGGGTTTTTTTTTCTATTTTTAACTATTTGTTTACAAGGACACTCAGGCGCTGGCTGGTAAATTTTGTGTGTTGGCTTTTGGGCCTTGAAAATGTGATTTTGCAATGACTTTCAGTTTTTGTTTAAACGAATTAGCTGGGGAAGCTCGAGTAGACTAGCAGTTAAGCCTGGTCCTGCAGTGCTGTTTAAAAATATAGAAACACGACGGCAGCTACAGACCATACAGCCCATCCACACCTCCTGCCCAGCTTTACCCTCCCACTCTCTTTCCTCTCCCTCCCCTCCTCAAACACACACTGTGTCTTTCTCTCAGGCTTTCCTTCCTCATACACCCTTCTCTTCTTCTCATCCTCCTCCCTACTCTGCCTCAGATACATTGCCTCCTTCCCCCTCTACTCACAGTCTCTTCCTGTCCACTCGTCTTTCTTTTTCTCTCTTCTCACTCCCCTCTTCTTCTCCTCACCTCACCAAGGCTTTTTCTTCTGATGGTAAAGGTTGGGAATCACCGCAGCTTTGAAGCCTTTCCCACCGCTGCCATGAGCAAAAAAAAAAAAAGTGAACCAATATAGGCACAGGCAGAGAAAGTATGGCAGGCAGTAAAATGTTGCTCTGCGGGCCGTATGTGGTCCATGGGCTGTAGTTTGGGGACCCCTGCCCTACATGAGCTCAGTAGGGGGCAAGCAATGAGTGTCATGTCAGAGACATAGCTCCTAAATATTTAAGATCCAAACCTTGCCAGCATGGTGACATATGTCCATCAAATAATGGTTTGGCAGGTCCCATGGTGACATGTGTCCATCAGATAATGGTACGGCAGAACCCATGGTGACGTGTCCATCAGATAATGGTGCGGAAGATCCCATGGTGACATGTGTCCATCAGATGATGGTTTGGCAGGTCCCATGGTGATGTGTCCATCAGATAATGGTGTGGCAGATCCCATGGTGACATGTGTCCATCATATAATGGTGTGGCAGATCCCATGGTGATGTGTCCATTAGATAATGGTGTGGCAGGTCGCATGGTGACGTGTCCATCATATAATGGTGTGGCAGATCCCATGGTGACATGTGTCCATCAGATAATGGTTTGGCAGGTCCCATGGTGACGTGTCCATCAGATGATGGTTTGGCAGGTCCCATGGTGACATGTGTCCATCAGATAATGGTGTGGCAGATCCCATGGTGACGTGTCCACCAGATAATGGTGCGGCAGATCCCATGGTGATGTGTCCATCAAATAATGGTTTGGCAGATCCCATGGTGATGTGTCCATCAGATGATGATTTGGCAGGTCCCATGGTGACATGTGTACATCAGATAATGGTGAGGCAGGTGCTATGGTGATCTCTAGTGGCTAAACAGCAGCAGTTCTTATGAATGTACCCATTAGCCAATTGAAAAACAGAATCGAAAATAACTCTAAAGGCAGCAGTCTCCACCTCCTGATGAGAGCCAGATGCAAAGGAGAGAGGCTACATAAATGAGAGAAAATGTGGAAGATGAGAAGGTCAAGTGAATGCAGTGTATGTCTGTGTATCACATTCTTGCTCTTTTCTCTGTAGGTATTGCCGATGTGCGTTTGGTTGATGGAAGCAGCCGGTGTAATGGGAAACTCGAGGTTTATTCCAATAGCACATGGGAGAGAGCACATTCTGATCTGTATGATCAAGAGCTATGGAAGCTTCCAGATGCTGCCGTAGTGTGCAAACAGCTGGGATGTGGGCCTGTTCTGGAAGTGAGCCTAAAGCAAGATCCACATGAAAAGAATAACCTTAACTTGAAGCATTTTGAAGAAAGCATTGTACCTATGCACTTTGCAGAAAGTCCGCCACCTGTAAAAGCAGACATATATTCACCTTGGGGTGTTTTCTGCAGCGGCACAGAGAGCTCTGTCTCCCAGTGTGGAACCAAGAGGATGACCCTTCAGCCTTATGAACACATCAATATTGAGTGCTCAGAACCAGGTACCCGAATGCTCATAAGTTCTGCTCTTTTAGAAATAAGATCCTGTAATAGCATTTAAGTGCTCTGAGCAAGGTAATTCAAGTGGCGGCAAAGCATTTCCGAGCCATCAGCCTACGAGCAGAAGCTGGGACAAAAAAATGGGAGCAGAAGAGAGAGGGAAGGGAGGGAGCCCTTGCTGGAGAGACGGCTGTGCTTGAGAGAGGAGTTCACCCGCTTCTCACCGTTTTCTGCATCCAGAGCCCTGGACGTAACGTTTCAGCGGCGCCCATGCTCACGGGGGACAGAAATGCACAGCCGAGATATTTTGGGGCCCGCTCGGTAAGGGGCCGATGCAACAAGCTGAGCGCTATAAAGCGATTAACACGGATCTGAATGCGTGTAGCATTTTAATATTAATGAGCTGCTCCGCTTGCATTTAGTTACAGGCAGTGCAGCTCATTAACATTTTCCTCGCATTGGGCCTACCGTTTTTTTGGTGATACCAGCGACGCTCATGTGAGCGTTGCCGACATCGCACGGTAATGGGGATATTAACGTGCGCTCTCCCCCCCCCCCCCCCCCCCTCCTATCGCAGCTTAGTAAGGAGGGCCTCTTGGTTCGCTAGCTGTTTAGATTATTGCAGAGCTTTAGTGGTGAGATACTATGGTGGGGTGGGGTGAGGTGGGGTGGAGGGCAGCGGATACTTCATTAAGTCTGGAATCTTGTAGCGATTAGAGAGCAAATGAGGATGAAAGCAAAAGCTTCCTCGGGTAAGAGCTGAGGTCTCCCATGTGTGGTCACATTTCCACCGCTGGCACCTGGGACATAGATTTGCAGTGCTGGCCTTTGCCAGCCATCCCTTCTTTCCCCCTCCCTTATCTGCTGTGTTACTATATTGCAGTCCTCCCCTTTCTCAGATCCTTCCCACCTTTTCGGTGCTAATCCTTTCGCCCCTTACTTTCTCAGCCACCGTATGTTCAAGGGGCCTAGTTACTGAAGGATGTATCCCATTTTTGTGTGTTACGGTTCTGCCACCAGGGGTCCTCAGCGAGCCCTGCTCCCAGCTGTGCAAGTTACCTCCTCAGCCCTGCCCTACTTAAACCAGCCTGTCCAGTCCCTCAATGCTCTCCGACCTGGCCAGCCATGCCTTGCTATTCTACTTTACCTATTGACCTACCTCGGCCTTCTACCTTGCCTTGTGGCCTATCCAAGTCTTCTCCCTTTCCTTGTGGCCTACCTGCCTTGCTCTGGGCCTTTCCAGGCTTCTGACCATGTTCCACAGCCTCTCAGGCCTCTCTGCCACGCTCAGTGCCCTCTTTGGGTTTCCTGTCTTACCTTGCAGCCTTAGGGCATTTTAGGGTAGCCTAGCCAGCCTTGCACCCTTATGAGCTTTCTTGTTTCCTGTTTCCTGTTGCCTGTCTAGTCCTGTCCTTGTCCTGCCCAGTCCCTTTGTGTGCCTTCCCAGGCCTTGCCTCTGGTCCAGACCTTGCCCTCAACTCCAGCCCCGCCTGTACCTAGTCCCAGCTCCCAGTCTGTACCTAGTCCCAGCTCCCAGTCTGTACCTAGACCCAGCTCCCAGTCTGTACCTAGTCCCAGCACCCAGTCTGTACCTAGTCCCAGCTCCCAGTCTGTACCTAGTCCCAGGTCCCCGCCTGTACCTAGTCCCAGCTCCCAGTCTGTACCTAGTCCCAGCTCCCCGCCTGTACCTAGTCCCAGCTCCCAGTCTGTACCTAGTCCCAGCTCACAGTCTGTACCTAGACCCAGCTCCCAGTCTGTACCTAGTCCCAGCTCCCTGTCTGTACCTAGTCCCAGCTCCCCGCCTGTACCTAGTCCCAGCTCCCAGTCTGTACCTAGTCCCAGCTCCCAGTCTGTACCTAGACCCAGCACCCAGTCTGTACCTAGTCCCAGCTCCCCGCCTGTACCTAGTCCCAGCTCCCAGTCTGTACCTAGTCCCAGCTCCCAGTCTGTACCTAGACCCAGCTCCCAGTCTGTACCTAGTCCCAGCTCCCAGCCTGTACTTAGTCCCAGCTCCCAGTCTGTACCTAGACCCAGCTCCCAGTCTGTACCTAGTCCCAGCTCCCAGTCTGTACCTAGACCCAGCTCCCAGTCTGTACCTAGTCCCAGCTCCCCGCCTGTACCTAGTCCCAGCTCCCAGTCTGTACCTAGACCCAGCTCCCAGTCTGTACCTAGTCCCAGCTCCCCGCCTGTACCTAGTCCCAGCACCCAGTCTGTACCTAGTCCCAGCTCCCAGTCTGTACCTAGACCCAGCTCCCAGTCTGTACCTAGTCCCAGCTCCCTGCCTGTACCTAGTCCCAGCTCTCAGTCTGTACCTAGACCCAGCTCCCAGTCTGTACCTAGTCCCAGCTCCCCGCCTGTACCTAGTCCCAGCTCCCAGTCTGTACCTAGACCCAGCTCCCAGTCTGTACCTAGTCCCAGCTCCCCGCCTGTACCTAGTCCCAGCTCCCAGTCTGTACCTAGTCCCAGCTCCCAGTCTGTACCTAGACCCAGCTCCCAGTCTGTACCTAGTCCCAGCACCCAGTCTGTACCTAGTCCCAGCTCCCAGTCTGTACCTAGTCCCAGGTCCCCGCCTGTACCTAGTCCCAGCTCCCAGTCTGTACCTAGTCCCAGCTCCCCGCCTGTACCTAGTCCCAGCTCCCCGCCTGTACCTAGTCCCAGCTCCCAGTCTGTACCTAGTCCCAGCTCACAGTCTGTACCTAGACCCAGCTCCCAGTCTGTACCTAGTCCCAGCTCCCTGTCTGTACCTAGTCCCAGCTCCCCGCCTGTACCTAGTCCCAGCTCCCAGTCTGTACCTAGTCCCAGCTCCCAGTCTGTACCTAGACCCAGCACCCAGTCTGTACCTAGTCCCAGCTCCCCGCCTGTACCTAGTCCCAGCTCCCAGTCTGTACCTAGTCCCAGCTCCCCGCCTGTACCTAGTCCCCGCTCCCAGTCTGTACCTAGTCCCAGCTCCCAGTCTGTACCTAGACCCAGCTCCCAGTCTGTACCTAGTCCCAGCTCCCAGCCTGTACTTAGTCCCAGCTCCCAGTCTGTACCTAGACCCAGCTCCCAGTCTGTACCTAGTCCCAGCTCCCCGTCTGTACCTAGTCCCAGCTCCCAGTCTGTACCTAGACCCAGCTCCCAGTCTGTACCTAGTCCCAGCTCCCCGCCTGTACCTAGTCCCAGCTCCCAGTCTGTACCTAGACCCAGCTCCCAGTCTGTACCTAGTCCAGCTCCCCGCCTGTACCTAGTCCCAGCACCCAGTCTGTACCTAGTCCCAGCTCCCCGCCTGTACCTAGTCCCAGCTCCCAGTCTGTACCTAGTCCCAGCTCCCCGCCTGTACCTAGTCCCAGCTCCCAGTCTGTACCTAGTCCCAGCACCCAGTCTGTACCTAGTCCCAGCTCCCCGCCTGTACCTAGTCCCAGCTCCCAGTCTGTACCTAGACCCAGCACCCAGTCTGTACCTAGTCCCAGCTCCCCGCCTGTACCTAGTCCCAGCTCCCAGTCTGTACCTAGTCCCAGCTCCCCGCCTGTACCTAGTCCCCGCTCCCAGTCTGTACCTAGTCCCAGCTCCCAGTCTGTACCTAGACCCAGCTCCCAGTCTGTACCTAGTCCCAGCTCCCAGCCTGTACTTAGTCCCAGCTCCCAGTCTGTACCTAGACCCAGCTCCCAGTCTGTACCTAGTCCCAGCTCCCCGTCTGTACCTAGTCCCAGCTCCCAGTCTGTACCTAGACCCAGCTCCCAGTCTGTACCTAGTCCCAGCTCCCCGCCTGTACCTAGTCCCAGCTCCCAGTCTGTACCTAGACCCAGCTCCCAGTCTGTACCTAGTCCCAGCTCCCCGCCTGTACCTAGTCCCAGCACCCAGTCTGTACCTAGTCCCAGCTCCCAGTCTGTACCTAGACCCAGCTCCCAGTCTGTACCTAGTCCCAGCTCCCTGCCTGTACCTAGTCCCAGCTCTCAGTCTGTACCTAGACCCAGCTCCCAGTCTGTACCTAGTCCCAGCTCCCCGCCTGTACCTAGTCCCAGCTCCCAGTCTGTACCTAGACCCAGCTCCCAGTCTGTACCTAGTCCCAGCTCCCCGCCTGTACCTAGTCCCAGCTCCCAGTCTGTACCTAGTCCCAGCTCCCAGTCTGTACCTAGACCCAGCTCCCAGTCTGTACCTAGTCCCAGCTCCTCGGCTGTACCTAGTCCCAGCTCCCAGTCTGTACCTAGTCCCAGCTCCCCGCCTGTACCTAGTCCCAGCTCCCAGTCTGTACCTAGTCCCAGCTCCCCGCCTGTAACTAGTCCCAGCACCCAGTCTGTACCTAGTCCCAGCTCCCAGTCTGTACCTAGTCCCAGCTCCCCGCCTGTACCTAGTCCCAGCTCCCAGTCTGTACCTAGTCCCAGCTCCCAGTCTGTACCTAGTCCCAGCTCCCCGCCTGTACCTAGTCCCAGCTCCCAGTCTGTACCTAGACCCAGCTCCCAGTCTGTACCTAGTCCCAGCTCCCCGTCTGTACCTAGTCCCAGCTCCCCACCTGTACCTAGTCCCAGCTCCCAGTCTGTACCTAGTCCCAGCTCCCAGTCTGTACCTAGACCCAGCTCCCAGTCTGTAGCTAGTCCCAGCTCCCAGTCTGTACCTAGTCCCAGCTCCCCGCCTGTACGTAGTCCCAGCTCCCAGTCTGTACCTAGTCCCAGCTCCCCGCCTGTACCTAGTCCCAGCTCCCAGTCTGTACCTAGTCCCAGCTCCCCGCCTGTACCTAGTCCCAGCTCCCAGTCTGTACCTAGTCCCAGCTCCCCGCCTGTACCTAGTCCCAGCTCCCAGTCTGTACCTAGTCCCAGCTCCCTGTCTGTACCTAGTCCCAGCACCCAGTCTGTACCTAGACCCAGCTCCCAGTCTGTACCTAGTCCCAGCTCCCAGTCTGTACCTAGTCCCAGCTCCTCGCCTGTACCTAGTCCCAGCTCCCAGTCTGTACCTAGTCCCAGCTCCCCGTCTGTACCTAGTCCCAGCTCCCAGTCTGTACCTAGTCCCAGCACCCAGTCTGTACCTAGTCGCAGCTCCCAGTCTGTACCTAGTCCCAGCTCCCCGTCTGTACCTAGTCCCAGCTCCCAGCCTGTACCTAGACCCAGCTCCCCGCCTGTACCTAGTCCCAGCTCCCCGCCTGTACCTAGTCCCAGCTCCCAGTCTGTACGTAGACCCAGCTCCCAGTCTGTACCTAGTCCCAGCTCCCAGTCTGTACCTAGACCCAGCTCCCCGCCTGTACCTAGTCCCAGCTCCCAGTCTGTACCTAGTCCCAGCTCCCAGCATGTACCTAGACCCAGCTCCCAGTCTGTACCTAGTCCCAGCTCCCCGCCTGTACCTAGTCCCAGCACCCAGTCTGTACCTAGTCCCAGCTCCCAGTCTGTACCTAGTCCCAGCTTCCAGTCTGTACCTAGTCCCAGCTCCCTGTCTGTACCTAGTCCCAGCTCCCCGCCTGTAACTAGTCCCAGCACCCAGTCTGTACCTAGTCCCAGCTCCCAGTCTGTACCTAGTCCCAGCTCCCCGCCTGTACCTAGTCCCAGCTCCCAGTCTGTACCTAGACCCAGCTCCCAGTCTGTACCTAGTCCCAGCTCCCAGTCTGTACCTAGACCCAGCTCCCAGTCTCTACCTAGTCCCAGCTCCCCGCCTGTACCTAGTCCCAGCTCCCAGTCTGTACGTAGACCCAGCTCCCAGTCTGTACCTAGTCCCAGCTCCCCGTCTGTACCTAGTCCCAGCTCCCCGCCTGTGCCTAGTCCCAGCTCCCAGTCTGTACCTAGACCCAGCTCCCAGTCTGTACCTAGTCCCAGCTCCCAGTCTGTACCTAGTCCCAGCTCCCCGCCTGTACCTAGTCCCAGCTCCCAGTCTGTACCTAGTCCCAGCTCCCCGCCTGTACCTAGTCCCAGCTCCCAGTCTGTACCTAGTCCCAGCTCCCAGTCTGTACCTAGTCCCAGCTCCCTGTCTGTACCTAGTCCCAGCTCCCCGCCTGTACCCAGTCCCAGCTCCCAGTCTGTACCTAGTCCCAGCTCCCAGTCTGTACCTAGTCCCAGCTCCCCGCCTGTACCTAGTCCCAGCTCCCGGTCTGTACCTAGACCCAGCTCCCCGCCTGTACCTAGTCCCAGCTCCCAGTCTGTACCTAGACCCAGCTCCCTGCCTGTACCTAGTCCCAGCTCCCAGTCTGTACCTAGTCCCAGCTCCCAGCCTGTACCTAGACCCAGCTCCCAGTCTGTACCTAGTCCCAGCTCCCCGCCTGTACCTAGTCCCAGCTCCCAGTCTGTACCTAGTCCCAGCTCCCAGTCTGTACCTAGTCCCAGCTCCCCGCCTGTACCTAGTCCCAGCACCCAGTCTGTACCTAGTCCCAGCTCCCAGTCTGTACCTAGACCCAGCTCCCAGTCTGTAACTAGTCCCAGCTCCCCGCCTGTACCTAGTCCCAGCTCTCAGTCTGTACCTAGACCCAGCTACCAGTCTGTACCTAGTCCCAGCTCCCCGCCTGTACCTAGTCCCAGCTCCCAGTCTGTACCTAGACCCAGCTCCCAGTCTGTACCTTGTCCCAGCTCCCCGCCTGTACCTAGTCCCAGCACCCAGTCTGTACCTAGTCCCAGCTCCCAGTCTGTACCTAGACCCAGCTCCCAGTCTGTACCTAGTCCCAGCTCCCCGCCTGTACCTAGTCCCAGCTCCCAGTCTGTACCTAGTCCCAGCTCCCTGTCTGTACCTAGTCCCAGCTCCCCGCCTGTGCCTAGTCCCAGCTCCCCGCCTGTGCCTAGTCCTAGCTCCCAGTCTGTACCTAGACCCAGCTCCCAGTCTGTACCTAGTCCCAGCTCCCAGTCTGTACCTAGTCCCAGCTCCCCGCCTGTACCTAGTCCCAGCTCCCAGTCTGTACCTAGTCCCAGCTCCCAGTCTGTACCTAGACCCAGCTCCCAGTCTGTACCTAGTCCCAGCTCCCAGTCTGTACCTAGTCCCAGCTCCCCGCCTGTACCTAGTCCCAGCTCCCAGTCCGTACCTAGTCCCAGCTCCCCGCCTGTACCTAGTCCCAGCTCCCAGTCTGTACCTAGACCCAGCTCCCAGTCTGTACCTAGTCCCAGGTCCCTGTCTGTACCTAGTCCCAGCACCCAGTCTGTACCTAGATCCAGCTCCCAGTCTGTACCTAGTCCCAGCTCCCAGTCTGTACCTAGACCCAGCTCCCAGTCTGTACCTAGTCCCAGCTCCCCACCTGTACCTAGTCCCAGCTCCCCGTCTGTACCTAGTCCCAGCACCCAGTCTGTACCTAGTCCCAGCTCCCTGTCTGTACCTAGTCCCAGCACCCAGTCTGTACCTAGTCCCAGCTCCCAGTCTGTACCTAGTCCCAGCTCCCCGTCTGTACCTAGTCCCAGCTCCCAGCCTGTACCTAGACCCAGCTCCCCGCATGTACCTAGTCCCAGCTCCCCGCCTGTACCTAGTCCCAGCTCCCCGTCTGTACCTAGTCCCAGCTCCCAGTCTGTACCTAGACCCAGCTCCCAGTCTGTACCTAGTCCCAGCTCCCAGTCTGTACCTAGACCCAGCTCCCCGCCTGTACCTAGTCCCAGCTCCCAGTCTGTACCTAGTCCCAGCTCCCAGCCTGTACCTAGTCCCAGCTCCCACTGTACCTAGACCCAGCTCCCAGTCTGTACCTAGTCCCAGCTCCCCGCCTGTACCTAGTCCCAGCTCCCAGTCTGTACCTAGTCCCAGCTCCCTGTCTGTACCTAGTCCCAGCTCCCAGTCTGTACCTAGACCCAGCTCCCCGCCTGTACCTAGTCCCAGCTCCCAGTCTGTACCTAGACCCAGCTCCCAGTCTGTACCTAGTCCCAGCTCCCAGTCTGTACCTAGACCCAGCTCCCAGTCTGTACCTAGTCCCAGCACCCAGTCTGTACCTAGACCCAGCTCCCAGTCTGTACCTAGACCCAGCTCCCCGTCTGTACCTAGACCCAGCTCCCAGTCTGTACCTAGTCCCAGCTCCCAGTCTGTACCTAGTCCCATCACCCAGTCTGTACCTAGACCCAGCTCCCCGTCTCTACCTAGACCCAGCTCCCAGTCTGTACCTAGACCCAGCTCCCCGTCTGTACCTAGACCCAGCTCCCAGTCTGTACCTAGTCCCAGCACCCAGTCTGTACCTAGACCCAGCTCCCAGCCTGTACCTAGTCCCAGCACCCAGTCTGTACCTAGACCCAGCTCCCAGTCTTTACCTAGTCCCAGCACCCAGTCTGTACCTAGTCCCAGCACCCAGTCTGTACCTAGACCCAGCTCCCAGTCTGTACCTAGACCCAGCTCCCCGTCTGTACCTAGACCCAGCTCCCAGTCTGTACCTAGTCCCAGCTCCCCGTCTGTACCTAGACCCAGCTCCCAGTCTGTACCTAGTCCCAGCACCCAGTCTGTACCTAGTCCCAGCTCCCAGTCTGTACCTAGACCCAGCTCCCAGTCTGTACCTAGTCCCAGCTCCCCGTCTGTACCTAGACCCAGCTCCCAGTCTGTACCTAGTCCCAGCATCCAGTCTGTACCTAGTCCCAGCTCCCAGTCTGTACCTAGACCCAGCTCCCAGTCTGTACCTAGTCCCAGCTCCCAGTCTGTACCTAGACCCAGCTCCCCGCCTGTACCTAGACCCAGCTCCCAGTCTGTACCTAGTCCCAGCACCCAGTCTGTACCTAGACCCAGCTCCCAGTCTGTACCTAGTCCCAGCTCCCAGTCTGTACCTAGACCCAGCTCCCAGCCTGAGTCCTGCTCCATTCCAGCTTGCTGTGTCTCCAGCTTCCAGGCAGGAGCTGAAGCGCCATGAGGTTCCCCAGAAGACGAGTCCTACCAGCCCCCAGAATCCAAGGGCTGAACCTGTGGGGGGGGGGGGGGGTGCTGGTTAGGAAGGAGGCAAGCTCTGTCCTGTACCACTCCTGCGGGGCTGCTCCCTGACTCCGGCCCGCTGACCTGTGACATTGGGTCTCTGGGAAAAATGATTAGTAAGCAGGGCGCTCCGTTGGTACCTGGTGCAGTGCTGGGTAGAGTGACTTTCCAAGGTCACGAGGAGGGTCCGTGGGAGAAGCAGGATTTCAGCCCTGGGTTGGTCACTTTCCTTGTACGGTGGGAATTTTAGGAAAGTTCTGAATTTAGTCCCATCAGTGAGATTTGACAGACTTATTTCTTGTTTTGTTTTTTTTTGCACCAGTCTGGCTCATGCAGCTCTTTCAGGGTGGAAAGCGGGTGTGTGCAGCAGGGACCCCATTCACCTGTGGGAGAAAGAGTTACTGTGGAGCAGAAGAGTCAGGGCTCTTCTCAGGCAGCGAGCAGAGAAACGGGGCCAGAAGAATAATGAACATTACCTGTAAGGTCAAATGGGTCACTCCATGGGGACTGTGCTGGCGGGACCTGCACACAGGCATCCAGGAAGATGGAGACTGCAGTCACTAGTACAGGTTACCTGCTATGTAGGTAAATCTTACAGTCCCACCCCTTCACAATCAGAGGCAGGGGACACAACAAGGAAACGTGAACACCCTGGCTGCCTGCTCTGGGGGACTATATCAGAATCGTTCTTCCAACAGATTAACACACACACACACACACACACACACACACACACACACACTCTTCCATCACATGCACCTTGTATATTGTTAATGTACGTAGCAGAGAATAGATCTCAGTCCAAAGTCTCATTCAAAAAGACCGCACTGCAGCAGCACATGCCTTATAGCACTATGCAGGGTGTCTGGGTTATACAGTCCCTCAGCAGCACATGTCTTATAGCACTATGCAGGGAGACTGGGTTTTACAGTCCCTCAGCAGCACATGCCCAAAGCACTATGCAGGGTGTCTGGGTTATACACATCTCATCCTCAGCAGCATAGGCCCTGTAGCACTATGCAGGGAGACTGGGTTATACAGCTCCCTCAGCAGCATAGGCCCTATAGCACTATGCAGGGTGTCTGGGTTATACAGCTCCCTCAGCAGCACATGCCCTGTAGCACTATGCAGGGGGACTGAATTGGAGAACTCCCTCAGCACCAAATGCATTATAGCACTATGCAGGGAGACTGGGTTTTACAGTCCCTCAGCAGCACATGCCCTATAGCACTATGCAGGGTGTCTGGGTTATACAGCTCCCTCAGCAGCACATGCCCTGTAGCACTATGCAGGGGGACTGAATTGGAGAACTCCCTCAGCACCACATGCATTATAGCACTATGCAGGGTGACTGGGTTATACAGTTTGTCAGCAGCACAGTCACTATAGCACTATGCAGGGGGACTGAGTTATACAGCTCCCTCAGCAGCACATGCTCTATAGTAATATGCAGGGTGTCAGGGTTATACAGCTCCCTCAGCAGCACATGCCCTATACCACTATGCAGGATGTCGGGGTTATATTTTATTTTATTTTATTTATTTGCTTTTATATACCGACATTCGTTTGGGTACATCACATTGGTTCGCATTATAACAGGATAATAGCGTGAAAGGTCAAGCTATTTTACATTGTAACATTAAGAACATAGAAACATTAAAACATAAAGCATGGAAACATGAATATATGCGTAGGAACAGATTAGCAGGGAAATACAGTGAAACATAGAGGCAGAAATAATATATAGTAGCAGTAAGGAATCAAATTGATTGGAACTTATATATTGTGGCTTATTACGCCTGTCTTATATACATCGCAACCTTATATATGGTGGCTAGTTATGCCTTGCTTATATACATCGCAACCTTATATATGGTGGCTAGTTATGCCTTGCTTATATACATCGCAACCTATATATGGTGGCTAGTTATGCCTTGCTTATATACATCGCAACCTTATATATGGTGGCTAGTTATGCCTTGCTTATATACATCGTAACCTTATATATGGTGGCTAGTTATGCCTTGCTTATATACATCGTAACCATATATATGGTGGCTAGTTATGCCTTGCTTATATACATCGTAACCTTATATATGGTGGCTAGTTATGCCTTGCTTATATACATCGTAACCTTATATATGGTGGCTAGTTATGCCTTGCTTATATACATCGCAACCTTATATATGGTGGCTAGTTATGCCTTGCTTATATACATCGCAACCTTATATATGGTGGCTAGTTATGCCTTGCTTATATACATCGCAACCTTATATATGGTGGCTAGTTATGCCTTGCTTATATACATCGCAACCTTATATATGGTGGCTAGTTATGCCTTGCTTATATACATCGTAACCTTATATATGGTGGCTAGTTATGCCTTGCTTATATACATCGCAACCTTATATATGGTGGCTAGTTATGCCTTGCTTATATACATCGTAACCTTATATATGGTGGCTAGTTATGCCTTGCTTATATACATCGTAACCTTATATATGGTGGCTAGTTATGCCTTGCTTATATACATCGTAACCATATATATGGTGGCTAGTTATGCCTTGCTTATATACATCGCAACCTTTAAAAGGTAAGTTGAAGACAGTGATTTAAGATTAAGTACGGGGGGGATTACGGTGGGAGGGAGAGCGGGGAGGGGAAGGGGGGGAGAGGTGCTAGGTCGCTAGTTGGTAGGCTTTCTGGAATAGCCATGTTTTCAGGGGTTTTTTTTGAAAGTTTGGGGAGAGGGTTCCAGTCTGAGGTGAGAGGGTGGCTGGTTCCAAAGGGTTGGACCGGCTACTGAGAAGGAGCATTGTCTAGTGGAAGTAAGGTGAGCAAGTTTTGTGTGTGGGATGGCCAGGAGACCTGTGTTTTGGGAACGTAGGCATTTCTGGCTATGATGAAGTTGGGGAGGGTTTTTTGTCCATTTGGTTTTTTGGTTGTTGATGGTTTTGTGTAATATGGTGAGGGTTTTGTATTGGGATCTGTGTGGGATGGGGAGCCAGTGTAAGGCTTTTAGAGTGGGGGTGATGTGTGATGCTCGGTTGGTGTTTGTGAGGGATCTGGCTGCGGCGTTTTGGAGTAGCTGAAGTTATACAGTTCCCTCAGCAGCACAGGCCCTATAGCTGAAGTTATACAGCTCCCTCAGCAGCACAGGCCCTATACCACTATGCAGGGTGTCGGGGTTATACAGTTCCCTCAGCAGCACAGGCCCTGTAGCACTATGCAGGGTGACTGTGTTACACAGCTCCCTCAGCAGTATGAATCGTGAGCAGCTGAAATCAGGTTGAGATAAAAATGGGATATTTGGACAAAATTAGCTCACTAAGAAGATTATCTGATAGCATCATGTGAGGTCAGAGAGAAGGTTGTTCCCTTATGATGAGGCTTTGATTCAGTTTGCCCAATAACAACATGCTGGGACATGGATAAGT
The DNA here is from genome assembly GCF_901001135.1 of Rhinatrema bivittatum. Classification (NCBI taxonomy): domain Eukaryota; kingdom Metazoa; phylum Chordata; class Amphibia; order Gymnophiona; family Rhinatrematidae; genus Rhinatrema; species Rhinatrema bivittatum. The sequence goes on from NC_042615.1 coordinate 822,895,904, forward strand.
ATTATCTGAATAGAGGCTAAGCAGGCAGAGCACCCTCTTTTACCATGCAAGGACATTGAATCAGTACTGGCTCAGAGGGGAGAGTCTCTTCCAACACCATCCTGAGGCATTAGGTCAATACAGGATCAAAGGTCTGTGTCCTTTTGCGTCATGCAGCTTTGTTGCTTCAGTACTGAAAGTATAGTGACAATGAATTGTGATGAGTAGGATATCAGACTTCTTGTCATGTCTTGTCTTTATCAAGTGTTATCGGAGTGAGGCTGGCAATACTGCAGTTACAATGAATTGTGATGAGTAGGATATCAGACTTCTTGTCATGTCTTGTCTTTATCAGGTGTTATCAGAGTGAGGCTGGCAATACTGCAGTTACAATTAATTGTGATGAGTAGGATATCAGACTTCTCGTCATGTCTTGTCTTTATCAGGTGTTATCGGAGTAAGGCTGGCAATACTGCAGTTACAATGAATTGTGATGAGTAGGATATCAGACTTCTTGTCATGTCTTGTCTTTATCAGGTATTATCGGAGTGAGGCTGGCAATACTGCAGTTACAATGAATTGTGATGAGTAGGATATCAGACTTCTTGTCATGTCTTGTCTTTATCAGGTGTTATCGGAGTGAGGCTGACAATACTGCAGTTACAATGAATTGTGATGAGTAGGATATCAGACCTTGTCATGTCTTGTCTTTATCAGGTGTTATATGAGTGAGGCTGGCAATACTGCAGTTACAATGAATTGTGATGAGTAGGATATCAGACTTCTTGTGATGTCTTATCTTTTTCAGGTATTTCCAGAGTGAGGCTGGCAATACTGCAGTTACAATGAATTGTGATGAGTAGGATATCAGACCTTGTCATGTCTTGTCCTTATCAGGTGTTTCCGGAGTGAGGCTGGCAATACTGCAGTTACAATGAATTGTGATGAGTAGGATATCAGACTTCTTGTCATGTCTTGTCTTTATCAGGTATTTCCGGAGTGAGGCTGGCAATACTGCAGTTACAATGAATTGTGATGAGTAGGATATCAGACGTCTTGTCATGTCTTCTCTTTTTCAGGTGTTTCCGGAGTGAGGCTGGCAATTCTGCAGTTACAATGAATTGTGATGAGTAGGATATCAGACTTCTTGTCATGTCTTCTCTTTTTCAGGTGTTTCTGGAGTGAGGCTGGCAATACTGCAGTTACAATGAATTATAATGAGTAGAATATCAGACTTCTTGTTATGTCTTGTCTTTTTCAGGTATTATATGAGTGAGGCTGGCAATACTGCAGTTACAATGAATTGTGATGAGTAGGATATCAGACTTCTTGTCATGTCTTGTCTTTTTCAGGTATTTCCAGAGTGAGGCTGGCAATACTGCAGTTACAATGAATTGTGATGAGTAGGATATCAGACCTTGTCATGTCTTGTCTTTATCAGGTGTTTCCGGAGTGAGGCTGGCAATACTGCAGTTACAATGAATTGTGATGAGTAGGATATCAGACGTCTTGTCATGTCTTCTCTTTTTCAGGTGTTTCCGGAGTGAGGCTGGCAATACTGCAGTTACAATGAATTGTGATGAGTAGGATATCAGACTTCTTGTCATGTCATGTCTTTATCAGGTATTATCGGAGTGAGGCTGGCAATACTGCAGTTACAATGAATTGTGATGAGTAGGATATCAGACTTCTTGTTATGTCTTGTCTTTTTCAGGTATTTCCGGAGTGAGGCTGGTGGATGGAGGCAGCTCCTGTGCTGGCAGAGTAGAGGTTAATTACAGGAACACCTGGGGCACTGTCTGTGACTACAGATGGGACATGGAAGATGCTGCAGTGGTTTGTAGAGAGCTGGGGTGTGGATATGCTGTGGAGGCACCACGTGGTGCTCATTTCAATTCTGGCTCTGGTCCGGTTTGGCTGAAGGCAGTTTTCTGCAGAGGAAATGAAACTAATTTTTCTCAATGTGGATCGGTGATGACAGAACATTATCCATGTGAGCACAGCCAGGATGCTGGAGTCGTCTGCTCTGGTAAGAGATCTTGCTTTCTTTTCTGCAGAAGAAATATAATCCCATATGGACCAGTCCTAGACAAGAACAGTGGTCAAAGTTTATTTATTAAAAAAAAATGTTTACACCACATGATCTCATGATCTCGGCAGAAAGCAATACGTAGATACATAGCGCAATGTTGATCCTTAATATGATCATTGCCTTTGTACACTGTTGTGATCATCCTTTGGAACATAAAAAGATCAAATAAGTAAATAATACCTATAAAATTATTTAAAAAAAAGACAATAAAAATAATAAAATATAAACAAAGACTGATAAATATTTCTGCAAGGAAAAATAAGTCAACCTGAAACAGGATTACTGATAGAACTGGAGTTAGTACATCTCCCAGTGGTGAAGCCGTCAGCGGGCATGTATGCATGTAAATGCGTACAGATTCCCTGCATAGACCCTGACTAAGCTCTGCTCTAGCTGGCCTTCGGAGGGGGGAGGTAGGGGTGGATAGGTTTTGGGAGGAGGGGGCCCACATCCTGTTTGGAATCTAAGTATCTCGGGGCTGAGGGAGTGCCTCAGGCTGCTCCATGTGTTGGGCGTTTGCAGAAGGATCGGGCACTAGCCAGAACATTGTTGAACTCATTTTGGGGTGGGGGATCACCCTTATTTTTACCTTACCAGCTGTATGCTAAACATAGCCAATAAAGGGTAAAGTTATCCAGGTAGACGTACTGAGGTAGTTCTAAACTTAGTTGAATATATCCAGTTAACGTCTGGATAAGTTTGGTATGCCCAGGAATGCCTACTTTATCCAGCCAGTCCGGTAACTGGATAAACAAGTGGCCTTCAGACTGGCAGGAAATTAAAAGCCCTGGGGTAAGTCCCGACTTAGCCGGTGAAACTCCTTTGAATATGGAGCGTAGAGTAACGAGGGAAGCTTCAAAGCTTTCCCCTTCTGGTAAACAGCTGAGTGTCTACCCATGGAAAAAAGAGCCGCTGAAAATCCCCTCCCCTCTTCGGTGCAGAGAAACGTTTTACCTATGATCACTGTTAGCTCAAGGGAGGATGAGTATGCACAGGATTTTCAGTTTGGAAACCCTATATGTAATTTCGTTCAGGATATCTGCAGCCTCTGCAAAGCAGGTGCAAACGTGCAATGCTGGGAAAGGCGCTCCGTTCCTGCAGCTGGACTGATTTTCACAGGGAAACCTCATGTGGATTTTCTCTTTGAAAAATGGACTTGCAGGCCCTTAGTGATAATGACCCCTTGAACCGGCAAGCACCACAGGTTTTCTCAAAATTCCCTAAATGAGAAGAGGTTAAGATCAAAATGGCCCATCTAGTCCATCCAACTATGCTACGTGCACTGTAGGGACTCGCACTTACAAATTCCCATATGTATCTCAGGAACATGTCTTCCACCTGATCTCTCACTCGTTTTCCACTCACTGCCCTCCATATCTGTCCCAAGCATGCCCCGAATCTCTTACAGTAATGGCCTCCACATCCTTAGTAAGCGTTTTCAGATCTTGCCATCTTCAGCTTTGCTTCTTACATGACCAATTCTTAAGCCAACACCTAGGCCCTTGTCTATGTCTTATTACCAAGTTGTAATAATCCCCACAGTCACTAAGGTTAGTGAGGCTGCTATAAAACAAAGGAGCAAGCCTCCCTCTGCTCGCTCAAGTTTGCATTTTAACCATGGTCCCTCCGTGCAGGGCACGCCAACCTTCTTGGAAGCTCAGTGCCTTAGCACTATTGTTCTTTAGGGTTGTAACTGCTGCTCCTTGTAGGCTATCCCAGTGCTTCATTACTCTTCTCTTTTGCCATTAGGGATCCTGTGTTTTTATCCCACGGTTTTAATTCCTTTACGATTTTTGTCTTCACCACCTTCTCAGGGAGGGCATTCCAGGCATCCAGCAGTTTTTCCATGGCAATTTTCCTGAGTCTACCTCCTTGGCACTTCCTGTCATGACCCAAAGTTCTACAATGTCTTTTCCATTCAACAAGGATTGGTTTTGTGTGCAGTTTTTAATTTTTTAAATTCTCTTTATTAGAATAACCGTGGACAACATCAACAACAGACCTACAAGTGTAACAATGTTTGTACAAAAGAATAACATTGGAAAAAAGTTTCATAAAACATGAACAAAATTCCAAGGTGACTCCTATTTTTCCTGTATGTTCCTTGACCAGAGTCATAAACTTCCCCTCTGCATTCAAGTCACACATTCACACAAAAAGCAAACTGCTCAGGCCTGGCACAATGCCTAGTGATAAGGTAGAGGGGATTATTTTGTGTTATTAATCCTGCTTAGTTATTTAAATGTTTCATAATTCTCTTGTAAGGTATAATTATGTTCTTAAGACTTTTGGTATAGATCCCATACTATTTTGGACATTTTCCTAGGATGCCAAGTTCTGAAAGCACCCAAACACCAGGTCCTCTGCCCATGGGCAACATTATCTTAAATCCAGGCCTGTCCAGACCTGAACACAGTATGCTAGGTGAGATCTTCCTAATGACCAGTACAGAAGTATCACCTCTTTCTTTCCCTACTGGTTATGCCTAACCCTATGTATCTCTGAGATCCCTCAGGCACTGGCCACCATCTTATCACACTGTTTCACTACTTGAGACCATCAAAAGAGGTCTCTCTCCTGGTTGGTGCACATCGGCTTTGTTTCTTCAGAAGATGTGTCCCATGATCAGAAAATTCATATCGATCAATTGGTTGGAAACCTTGCTGCCCGATAAAAATTGTGGGAAATCTAGATGCACCCAGGTGGTTTTGAAAAAGACTTCAGCTAAAGAGAAGGAAAATGTGACTACTGGATTGTGTCATCTAATATAAGATTCATGTATTTGTTCCCTACAGCCAAAAACTAGGAAATATATTTCCAATTACTTAAAGCCTTGATTTATGAATGTGACTCCTCCCCCTTCTTGGTTTCAGACCATCTAATCGAAGAGTCACAGCAAAGTCCAAGGGCTTCAATTCACCATCCCGGACCTCTTATTGCCCTTCATATGTCAGACTTCCAGCCCTGGGCTCCGGGGTTCCACTAGCGGGGAGGAGGTAGTGGTGGGATCCACACTGTCAACCTCTTCCAATCTTAGCTCAAGAGGGTATGCACATAGGACGATCAATATCAATGAGTGGACTCACTTGGAAAAAACACAGCCACAGTCCAGTTGTGATGTTCAACAGAAAAAAATGGTTTACGTTAACTTAAAAGAAAAGGATCCATGCCGATATAGAAAAATATCACCCACATAAACAGTAAAACAACAATTTCCAAGGATGAAGTTTCTTTGCCCACAGTGCACCTCCTCTGGTCTGAATCAATGTCCAGTATGCCCTCCCCTTAATGGGTGAGTAAATTCTCCTCTTTCGCCTGTTTTCTGCATTAATTAGGATACATTGAGAATGTTCTAAAACTTTTCCCCACCACCTTTGTAATCCACTAAAGCATATGCAACATTAATTCCTAAATAGGGAACAAAGACATCTACTGAGTCATTTCACTAACAATGAGCAGATGAAGAGAATAACCATGGTAGGATTAGAAAGGATCTCATTGGGCTAGCATTTCCATGTGACGGTCGCTCCATACCCTCACTAAAATTTCCCTAGTAACATCTTTTGGGATTTTTGCATTTTATGGCACCCTCCCTATGGTTAGCTCTTCCCCGTCTTGGGGTTTATTTACTTATTTAGGCATGCTGTCGTTCATATTAAGATCACAACAGTTTACAATCACACAATGTTCTCGCTCTCTCTTACACACAAGCTGTCAATCACACACATGTTCTATCTCACTTATAAACAGGCCCAATCACACACATGCCCTTTCTCACAGCCACAAGCCAGCCAAAAACATGCTCCATCTCTCTCTCGCACACACACATTGACACACAAGCACCTGACTCACATATATACTACACACATACAGAAGCACCCTCCCTATTTCACATACATAAAGCACCTTCCCTGTCTCACACACAGAAGCACCATTCCTTTCTCACATACACACCACATATACACACACAGAAGCCCCTCCCTATCTCACACCAGAAGCACCATTCCTTTCTCACATATACACACACACAGAAGCACCATTCCTTTCTAACATACACATACACAGAAGCACACTTCCAATCTCAAATACATATACACACAAAGGCCCCCAGCTGAACAGCTCATCTCTTGCGGCGGCTGGCAGCGGCCATCTTCATTTCTTCAGCCTAGTCTCGGGCTGCGCTGGTCTTCATTTCTCCAGCGGCGGCTGGCAGCGGCCATCTTATTTTCTTCGGCCTGGTCTCGAGCTGCGCCGATCTTGTTTTCTTTGGCCCCGCCGGCCTGCTCTCCATTGGCAGCCTACTGCGCCGGTCTTCATTTCTCCGGCGGTGGCTGGCAGCGGCCATCTTCTTTTCTTGGGCTCCGCCGGCCTGGTCTCTTCATTTCTTTGACCCGGCGTCCTCAATGGCCCGGAGCAGAGGAGGCCACGTGATCAGCTAGTCCAGCCCACTGGGGGAAGCCCGATCCCCCGATAGGGCAATCTGCCCTTACATTATCACATGGCCTTCTATTTCTCAAACACCGCGGCGCGAACCAAAAGAATGGAAACGTATGATATGTTGCATTCGTGGGGGATCGCAATACATTTCGCGGACCCACAAATGCAACGAATAGGGACCTATACATTGCGGATTGCGCATTCGTTCAAAACAAATGCGCATCCCTATAAATGAGATCCTTTCTAATTCTACATTAGTTATATTCTTCATCTGTTCATTGTTACTGAAATGTCCCGGTAGATGTCTTTGTTCCCTTTTTAGGAATTAATGTTACATATGCTTTAGTGCATTATAAAAGGGCTGGGGAGAAGTTTTAGAACATTGTCAATGTAACCTAATTAAAGCAGCAAAATGGTGCATATTTTTACTAGTATATTCTATGAGTGTCAAGATTTTCTTTGTTGGAACATATGGATGAGCAGCATAAAAAGATTTAAATTAAAAAATAACCAACAAATCATTATTTTTTCTTTTAGGACATGAGGAAGGAAAAAAAAGTGGAGAGTTGAGCAAAGATGAATCTTCGATGTAGAAGAAAATATTTGTTTAATTAGCATAAAGCAGGAATTGTATCAAGAATAATAAGGATCATATGACATTGGATCATTTTTATATAATCAAAACAATCAGCCTATGCATGTCAAAAGAGAAGGACTATACAATGCAATTCAAATCAATAAATGTTGAAAAGGAATGCGCTATCAGTAATTATTTCATAAATAATTAGCATATATTCCAAAAAGTTTAAAAAATGATGATGTGCAAAGCATCGATTCAAACAATTAACAAAATCTGTTTATTGAAAAATATATGTCAAACAGTGCCAAATTGGAATTCATATGACAGCGTATACTTCCCAGCTGGCTCAGTGACTGGACACTCCCGTGGCCAAGAAAATTAGCCACCAATCAACACCCAATGTGGACCACGTTTCGACAGCTGTCTGCATCAGGCGAGCCTTCCATATAACCCAGAGCAGCACATCACCTTGCTGTCAGCTTGGTGAAATTCACTCAGCATCCCTTTGAAAACATCATGAGAGTTTGAAATAAACGCATGAGTCAGGATTGAGGGCAGCCAGTCTCTAAATTGTTTCTCTGCAAGAAGCCAGTCACATCAATGAAGGGTAGCTAGCTGCCTTCAACTGGGGAATGGACGTCTATTCTTCTGAAGCAGGAAATGCAAAGTATCATAATATGAAATTTTACAGTACAACATTCCACTCCATCTTGCTGTTGCATTTGTAGTGTTAATGAATCCTTTTTTATTACATGTATTCATGTTCTATTTTCTTTACACTATAAGTTGCCAACTCTAAATTGGAGACAATCTTGTCAATATATCCCACAGAGAGTGCTTTTATGATTAATAAAACATCTTAGTATTTCGTTCTGTTAGGGACGCATCCTTTTATTCCGTGCTCTGCATGATATTCCACACGGTGCTGCCTCAGCTCATAGAAATTAATGTTTAAGCAGAGGACGGTTACGTGGCTTCCTCAAAGTGACAGGGATGAACTTTCCGCAAAGGTCAGAATCAGTTACTGAAGATATCAAGAGCATCCCAGGCTGGCGGCGAGGAAGGATGTCTGCAATAAAAGTGACTACGCAGGGTTAAGTTTCATCGGAACGCTGGGAGGGACAATTGGAGTTTTCCTTTCTAATGAAATCTGTGAACTCTTCAGGAAATCCTTCTAAAGCTGGTTAATAAAAAATTCAAAGGTTCTGTCATTGGTTGATAATTTTAACCCTGTGTAAATCATTGCAAAATGTACTGAGGTTTTTTCTTGGAGAGGAAAATCAATTAAAAAAAAAAATGTAAGCCCTGCCACGACTCTTGTCTTGTGTGCATGTGCAATGCTGCCCCTCTCAGGCCCAAGAGGATGAGAACTGACACTTTAGAAACCTTGCCATGATTGCTCACCACATTGAAACCCGCCCCCCCTTACTAGGGACAATGAGCTCCTCCTTCTCTGCTCATAGAGGCAGGACAATTCATAGCAGGAAGGCCTGGCTGCCTGGGGGCTCGACCCTGCCAGGAGCTGAGAGAGGTTCTGGCGCGGCCGCTGAAGGATCTTTGGTTTCTGCAGGAGCGGTCCAGTTTCACCTTTAGCTTAACTTCTGGGTGGCTTTGGCTAGTGAAAAGAACCAAGGGAGTGTAGGCATTTCAGGGAGGCCCCCCCCCTTTATAAGGCAATGAAATGAACATATCTGAAAAATTTGGGATATTTTGGGGAAGCCTATTTTCGTTTTTTTCCATTCAGAATGAACCAAAAATGGACATTTCTTGTTCCTAACAAGACATTTGTTTAAAATGAATGCACATTACTGTTTTTACCTGCAGAAATGCCTATGAAAACAGCCTTTGCTGAGCATGACTCCCGGGCTTACCTACTGACATGGGTTCAGTTTCTGGTCCTATAGGAACCCGCATCCACATTCTAAATTCTTGTCTTAGTAACGTTCATTGAGGGTGGTGATGAATTCAAATGCAGAGGACATAAGTGATTCAAGATCTTCTGGAGGGTCCATCTTAGCCAGGAGCCCTTGCAAGTGGTGGGCAAGCATGTCACACGGTCCTGGATGCCAGGCCATGGGGGAAGGGGGCACCATGCTGTCCTGTTGAGTCTTGTGATCCTGCAAGCATGTGAACCTGAAAGGGAAGGAATGGAGCAAGGGGGTGCCAAAAATGACCCTTGTCTTCAGTGCAGTCATGACCAGCCACCACCCAGATCTCAGCCAGTTCATCTTTACTATGATTTTCCAGGCCTCCTTTCCCGACATGACTGGAGTACTCACTCATTCCAGTTTAAATCCCTCTGCCTATCAACGGGATTCTGTAGTAGATTCTGCTACTGGCAGGCCACCTTTTTTCAGTTGTGATCCATTTGGTTTTCCAAGTGCCTGCAACATAGCAACAATGAATTTCCAGATTATTTATTTTTAATTTTCTTTTAAATTAAGCTTTATCAATGTACAAACACATCAAATATAACTTGAAAGAAAAAGTAATGTACACAACTATAGAATATGTATTCTTGTGTTCGTGGACCCTTGAGTTGAGGCAAGATTGACGCTACCTGCAGGGTGGAGCCCTGCAGGTTCTCACTGTCAGCAGCCAGACCCAGTTGAAGCAGAGATCGGTCAGGAATTTCACCTTTACCAGCCCACATTCCCCATGGATTGAGCATGTGGGTACCAGAGCCGGCAGGACTTAGCTGATGACTGTAGAGGTGGTCCAAGGCCTAGCTAGGGTCATAGGCTGGCAGCGAATAGACAAGTTGAAGGTCCAGGCAAAGTTCAAGGGCAGACAGCAATCAGGCATATCCAGAGTCCAGGTGAAGGGCAAGGCAGGTGACAGCCAGGCATATTAAAGGTCCAGGCAGAGGTTAAGCAAGGTCTCTATCTGAGGAAGAGGAGGAGGGATGGACAGGCTGAGGCAGGCAGGATAGGCAGGTGGCACAGGAGAGGACTAGAACAGCTGGGCAAGGAGGCAGGAACAGGCTGAGATGAAGACTGGAGCAAACTGGGTCAAGGGAAGAATCAGGCTGAAACAAAGAATGGAACAAAATGGATCAAAGGCAGGAAGACTGGAACAAGCTGGGTCAAAGCAGTATCAGGCAGAGAAGCAAAACACACTACTCAAAGTAGGTGGATCTGTTTCTCTGGCGAGTTGCTTCTGGGGAGCTGCCCTTATATAGGGCAGTAGGAGTGATGTCATCACTAGGGACCAAAGGGACTAGTGCACATGGGCGTGTAGGAGAGCTGCAGTGAGTTGCTGCTGGAGGTGTCCTGCTGCATGGAGAGCTAGCAACATTTTCGCTGCATTAGGAAATGGTCTTCTGAGTTGGTGGCATTTTGCCACATTGGGAAGCAGCGTGGCTGGCCCTGGCCTGGAGGTAAGAGTGGCAGTTCTCTGGGTTGGCCTGTGGACTGCTGAATGCAACAAGTTTGTCACATCTTGGACAAAATTAATATGTACTTCAATATAAGTACACTAGAAGGAAGGAGTGTTGTGAGCATGGATGGATGCTTGAGAGCATGAGCCCCTGTGCTGTGGCATGCCCTGCACAAAGCCAGGGCTGGCCATTGTCCTTGCCACTGGTGGGTGAACGCATCCAGGCATGGGCTGACTGGACCGGGAATACGCTTGTCTTGGAACTAGGAATGGACTTGGCTTGGAACAGAACACTCGGACTTAGAACCAGGAATTCTTGGATGCCCGGCATGCACCAGGAAGGGAGACCCAGCAACACAATGCTGGTCTCTAGGATAGCCCTCTGGCCATTTGAAAGCCCTTTTGAACTTGTCACTTGGGGATGACTTGTGCATCGGGATAGATGGAGACGGAGAACTCAAGACAAGACATGACAAAGGCTTGGACAAGATGAAGGCACTGAAGACTTGGACCACACAAAGGCTCTGAAGACTTGGACAAGACATAAGCTCTAAAGACGTGGAACTAGACAAAGGCACTGAAGACTTGGAACTAGACAAAAACACTGAAGACTTGGAAACATGGAGAACTTCTGGGAGATTCCTGTGCCACAGCATGCCCTGCATATTTCATAGGCTGGCCGTGGATAACACTGATGGTGGAAGACTCTGGGCTTGGAAATTAACGAGGGCTTGGCATCAGTACTTGGAACATGATGTGTGCTAGTCATGTGCCATGACAATAGCGATGTAGGCACTGAACTCAAGAAGAAGGCAGAAGCTGAAATAAGAACTCTGAAGACTGGGGCAGGACTCAGGAACTCAGACTCAGTAACTCATACTCAGACTCAGGAATTCAGGACCAGGGATGGGATCCCAAAATTCAAGAACTTAGAACAAGGCTTTAAAATAAAGGGACTTCCAGAGACTTAGACCAGTAAATGAAGACTCTGAAGACTCTGGACAGGATGACCTGAAGAACCTTGGAACTGGCCATGATCCATGCCGCTGATGGGTGAACGCATTGGACATGGGTTGAATAGACTGGGAATACGCTTGTCTTGGACCTAGGAATGCACTTGGCTTGGAACAGAACACTCGGACTTGGAACCAGGAACTTTTGGATGTCCAGCGCGTACCAGGAAGGGAGACCCAGCAACACAATGCTGGTCTCTGGGGTAGGCCTCCAGCCACTCAAAAGCCCTTTCAGACTTTCAACTTTGGCACGACTTGTGTGTTGGGTCAGATGGAGGCAGAAGACTCAAGACAAGATGTAACAAAGTCTTGGACAAGAGAAAAGCTCTGAAGACTTGGAACTAGATGAAGGCACTGAAGACTTGGAACTAGAAAAAGACACTTAAGACTTGGAAACATGGAGACACTCTGGGAGAGCCCTGCACCACAGTGTGCCCTGCACAGCCCATGGGCTGGCCATGGACCATGCCGATGGCAGCACAGACACTGACTTGGAATTTAACAAGGACTTGGCATCAGAACTTGGAACATGACAAAGGCTCTGAGGAAGTCCAGCATGGCTGCATGCCCTACACAACCAGTGGGCTGGTTGCGGACCACAACAATAGCGGTGCAGGCAATGGATTCAGGAACAAGGCGGAAACTGGATCAAGAACTCTGAAGACTAGGACAGGACTCAAGAACTTGGAACTCAGGATCTCAGACTCAGAATCAGGAACTCTGGACCAGGGACAGGACTCCAGAATTCAGGAACTCAGAACAGGGCTTTAAAATCAAGGGACTTCCAGAGACTTGGCCCAGCAAATCAAGTCTCTGAAGATTCTGGACAGAATGAAGACGGAACCAGGAACAATAAGTGGAATGCAGGAATGAAGATTTGGACTCAGGAACAAAACGGTGAAGACAGGAACCAGGAAGTGATGAGAGACCAGGATTATGGAACAGGCAACATGGAAGACCATGAAAGTGCTAGCAGATGTTTGTGAAGGCCAGGAGCAAAGACTGAAGAGCCTTTTTTTAGGGCTGATTGGAGATTACATCATCAGGAAGTGCTGCGGCATTTCCTGCTGCGGGCCCTTTAAATTAGCAGCAGAGGTGCATGTGCCTAGGGAGAACTTCAGAACAGGAGCGATGGTGTGGCAGAAGTGAGTAGCCCTCAGGCTGTGAAGAAAGCAGAGGTGGGTCGGGTGGTGCAACAGTGTTCCTCCTGCCAGAGCAGCTGTGACGGTGGTGCTGGCAGCCGCTCAAGGCCACACAGGACAGAAGTGGTACCCGCCAGCATCGGAGGTAAGTGGAGTCCATGGAGTTGAGAGGTGAGTGAGCCAATCGCAACTCTGTCTGTGAGCGGAATCACAACAGTACCACCTCTCAAAGCCCCTCCCTCCAGCCTCTTCTCTTTGGCTAAGGTGGGGAGGCAGACACAGGATCCAGGGATACCTGATTCCAGAAAATGAAGTGAGGAACCATACAGGACAAACTGGAGAAAAACATACTGCAATTCTTGGATTGAGACATGACTTGAATCAAGGCTGAAGAACTAGAGCAAAAATCTGAACGCAGGTACCTTTTGGGTTGTAGGGAAAAGAAAACCCTCAGGATATTACAGGATTCGAAACACGGAAGGCCCATCACAGGGACACATTCCCCAAGCTCAAATCCTTTGTAATCTGTTGCATGTACAGACAGATGCTCAAGAGTATTTATTTATTTATTTGTTTATTTATAACTTTTATATACCGACATTCAAATGACTATCACATCGGTTCACATACAACTGGGGAGTCAAAAACTAAAAGAGAGGAAGGAAGAGTAAAAAAGTTACAATTAACAGGGAATCATAAGGAACTGGGAGAGAGGGTGGAATGGTCTAAGGGGCCAAGACAAAGTGTTAGCAGGAAGCATAGAGGAACAAAAAACTTAAGACTTTGTTGCGATAGCAAACTATATTACATAATATATTTACACAACTGTACGACAGTTAAAGGCATTAGCTGTTGCAGCAAATTGAAGTGCCAATGAAACATAGTTGGGGTTTACCAGAGATGGCTATAGGTGAGTTAAGTAGTGTGAGGGATAAATAGTTGAGGTTATGGAACTGGAGTAATGGAGAACTGGAGAAAGGAGACTGGGGCTGTGTGCCACGGCATGAGCTGCAAAATCCCTCAGATGGTCATGGTCCATGCCACAGGCAGGCAAACACATCTGGGCATGGGCTAACTGGACTGGGAATACACTTGTCTTGGACCTAGACAAAAGCCCTGAAGAATTGGAACTAGATGAAGGCTCTGAAGACTTGGACAAGACAAAGTCTCTGAGGACTTAGATAAGATGAAAACTCTGAAGAATTGGAACTAGATAAAGGCACTGAAGACTTGGAAACATGGAGAAGCACTTGGAGAGCCCTGCACAGCCCATAGGTTGGCTGCAGACCATGCCGATGGCAGCACAGAGTCTGCTTGGAACTTAATGAGGACTTGGCATCAGAACTTGGAACATGGCATCAGAACTTGGTCCTAAAGAAACTAAAGCCACTTCTTCACTTTAATGACTTTCGCTTTGTTCTTCAATCAATTATTTTTTCGAAACTTGATTACTGCAACTCAATCTTACTTGGCCTCCCCTCCAACAGCATCAAACCCCTACAGATGGTACAAAATGCCGCAGCCAGAATCCTTACCAACACTAATAGAAGAGACCATATTACCCCCATTTTGAGCTACCTCCACTGGCTACCCATCAAACAGAGAATCCTATATAAAACCTTAACCATCATTCATAAAGCAATTCATAACGTCGCACCTATATCTCTACAAACTCAACTTCGTCCACACTTATCTTCCAGACCCATCAGAAGCGCCTACAAAGGCACATTAGTCGCAACTCCTGCCAAATCAACACTAAGAAAAAGAGCACTCTCCACGGCGGGACCTCACCAATGGAACGCGCTCCCACCAGACCTACGACTCGAATCAAATCTAACAGAGTCCAAAAAAAGGTTAAAAACCTGGCTCTTCAGGCAAGCGTTCCAACTCTCAGAGTGTAACTAGGCACCTCCTCCTGACTTTCAGATCCAACCATTGCAGGGTGTCACTAACACCTTGACACTTAATTTCATACCTGTACTTGCTTAATCACATGTCTATTTAACAGTCATCATGCACCTTTATATAACCACTTACTGCAGACCATAAACGCTACTAAAGTTCCTTGTAAAAAAGGTGAACACACACGTACTATTCAAAACACGAATAAGGTTATTTGTCATTTGTTAAATATTTATAGTTACTTGCAATGTTCCTTGTAATAATGTAATAATGTTCAATGGTTGATTGTTACTGTTCAATGTTCTATGTAAAAAACCCCGGTCTAACCTCCCAGACCAGGGCAACCTTTTCGTTACTTGTAAACCGGATTGATTTGTATTGCATACAGGAATTCCGGTATATAAAAATTATAAATAAATAAATAAATAAATGATGAAGACTCTGAGAAGGTCCAGGACTGCTGCCCACCCTACACAATTTGTGGGCTGGTCACAGACCACAAAAATAGCCGTACAGGCTCTAGGCTCAGGAACAAGGCGGAAAACGGAACAAGAACTCTGAAGATTTGGACAAGATGCAGGAACTTGGAACTCAGACTCAGCAACTTGAACTCTGAATCAGGAACTCTGGATGAGGGACGGAATCCTGGAAATCAGGAACTTGAAACAAGGCTTTAAAGTCAAGGGACTTCCGGAGACTTGGACCAGCAAATGAAGACTCTGAAGATTCTGGACAGAATGAAGACTTGGAACCAGGACCAAGACATGGAATGCAGGAATGAAGATTTGGACCAGGGGTAAAATGCTGAAGACAGGAAGCAAGAACCGAAGAGAGACCATGGAACAAATAACATGGAAGACCTTGAAAGTGCTAGCAGACTTTTGCGAAGGCCAGAAGCAAAGACTGAAGAGCCCTTTTATAGGGATGACTGGCGATGACATCATTGGGAGGCACTGTGGCCTTTCCTGCCACGGGCCCTTTAAATTAACAGCAGAGGCGTGTGCACCTAGAGAGAACGCCGGGGCAAGAGAGATGGTGAGGCAGAAGTTGGCGGCCCTCAGGCCACGAAGAAAGCAGAGGTGGCATTGGGTTGTGCAAAGGCATTGCTCCTGCTGGACGGCTGCATTAACGATGCTGGCAGCAACTCATGGCCGCAAAGGACAGAAGCAGCGCCCACAGGCATCGGAAGTCAGCGGCATCCATGGAGTCAGGAGGTGAGTGAGCCACTTGTTGCCTTGTCCCACGAGCGGAATCACAGCAAGGAGGAAGCCAAGTGAAGAAACTTGAAAACTAATAATAACAATGCAAAAAGAAAAAAGAAAACTAACAAAAACTGTAGCACCCACTTTACAATTCTATTCTTTTAATATCCGCCCCTTCCAAAACCATCTAATCTTTGTTTCCCAGAGGATTCTTAAAAAAAAAAAAAAAAGACACACAACTGAGACAATTCACAGAACACATAGCTCACAACAGATAATGCATGCAAGAATTTACAAACAACTGATGCCCCTAACAAAATGGCTTCTTCCTTCCTGGCCAGACATTTGCATCTATATCCTTGTCAACACCTACGCGAGCCATAATAAATCCAAATATTTAGGCCAATGCAATATCGTGCGCTCAGGCTAGCGCACTGGGTAACACCCTATTGGATGCGAGTTTTGGAAGTGCCAAAGTAACTGCCAAATCAATACAAGGATTAATGCGTCCAAAACGTGCATCCAATCGAGCATATAGCTAATAGTGATCATCACATGCAAATTCCATGTAGATGAGGCTATTAGCTATTACCCCTCAATGCTAAAAATTACCGCGCAGCCAAGGCGCATATTTTTACATGGCAGATTTAACGTCCGCCCGGGAGCTGGTATTAAAGCATGCCAAGCTCAAGAGTTCACCGTAACAAACAAAAAATCCTGCTTTCTGTGATTTCTCCTAGGAGGAGCCACAGAAAGCAGCATCCCCAAGGTGTGGCCCGATTGGCCAAGCAGTCTTGGTCACATGCACCATTTCCTGATTTCCTGAAATGGTGCATGTGAGGTCGCTGTGGTAAACAGCCTTTGCCAGACTCCAAATCTCCCCCTCCATCCAGGGATCCCTGCCAGGGACCCTCCTCTAGTAGGGCTGTTCCTGATTGGTCTATTCAAAATCACATGTCAGTGAAAAGACCAATCCCCTTTCAGACGTCTGCCTCATAATGCTTGCTTGAGATTCCCAGTATGCATGATATACATTTACATGAAGTTCCTAATCAATGTATTTCATCAATTGGTCCTATAAACCGGTACGATAAGATCGCGTCTTGAGTATCGGTATAGTAAAAGAATTTAAATAAATAAATAAATAAATAAATAAATAAATAAATATTATGGAATGCACTACCAATGGAATTTAGGATTATTTCTGACCCTAGAGTCTTCAAAAAAAAATTAAAAGTGATCCTATTAGAAGCTTTTATGACTGATAATATTTGATGGATGATTTTATGGTAGATAATGTTTAATGTATGATGATAATGCTTTATTGTTTTGCTGTTGTTTTATATGTTTGTATTTCACTTAGCATTGTGTTAATATAGATGGATAACACTTTGTACAGTTCTGGTCACCGCATCTCAAAAAAGATATAGTTGCAAAGGAGAAGGTACAGAGAAGGACAACCAAAATGATAAAGGGGATGGAACAGCTTCCCTATGAGGAAAGGCTGGAGGTTAGGGCTGTTCAGCTTGGAGAAGAGACAGCTGAGGGGGGATATGATAGAGGTCTTTAAGATCATGAGAGGTCTTGAACGAGTAGATGTGACTCGGTTATTTACACTTTCGAATAATAGAAGGAATAGGGGACACTCCATGAAGTTAGCATGTGGCACATTTAAGACTAATTATAGAAAATTCTTTTTCACTCAACGCACAATAAGAACATAAGAACATGGATACCCTAGAAGAAACAACATTCCCCCTACGGCTTAATTTAATTTATTTTTTGATCATGATCGGCTAATGTGTACTTGTATCGCCCATCTGAGTTCTTTGTAAACCGGCATGATGTGCTGCACGAATGTCGGTAAATAAAAGTTAATAAATAAATAAATAAATAAATAAATAAATAAGAAAATGCCATACTGGGTCAAACCAAGGGTCCATCAAGCCCAGCATCCTGTTTCCAACAGTGGCCAATCCAGGCCAGAAGAACCTGGCAAATACCCAAAAACTAAGTCTATTCCATGTAACCATTGCTAATGGCAGTGGCTAATCTCTAAGTGAACTTAATAGCAGGTAATGGACTTCTCCTCCAAGAACTTATCCAATCCTTTTTTAAACACAACTATACTAACTGCACTAACCACATTCTCTGGCAACAAATTCCAGAGTTTAATTGTGCGTTGAGTAAAAAAGAACTTTCTCCGATTAGTTTTAAATGTGCCCCATGCTAATTTCATGGAGTGCCCCCTAGTCTTTCTACTATCCGAAAGAGTAAATAACCAATTCACATCTACCCGTTCTAGACCTCTCATGATTTTAAACACCTAGTGCCCCCTAGTCTTTCTACTATCCGAAAGAGTAAATAACCGATTCACATCTACCCGTTCTAGACCTCTCATGATTTTAAACACCTCTGAAATTCGTTGCCAGAGGATGTGGTTAGTGCAGTTAGTGTAGCTGGGTTCAAAAAAGGTTTGGATTAGGGATGTGAATCGTTTTTTGACGATTTAAAAATATCGTCCGATATATTTTAAATCGTCAAAAATCGTTAGAGCCACGATACAATAACAATTCCCCCGATTTATCGTCAAAAAATCGTAAATCGGGGGAAGGGGGAGGGCGAAAAAACCGGCACACTAAAAAAACCCTAAAACCCACCCCGACCCTTTAAAATAAATCCCCCACCCTCCCGAACCCCCCCAAAATGCCTTAAATTACCTGGGGTCCAGAGGAAGGGTCCTGCTGTGATCTTCCACTCTCGGACCTCCGGTGCTTGTAGAAATGGCGCCGGCGCTACCTTTGGTTTTTCCGTACGGAAAAACGATTCGCGGCAGGAGATCGCTCCCGGACGCCCGCTGGACCCCCAGGGACTTTTGGCCAGTTTGGGGGGGCCTCCTGACCCCCACAAGACTTGCCAAAAGTCCAGCAGGGGTCCGGAACGACCTCCTGCAGTCGAATCATGTTGTCTACGGCCGGCGCCATTGTGCGCAAAATGGCGGCGCAAAATGGCGCCGGCCATAGACAACACGATTCGACTACTGGAGGTCGTTCCAGACCCCTGCTGGACTTTTGGCAAGTCTTGTGGGGGTCAGGAGGCCCCCCCAAGATGGCCAAAAGTCCCTGGGGGTCCAGCGGGGGTCCGGGAGCGATCTCCTGCCGCGAAACATTTTTCCGTACGGAAAATGGCGCCGGCCATACACCGTATGGCCGCTGGACTTTTGGCAAGTCTTGTGGGGGACAAGACTTGCCAAAAGTCCAGCGGGGATCCGGAATGACCTCCTGCAGTCAAATCGTGTTGTCTATGGCCGGCGCCATTTTGCGCCGCCATTTTGCGCAAAATGACGCCGGCCGTAGACAACACGATTCGACTGCAGGAGGTCGTTCCAGACCCCCGCTGGACTTTTGGCAAGTCTTGTGGGGGTCAGGAGGCCCCCCCCAAGCTGGCCAAAAGTCCCTGGGGGTCCAGCGGGGGTCCGGGAGCGATCTCCTACGCTCCTGACCTCGGGGGACAAAAAACAAAATGGCGCCGGCGCTACCTTTGACCTGTCATATGACAAGGCAAAGGTAGCGCCGGCGCCATTTCTACAAGCACCGGAGGTCCGAGAGTAAAAGATCACACCGGGACCCTTCCTCCCGGACCCCAGGTAATTTAAGGCATTTTGGGGGGGTTCGGGAGGATGGGGGATTTATTTTAAAGGGTCGGGGTGGGTTTTAGGGATGTTTTAGTGTGCCGGTTTTCCCGCCCTCCCCCCCACTGGACCCCAGGTAATTTAAGGCATTTTGGGGGGGGGGGTTCGGGAGGGTGGGGGATTTATTTTAAAGGGTCGGGTGGGTTTTAGGGATGTTTTAGTGTGCCGGTTTTCGATTTTCACGATTTTCACGATTTTTAAAAAACCCAAACGGCAACGATCCGATTCCCTCCCCCTCCCAGCCGAAATCGATCGTTAAGACGATCGATCACACGATTCACATCTCTAGTTTGGATAAGTTCTTGGAGGAGAAGCCCATTAACTGCTATTAAGTTCACTTAGAGAATAGCCACTGCCATTAGCAATGGTACATGGAATAGACTTAGTTTTTGGGTACTTGCCAGGTTCTTATGGCCTGGATTGTCCACTGTTGGAAACAGGATGCTGGGCTTGATGGACCCTTGGTCTGACCCAGCCTGGCAATTTCTTATGTTCTTATAATAAGTATTATAGCTGGTCCTGGAACCAAAGAAAGGAGGAGCTATTTTTAGACATATTCCTCAGTGGAATGCAGTATGTTGTACAAGGCATAAAGGCAGTGGAGCAGCTTAATAACAGTGATCATAATGCAAACAAATTTGACATAATCACTGGAGGAAGGATTTTAAGGGACACTACTGCAAAGACTATGATAGAATGAGGAAATTAGAAACAACTAAAAGGAGTGTTTATAAAGATTAAAAGTATGTAGAAGGCCCTTAATGGACCTAATTTAAAATTAAAATGATATTTTTCTTCCTCTGGCACCTTGCAACACGACTCAATTACGCCCGACCTTATTCAGAGGAGTCCTTCTAAGCCACTTCCACCCGCTCTCCTGCAGATTCTTATCGCTGGTCCTACTACAGGTTTTCCACTAAGCTGCACACCCTGTGTTATTACACAATACTCTTTCTACAGCAACCTTTACCTGAACTGCAGCTCTGACCTTCTCTGGCTCCAGTCTGGGAGATGCACCTGTTTGTTCCTCCTGATGCAGCATTAGTGAAACACGGTCCTGTGTCGGGGGACAGAGCTGCACTTTAATCCATTTTAGCAGCCAGATAATTTGGATTGTAAACCATTTTCTTTACTAAACATAGAAACATAGAAATGACGGCAGAAGACGACCAAACGGCCCATGCAGTCTGCCCAGCAAGCTTCACACTCTTTTTTTTTTTTTTTCTCATAAATATGACTCCTTTATTTATGGGACTCTAGTAAAGTGTTTGCAACACACCAGTCCCTTTTTGGAAAGAAAGCAATTCACTATAAAGTGTTTGTTTAGAAACTTAAAACTCCTGCACAACTCAATGGCAGGAGCTGATGGCTGCTTTCTTTTCTGCTTCCAAGCTAATTTCAATTTAGTATATTGGGCAAAATTCAAAAGCTTTGCAGATGCACCCTGATTCCTGAGAATGATAGCCTGAGCTGGGCTCTTGTCAGTTACAATCTGAACTCAGTGCTCATTACGTTTTGCTTACTAACAGATTTCCTTTCAGAGATTAGCACAAAACCATCAGTACAGGAAAGATAAGCGAGAAAACAGAGGCTGCTGAGTTGGAGCTTTGAACACTGCTGAGTTATCAGAGACTGAACCCCACCATTCCTAAAGCAGCTTCCAGATGAGGGATCCACTCATTCTTTTGTATTTGCACAGCTTCATCAATGCAGCTACCAGGCGAGTAATCACTAACAAATGCAAGAGATGAATCCCTGTCCCAAAGAGCTTATAATCCAAGGTGGTTTGTGAAGGGGAGATAAAGTGCCTTGCCCATGGTGAAAGCAAATGTCAGGGGCAGCAGCAGGATTTGAACTCGGGTCTCCTGGCTCCCAGCCCATCTTCCATTAAACATTACACTGGTACTGTCTGGGTTGAGACATTGGATATTTTTTAAAACATAAAACTTGTTGCTATCTACTTTGCATTCATATTCAGTTTTCCAGGATGGGTTTTCTTAAGGATCTGAAACATTTAGGGCCACAACACAAGAGCTGATAGTCGTCGTGTCCAGCTGTGCTACAGCAGCAGGGATATGAAGATTGAAGCAAATTGCTTGGCCCAACCTGCAAAACCCGTCCAGGAGGAAGTGCGGTTCTGCTTCTGATGCTTCTCATCAGCGGGACCCAATAAAGCATAAAGCAAAACAAGGGAGAAAATAATCACAGATCAGTCAAAAGCAAGCAACAAAAACCCCTCCTGATCTACAGAGAAAATTCAAATATTTCACAATGAGTGAATGGAAAATGTTACCACATCATCAGGGAGATTTTCTCAGCCACGGATGTGGATAAATAGCAATTTTCTCCTGGAAACTGGACGGGCCTCTGAGATCTCCTTCCCTCAATACGACTCAGATTACCTGCACTTTAGGAGGCTTTTCTGAAGGGGGGAATAATGTGCACAGACTGCATTTTCAGCTTCACATGTGAAGCCCTCCTTCCTGGGAGCACACTCAGTACCAGGGCTCAGTCCCTGCTCAGTCCCTGCAACCTTGGATTGGACTCTCCAAAGGAGAGGAGGGTTAACCTCCAGGGCCCACGGCATTTGGATGATGAAACATTAACAAGGCACTTGACAGGATGTCGGACGTTCCAGATTAAACTTCTTTACTTAAATCATTCAGAATAGGACAATTGCAGTTTACAATCCCTGTGCAGTTAGAATCCACCCATAGGTGGTGAGGAAGACCAAGGGGGTTAGTTACACCCTCCTGGGATCCTGTCACTCCTGGGCATGGGCGGCTTTAAGGCACTCGTGGAAGGATGGGGACCTCTCACCCTCGTAAAGACCTCCTAGTGCTGTTATCTCTCCTATCACACCCTCTCCTCCCTCCTCCTGGACTTCTTTGGACCCCTGGAATCTGGATACAGAGCACCAGGTGGACAGCTCCTTGTTTTTCTCTTCTGCTTTGTCCAAACATCTGGTCACCTCTGGATAAGAACCTGCCACTCACTTCCTATGAAGATCTTTGTCCTCCTTCAGTGATGATCAAGTTCTTCCTTCCCCCATAGAAGGACAAAGCCAGGGTGAGAGCTTTATTTCCTTGAAGTGGAGATGCTCCCCCTGCTGCTGGATTACCACCCTTTCTTATAGTTAAGTATCAGAAGCACTACCACAGGGAAGAGTCCATGTGGCCCTCTATACTCATTATGTGAAGCAATGGGGACATAAAGGTAGGTTATAGCCATTCCCCACACCCCTTCCCCCCAAAAATGAAAATGTGCCTCCCAGAGGCCTTCCAAACTCACTCCTGCACCTGAACAAAAACTCAGGGCCTGGGGAGTAAGAGATCCTGACATCTCTGTGTTTCTGCATCACGTACCGAGCGAGAGAGGCAATCTTCAGCTTTAGCCTGCCAGACTTGCAGGCTCTACCTGTGCTGGCTGACGTCACTTCTGGGGTCTTTCCCCATAAAAGATCTTGTGCAGCGGCAGCATTTGGAGCGTGAGAAAGGATGCCTGACACCTCCACGTTCCTGCATTGTGTACCAGGCGAGAGAGGCCATCTTCAGCTTTAGCCTCCAAGATTTCCTGGTTCTCTCCATGCCGCTTGACGTCACTTGAGAGTCTTCCCTCATAAAAGGCCTGGCGCAGTGGGAATGCCGCCGCTGCCGACGTGGCCCTTGAGGCCAGAACACAAAGGATCCATTCATGCTCTCCCATCTGGCTGGCTCTTCCGCCCTCTCTTACACAATTGACTGTAGACTCTTTTGCAGTTCAGAATTCAGCACCTGGAGTTTTGGAGTTTGGATGTACTCCCAATCCTACGGAGTTTGAGGTCTCCCTCAGCCCAGGTGGTCTCCCTCCACCTCAGGTGTTTCACCCCACTTTGTCTGGTCTGGGAGGAGAAGGTGGGATCGGTACTTCCACCCCCCCGTATCCCATCAAGGTGAGCTTGCTCCAGCAACAGGAGCCTCTGTGAGTGTAGCTCCATCACAGAATGATTACGTTCCTTCCATCAAACCTGAAGTTCTTGTAATGCCATCTCCAAAACGGAATAATCCCTTACAGTTAGGATGGACTCCACGCTGCTAAACCCGGGATCTACACCTCATCTGGCTAATGAACATTCTTAGTTAATTAGGAATGTAAATGACAAGATTAATTCTATTGAGGAAAAGAGTTGAATATTACGGAATTGTAATGTATTTCTTGTTAAAGACAATACATTCTTTCATTCTAGAGTGCAGAATCTAGCAAATCTATCTCGTAGGTTAAACTTGTGATTTATGCATTTTATACACGTCTCCTACCAAGGTGCTGAAAAGATTATATCTAGAATGTTTAATGTTATCCCAGGAATATTTGCTTACTTTTGCTGAAGTTTATTGCTTGCCAGTTCTGCTAACAGAGGGCGAGTTGAGCAATCCACCCAATGCTTTTGGAGAATTAGACTGTAACAGCCTTTCTCGAGCAGTCAGGCACCCAAATGCAAGAATCAGCTGCTCTTATTGTCACGGTCTTTCAAGAAGCTGACAAGCGGTTAACCTTGCGGATATTCTTCTCAAGAAGGCAGGCTGTGTTTTTTGGGAAACCATTGTTCTGCTCCCTGATGTGAACGGAGAAACACAAGCAAAAAGAAAATTGTTTCTTGCATTGAAGCCTAGAGTTTTGGCCCTTTGGGCTCAGTTTCTAATTAAACTATGCATGCAACATTTCAGGAGGCAATGCTTATTTATTTATTTAATCTCTTGCAGTTGGAGAACTTTCTAAAAAATAGGAAAATTCCTATTACAACTACCTTTGTATATATTTTCTCTGTATTTCAAGGAGATTTGGAAGTGCTGTATGCCAGGAGGAGGATGCACTGAAGGAGAGCGACAGAAGGCAGGAACATAACAAAGGTTAAAACAGGGCTGTTTCTGCCTGTTTCTGTGTCTGGGAAAGGCAAACCATCTCTTGTGAACAGTGTGAGAAGGAGGAACTCGATAAGCTTTAAAGGAGAAGAGATACAAATCTTTTCTGAGGTTTTGTAATAAACTTTGCAAAAAAGAAAATGCTTCCACCCCCTCATTCAGAGCATAAGACACAGGGTGGGTGCCGGTCCCTGTCACTCTGATTATCTAATATCATCATGTGACTGCAGCCGGTCCCCCCTTTGTGCTGTGGTTGCACATCATACAGAGGTGCTATGGGTTTCCAGAGTTCAAGTCCGGGGGGTGGGGATAAAATCTACCAGAGTCCCTGGCGCGGTCAGCAGCATTTCAATCTGATGGCTCACACTGCAGACAGACGATGCCCACCACATGCACCAGGGTCCAATATAGGAACAAGGATGCAACACTAATAAGAAGGGGGAGGAAACACCAAGCCAACCTTTCCCAACCAGAGCACTTGGAAAAGGTAAAAGAACTAAATTTTGGTGTTCAAAATAAAATGTTTACTTTATCTTAAATAGGAGTGTCCAAGCCCAAATTATGAAAATCAAAAACAGCAACAAAAGTATCAGAATAAAGAAAACAATGGTTTCCGTGTCCATCCTAGATCTTCTCACCAGTCTCCTTTCTCCTGTACCATCATCCATATCCCCAGTGAAGGTAGGATAACGAGTTTAGTTCCAGCATTCACCGGTCACGATGGAAAAATATCCCCAAGCTAAAACTATTTGAATAAATTCCCAAAGTTCCAAAACTGTAATCCACAACTGCACAAATCTCCAACAGGTCTCCTCATGCCCCTAGTAGAAGAGACCAAAAAACGTCTTTTCACCCTTGCTTCTTCTGGGGCTCAAGCAAAAAGATCTTTCTGAATTCAGCCCTTCAGGATCAAGGGGGAACTTCCTTCCCTCCAGACTGAACCATCACTATCCTCAAAAATCTTCTCCCAACTGTAGATCGTCCTGTCCTCCAGCGATGAGGAGAAAAGATCCTACAGCCAAGCTCCTCCTTCTCTCACTCCTCTCTTGCTTGGGATCCAGAGGTAATCTCTGTCTCCTTTCCTTCTCGTTCCCTCCTAACCCTCTTGCTTAAGATCCAGGGATGATCTTTAGTTTCTCCCGTGCACGAACTCACTCTTCTGTATCTCCTTCCCAGTCAACACCGAGCATGCTAATGGGGATCGTTATATCCCACACAAGCAAGGGGAGGAATCAAAATCCCTCTCTCACTGCCCATGGTTGGAAAAATTACTTGGGAGCAAAATCAGTGACTGGCACAGCCCCGTCACGCGATAGAGCTGATGGGATGTTGGAGTTATTGGAGCAATCGAGTGGCAAAAGAAGCCCCAATCAGCAGCATGGCTCCCCGCGGGGCCCTGAATGGAAAATGAATGGTCACCCCCCCTAAACATAGCAACTCAATGACACAATAAATAATGGCAAATAAAGATCAAAATGGCCCATCCAGTGTGCCCAGTTGAGATTCAACCTCATTGGTAGATGTGCATATAAAATTCTCAAATATAACCCCAAACCAACTCCTCCTTGGGTCTTCCACCCAATTTTTCTACCCTCCTCTTATATCTGTCCCAAGCACGGTCAAGTTGTAACTGCCTCTCCATACAGGTTACCCCCCACCCTCATGCAAGTTTATTACTGCTGTTCTGGGGTTGTGACTGCCACTCTGTGCTGGTTATCCCAATGTACTTCATTTCCATCCTGCTGCCTTACAATTACACTGAGCTTCACATAACAAGGGGCCCATAGGTTAACGCGGCCCGTAGCAACACTAATCATTGCAGAGGCAAAGCATTGCCAGATTTTGAATGTGCCGCATGGCCCAGGGAACACAGCATTCACAAGCCCCGTCCCCAGTTGACGCAGAGTCCTCACCATGAGGAGTCAGCAACTTGTGGCAGCACGTGAGAGGAGCATATTTTCCCTGGCAGGGCAGGCTGGTCAGTGATGGCATAACAGAGCTGCTGGGACCTGGGAACACAAACCTCCCACCTCTCCATTGTCCAGCCAATGGTTTCCTGCCAGGTCACCACTGTACCTGGCCGGGGATAGGCTGGCATCACCATAAAACACGCTGCATGTGCCAGCCTGGGCCGTCCAGCTGCACCTTTAAGTCTCCAGTGACACAGACCTCAGGAGAACTCAACCTCTGCTGCTCAGTCTGGAAGGGCTAGGGACGAGGCCCCACTGACTGTGGGAAGCTGAAGCCTGAGACTCCCCTGCCACCAGTAACTTAGCTACTGATCCCACTACTGCTTGCTGAATGCCTGAATCGATTGTGGGGAACACAGGTAATGCTTCCTGCCTTTCTCCTCTCTCACACAACAGGGGGAGAGAGGCTGAGCCTGAGGTTGAGTGGGGGAGCTTTGAAGAGAATGAGACCCGCTGAGGGAAGAAGGAGAGTAAGAACATAAGAAGTTGCCTTACTGGGTCTGACCAAGGGTCCATCAAGCTCAGCATCCTGTTCCCAACAGTGGCCAATCCAAGCTACAACTACCTGGCAATTACCCAAACACTAAGTAGATCCCATGCTACTAATGCCAGTAATAACAGTGGCTATTCCCTAAGTAAACTTGATTAATAGCAATTTATGGACTTTTAAAAAACTGATTTAAACATTTTTTAAACCCAGCTACACTAACTGCCCTAACCACATCATAAGAACATGAGAAATGCCATTCTGGGTGTGCATTTAGAAAGATGAGAATAACATAATGCCTTTTTATACAGAGCCGTGGTGGGACCGCACCTGGAGTATTGTGTGCATTTAGAAAGATGAGAATAACGTAATGCCTTTTTATACAGAGCCGAGGTGTGACCACACCTGGAGTATTGTGTGCATTTAGAA
The DNA here is from genome assembly GCF_901001135.1 of Rhinatrema bivittatum. Lineage (NCBI taxonomy): Eukaryota > Metazoa > Chordata > Amphibia > Gymnophiona > Rhinatrematidae > Rhinatrema > Rhinatrema bivittatum. The sequence goes on from NC_042615.1 coordinate 822,923,104, forward strand.
AGATGAGAATAACGTAATGCCTTTTTATACAGAGCCGTGGTGGGACCACACCTGGAGTATTGTGTGCATTTAGAAAGATGAGAATAACGTAATGCCTTTTTATACATAGCCGAGGTGTGACCGCACCTGGAGTATTGTGTGCATTTAGAAAGATGAGAATAACGTAATGCCTTTTTATACAGAGCCGAGGTGTGACCGCACCTAGAGTATTGTGTGCATTTAGAAAGATGAGAATAACGTAATGCCTTTTTATACAGAGCCGTGGTGGGACCGCACCTGGAGTATTGTGTGCATTTAGAAAGATGAGAATAACGTAATGCCTTTTTATACAGAGCCGAGGTGTGACCACACCTGGAGTATTGTGTGCATTTAGAAAGATGAGAATAACGTAATGCCTTTTTATACAGAGCCGAGGTGTGACCGCACCTGGAGTATTGTGTGCATTTAGAAAGATGAGAATAACATAATGCCTTTTTATACAGAGCCGTGGTGGGACCGCACCTGGAGTATTGTGTGCATTTAGAAAGATGAGAATAACGTAATGCCTTTTTATACAGAGCCGAGGTGTGACCACACCTGGAGTATTGTGTGCATTTAGAAAGATGAGAATAACATAATGCCTTTTTATACAGAGCCGAGGTGTGACCGCACCTGGAGTATTGTGTGCATTTAGAAAGATGAGAATAGCGTAATGCCTTTTTATACAGAGCCGTGGTGGGACCGCACCTGGAGTATTGTGTGCATTTAGAAAGATGAGAATAACGTAATGCCTTTTTATACAGAGCCGTGGTGGGACCGCACATGGAGTATTGTGTGCATTTAGAAAGATGCGAATAACGTAATGCCTTTTTATACAGAGCCGTGGTGGGACCGCACCTGGAGTATTGTGTGCATTTAGAAAGATGAGAATAACGTAATGCCTTTTTATACAGAGCCGAGGAGTGACCGCACCTGGAGTATTGTGTGCATTTAGAAAGATGAGAATAACGTAATGCCTTTTTATACAGAGCCGAGGAGTGACCGCACCTCGAGTATTGTCATGTCTGCATTTAGAAAGATGAGAATAACGTAATGCCTTTTTATACAGAGCCGAGGAGTGACCGCACCTGGAGTATTGTGTGCATTTAGAAAGATGAGAATAACGTAATGCCTTTTTATACAGAGCCGAGGTGTGACCGCACCTGGAGTATTGTGTGCATTTAGAAAGATGAGAATAACGTAATGCCTTTTTATACAGAGCCGAGGAGTGACCGCACCTCGAGTATTGTCATGTCTGCATTTAGAAAGATGAGAATAACGTAATGCCTTTTTATACAGAGCCGAGGAGTGACCGCACCTGGAGTATTGTGTGCATTTAGAAAGATGAGAATAACGTAATGCCTTTTTATACAGAGCCGAGGGGTGACCGCACCTGGAGTATTGTGTGCATTTAGAAAGATGAGAATAACATAATGCCTTTTTATAGAGAGCCGTGGTGGGACCGCACCTGGAGTATTGTGTGCATTTAGAAAGATGAGAATAACGTAATGCCTTTTTATACAGAGCCGAGGTGTGACCACACCTGGAGTATTGTGTGCATTTAGAAAGATGAGAATAACATAATGCCTTTTTATACAGAGCCGAGGTGTGACCGCACCTGGAGTATTGTGTGCATTTAGAAAGATGAGAATAACGTAATGCCTTTTTATACAGAGCCGAGGTGTGACCGCACCTAGAGTATTGTGTGCATTTAGAAAGATGAGAATAACGTAATGCCTTTTTATACAGAGCCGTGGTGGGACCGCACCTGGAGTATTGTGTGCATTTAGAAAGATGAGAATAACGTAATGCCTTTTTATACAGAGCCGAGGTGTGACCACACCTGGAGTATTGTGTGCATTTAGAAAGATGAGAATAACGTAATGCCTTTTTATACAGAGCCGAGGTGTGACCGCACCTAGAGTATTGTGTGCATTTAGAAAGATGAGAATAACATAATGCCTTTTTATACAGAGCCGAGGTGTGACCGCACCTGGAGTATTGTGTGCATTTAGAAAGATGAGAATAACGTAATGCCTTTTTATACAGAGCCGTGGTGGGACCGCTCCTGGAGTATTGTGTGCATTTAGAAAGATGAGAATAACATAATGCCTTTTTATACAGAGCCGAGGAGTGACCGCACCTGGAGTATTGTGTGCATTTAGAAAGATGAGAATAACGTAATGCCTTTTTATACAGAGCCGTGGTGGGACCGCACCTGGAGTATTGTGTGCATTTAGAAAGATGCGAATAACGTAATGCCTTTTTATACAGAGCCGTGGTGGGACCGCACCTGGAGTATTGTGTGCATTTAGAAAGATGAGAATAACGTAATGCCTTTTTATACAGAGCCGAGGAGTGACCGCACCTGGAGTATTGTGTGCATTTAGAAAGATGAGAATAACGTAATGCCTTTTTATACAGAGCCGAGTAGTGACCGCACCTCGAGTATTGTCATGTCTGCATTTAGAAAGATGAGAATAACGTAATGCCTTTTTATAAAGAGCTGAGGAGTGACCGCACCTGGAGTATTGTGTGCATTTAGAAAGATGAGAATAATGTAATGCCTTTTTATACAGAGCCGAGGAGTGACCGCACCTGGAGTATTGTGTGCATTTAGAAAGATGAGAATAACGTAATGCTTTTTTATACAGAGCCGAGGTGGGATCGCCCCTGGAGTATTGTGTGCATTTAGAAAGATGAGAATAACGTAATGCCTTTTTATAAAGAGCTGAGGAGTGACCGCACCTGGAGTATTCTGTGCATTTACAAAGATGAGAATAACGTAATGCCTTTTTATACAGAGCCGAGGAGTGACCGCACCTGGAGTATTGTGTGCATTTAGAAAGATGAGAATAACGTAATGCCTTTTCATAAAGAGCTGAGGAGTGACCGCACCTGGAGTATTGTGTGCATTTAGAAAGATGAGAATAACGTAATACCTTTTTATACAGAGCCGTGGTGGGACCGCACCTGGAGTATTGTGTGCATTTAGAAAGATGAGAATAACGTAATGCCTTTTTATACAGAGCCGAGGTGTGACCACACCTGGAGTATTGTGTGCATTTAGAAAGATGAGAATAACGTAATGCCTTTTTATACAGAGCCGAGGTGTGACCGCACCTAGAGTATTGTGTGCATTTAGAAAGATGAGAATAACATAATGCCTTTTTATACAGAGCCGAGGTGTGACCGCACCTGGAGTATTGTGTGCATTTAGAAAGATGAGAATAACGTAATGCCTTTTTATACAGAGCCGTGGTGGGACCGCACCTGGAGTACTGTGTGCATTTAGAAAGATGAGAATAACGTAATGCCTTTTTATACAGAGCCGAGGAGTGACCGCACCTGGAGTATTGTGTGCATTTAGAAAGATGAGAATAACGTAATGCCTTTTTATACAGAGTCGAGGTGTGACCGCACCTGGAGTATTGTGTGCATTTAGAAAGATGAGAATAACGTAATGCCTTTTTATACAGAGCAGAGGAGTGACCGCACCTGGAGTATTGTCATGTCTGCATTTAGAAAGATGAGAATAACGTAATGCCTTTTTATAAAGAGCTGAGGAGTGACCGCACCTGGAGTATTGTGTACCTTGTTGTAATGTAATTTTTACGGTTCTATGTAATTTTTACGGTTCTATGCACATGTTCAATGTTCTGTTTCTTTTTTCACACCCCCTGTTATCTGTAAACCGGCATGATGTGATTGTATCATGAATGCCGGTATAGAAAAAACTTTAAATAAATAAATAAATAAATATTGTGTGCATTTAGAAAGATGAGAATAACGTAATGCCTTTTTATACAGAGCCGTGGTGGGACCGCACCTGGAGTATTGTGTGCATTTAGAAAGATGAGAATAACGTAATGCCTTTTTATACTCAACCGAGGAGTGACCGCACCTGGAGTATTGTCATGTCTGCATTTAGAAAGATGAGAATAACGTAATGCCTTTTTATAAAGAGCTGAGGAGTGACCGCACCTGGAGTATTGTGTGCATTTAGAAAGATGAGAATAACGTAATGCCTTTTTATACAGAGCCGAGGAGTGACCGCACCTGGAGTATTGTGTGCATTTAGAAAGATGAGAATAACGTAATGCCTTTTTATACAGAGCCGTGGTGGGACCGCACCTGGAGTATTGTGTGCATTTAGAAAGATGAGAATAACGTAATGCCTTTTTATAAAGAGCTGAGGAGTGACCGCACCTTGAGTATTGTGTGCATTTAGAAAGATGAGAATAACGTAATGCCTTTTTATACAGAGCCGTGGTGGGACCGCACCTGGAATATTGTGTGCATTTAGAAAGATGAGAATAACGTAATGCCTTTTTATACAGAGCCGAGGAGTGACTGCACCTGGAGTATTGTGTGCATTTAGAAAGATGAGAATAACGTAATGCCTTTTTATACAGAGCCGAGGAGTGACCGCACCTGGAGTATTGTGTGCATTTAGAAAGATGAGAATAACGTAATGCCTTTTTATACAGAGCCGTGGTGGGACCGCACCTGGAGTATTGTGTGCATTTAGAAAGATGAGAATAACGTAATGCCTTTTTATAAAGAGCTGAGGAGTGACCGCACCTGGAGTATTGTGTGCATTTAGAAAGATGAGAATAACGTAATGCCTTTTTATACAGAGCCGAGGTGTGACCGCACCTGGAGTATTGTGTGCATTTAGAAAGATGAGAATAACGTAATGCCTTTTTATACAGAGTCGAGGTGTGACCGCACCTGGAGTATTGTGTGCATTTAGAAAGATGAGAATAACGTAATGCCTTTTTATACAGAGCCGAGGAGTGACCGCACCTGGAGTATTGTCATGTCTGCATTTAGAAAGATGAGAATAACGTAATGCCTTTTTATAAAGAGCTGAGGAGTGACCGCACCTGGAGTATTGTGTGCATTTAGAAAGATGAGAATAACATAATGCCTTTTTATACAGAGCCATGGTGGGACCGCACCTGGAGTATTGTGTGCATTTAGAAAGATGAGAATAACGCTAATGCCTTTTTATACATAGCCGAGGAGTGACCGCACCTTGAGTATTGTGTGCATTTAGAAAGATGAGAATAACGTAATGCCTTTTTATACAGAGCCAAGGTGGGACCGTACCTGGAGTATTGTGTGCATTTAGAAAGATGAGAATAACGTAATGCCTTTTTATACAGAGCCGAGGTGTGACTGCACCTGGAGTATTGTGTGCATTTAGAAAGATGAGAATAACGTAATGCCTTTTTATACAGAGTCGAGGTGTGACCGCACCTGGAGTATTGTGTGCATTTAGAAAGATGAGAATAACGTAATGCCTTTTTATACAGAGCCGAGGAGTGACCGCACCTGGAGTATTGTGTGCATTTAGAAAGATGAGAATAACGTAATGCCTTTTTATACAGAGCCGAGGTGGGACCGCACCTGGAGTATTGTGTGCATTTAGAAAGATGAGAATAACGTAATGCCTTTTTATACAGAGCCGAGGTGGGACCGCACCTGGAGTATTGTGTGCATTTAGAAAGATGAGAATAACGTAATGCCTTTTTATACAGAGCCGAGGTGTGACCGCACCTGGAGTATTGTGTGCATTTAGAAAGATGAGAATAACGTAATGCCTTTTTATACAGAGTCGAGGTGTGACCGCTCCTGGAGTATTGTGTGCATTTAGAAAGATGAGAATAACGTAATGCCTTTTTATACAGAGCCGAGGAGTGACCGCACCTGGAGTATTGTCATGTCTGCATTTAGAAAGATGAGAATAACGTAATGCCTTTTTATAAAGAGCTGAGGAGTGACCGCACCTGGAGTATTGTGTGCATTTAGAAAGATGAGAATAACGTAATGCCTTTTTATACAGAGCCGTGGTGGGACCGCACCTGGAGTATTGTGTGCAATTAGAAAGATGAGAATAACATAATGCCTTTTTATACATAACCGAGGAGTGACCGCACCTGGAGTATTGTGTGCATTTAGAAAGATGAGAATAACGTAATGCCTTTTTATACAGAGCCGAGGTGTGATCGCACCTGGAGTATTGTGTGCATTTAGAAAGATGAGAATAACGTAATGCCTTTTTATACAGAGCCGTGGTGGGACCGCACCTGGAGTATTGTGTGCATTTAGAAAGATGAGAATAACGTAATGCCTTTTTATACAGAGCCGAGGTGTGACCACACCTGGAGTATTGTGTGCATTTAGAAAGATGAGAATAACGTAATGCCTTTTTATACAGAGCCGAGGTGTGACCGCACCTAGAGTATTGTGTGCATTTAGAAAGATGAGAATAACATAATGCCTTTTTATACAGAGCCGAGGTGTGACCGCACCTGGAGTATTGTGTGCATTTAGAAAGATGAGAATAACGTAATGCCTTTTTATACAGAGCCGTGGTGGGACCGCTCCTGGAGTATTGTGTGCATTTAGAAAGATGAGATTAACGTAATGCCTTTTTATACAGAGCCGAGGAGTGACCGCACCTGGAGTATTGTGTGCATTTAGAAAGATGAGAATAACGTAATGCCTTTTTATACAGAGCCGTGGTGGGACCGCACCTGGAGTATTGTGTGCATTTAGAAAGATGCGAATAACGTAATGCCTTTTTATACAGAGCCGTGGTGGGACCGCACCTGGAGTATTGTGTGCATTTAGAAAGATGAGAATAACGTAATGCCTTTTTATACAGAGCCGAGGAGTGACCGCACCTGGAGTATTGTGTGCATTTAGAAAGATGAGAATAACGTAATGCCTTTTTATACAGAGCCGAGTAGTGACCGCACCTCGAGTATTGTCATGTCTGCATTTAGAAAGATGAGAATAACGTAATGCCTTTTTATAAAGAGCTGAGGAGTGACCGCACCTGGAGTATTGTGTGCATTTAGAAAGATGAGAATAATGTAATGCCTTTTTATACAGAGCCGAGGAGTGACCGCACCTGGAGTATTGTGTGCATTTAGAAAGATGAGAATAACGTAATGCTTTTTTATACAGAGCCGAGGTGGGATCGCCCCTGGAGTATTGTGTGCATTTAGAAAGATGAGAATAACGTAATGCCTTTTTATAAAGAGCTGAGGAGTGACCGCACCTGGAGTATTCTGTGCATTTACAAAGATGAGAATAACGTAATGCCTTTTTATACAGAGCCGAGGAGTGACCGCACCTGGAGTATTGTGTGCATTTAGAAAGATGAGAATAACGTAATGCCTTTTCATAAAGAGCTGAGGAGTGACCGCACCTGGAGTATTGTGTGCATTTAGAAAGATGAGAATAACGTAATACCTTTTTATACAGAGCCGTGGTGGGACCGCACCTGGAGTATTGTGTGCATTTAGAAAGATGAGAATAACGTAATGCCTTTTTATACAGAGCCGAGGTGTGACCACACCTGGAGTATTGTGTGCATTTAGAAAGATGAGAATAACGTAATGCCTTTTTATACAGAGCCGAGGTGTGACCGCACCTAGAGTATTGTGTGCATTTAGAAAGATGAGAATAACATAATGCCTTTTTATACAGAGCCGAGGTGTGACCGCACCTGGAGTATTGTGTGCATTTAGAAAGATGAGAATAACGTAATGCCTTTTTATACAGAGCCGTGGTGGGACCGCACCTGGAGTACTGTGTGCATTTAGAAAGATGAGAATAACGTAATGCCTTTTTATACAGAGCCGAGGAGTGTCCGCACCTGGAGTATTGTGTGCATTTAGAAAGATGAGAATAACGTAATGCCTTTTTATACAGAGTCGAGGTGTGACCGCACCTGGAGTATTGTGTGCATTTAGAAAGATGAGAATAACGTAATGCCTTTTTATACAGAGCAGAGGAGTGACCGCACCTGGAGTATTGTCATGTCTGCATTTAGAAAGATGAGAATAACGTAATGCCTTTTTATAAAGAGCTGAGGAGTGACCGCACCTGGAGTATTGTGTGCATTTAGAAAGATGAGAATAACGTAATGCCTTTTTATACAGAGCCGTGGTGGGACCGCACCTGGAGTATTGTGTGCATTTAGAAAGATGAGAATAACGTAATGCCTTTTTATACAGAGTCGAGGTGTGACCGCACCTGGAGTATTGTGTGCATTTAGAAAGATGAGAATAACGTAATGCCTTTTTATACAGAGCCGAGGAGTGACCGCACCTGGAGTATTGTCATGTCTGCATTTAGAAAGATGAGAATAACGTAATGCCTTTTTATAAAGAGCTGAGGAGTGACCGCACCTGGAGTATTGTGTGCATTTAGAAAGATGAGAATAACGTAATGCCTTTTTATACAGAGCCGTGGTGGGACCGCACCTGGAGTATTGTGTGCATTTAGAAAGATGAGAATAACGTAATGCCTTTTTATACATAGCCGAGGAGTGACCGCACCTGGAGTATTGTGTGCATTTAGAAAGATGAGAATAACGTAATGCCTTTTTATACAGAGCCGTGGTGGGACCGCACCTGGAGTATTGTGTGCATTTAGAACGATGAGAATAACGTAATGCCTTTTTATACAGAGCCGAGGAGTGACCGCACCTGGAGTATTGTGTGCATTTAGAAAGATGAGAATAACATAATGCCTTATTATACAGAGCCGAGGAGTGACCGCACCTGGAGTATTGTGTGCATTTAGAAAGATGAGAATAACGTAATGCCTTTTTATACATAGCCGAGGAGTGACCGCACCTTGAGTATTGTGTGCATTTAGAAAGATGAGAATAACGTAATGCCTTTTTATACAGAGCCGTGGTGGGACCGCACCTGGAATATTGTGTGCATTTAGAAAGATGAGAATAACGTAATGCCTTTTTATACAGAGCCGGTGAGTGACTGCACCTGGAGTATTGTGTGCATTTAGAAAGATGAGAATAACGTAATGCCTTTTTATACAGAGCCGAGGAGTGACCGCACCTGGAGTATTGTGTGCATTTAGAAAGATGAGAATAACGTAATGCCTTTTTATACAGAGCCGTGGTGGGACCGCACCTGGAGTATTGTGTGCATTTAGAAAGATGAGAATAACGTAATGCCTTTTTATAAAGAGCCGAGGAGTGACCGCTCCTGGAGTATTGTGTGCATTTAGAAAGATGAGAATAACGTAATGCCTTTTTATACAGAGCTGAGGTGTGACCGCACCTGGAGTATTGTGTGCATTTAGAAAGATGAGAATAACGTAATGCCTTTTTATACAGAGCCGAGGAGTGACCGCACCTGGAGTATTGTCATGTCTGCATTTAGAAAGATGAGAATAACGTAATGCCTTTTTATAAAGAGCTGAGGAGTGACCGCACCTGGAGTATTGTGTGCATTTAGAAAGATGAGAATAACATAATGCCTTTTTATACAGAGCCGTGGTGGGACCGCACCTGGAGTATTGTGTGCATTTAGAAAGATGAGAATAACGTAATGCCTTTTTATACATAGCCGAGGAGTGACCGCACCTTGAGTATTGTGTGCATTTAGAAAGATGAGAATAACGTAATGCCTTTTTATACAGAGCCAAGGTGGGACCGTACCTGGAGTATTGTGTGCATTTAGAAAGATGAGAATAACGTAATGCCTTTTTATACAGAGCCGAGGTGTGACTGCACCTGGAGTATTGTGTGCATTTAGAAAGATGAGAATAACGTAATGCCTTTTTATACAGAGTCGAGGTGTGACCGCACCTGGAGTATTGTGTGCATTTAGAAAGATGAGAATAACGTAATGCCTTTTTATACAGAGCCGAGGAGTGACCGCACCTGGAGTATTGTGTGCATTTAGAAAGATGAGAATAACGTAATGCCTTTTTATACAGAGCCGAGGTGGGACCGCACCTGGAGTATTGTGTGCATTTAGAAAGATGAGAATAACGTAATGCCTTTTTATACAGAGCCGAGGTGGGACCGCACCTGGAGTATTGTGTGCATTTAGAAAGATGAGAATAACGTAATGCCTTTTTATACAGAGCCGAGGTGTGACCGCACCTGGAGTATTGTGTGCATTTAGAAAGATGAGAATAACGTAATGCCTTTTTATACAGAGTCGAGGTGTGACCGCACCTGGAGTATTGTGTGCATTTAGAAAGATGAGAATAACGTAATGCCTTTTTATACAGAGCCGAGGAGTGACCGCACCTGGAGTATTGTCATGTCTGCATTTAGAAAGATGAGAATAACGTAATGCCTTTTTATAAAGAGCTGAGGAGTGACCGCACCTGGAGTATTGTGTGCATTTAGAAAGATGAGAATAACGTAATGCCTTTTTATACAGAGCCGTGGTGGGACCGCACCTGGAGTATTGTGTGCATTTAGAACGATGAGAATAACGTAATGCCTTTTTATACAGAGCCGAGGAGTGACCGCACCTGGAGTATTGTGTGCATTTAGAAAGATGAGAATAACGTAATGCCTTTTTATACAGAGCCGAGGAGTGACCGCACCTGGAGTATTGTGTGCATTTAGAAAGATGAGAATAACGTAATGCCTTTTTATACAGAGCCAAGGTGGGACCGTACCTGGAGTATTGTGTGCATTTAGAAAGATGAGAATAACGTAATGCCTTTTTATACAGAGCCGAGGTGTGTCCGCACCTGGAGTATTGTGTGCATTTAGAAAGATGAGAATAACGTAATGCCTTTTTATACAGAGTCGAGGTGTGAAGGCACCTGGAGTATTGTGTGCATTTAGAAAGATGAGAATAACGTAATGCCTTTTTATACTCAGCCGAGGAGTGACCGCACCTGGAGTATTGTCATGTCTGCATTTAGAAAGATGAGAATAACGTAATGCCTTTTTATAAAGAGCTGAGGAGTGACCGCACCTGGAGTATTGTGTGCATTTAGAAAGATGAGAATAACGTAATGCCTTTTTATACAGAGCCGAGGAGTGACCGCACCTGGAGTATTGTGTGCATTTAGAAAGATGAGAATAACGTAATGCCTTTTTATACAGAGCCGTGGTGGGACCGCACCTGGAGTATTGTGTGCATTTAGAAAGATGAGAATAACGTAATGCCTTTTTATAAAGAGCTGAGGAGTGACCGCACCTGGAGTATTGTGTGCATTTAGAAAGATGAGAATAACGTAATGCCTTTTTATACAGAGCCGAGGTGTGACCGCACCTAGAGTATTGTGTGCATTTAGAAAGATGAGAATAACGTAATGCCTTTTTATACAGAGCCGAGGTGTGACCGCACCTGGAGTATTGTGTGCATTTAGAAAGATGAGAATAACGTAATGCCTTTTTATACAGAGTCGAGGTGTGACCGCACCTGGAGTATTGTGTGCATTTAGAAAGATGAGAATAACGTAATGCCTTTTTATACAGAGCCGAGGAGTGACCGCACCTGGAGTATTGTCATGTCTGCATTTAGAAAGATGAGAATAACGTAATGCCTTTTTATAAAGAGCTGAGGAGTGACCGCACCTGGAGTATTGTGTGCATTTAGAAAGATGAGAATAACATAATGCCTTTTTATACAGAGCCGTGGTGGGACCGCACCTGGAGTATTGTGTGCATTTAGAAAGATGAGAATAACGTAATGCCTTTTTATACATAGCCGAGGAGTGACCGCACCTTGAGTATTGTGTGCATTTAGAAAGATGAGAATAACGTAATGCCTTTTTATACAGAGCCGTGGTGGGACCGCACCTGGAGTATTGTGTGCATTTAGAAAGATGAGAATAACGTAATGCCTTTTTATACAGAGCCGAGGTGTGACCGCACCTGGAGTATTGTGTGCATTTAGAAAGATGAGAATAACGTAATGCCTTTTTATACAGAGTCGAGGTGTGACCGCACCTGGAGTATTGTGTGCATTTAGAAAGATGAGAATAACGTAATGCCTTTTTATACAGAGCCGAGGAGTGACCGCACCTGGAGTATTGTGTGCATTTAGAAAGATGAGAATAACGTAATGCCTTTTTATACAGAGCCGAGGTGGGACCGCACCTGGAGTATTGTGTGCATTTAGAAAGATGAGAATAACGTAATGCCTTTTTATACAGAGCCGAGGTGGGACCGCACCTGGAGTATTGTGTGCATTTAGAAAGATGAGAATAACGTAATGCCTTTTTATACAGAGCCAAGGAGTGACCGCACCTGGAGTATTGTGTGCATTTAGAAAGATGAGAATAACGTAATGCCTTTTTATACAGAGCCGAGGAGTGACCGCACCTGGAGTATTGTCATGTCTGCATTTAGAAAGATGAGAATAACGTAATGCCTTTTTATAAAGAGCTGAGGAGTGACCGCACCTGGAGTATTGTGTGCATTTAGAAAGATGAGAATAACGTAATGCCTTTTTATACAGAGCCGAGGAGTGACCGCACCTGGAGTATTGTGTGCATTTAGAAAGATGAGAATAACGTAATGCCTTTTTATACAGAGCCGTGGTGGGACCGCACCTGGAGTATTGTGTGCATTTAGAAAGATGAGAATAACGTAATGCCTTTTTATAAAGAGCTGAGGAGTGACCGCACCTGGAGTATTGTGTGCATTTAGAAAGATGAGAATAACGTAATGCCTTTTTATACAGAGCCGAGGTGTGACCGCACCTAGAGTATTGTGTGCATTTAGAAAGATGAGAATAACGTAATGCCTTTTTATACAGAGCCGAGGTGTGACCGCACCTGGAGTATTGTGTGCATTTAGAAAGATGAGAATAACGTAATGCCTTTTTATACAGAGTCGAGGTGTGACCGCACCTGGAGTATTGTGTGCATTTAGAAAGATGAGAATAACGTAATGCCTTTTTATACAGAGCCGAGGAGTAACCGCACCTGGAGTATTGTCATGTCTGCATTTAGAAAGATGAGAATAACGTAATGCCTTTTTATAAAGAGCTGAGGAGTGACCGCATCTGGAGTATTGTGTGCATTTAGAAAGATGAGAATAACATAATGCCTTTTTATACAGAGCCGTGGTGGGACCGCACCTGGAGTATTGTGTGCATTTAGAAAGATGAGAATAACGTAATGCCTTTTTATACATAGCCGAGGAGTGACCGCACCTTGAGTATTGTGTGCATTTAGAAAGATGAGAATAACGTAATGCCTTTTTATACAGAGCCGTGGTGGGACCGCACCTGGAGTATTGTGTGCATTTAGAAAGATGAGAATAACGTAATGCCTTTTTATACAGAGCCGAGGTGTGACCGCACCTGGAGTATTGTGTGCATTTAGAAAGATGAGAATAACGTAATGCCTTTTTATACAGAGTCGAGGTGTGACCGCACCTGGAGTATTGTGTGCATTTAGAAATATGAGAATAACGTAATGCCTTTTTATACAGAGCCGAGGAGTGACCGCACCTGGAGTATTGTGTGCATTTAGAAAGATGAGAATAACGTAATGCCTTTTTATACAGAGCCGAGGTGGGACCGCACCTGGAGTATTGTGTGCATTTAGAAAGATGAGAATAACGTAATGCCTTTTTATACAGAGCCGAGGTGGGACCGCACCTGGAGTATTGTGTGCATTTAGAAAGATGAGAATAACGTAATGCCTTTTTATACAGAGCCAAGGTTGGACCGTACCTGGAGTATTGTGTGCATTTAGAAAGATGAGAATAACGTAATGCCTTTTTATACAGAGCCGAGGAGTGACCGCACCTGGAGTATTGTGTGCATTTAGAAAGATGAGAATAACGTAATGCCTTTTTATACAGAGCCGTGGTGGGACCGCACCTGGAGTATTGTGTGCATTTAGAAAGATGAGAATAACGTAATGCCTTTTTATACAGAGCCGTGGTGGGACCGCACCTGGAGTATTGTGTGCATTTAGAAAGATGAGAATAACGTAATGCCTTTTTATACAGAGCCGAGGAGTGACCGCACCTGGAGTATTGTCATGTCTGCATTTAGAAAGATGAGAATAACGTAATGCCTTTTTATACAGAGCCGTGGTGGGACCGCACCTGGAGTATTGTGTACATTTAGAAAGATGAGAATAACGTAATGCCTTTTTATACAGAGCCGTGGTGGGACCGCACCTGGAGTATTGTGTGCATTTAGAAAGATGAGAATAACGTAATGCCTTTTTATACAGAGCCGTGGTGGGACCGCACCTGGAGTATTGTGTGCATTTAGAAAGATGAGAATAACGTAATGCCTTTTTATACAGAGCCGAGGAGTGACCGCACCTGGAGTATTGTGTGCATTTAGAAAGATGAGAATAACGTAATGCCTTTTTATACAGAGCCGAGGAGTGTCCGCACCTGGAGTATTCTCATGTCTGCATTTAGAAAGATGAGAATAATGTAATGCCTTTTTATACAGAGCCGTGGTGGGACCGCACCTGGAGTATTGTGTGCATTTAGAAAGATGAGAATAACGTAATGCCTTTTTATACAGAGCCGAGGAGTGACCGCACCTGGAGTATTGTGTGCATTTAGAAAGATGAGAATAACGTAATGCCTTTTTATACAGAGCCGAGGAGTGACCGCACCTGGAGTATTGTCATGTCTGCATTTAGAAAGATGAGAATAACGTAATGCCTTTTTATACAGAGCCGTGGTGGGACCGCACCTGGAGTATTGTGTACATTTAGAAAGATGAGAATAACGTAATGCCTTTTTATACAGAGCCGTGGTGGGACCGCACCTGGAGTATTGTGTGCATTTAGAAAGATGAGAATAACGTAATGCCTTTTTATACAGAGCCGTGGTGGGACCGCACCTGGAGTATTGTGTGCATTTAGAAAGATGAGAATAACGTAATGCCTTTTTATACAGAGCCGAGGAGTGACCGCACCTTGAGTATTGTGTGCAGTTCTGATCACCCCATCTCAAAAAAGAGATGGCAGACATGGAAAAGGTACAGGGAAGGGTGACAAACAGGATGAAGGGGTTGGAGAAAGGATAAGCAGATTAGGGTTTTCAGTTTACAAAAAAAAAAAGAGACAACTGAGGTAGGGTACGACTGAAATGTATAAATTCATGGTTGGGGTGCAACAGTTATATAAGGGAAGGGTTATTTACCCTTTCACACAACACTGGGACTAGGGGACACTCCATAAAAGTAACAAGTTGCAGCTTTAAAGCAAATCGTAGGAAGTCATTTTCACTCAGCGCACAATCAAGCTATGGAATCTGTTGCCACAGGACGTGGTCAAGGCCACTAACACAGTGGGGTTCAAAAGTGGGTTGGACAAGCTCCTGAAGGAAGACTTGGGAAAGGCAACGCTTATCCCTGAGAGTGAGATATAAGGAATAAATCAACTATCGGGGATTTTCCAGGGACTTGTGAGCCAGAGTGCTGGACTCGATGGACCTTGATCTGATCTGGCATGGATCTTCCTATGTTCTTATCCCAGGAAAGATCCAGAGGGTGCATAGGACTGTACCACTCCCTGCTCTAAGGCCTGGATTTTACATTAGCAAGGCAAAGGGGCCTTACAACGAATTTTTCAAACCAGATAAAATATTTTGGAACATTTTGGAGCTATTGAGTTCGTTTGGCTTGAAAGAATTGTGCCATTATTTGAATGGTTATATCTGAAGATTTTCCTATTTGCAGATCTGTTTGAAGACTACCAATAAAAAGAGACTTCTAACTGGTTCCCAGTGATGGGGAAGGGGTAAGGTACCTTATGTCTCATGCACAGAAGAGGGAAACAAGCTGTCACTTCCCAACCAATAGAAACTGAGGGCCATGTTGCAGATAGAAGCAGAAACAAAGAACATGATGGCAGATCACTGCAGGAGTATTGCATACCCTGGCTGATCCCGGCCCTTACCCTCTGCTCTTCACTAACAAGGATCCTCTGTGCTTGCTTCAAACATTCCTGAATTCTGCTACTTCCAGTACCCGTATGGGGAGGCCGTTCCATGCATCCGCCACCTGTTCTGCAGGTGAGATATTTCCGGACTCTTCCCTTCCGGTCTCATGCCGTTCTGTACCCTCCAGCGTGTTGTGATACTCCTGATGGATGTGAACATCTTTGATTACAGCGGACACTTCTGAGGGTGAATGTCCACAAACGCAGCAATAGTTTGTGTGAAATGTTCAGCTATGAACTGATGTTACATTATATGGGTCGCCCCTCCCAACCAGCGCAGAGGTTCAAGAGTTTGATGAAAGTTTGTTGCTGTAGCTGAAGATAAAGGGGTCAAAGCAGAGAACAAGAGAATCTGATAGAAAGCAAGAAGTAATCTTATCAGATCAGAAGAAATTGTCAGCCGTAATTCAAATATTGTTGCCATCATAGTGCAAGCTGACCCGTTCATTGCATGCATTTCCTTCCCTATATGTCAAACTGATAAAGCATTTCCTGAAAACGATACCCAAAGCACAGAAGCAAAGGTTTCATGAATCTACTTAATATCAGGAGGATTTGCTGTTGAGGAGAAGCAGGTTCAGCTCCCAGCAGAATGAAGATCATCTCCTCACTCCTTGCCCTGGCTTCCCTCCACCTGGGGGTACTGGGGGACTCCAGTGTAGGTAAGTGATCGTCCTGCTTTCCAGATACGGAGATACAAAATATGTGTGGACAGTCTGCCAAGCCTGTTCTGTTCTGCGATTGTGGCTGAAAGCTGCATGATAGGGTAGGGGCAGCGATGAGGACAGTCAGAGGAGGGCGCTATTGTGGCTGAGAGGGAAGGGAGTGGAGACCCAATGCCTTCCTTCATTTCCAGATCAGGTCTCCCTGCTGGACGTGGGAGAGAAGGCAGAGAGCTTGGGACACTTCCTGAAACTGTGGCATCGCCTCCCCATCACCACAAGCACCAATTTATAAAAATAACTGGGGTGCTGAACTCATCACAAATTAGAGGGCCCCCAGCAATGAAAGAAAAAAACCAGAACAGAGTGGTGATGAGAACGACTAAGCAGCCTGAATTTAAATGTCCAGAGAGGAGCAGGCAATGTGAACCTAGGGAGGATTCACGTGGGAAGAACAAAAGCCAGGGAAGCACTCAAAGTCCCACAATTCATTCTTCTCCCGAAATCTCAGCTCATCCCCGCCAGTCTCCTCCCTCCTGCTCCATTCCCCCCATCCAGACCACAGGCTCTTCTCCCATCTTGGCGACAGCCAGGAAAACAAATAGAATGCAAAGGATTGTTAGGAAAGGGAATGGAGAATAAACAGAGAATATCCTAACGCCTCTGTATCACTCCATGGTGCGACCTCATCTTGAGTATTGTGTGCAGGTCTGATCACCACATCTCGAGAAAGATGTAGCAGAATTAGAAAAGGCTCAGAGAAGGGCGACCAAGATGATAAAGGGGGTGGAACGATTCCGCTATGAGAAAAGGCTAAAGAGGTTAGGACTCTTCAGCTGAGAGAGGAGATGGTTCAGAGAAGATATTACAGAGACCTATAAAATCATGCGTAGACTGGAACGGGTAAGCGCAAATGGTTGTTTACCTTTTCAAAAAGTACAGAGACTGGGAGACCCACAATGAAGTTCCTAGGTGCTACATTTACGACAAATAGGGAAAACATATTTTTATTCAACACCTAATTAAAACCTGGAATTCATTGCCAGAGGATGTAGTGAAAGCTGTTAGTATAGCTCAATTTAAAAAAAGATTTGAAGACGCTCCTGAAGGAAAAGTCCATAAACCATGACTAAGTTGGAGTTAGTAAAATCCATTCCTTATCCCTGGGATAAGCTGCCTGGAATCTCTCTACCCTTTGGGATCCTGCCAGATACTTGTGACCTGGCTTGGCCACTGTTGGAAAGGAATCCTAAACGATGGGCCTTTGGCCTGACCCAGCATGGCAAGTCTTACATAATCCTTACCTGTCACTTCCACATCACAATCTCTCAACCACCTTTTCTCTCATTCTCCTAATCTCCTCTCCCTCCTCTCCCCCTCTTCCCCCTGCTCTCCTTACTCCATTTCCTCTCTTAATTGTCCCCCTCCTGCATATGCATAAGCTGTCTCCACTCCCTCTCTCCCCTTATCCTGCTGGGTTCCCCAGTTCCAATTGACCTGCCTTTCTCTTTTCCCTTCCACTTCCCATCTCTCCACTCTCCAGCAGGTTCCACCTCACCCCTCCTAGGCCAACTACCCTTCCCTGCAGGCTTGCTTCAGCCATCCCTTTAATGATTCCCATTCCTCAACATGTTAGGTTTCCCTTCATTGGCAGAATCAGCTCACCTTTCAATTTGTGGTTCCCCCTCTTCCACAGGTTTGGATCACTTCCCTGCTCTGCACTCCCTGAGACAAGGCACTTTTTCTGGAAATAACCCTGCCATCCCAGCGCCTGAAGCAACTTCTCCCTGCACTCAGATTGCAGGCCAGAGACAATCACAGGCCTGCAGAGTCCACATAAGACACTCACTGCCTGCATGCTCTGGGCCCTGGCAGCTCAGCAGTTATCTCCCCACCCCCTGCATTACTTCTCCCTGCACTCACACAGCCAGTCCCACGCCAGTCCCACGCCTGCAGAGTCCACATAAGACACTCACTGCCTGCATGCTCTGGGCCCTGGCAGCTCAGCAGCTAATATCTCCCCACCCCCTGCATTACTTCTTAATGCACTCACAGATTCCAGGCCACAGATCCCAGACCTTCAGAGACCATATAAGACACTCACTGCCTGCATGCTCTGAGCCCTGGCAGCTCAGCAGTTAATATCTCCCCACCCCCTGCATTATTTCTCCCTGCACTCACAGATCCCAGGCTGCAGCCAGTCCCACGCTTGCAGAGCCCACATAAGACACTCACTGCCTGCATGCTCTGGGCCCTGGCAGCTCAGCAGCTAATATCTCCCCACCCCCTGCATTACTTCTTAATGCACTCACAGATTCCAGGCCACAGATCCCAGACCTTCAGAGACCATATAAGACACTCACTGCCTGCATGCTCTGATCCCTGGCAGCTCAGCAGTTAATATCTCCCCACCCCCTGCATTACTTCTCCCTGCACTCACAGATTCCAGGCCAAAGCCAGTCCCATGCCTGCAGAGACCACAGAGTCCCATGCCTGCAGAGACCACAGAGAGCATGCCTGCATGCTCTGAGCCCTGGCAGCTCAGCAATTAATATCTCCCCTGCCCCTGCATTACTTCTCCCTGCACTCACAGATTCCAGGCCAAAGCCAGTCCCACGCCTGCAGAGTCCACATAAGACACTCACTGCCTGCATGCTCTGAGCCCTGGCAGCTCAGCAGTTAATATCTCCCCACCCCCATGTAATACTTCTTAATGTACTCACAGATTCCAGGCCACAGATCCCAGACCTTCAGAGACCACATAAGACACTCACTGCCTGCATGCTCTGAGCCCTGGCAGCTCAGCAGTTAATATCTCCCCACCCCCTGCATTACTTCTCCCTGCATTCACAGATCCTAGGCCACAGCCAGTCCCACGCCTGCAGAGTCCACATAAGACACTCACTGCCTGCATGCTCTGAGCCCTGGCAGCTCAGCAGTTAATATCTCCCCACCCCCATGTAATACTTCTTAATGTACTCACAGATTCCAGGCCACAGATCCCAGACCTTCAGAGCCCACATAAGACACTCACTGCCTGCATGCTCTGAGCCCTGGCAGCTCAACAGTTAATATCTCCCCTGCCCCTGCATTACTGCTCCCTGCACTCACAGATCCCAGGCCACAGTCAGTCCCACGCCTGCAGAGTCCACATAAGACACTCACTGCCTGCATGCTCTGAGCCCTGGCAGCTCAGCAGTTAATATCTAACCTGCCCCTGCATTACTGCTCCCTGCACTCACAGATCCTAGGCCACAGCCAGTCCCACGCCTGCAGAGCCCACATAAGACACTCACTGCCTGCATGCTCTGAGCCCTGGCAGCTCAGCAGTTAATATCTAACCTGCCCCTGCATTACTGCTCCCTGCACTCACAGATCCTAGGCCACAGCCAGTCCCACGCCTGCAGAGCCCACATAAGACACTCACTGCCTGCATGCTCTTGGCCCTGGCAGCTCAGCAGTTAATATCTAACCTGCCCCTGCATTATTTCTTAATGCACTCACAGATTCCAGGCCACAGCCAGTCCCACGCCTGCAGAGCCCACATAAGACACTCACTGCCTGCATGCTCTGAGCCCTGGCAGCTCAACAGTTAATATCTAACCTGCCCCTGCATTACTGCTCCCTGCACTCACAGATCCTAGGCCACAGCCAGTCCCACGCCTGCAGAGCCCACATAAGACACTCACTGCCTGCATGCTCTGAGCCCTGGCAGCTCAACAGTTAATATCTAACCTGCCCCTGCATTACTGCTCCCTGCACTCACAGATCCTAGGCCACAGCCAGTCCCACGCCTGCAGAGCCCACATAAGACACTCACTGCCTGCATGCTCTGAGCCCTGGCAGCTCAACAGTTAATATCTAACCTGCCCCTGCATTACTGCTCCCTGCACTCACAGATCCCAGGCCACAGCCAGTCCCAGGCCTGCAGAGCCCACATAAGACACTCACTGCCTGCATGCTCTTGGCCCTGGCAGCTCAGCAGTTAATATCTCGACTGCCCCTGCATTATTTCTTAATGCACTCACAGATTCCAGGCCACAGCCAGTCCCACACCTGCAGAGTCCACATAAGACACTCACTGCCTGCAAGCTCTGAGCCCTGGCAGCTCAGCAGTTAATATTTCCCCACCCTCTGCATTACTTCTCCCTGCACTCACAGATTCCAGGCCACAGCCAGTCCCACGCCTGCAGAGTCCACATAAGACACTCACTGCCTGCATGCTCTGAGCCCTGGCAGCTCAACAGTTAATATCTCCCCTGCCCCTGCATTACTGCTCCCTGCACTCACAGATCCCAGGCCACAGTCAGTCCCACGCCTGCAGAGACCACAAAAGACACTCACTGCCTGCATGCTCTGAGCCCTGGCAGCTCAGCAGTTAATATCTCCCCAGTCCCTGCATTACTTCTCCCTGCATTCACAGATCCTAGGCCACAGCCAGTCCCACGCCTGCAGAGACCACTTAAAACACTCACTGGCTGCATGCTTTGTGCCCTGGCAGATTAGCATCAGCATGTTCCGAGCTCCAGAGCCACAGCTCTGGAGCTGGGAAGGTTTAAGGTTTATTAATTTTTTTTATACCATCATATCGGTAAAAACAAATAACGGGGTACAATATATTAAAAGCAAGAAAACACAATAAGTCAAATCAAAAAGCAATCAATAAAAAGACAAATAAACAGAATAAATAGAAGCATCTGTAAAATATTATACATATTAATACAAAATTAAAATTTAGTTAGAATCAGTAGATTAATAGATTAAGTTAAAAGTAAAATGGGTAAAATAGATAAAGTGGAATAAGTGCTGCGTTAAGACTATGTTTATTCTGTCATTGTGATTCTGCATAGGCAAATTTGAATAGCCAGGTTTTGAGGTCAGCTTTACATTTTTTAGTATCAGCTTGTAGTCTTATTTCTGTAGGAAGGGTATTCCACAATTTCGTATCAGCTATGGAGATTGCTCATTCCAGTACATGACTTAGCCGAGCTCATTTAATTGTTGGGATAGTCTATAGTTCTTTAGTTGCTGACCGCAGGCTTTTTTGGGGGACATGTAGACGTATTGATGTCGATGTCAAATGTTTTATTACCCATTAAGACTCTGGCAGCAGCATTCTGCAATATTTGAAGTGACCGAGTGGAATTGAGAGGTAAGCCCAATAAAAGAGTGTTGCAATAATCAATGTTTGCAAATATCAGCGCTTGGAGAACAGATCTAAAATCATTTGGTTCCAACAGTGGTTTTAGTTTCCGAAGGGTTAATAATTTAAAATACCCGTCTTTTAATTTGGTCGCAATATGTTTATTCCAGTTCAATTCTGAGTCAATTGTAACACCCAGGTCTTTTACAAATGAAGAGGGTTTAATTATCAAGGATCAAAGAAGGAAGCTCTTCTTACCTACATTTTCTTTCTAAAATGATTTTTTCTGTTTTATTCATATTAATTATCAACTTCATATGTCGTGAGAGTTGTTTTATGGTGGTAAGGTAAACTCCTATAATTTTAGATGTTTCTTCAATTGTATCATTGATTGGAACAAGAAATTGCATGTCACCCGCACACACGTAAAAATGTACTCCCAGCCCGTTT
Organism: Rhinatrema bivittatum; assembly: GCF_901001135.1. Classification (NCBI taxonomy): domain Eukaryota; kingdom Metazoa; phylum Chordata; class Amphibia; order Gymnophiona; family Rhinatrematidae; genus Rhinatrema; species Rhinatrema bivittatum. The sequence goes on from NC_042615.1 coordinate 822,945,109, forward strand.
AGTAGATGACAAATCGGTAAAACGTGTATATTAAAAAGGGTGGCTGAAAGAGTCGAGCCTTCTGGAACTCCAGTTTCAAGGGGAATTTTATTAGATAGAGAGGTTTTTTTTATTTTAACCTGAAATGAACGATTATTCAGAAAAGATGAGAACCATTTTAAAACAATGTTGTTAATTCCTATTTCTTTCAGTCATTTCATTAAAATACAGTGATCAACGGTGTTGAAAGCTGCTGATAAATCTAAAAATATTAAAAAATAACTCTTACCACAATCGAAGCCTCTTAAAATAGCATCTGTCATTGCGATTAAAAGCGTTTCTGTGTTAAAACGTTTTCTAAAACTGATTTGATTTGGAAATAAAATGGTATTGGTCTCTAAAAACTCAGCTAATTGTTTGTATTACTTTTTCATTCAATTTTGTTATAAACGGTAGATTTGATATGGGTCTGTAATTGTTTAATTGTGTGGGATTAAGGTGAGGCTTCTTTAGGATGGGTTTAATAATAGCATTTTTCAATACGTCGGAAAAATTACCTTCGGTTAATGATAAATTAATGATAGCAGCAATCAAGGGGATGATCGTGTTAGCAATTCTCTTTAATGTAGTTACAGGAATAGCGTCGATAGGATGATAAGCTGGGTTTAGTTTCTTTATCAGTGGTTCAATTTCTGAAGCTGAAATAAGATCAAAAGTAGTCCAAGCTATACTTTCTTTATTGGACATTTTAATGTCCTGATTGGGATTTAAACTAATACTTGCATTTAAGGCATCAATTTTATTTTTAAAGAACAATGCAATATCATTACACTTGTCTTCCAGCAAAGAACTGTCTATTTGTGAAGGGTGTTTGGTTAAGTGTTTGGCAATAGAAAAAAGCATTCTTGGATTGTGCTGATACTTCTGGATTTTTTATTATAAAAATCGTTTTTTGCTATATCTGTGGTTTTTTTTATAATGCTTCGGGGGTGATCTATAATTAGCTAATGTGGTACTTCCTACCCTCAGTTTGGAAACCCCAGAGTTAACTGCTCTCTCCTGTGGGATATAACAGGGACTGTTGTTTTATTCTTGTATCAATGAATGGAGGTGTGAAGCCAATACATTATAAAGTCCAAAGGGTGATTTCTCATAAATCATAAAAGAGATTTTAATTTTGAAGCAGGATGCAAATCACAGAATGAAGTGAACATATGGTCCCCCAGTGTATTCCCAGTCACCCTGAATCTTTTGGTTTTATGAATTCTTGTAACAAGGATAACAATGTTTACCTCAGTTCCCTCTCAATTCAAACCCTGTCTGCAGCCCCCATCTCCATACTGGAACTCCCAGTTTGTAAGAGAGAGATTTTGAGCTAGGATGTCGCATGCCACCACAACCTTCCCCCTCTCCCCCATCCTTCCAGTAAAACTTTTTTTTATCACGGTGACTTCAGGACTGGAAGAAAAGGGCAGATACCATCATGACATTCTCCACCCTTATCCCTGCCTGGCTAAAACCAAAATCTTCACCAAACCTCAAATAAACCCAGCTATACTCACTGCCTTAACCACATCCTCTGGCAATAAATTCCAGAGATTAATTGTGCGTTCAGTAAAAAAGAACTTTCTCAGATTAGTTTTAAATGTGCCCCATGCTAACTTTATGGAGTGCCCCCTAGTCTTTGTATCCAAAAGAGTAAATAACCGATTCACATCTACCCGTTCTAGACATCTCGTGATTTTGTAAACCTCTATCATATCCCCCCTCAGTCGTCTCTTCTCCAAGCTGAAAAGGCCTAACCTCTTTAGTCTTTCCTCATAGGGGAGCTGTTCCACCCCCTTTATCATTTTGGAAGCCCTTCTCTGTACTTTCTCCAGTGCAACGATATCTATTTTGAGATGTGGCAACCAGAATTCCACATAGCATTCAAGGTGCGGTCTCACTGAGCTGAGGATTTCAATGTGTTATCTACTATGATGCCTAGATCCCTTTCCTAGGTGGTAACTCCTAATGTGGAATCTAACATCATGGAACTATAGCAAGGATTATTTTTCAATATATGCATCACCTTGTACCTGTACACATTAAATTTCATCTGCCGTTTGGATGCCCAATTTTCCAGTCTCACAAGGTCTTCCTGCAATTTATCACAATCCGTTTGTGATTTAACTACTCTGAATAATTTTGTTGCATTTGCAAATTTGATCACCTCACTCATTGTATCCCTTTCCAGATCATTTATAAATATATTGAAAAGCACCGGTCTGAGGCACTCCACTTTTCACCTTTTTCCACTGTGAACACAAGAACATAAGAACATGCCATACTGGGTCAGACCAAGGGTCCATCAAACCCAGCATCTTGTTTCCAACAGTGGCCAATCCAGGCCATAGGAACCTGGCAAGTACCCAAAAACTAAGTCTATTCCATGTTACTGTTGCTAGTAATAGCAGTGGCTATTTTCTAAGTCAACTCAATTAATAGCAGGTAATGGACTTCTCCAAGAACGTATACAATCCTTTTTTAAACCCAGTTACATTAACTGCCATAACCACATCCTCTGACAACGAATTCCTGAGTTTAATTGTGCATTGAGTGAAAAAGAACTTTCTCCGATTAGTTTTAAATGTGCCACATGCTAAGTTCATGGAGTGCCCCCTAGTCTTTCTATTATCCGAAAGAGTAAACCGATTCACATCTACCTGTTCTAGACCTCTCATGACTTTAAACACCTCTATCATATCCCCCCTCAGCCGTCTCTTCTCCAAGTTGAAAAGTCCTGACCTGTTTAGTCTTTCCTCATAGGGGAGTTGTTCCATTCCCCTTATTTTGGTAGCCCTTCTCTGTACCTTCTCCATCGCAATTATATCTTTTTTGAGATTTGGCGACCAGAATCGTATACAGTATTCAAGGTGCAGTCTCACCATGGAGCGATACAGAGGCATTATGACATTTTCCGTTTTATTCACCATTCCCTTTCTAATAATTCCCAACATTCTGTTTGTTTTTTTGACTGCCGCAGCACACTGAACCGACAATTTCAATGTGTTATCCACTATGACGCCTAGATATCTTTCTTGAGTTGTAGCACCTAATATAGAACCCAACATTGTGTAACTATAGCATGGGTTATTTTTCCCTATATGCATCACCTTGCACTTATCCACATTACATTTATTTGCCATTTTGATGCCAAATTTTCCAGTCTCACAAGGTCTTCCTGCAATTTATCACAATCTGCTTTTAATTTAACTACTCAGAACAATTTTGTATCATCTGCAAATTTGATAATCTCACTCGTCGTATTTCTTTCCAGATCATTTATAAATATATTGAAAAGTAAGGGTCCCAATACAGATCCCTGAGGCACTCCACTGCCCACTACTTTCCACTGAGAAAATTGCCCATTTAATCCTACTCTCTGTTTCCTGTCTTTTAGCCAGTTTGTAATCCACGAAAGGACATTGCCACCTATCCCATTACCTTTTACTTTTCCTAGAAGCCTCTCATGAGGAACTTTGTTAAACACCTTCTGAAAATCCAAGTACACTACATCTACCTGTTCACCTTTATCCACATGTTTATTAACTCCTTCAAAAATGTGAAGCAGATTTGTGAGGCAAGACTTGCCTTGGGTAAAGCCAAAGTGACTTTGTTCCATTAAACCATGTCTTTCTATATGTTCTGTGATTTTGATGTTTAGAACACTTTCCACTATTTCTCCTGGCACTGAAGTCAAGTTAACCAGTCTGTAGTTTCCCAGATCACCCCTGGAGCCCTTATTAAATATTGGGGTTACAATAGGTATCCTCCAGTCTTCAGGTACAATGGATGATTTTAATGATAGGTTACAAATTTTCACTAATAGGTCTGAAATTTCATTTTTTAGTTCCTTCAGAACTCTGGAGTATACCATCCGGTCCAGGTGATTTACTACTCTTCAGTTTGTCAATCAGGTCTACCACATCTTCTATGTTCACCGTGATTTGGTTCAGTCCATCTGAATCATTACCCATGAAAACCTTCTCCAGTACGGATACCTCCCCAACATCCTCTTCAGTAAACACCGAAGCAAAGAAATAATTTAATCTTTCCACGATGGTCTTATCTTTTCTAAGTGCCCCTTTAACCCCTTGATCATCTAACGGTCCAACTGACTCCCTCATAGGCTTTCTGCCTCTATGGCCAAATTTTCTCTTAGACATAAATCAATTCTTCCAGAGGCTTTTGACTGAGGGAACCTACACGAGGTGGCGAATCTGAGCAAACAGATCAGAACAATTATAGCATGGAGAGGTTGAGACCCCATAAGGTTGGCTGGATATTGTCAGTACATTCCCCTGAGGAAAGACAACGTCTGAAACATGGACGGTTCGTGTCGGGATCATCACTAAGGTTTGATATAATCTGCTAACACAATCGGGAAGCTGGATAAGGACTCTCCTTAAAACCTACCTTAAAGCCTCACAGCCTGCAAAGCGTTTAATTCATATAAAAAAAAATCTCTTTTCATGATCACACAGCCACAGAAGAGTCTGCAGTTCCTTTGGGACTTTCACTAAAAATTATTTAATTTAAAAAAAAATTACACACGGAGGAGGAGGTTGGTTGATGATTATATACCAATGAAGTATTGGTGCGGGGACACCTACACAGTATATGAAACCTCCCTCCAACTCCATAAACATTTTTGTTAAATTCACATACATTCAGACAGTAAACCTTTTTGTTCTATACAGTGTAGGTGCATAAAAATTATCAAAAAAATGGAAAAAAGACACATTTAAAACTTCCACTGAAAGCATATTATTCAGTCAGCGATAGAGTTTTCTCTTCTTGATTTATGTCTAATTATTGAACATCGCTGATTTTTTGTGATGCACTTTCTGGTTATATTTGGTTTGTCAAATTTTCTCTTAGCCTGTCTTATCAGTGTCTTACATTTTAACTTGCCAATATTTATGCATTATCCTATTTTCTTCTGTTGGATCCTTCTTCTAATTTTTGAATGATCTTTTGGCTAAAATAGCTTCTTTCACCTCCCCTTTTAACCATGCCGGTAATCGTTTTGCCTTCTTTCCACCTTTCTTAATGTGTGGAATACATCTGGACTGTGCTTCTAGGATGGTATTTTTTAACAATGACCACGCCTCTTGCACACTTTTTACTTTTGTAGCTGCTCCTTTCAGTTTTTTTCTAACAATTGTTTTCATTTTATCAAAGTTTCCCTTTTGAAAGTTTAGCACGAGAGCCATGGATTTGCTTACTGTCCCCCTTCTAGTCAGTAAATTCAAATTTGATCATATTATGATCACTATTGCCAAGCGGCCCCACCACTGTTACCTCTCTCACCAAATCCGTGCTCCACTGAGAATTAGATCTAAAATTGCTCCCTCTCTCGTCGGTTCCTGAACCAATTGCTCCATAAAGCTATCATTTATTCCATCTAGGAACTTTATCTCTCTAGCGTGTCCCGATGATACATTTATCCAGTCAATATTGGGGTAATTGAAGTCTCCCATTATTACAGTACTACCAATTTGGTTAGCTTCCATAATTTCTCTTAGCATTTCACTGTCAGTCTCACCATCTGACCAGGTGGACGGTAGTATACCCCTATCACTATAGTCTTCCCTGACACACAAGGGATTTCTACCCATAAAGATTCAATTTTGTATTTAGTCTCATGCAGGATGTTTATCCTGTTGGACTCTATGCCATCCCGGACATAAAGTGCCACACCTCCTCCCGTCATTGCGATATAATTTGTACCCCGGTATAGCACTGTCCCATTGGTTATCCTCTTTCCACCATGTCTCTGAGATGCCAATTAAGTTTATGTCATCATTTACTGCTATACATTCTAATTCTCCCATCTTACTTCTTAGACTTCTGGCATTAGCATACAAACATTTCAAAGTTTGTTTTTTGTTTGTATTTTCATTCTGCTTTCTAATTGATAGGGATAAGTTAGAATTTTTTAGCTCAGGTGAGCTTTTAGTTACAGGCACTTGGACTACTTTTCTTATTATTGGAACCTCATTGTCAGGATGCCCTAATTCTAATACATCATTAGTATCCTTAGATACCTCGCTGCTGAGCGACTATCGGCTTTCCCCTTTGTTCTAGTTTAAAAGCTGCTCTATCTCCTTTTTAAAGGTTTGCGCCAGCAGTCTGGTTCCACCCTGGTTAAGGTGGAGCCCATCCCTTCGGAAGAGACAGCCCCTTCCCCAAAACTTTCCCCAGTTCCTAACAAAACTGAATCCCTCTTCCTTGCACCATCGTCTCATCCACGCATTGAGACTCCGGAGCTCTGCCTGCCTCTGGTGACCTGCGCATGGAACAGGGAGTATTTCAGAGAATGCTACCCTGGAGGTTCTGGATTTAAGCTTTCTACCTAAGAGCCTAAATTTGGCTTCCAGAACCTCCCTCCCACATTTTTTTATGTCGTTGGTGCCCACATGTACCAGGACTGCCGGTTCCTCCCCAGCTCATTCCAGTGGGAGCACTTAGAGGAGAGGATCACCTTGCTGGTGGCTGAAAGGAATCAGTAAGTTTTTGCTTGGGACATTGTCTCTTTTTAAAAGTATTGGGGCATAGTTAACTATTTGGGAATATTATTTAGTGTGTTTTTGTGTTTGTGCTTTTAATAGTCAGTAAGGCAGCGAATAAACAAGTTAGACTTTGTATTTTTAAATAGTCACTCAGTAAGGCAGCTAGTAAGCAGTAGTCAGTGTATTTATTTTTAAAAGTCTGTAAGGCACTAGTAAGCAGAACTGAGTGTTTGTATTAAAAAAAAAAAGTAGCCAGAAGCTATAAATAAGCTAGGAGCACTGTATACCCAAGTAAAAAGGTTGAAAAGTTCAGTTCAGTTACTCACCTTGGAAAGGTGTTGAGGTAGTGTGATTGGGTTTGATTAGGTACCAACATTTGTTAATCAAGGGAGCAGTGAGTCACTCTAGCTGACTAACTGAAGTTAGACTGTTTGGATTTCCCAACCCTCCCACCCCTCGCCCACCCACCCCTAGCTCATCCTTTAATTTATAGGCAGGTGCCACTTTCACAAAAAAAAAACAAAAACCAACAACAGCAACAAAAACTTTACTTGCAATAGGTCTTGTTGCGCATCCTGTCCCTGCTCAGTCTGCGCCTGGGCCTGCTCACTTCGTCCCTGTTCCAGCGGGTCCCAGGCCATCCTCTCCCGCTGCTGCTGCTAGATCCGCTTGTCCACGGCATCCTGTGGTGGCATCCCCGGGCCTTTCACCACTCACCAGGCCTCATGGCGGGGCTCGGCATCCTCCATGGCGTCGGCCCCGGCCTCTTAAAGGGCCAAGGGCAGGTCCTGGCTCCGAGGCGCAGCCTGATTGACTTTAGGATTTAAGGAAGTGGTCAGACCTCACTTCTTTGCCTTGGCAAACGGGTCGACACCCAGTGTGCTCTGGTTTGCTGTCCTGCCTCGTTCCAGTGCTCCTCGTCTGTTCCAGCGTTCCTCGCATGTTCCAGTGATCGTTGTCTGTTCCAATGTACCTTTTATGTTCCAGTGTTCCTCGCCTGTTCCAGTGTTCCTCGCCTGTTCCAGTGTTCGTCGTCTGTTCCAGTGTTCCTTGCCTGTTCCTATGTTCCCATGTCTCCTGTGGTCCTCCCTGTGTTCCTACCCAGGTCGTACCTTCGGATTGTCTCTCGGTACTGACAACTGCCCGCCTTCTGCCTGCCACCTAGAACCAATCACTGCCTGCCTGACTACTCTTCTTCCTGCCTGACCATTCCTCTCATCTACCACCTGGAACTGACCACTGCCTGACTACTTATGGACTGACCTCTGGATTTGCTTTGGCTGACCATCCTTGGACTGATACCCTGGCTCTGACCCTTGCGCTACACTCCGAGACCTTCTTCGCTGCTCCTCAGACCATCAGGTCCACCTGCCTCGTCGTGCATCGCGGCCAGTCCCAAGCTAGACCCATAGGCCCTGCCTACTCTGCCCGGAGGACCTTCTGTTCCTGGACTGTTCCCGTGGTCTCCGGTATCTCTTGTCCGGGTCTAGCTTGCCTCCTCCAAGATTGCCGCGCACCTCTACTAGTGGTGGGCACACCTCTCCGGTATCTCTCAGGGAGACCCTGCGAGGCCCACCTAAGCCCAGGTGGTCCAGAAATCCAAAAGCTCAACCTGAGGAGAACCCGGATTGCTAATGGTGAAGTTCCAACTAGCCTCTGTCTCCTCGTGTTCTCCGCCCCCTGGTGGCAGATGCTCTCTGGGTTTGCTCAGAGGACTGTACCAATCCTGCACCAGGCCAAGGGTCCACCTCCTGCGCAACAGGTCTGAATAGTAATAGATACTGTATATCTTATAGACTGTTCAAAGAACGCCCAGGGCCTTTGAGGGACCCCCGACAGGGAATCCTGAAGTGTAGTGGGGTATGGAAATTATAGGAAAAGTGAACACAGTAAGCCCTTGAAATTGAAATGTGCCCTTGGACTCCTCATGTAGGACCTCAGCCTAGTGGTTACAGAGTATTTTGATTTTAATTTATGGATGTTTTAATGTTCCCTGCCATAAATTGTAGAGTGTGAGGGAAATACATTTTTTTTAATAATTATAAATTATAATAATAAATGTTTGGAATTTAGAAATGGGCCTGCCTTTGTGTAAGAAGCTTAATTGGAGTTTAGCTATTTTCAAAGTTGTGCAGAATGATGTTGCGCTGTTGAGGATAGTATACTGCACGTCTGTGACTGATTGCAACATTTCAATAATGTCTATTCAAAATTCAGCTACACAATTCTTCTTCTGGTGTTGCTAAAATCATGTAACCCCTCTTCTCAAGATAATGGGTGCCCTCTCCCCCAGCAGGGATGTGTGAGAAGTGCAAATAACTGATGGCTCGCCCCCACTGCCATCCTGGCGCACGTACCTGGGGGTCAGTGGGCCGGCTCCAGGATGGTGCGGGCAGCGTGCTGGGTTGGGCGCTCTAGGGATGTCGTCGTGTGCGGTTAATGACAGCCACCTGGGCGTGGCTAACACCCTAGAATTGCTGCGGCACAAAAATATTCAGCGATGTGTTAGGCTCTATAATTGAAATGAAACTTAGAATTACGTACAATACAAATAAAATGATCTTTCTTTCACATTTTAACAGTATTTTTACAGGTATTTCATGACAGTTTTCACATTGAAATACAGTTTCACTAGAACCGCCGCAGGCACATTATATGCAATTATGAAGTGTAAAGGCTCACACAATCTTTGTATTCAGTATTCAAAGTGTGGTTTCACCACGGAGCTATACAGAGGCATTATGACATTTTCCGTTTTATTCACCATTCCCTTTCTAATAATTCCTAACATTCTGTTTGCTTTTTTGACTGCTGCAGCACACTGAGCCGACGATTTCAATGTGTTATCCACTATGATGCCTAGATCTTTTTCTGGGTGGTAGCTCCTAATATGGAACCTAACACCACCATAGCTCCTCGACCGCCCATGATCTGGACAGCCCACTTGTCTTGAAAATACTCTTTTGTTGATGTATTAGTTCTTCGAGCTCTTGCATTACTCATGTTTGTGCCCATCAACACAGTTTTCTGTTAACTGTATATCCCAAGTTACACTACCCCTTTTTTTAGCCATTCCCTATATTTATTCACGTTATTTTGACGAGTTATTGTTGTCTATGTAATATTTATTTATGTTCTTATGTTTAGAAACTCTGTTTATTGTAACACCTTAACCGCGACAGTTTTGTTCTATGGAAACCGACCTGATTTGATACTTGTATTGAGAAGGTCGGTATATAAAAATCCTAAATAAATAAATAAATAAATCGTGTATCTACAGCATGGGTTATTTTTCCCTATATGCAACACCTTGCACTTGTCCACATCAAATTTCATCTGCCATTTGGATGCCCAATATTCCAGTCTTGCAAGGTCTTCCTGTAATGTATCATAATCCGCTTGTGATTTAATTACTCTGAATAATTTTGTATTGTCCGCAAATTTGATAACCTCACTCGTCGTATTCCTTTCCAGATCATTTATATATATATTGAAAAGCACCGGTCCAAGTACAGATCTCTGAGGCACTCCACTGTTTACCCTTTTCCACTGAGAAAATTGACCATTTAATCCTACTCTCTGTTTCCTGTCTTTTAATCAGTTTGTAATCCATTAAAGGACATCGCCACCTATCCCATGACTTTTTAGTTTTTGTAGAAGCCTCTCATGTGACTTTGTCAAACGCCTTCTGAAAATCCAAATACACTACATCTACCATTTCACCTTTATCCACATGTTTATTAAACCCTTCAAAAAAATGAAGCAGATTTGTTAGGCAAGACTTCCCTTGGTAAATCCATGTTGACTGTGTTCCATTAAATCATGTCTTTCTATATGCTCTACGATTTTGATCTTTAGAATAGTTCCACTATTTTTCCTGGCACTGAAGTCAGGCTCACTGGTCTAACTTTACCCCTGGAGCCGTTTTAAATGCAGCTCAAAATGAGAGAATTATTTTTTTTAAGATGAATATTAAAATTTATTTTCTTTGATGTTAAGTGAATGAGATATCCTTCTGCCTTTCTTTGACATAAACTGCCGACAAAATGCGGAAACAACCTCTTAATGATGTTCCCTTGTAAAGATGTTACAACACTTCACTTATCTTAGAAAACCACTGCCAACAGCCTGCAGTGGTAAAAATTCCCAACATGGCTAAATTTTGACATAATATCTTCTTCAGGGGTGATTCTGTATCCTATCTGGTGGATATACTGTCAGCTTGAGCAGAATCTTAAGGCATGGCTTCCACTGATCAAAACCAGAACTGGATTTATGCAATGACACACTTGACCTGGAAATGTCCAATCAAACTATAAATACTCCAAGTAAAGGCACCAATCAAACTATGAAACATTCAAATTCAAGGATTAACTTCTCCAACATGCAACCAATCAAAATAAATAAAATTAGAGAACAGTTACTATGAGTGCTCCCATTGTACAACATTTTTTGAATATCAACAATGGACCATACTGGAAGAAGTACATGAGTCACCAAGAAGAAGAGATAGGTTGGCAAGTCTTAATTTTAAAGAACAGTATTGGATCTTCACTTTAAATACAGACAGGATGGAGACAGTCCAGAGGAGGGCAGCCAAAATGGTGTGGGGTCTTTATCGGATGAATTATAAAGAGAGGCTAAAGGATCTGAGTGTATATACCTTGGAGGAGAGGAGGTGCAGGGGAGATATGATACAGACCTTCAGATACCTGAAAGGTTTGAATGATGCAAAAACGTCATACCTTTTCCATTGGAAAGGAAAAAGCAGAACTAGGGGTCACAAAATGAAACTGCAGAGAGGAACGACTGAAAACCAACATCAGAAAATATTTCTTATCGGAGATAGTGGTAAATGCCTGAAGGGTGGTGAAGACAAGAATAGTTAATTCAGAAGAGCATGGGACAAATACTGTGGATCCCTAAAGCCTTGAAGAAAGGGATGGAGCAACATTTCTGCATGAGGGTAACCTGCACTGAGTGGCAGTTACTATGCTCACCTTAAGAAGTAAGGTTGCAGATCTTTATTTTGATTGGCTGCAGGTTGGAGAAGTTCAACCTTGAATATGTACATGTCACAAATTTGATTGGTGCCTTTACTCAGTGTATTTAGATTTTGATTTGATATTTCCAGGTTATTACATAAAGCCAGTTCTGCTTTTGATCAGTGGAAGCCATGCCTTAAGATGCTGCTCAAGCTCACAGTATATCCACCAGACAGGATGCATATTCACCCCTGAAGAAGACTCTGCTGCTGCCTGCCGCGCTTCTCGGCGTTCCCGGACCAAACATGGGCATTCCCATCCGCCATGTTCCTTGGGGCCTCCTAGGCTGTGTGCGCACGCGCCACCCACACGCTTTTACGCACGTCATGGCGGGAACCTCGGGGGCGGCCCCACAGCATGACATCAGCATCATCCAGTATTTAAACCTGCACTCAGCTACAGTCCGGCGAGTTAGCAAGGACTTTGGTTTGCTACTCTGACCTTCTCTAAGCACCCACTTAGATCCTACATCGCCCTTTGGGGTTTTACATGGACTGCGGAAGCTCTGGGTACCCGCTCCTCGGGGGTCATCTTCTTTCTTCTTACAGGAACCCTCAGTATTTGTGGGCACTCGCTCCTCAAGGGCTCATCCAGCTTTGGGATTCCTGTACCACGGACCCGGGTTGCTCATCCTTCTATACTGAAGAAGCTCCTGCTCCTCAGTAACTACCCTCAGTATTTGTAGGTACTCGCTCCTCGAGGCCTATCTAGCTCTGGGTAATCACCCGTCTGACCCCGGGTCTGTCATCGCTCTCTTCATGAGCAAGAGCCTATCATCTCCACACTGGGAGTACTGCTACGCTGCCTCCGAGACCACTAGACTGCAGCACTTCTTGAACACCTACACTGTTGGTCTCCGGACAGTGCCAGCTCCAGTACCGCAGTATAATAGAACCTTGCTCCTTCTGTGTCCGTCTCTTTGGAGTCTAGCCTATCGGGTTGGTTCCCCACGGGGCTCCTCCCTGTGGGAGGAGTCATCACCAATCCGACCAAGGGTCCACAAATGCCACAAACACAACAGGAAGTGGGCAGGCCACAAATAATGGGTGGACAGGGCAGTTCTGGCCAGCTGCCTTTGTTTGCTCACCCCTGTGCTAAACCATTTTCTTGTAAGGGAATACTTCCCTCTGTGCATATCATTATATCAAAGAGAAAAAGTCAAGGTGGTGGTTTGAAAGATGAAATACAGAGAGAGAGAGAGAGATGTATCTGCCCCCAATGTGGTACCCCTGTTAATGAAAAAAGAAAAACATCACTTGTTGAAAAGAAAATGAAACATGCTTACAATTCTATTTTTTTTTTAATCAATTCACTTTTGACAAAGCTTTGCATTTGTTTCCAATCTAAATGTTCTGTTAACTTGTATGGATATGAATAAATAAGGGTCAAGAACAGGTTACAGCATAGGGGATACCTTTTTATTGGACACTCTCAATTTTAGAGAAGGGATGTACATTTGCTTGAAACGAATGGCTAATCCATAGTGAAAGTACATTTTTGGTTTGGTTTCTTTGAATTGAAACAAATGGGAAGGGGCTCAGAAAATAACAAAAATGTTTGTTTTCGTTCCTTTTCAGATCCATTAAAACCTAATGGGCAATCCAAATTGCAGCTTTGTGTAATCCAGTCAGACAGACCAGAGCCAGGAAGGAAAAGAACCAGTTCCAGCTGGCACTTCCTGGTCATTTTTAACTTGAGAATGAAAGGAAAAGTGAACTTATATTAAACAAATAATATAGGTATATGTATAGCACGATTGTTTCGCTATAGGGAAAGTATACGTTTTATTAAATAAATAAATAAATAAATAGTTAAATATTTGCTGGATGAGAAAATAATCATTTTAGCTACTTCTTAACCTCATTCGTTTAGTTCTGGATGATTACCTTTATCCAAGCTCAGCTCTGGCAATCAAAGGGGGGGATGTGAGTGCTCCTACAGCTGACTCGCGATGGCTTTTTCCCCAGGTGCACCCAGGGTAAGACTGGTGGATGGAGACGGGCCCTGCTCTGGAAGACTGGAGATTTACCACAATAACTCCTGGGGGGCAGTTTGTTATCAACCTCTGTCCTGGGAGCTCCCGATCACTGGTGAAGATCTCAGGCAGATGGGCTGTGGAACAACCTTGCAAGTATTCCCAGAAGGACCCTCCAGACAAACTTCGCTGACTTTCATAGAATACGAGACGATGTGTGCTGGAGTACCAAGCAGGATGAGATGTAACCACGAAATCAAAACGACAGCCAGCTGTGATTCAAAGAAATATGTTGAAATCAACAGTTTAAGTCCAGGTATTGTTATAAATATTACTACTACTACTAGGAATAATAATACGATTATATATGAGAATGTGAAGGCTTTGAAAGCTTCTTATCAAATTACATAATATAGCACTGATTACTGGAGACAAACAGATTGTTTCTATTTATTTCTTCTGGAGACCCTTTCAGCTCTTTGTGCTGTATTCATGCTTTAAGTATATCAGTGTGACACCTGCATGGGGCTTTGATGAAGATCCGCCCTTCAGCTCTCTGTGCTGTATTCATTGTTTACATGCAGCAGTGAGACACCTGCATGGGGATCTGTTAAAGATTCACTTTTCAGCACACACTCTTGTTCTCTGTGCGGTATTCATGCTTTATGTATATCAAGGTGATGTCAGCATGGACTTCTGATGAAGATCTGCTCTTCAGCTGTCTGTGTTGTATTCATGCTTTATATGTATCAGTGTTATGCATACATGGGATCTGATGAAAATTTGCTCTTCAGCTGTCAGTGCTGTATACAGAAATTATGTGCATCAATGTGACACCTGCATGAAGCTCTGATGAAGATCTGCTCTTCAGCTCTCTGTGCTGTATTCATGCTTACGTGTATCAGTGTGATGCCTGCATGAGGCTCTGATGAAGATCAGCTCTCTGTGCTGTATTCATGCTTTATGTGTATCAGTGTGATGCCTGCATGGGGCTCTGATGAAGATCTGCTCTTCAGCTCTCTGTGCTGTATTCATGCTTACGTGTATTAGTGTGATGCCTGCATGGGACTCTGAAGATCTGCTCTCTGTGCGTATTCATGCTTACGTGTATCAGTGTCATGCCTGCATGGGGCTCTGATGAAGATCAGCTCTCTGTGCTGTATTCATGCTTTATGTGTATCAGTGTGATGCCTGCATGGGGCTCTGATGAAGATCTGCTCTCTGTGCTGTATTCATACTTATGTGTATCAGTGTGATGCCTGCATGGGGCTCTGATGAAGATCTGCTCTTCAGCTCTCTGTGCCGTATTCATGCTTACGTGTATCAGTGTGATGCCTGCATGGGGCTCTGATGAAGATCAGCTCTCTGTGCTGTATTCATGCTTACGTGTATCCGTGTGATGCCTGCATGAGGCTCTGATGAAGATCAGCTCTCTGTGCTGTATTCATGCTTACGTGTATCAGTGTGGTACCTGCATGGGGCTCTGATGAAGATCAGCTCTCTCTGCTGTATTCATGCTTTACATGTATCAGTGTCATGCCTGCATGGGGCTCTGATGAAGATCTGCTCTTCACCTCTCTGTGCTGTATTCATGCTTTATGTGTATCAGTGTGATGCCTGCATGAGGCTCTGATGAAGATCAGCTCTCTGTGCTGTATTCATGCTTACATGTATCAGTGTGATGCCTGCATGGGGCTCTGATGAAGATCAGCTCTCTGTGCGTATTCATGCTTACGTGTATCAGTGTGATGCCTGCATGGGGCTCTGATGAAGATCTGCTCTCTGTGCTGTATTCATGCTTACGTGTATCAGTGTGATGCCTGCATGGGGCTCTGATGAAGATCTGCTCTTCAGCTCTCTGTGCTGTATTCATGCTTACGTGTATCAGTGTCATGCCTGCATGGGGCTCTGATGAAGATCTGCTCTTCAGCTCTCTGTGCTGTATTCATGCTTACGTGTATCAGTGTGATGCCTGCATGGGGCTCTGATGAAGATCTGCTCTCTGTGCTGTATTCATGCTTACGTGTATCAGTGTGATGCCTGCATGAGGCTCTGATGAAGATCTGCTCTCTGTGCGTATTCATGCTTTATGTGTATCAGTGTGATGCCTGCATGGGGCTCTGATGAAGATCTGCTCTTCAGCTCTCTGTGCCGTATTCATGCTTACGTGTATCAGTGTCATGCCTGCATGGGCTCTGATGAAGATCTGCTCTTCAGCTCTCTGTGCCGTATTCATGCTTACGTGTATCAGTGTGATGCCTGCATGAGGCTCTGATGAAGATCAGCTCTCTGTGCTGTATTCATGCTTACGTGTATCAGTGTGATGCCTGCATGGGGCTCTGATGAAGATCAGCTCTCTGTGCTGTATTCATGCTTACGTGTATCAGTGTGATGCCTGCATGAGACTCTGATGAAGATCAGCTCTCTGTGCTGTATTCATGCTTACGTGTATCAGTGTGATGCCTGCATGGGGCTCTGATGAAGATCAGCTCTCTCTGCTGTATTCATGCTTTACATGTATCGGTGTGATGCCTGCATGGGGCTCTGATGAAGATCTGCTCTTCAGCTCTCTGTGCTGTATTCATGCTTACGAGTAACAGTGTGATGCCTGCATGGGGCTCTGATGAAGATCTGCTCTTCAGCTCTCTGTGCTGTATTCATGCTTACGTGTATCAGTGTGATGCCTGCATGGGGCTCTGGTGAAGATCTGCTCTTCAGCTCTCTGTGCTGTATTCATGCTTACGTGTATCAGTGTGATGCCTGCATGAGGCTCTGATGAAGATCTGCTCTCTGTGCTGTATTCATGCTTACGTGTATCAGTGTCATGCCTGCATGGGGCTCTGATGAAGATCTGCTCTTCAGCTCTCTGTGCTGTATTCATGCTTACGTGTATCAGTGTCATGCCTGCATGAGGCTCTGATGAAGATCAGCTCTCTGTGCTGTATTCATGCTTACGTGTATCAGTGTGATGCCTGCATGAGGCTCTGATGAAGATCAGCTCTCTGTGCTGTATTCATGCTTACGTGTATCAGTGTGATGCCTGCATGGGCCTCTGATGAAGATCTGCTCTCTGTGCTGTATTCGTGCTTACGTGTATCAGTGTGATGCCTGCATGGGGCTCTGATGAAGATCTGCTCTTCAGCTCTCTGTGCTGTATTCATGCTTACGTGTATCAGTGTGATGCCTGCATGGGGCTCTGATGAAGATCTGCTCTCTGTGCTGTATTCATGCTTACCTGTATCAGTGTGATGCCTGCATGTGGCTCTGATGAAGATCTGCTCTCTGTGCTGTATTCATGCTTACGTGTATCAGTGTGATGCCTGCATGGGGCTCTGAAGAGCTCCTCTTCAGCTGTCTGTGCTGTATTCATGCTTACGTGTATCAGTGTCATGCCTGCATGGGGCTCTGATGAAGATCTGCTCTTCAGCTCTCTGTGCTGTATTCATGCTTACGTGTATCAGTGTCATGCCTGCATGGGGCTCTGATGAAGATCTGCTCTTCAGCTCTCTGTGCCGTATTCATGTTTACGTGTATCAGTGTCATGCCTGCATGGGGCTCTGATGAAGATCTGCTCTTCAGCTCTCTGTGCCGTATTCATGCTTACGTGTATCAGTGTGATGCCTGCATGGGGCTCTGATGAAGATCTGCTCTTCAGCTCTCTGTGCCGTATTCATGCTTACGTGTATCAGTGTCATGCCTGCATGGGGCTCTGATGAAGATCTGCTCTTCAGCTCTCTGTGCCGTATTCATGCTTACGTGTATCAGTGAGTCGTCTCAGTAAGTAGGGCATAAGCTTCATAACATTGTGCATCAATTTTAAAAAAACTTTTCCTCCAGCGCTAGTACCACAGCGTTCGCTACTATATTCATACTAGTTTCAGATGTTGTCGATGAAGACAGGTTTCTTGTGGCATCTGACATTTTTCCCACCACTGATCTCGGCTGATCTTTATCTTTCCTTGGTGTTTTTGAAGCTGTAAGCGTTTACCACATTAGTAGCGCATACACTCGCAGCACCTTCATGTCTAGCACGTTCCGCTTATTTGTTTCCCAGCAAAGTCTTATTTTAGACCCTTTTTTTGGCAATTGGCGGAGTGGGGTCCCTGAGCTGGTCAGGAACTCATCCCTACCCTCGCATCACACCACATGACCTCTTCTGAAGAGTGAAGTATTGTCAGTTTTCCCATTGTCTTCATGTATTTCTTGGGAAGATCTGCTCTTCAGCTGTCTGTGCTGTATTCGTTCTTTACGTGTATCAGTGTGAGGCCTGCATGTAACTCTGGTGACAATCAATACATCGGTCCCCCTCTGCATTCTTTATTTAGAGAAATAATAGTGGGATCTGCCCAGAAGAAAGAGCTCTCACAATCTCTAAGAGGCTGATGCAATATAGTGCACGTTTTAGACGCACTAGAATTACTCCCGACTCAATAATGGGATTAGCGTGTCCAAAGCAGTGTGTAACTAATAATCCTCATCACATGGAAATGCCATGTAGACGAGGCTAATATCTATTACCGCCTATGCAAAAAATTAACATGTGCCCAATATGCACATTTTAACTCACAGAAATCAACACCAGCCCTGGAGCTGGCGTGAAGTCTTAATGAGCCACAATACCCTACAAAAAAAAAAAAAAAATCAGAAAATTCTGCTTTTCTCTTGTTCCTCCTACTAATATCGTTGCAATCTTAAGTAGGAGGAGCCACAGAAAGCAGCATCAGAGGAAAAAGTCTTGATGGCGGACGGGTTAGGAAAACGGACGCGTGGCTGTGTGAGCGTGAGAAAAAGGGATGCTCGTAAACCGCACGTCTGTTTTTCTCTCCCGTTTTTCTAGCCACGTCTCCTGGGTGCCCGGTGACACGCTAGGGACACACGACTGATCCCTAGCGCACGCTTTTCAGTGCGGCACCTCTTTAACATTTTGAATTGCGTGCCCGGGAGGGGGTGGATGGGCGCGCGTTAGGAAAATAGGCGCTCGACACGAGGGCCCGTTTTCCAAGTGCTCGTATTGCATCGGGCCCCCTAAGCGCTGATGTCTTCTCAGGAAGAAAGACCTGAGCCGTTAAGGGGCCAAGGCAATAATTTTCGCGGAAAGCGGGCGCTGGCTTTTCAGCGCCCGCTTTCTTAACGCAGGCATGGCGCCCGCAAGGGGGGCGCCATGCAGTAGGTAAATTGGGAGTCGAGCTAGGAAGGAGGCTTTTCTGTACTTCTTTTACATGTGCTCAGGTATTAACGCCTGCTCCAGGCAGGAGTTAATATCTGAGCGATAAATGTGCGACTGAGACGCACATTTATCTTTTTAGTGCAAAGTGAATGAGTAATAGGCTCATTCGCATGCATTTGCATGTGATGAGCGCTATCTCATTCACTCTGCATGTAAAAAAAGATAAATGTGCATCTGAGACGCACATTTATCTTTTTGCGTGCAAAGTGAATGAGTAATAGGCTCATTCGCATGCATTTGCATGTGATGAGCGCTATCTCATTCACTCTGCATGCAAAAAGATAAATGTGCATCTGAGACGCACATTTATCTTTTTGCGTGCAGAGTGAATGAGTAATAGGCTCATTCGCATGCATTTGCATGTGATGAGCGCTATCTCATTCACTCTGCATGCAAAAAGATAAATGTGCATCTGAGACGCACATTTATCTTTTTGCGTGCAGAGTGAATGAGTAATAGGCTCATTCGCATGCATTTGCATGTGATGAGCGCTATCTCATTCACTGCGTATCGGAGGCGCGTTAAATAGGCGCTAATCCCCCTATTGCATTAGGAGGTGGATTAGCACCTATTTAACCCGCGTCCGACAGCGGGTTAAACAGTGCGCTCATGTGAGCACGCTTGTATTGCATCGGCCCCTAAGAGGGTAAAGGGTGATGTTAAGGCTTTTTAATCTTTTATCTGCAGATTGGATTCCCGGAGTCTGTGTGTGCTAGCACTGCTGCTTCAGATCAACTTGCCTAAGTCAGACAAGGGAAGATTTATTTTGCATTAAGAGGCTTTCTCTCTCTCTCTCTTCTGCTCAGTTATCTCAGGTGTGAGATTTGTGGATGGAAACAGCTGCTGTGATGGGGCCTTGGAGGTCTATTTCAACCATACCTGGCAGCGCGTGTCTTCAGAAGGTGATTCTGTGGATAGAAGAGTTGCTGAAGTAGCCTGCAGGCAACTTAGAGGTGCCACTTTCCTGAGCTTGCTAAACGTCTCCTCTGAGGGACGGAATTCCATGCCCATCGCATGTACCGGCCAGGAGAATCATCTGTCCCAGTGCCTCTCCTTCTCTGAAAGCCCCTTCACTTCTACGTCTCACCATCTTGGAGCAATGTGCTCAAAACCAGGTAATTTACTGCATTATAACAGATATTCAACAGAGCAATGCAAGTGCATCTGTTGGACTCGTGGTAGCAGCCACAGAGACATAACGGGTTGAACTAGCACAGGTCTGAAACTTGTGAGCAGGCTTGAACTCCAGCTACTGTCCATTCATGTATCTTTCATAATTAAAGACTCATATTTCCTATTTCAATTACCTTACACGAGCACACAAAAGAGTTTCCAAAGTCAACCTTTCATTCACTCACCACTTGCTTGAATCCAATAATTTGATGCTTCCTGCAGCTGAGCTAGCACAGAAATAAAGCAGAGAATCCTGCCCTCTCCCACCTCATGCCTTCTCTCCCCCTCCTTACCCTCTCTTTTCTCCCCATCTCTTCTATGCCCTGTCTAACTTCTGTTCTCTCTGCCCTCCCGCCTCAAGCCTTCCCTTCCAGCTCTACTTCTCCTATCTTCCTCATGCCTGCCCTGCCCTGCTCTCACCTCTCTCTCTCTCCCCATGCCCATTACACCATCATCAACATTTCTTCTGGAGGCAAAATCATCATCTCTCCCTCCCCCAGCCCTCCAACCCAATAATTCTCTCCTCACCCTCCTCCAGCACAATCAAGTTTTCTCTCTCATTACCAAACCCCCAAAGAACAATCATCAACTCACTTCCTCTCACCCCTCCCCTGGCACAGTTATCTCTGTCCTGTCCCTACCCACCTCCTGTGCAATCACCGTCTCTCACTCAGCCCTGCCACCCTGTGCCATCCCCTCCCAGCAGCAGAAGGAGTCAGCAGAGAGCGGCAGTTCTTGCCTGCATCTGCCTCCTCCGCCTCCTCTTCTGCCGGGGAGCAGCAGGTCCTGCGAGACTGCGGAGCTGCATGTGGTTCCGGCTTCAGATCAAAACCAGAGGAAGAGGACAGATAAAGTTAAGAAGTGCTGCTCTCTGACTCCTCCTGCCAGCAGGTGGTGATCATGTGGGGGCCAGCGTAATAAATCCCAGGCTAAAATCAGGGTTACATCTTAGTGCTGGTTTTAATGAATGTGCGCATTAAAAACAGAGGCCCCCCATGGGATGCAGGAAGCTATTCACATGGAAATAGATGGGAGGAAAACGTGTGCTGAACAGCTTTCTGTACTCGCCAGACACTGTGCATGCCATTAACTCAAAATCCGTACTATAACTTAAAAAGTTCTAAAACACAGTGCCACTGAATCCCTGACCTGAAGCAGGAAAGATTCCCAAACACGGGCAACTCTCAGTGACAGACTGAGAGACGTGGTCACTCTTCCTTTGGCTTTAAATGCAATAAAAAATATGGAAAGATTGAAAATGAAAGGACCTATGATTATATATGAAGGGGTAATGAGTGAAGAGAGAAGTTATGCTGGAGCCGATGAGGCATGATAAAAAAGCCGAGGTTATGACTGACCCTAGTCATTTATGTATATTTGTGTAATAAAGAGGCAAGGCTTAAGAACATAAGAACATAAGAAATTGCCAGGCTGGGTCAGACCAAGGGTCCATCAAGCCCAGTATCCTATTTCTAACATGATCTTTAAGACCTCTATCATATCCCCCCTCAGCCGTCTCTTCTCCAAGCTGAACAGCACTAACCTCTTCAGCCTTTCCTCATAGGGGAGCTGTTCCATCCCCTTTATCATTTTGGTTGCCCTTCTCTGTACCTTCTCCATCGCAATTATATCTTTTTTGAGATGCGGCGACCAGAATTGTGCACAGTATTCCAGATGCGGTCTCACCATGGAGCGATATAGAGGCATTATGACATTTTCCTTTTTATTCACCATTCCTTTCCTAATAATTCCTAACATTCTATTTGCTTTTTTGATTGCTGCAGCACACTGAGCCGACGATTTTAAAGTATTATCCACTATGATGCCTAGATCTTTTTCCTGGGTGGTAGCTCCTAATATGGAAACTAATATCGTGTAACTACAGCAAGGGTTATTTTTCCCTATATGCAACACCTTGCAGTTGTCCACATTAAATTTCATCTGCCATTCGGATGCCAAATCTTCTAGTCTTGCAAGGTCATCCTGTAATGTATCACAATCCGCTTGTGAACCTGGAAGATGTAGTTGGCCAGATTGACAAACTAAAGAGTAGCAAATCACCTGGACCAGATGGTATGCATCCTAGTGTACTGAAGGAACTCAAAAATGAAATTTCTGATCTGTTAGTTAAAATTTGAAACCTGTCATTGAAATCATCCATTGTACCTGAAGACTGGAGGGTGGCCAATGTATCCCCAATATTTAAAAAAGGCTCCAGGAGCGATCCGGGTAACTACAGACCAGCGAGCCTGACTTCAGTGCCGGGAAAAATAGTGGAAACTATTCTCAAGATCAAAATCGTAGAGCATATAGAAAGACATGGTTTAATGGAACACAGTCAACACGGATTTACCCAAGGGAAGTCTTGCCTCACAAATCTGCTTCATTTTTTTGAAGGAGTTAATAAACATGTGGATAAAGGTGAACCGGTAGATGTAGTGTATTTGGATTTTCAGAAGGCATTTGACAAAGTCCCTCATGAGAGGCTTCTAGGAAAAGTAAAAAGTCATGGGATAGGAGGCGATGTCCTTTCGTGGATTACAAACTGGTTAGAAGACAGTCAGTATTGAGGTAATTAAAATCTCTATTGGGGTAATTGAAATCTGGACCGCCATGAATGCTACACACTCCCACCTCTCCCTGCTTGATCATTTGAATAATTTTAGGGATTATACAGAATACATACAGTATATATATTAGAAATCCTCTGCTATGAACTGACGGTACGGCTTGCTAATCCTGCCACGGTTCTTTATTTCCTGTTTCATGGACTTTTTTTTTTACACTAAAATCCCTATTACATATCGGGGTTAAGTTAGTGCCAAAAAACCTGTGCTAAAAGAGGGGTGAAAAGCCATACTGGGGTCAGTTCCCTTGGGAGCAGAGGCCAGGGGGAGAGCTGAACCTGGGAGGGGAAGAGGAGAGGCTGCTGGTGATACTGGGGGCCTCTAATACACTGCTTGTTCATGGAAGCAGCTGAAGTTGGCACAGCTGGGAGTTGCTGAATTAGGATGGCCAGAGCCAGGGGCATCATCTTTATTCCTGCCGTTCCCTCCTTCTGAGGGATGGCCCAGTCTCCTTGTGACCTTGGGGGAGTCGCTCTATCTTCCTTTTTCTCAGTTCTAATCCCAGCTCCGAGTGTGACGACGTAGTCCATGTTGACCGATCATGTTCGGCTTGCGAGATCATCTTTGACAATCTGACAAACATGTAATCAGGCACATCAGAAATGCCCACTTGAATGTGAAATGCTTCAGGTGATAGAATTGCTTCTGGCTGTGTGCCTCACCTGTCAATGTACCTATAACCTCTCTGTGTCTGCATTGCATCTGCATGCATCACCTCTCACTCTGTCCTTGAATCTGAAGTGTGTTCTTCCCTGTGATCCATGCTCACTTTTCAGATGGCCACAGAGCATGCATTTGGATATTCTGACTTGACCTGCCCAACGAAGATGACCTTTCAACTACCATTCCCTCAGCACTAGAAGCTTGCACTTTTCCAGGACTCCTCTGTTGAAGATCCTGTCTTGCCACCGTATATTGCAGATGGATCTCAGGGAGCACTGAAGGAATTGCTCAAGGTGCCTGAGTTAATTGCAGTATAGCATCTAGGATTCATATCTGTATAGCAGGGTGGACAGTGTGATTGCCTGGTACACTATGATCTTAATGGACAATCTCACCCCTCCTCCTACAGATGATGACTGAGTCTGCCAAAGAACGAATGTGCCTGGCTGACTTTTTTGCACACTTGTGCTTCTTGTCCATTTTTAAGATAAAGAGTCCAAGGAAGTCCTATATTTTATATTCATCTATGTAATTTCATAAACAAGTGAAAAAACAAGCTCATACATAGGCCAACGTTTCATAGATTTATAAAATGGGATGGTAGGTTGTATTTTTTAACCGTTACTTTTTAAATAAAACATTTGTATAATCCCATTGAAAAAAACTTTTCAGTGGCAAATAGTGCTCTCAACATTCTGGAATGGCACATGACATTCATCTTTCTGTGCACTCATGAAGGATCCTTCAAGGACAAATTCTTAACTAAAGAGGTCGATATCCAAAAGCCATTTAGATGAATAATTGAAAAATGATCTATCTAAATGGCTAACTGCTAAATTTTAAAAGGAGTATGCGTGCACCCTTAAACGCGTGATTTGGGCCACACAAGCAAAGAAATGCTCAAATTTTAGTGTGCGTGCAAGCAGACGCGTATGATTTAAATTATCTCTGCCGCGTGTTTGTGTGCAGGCTTTATGCATGTCGGGAGAGAGAGACTCTTTTAGAGAGAGAATCTGACACTCTATATATATATCTCCCAATGTAAATGTTGCAAGGGTCTACAGACCTATGTGCTCAATGTAACACCCTGAGCTGAAAGTGCCCCTCTTGCAGTGGGAGATATGCAAAGTGTCAGATTAATAGTTAACTGGCTATCTCTGATAATCAGCTAACTCTGGTCATGCTGTTGACCTGTCCTAAAATTAGCCAGATATCCATACAGTATCTGGCTAATTTAAAGATAGCTGGGTATATTCAGCAGTGCAACTGCACCACTAAATATATCTTGCTAGTTAGAGAGTCCATCAAGCTAGGTTGAGAGAAGATTGTACAAATCTCAGCTTTGTGTGAGTTTCCTCACTCCGAAGGTCATCAAATCTTCACAAGAGGGTTGTGCTCTGTTCCTACATCTCACCCCGCATGAAAAAGTGCCCCATAACCCCTACACTACTACCAAAACCTCGCCTCGAGTAACTAGGTGTTCCTCCTATAGAGGTATAAAAATACCTACCTAGTGTGAGAGTCTTATAGCTATTCTCTCTCTCTCTCTCTCTCTCTCTCTCTCTCTCTCTCTCTCTCTCTCTCTCTCTCTCTCTCTCCCTCCCTCCACTCTTTGGGGATGTGGTTTATTTAGTAGACAGGGAGGTGCGGGGATGGCCATTTGCCACTGTATGGGGGCGCACACAACTTACTTCAGCCCCAGGGCATACATGTGCGCACCTTTTAAAATCTACCCCATGACTACAGCTGCGAAGATAACCAAAAGCACTTTGCCAATGCCAAAATTCTTCTTTTTCCTTTTTTAAACCTTTTCTTTCGGTCTAAGAGAGCTCCTGAAAAGACATTTCCCTGTGAAATCTAACAGAGAAAATGGACTTTCTTTGTTTATGCTCAGACTTTGCAGTGTCAGCAACATTCGATCCAGATGCATGCTATAGCCTAGTTTAAAAAAAAAAGCTTCACCATGATTGATTTTCTGTCCTGTCTACTTGCCTACTTTTCCCACCTTGGCTCTGTCCAGTCTATGGCCTCACGTAATCATGACTTGGTTGCTGTAGTTACCAGTCTCACTATAACACTTTTCAATGGGCCATAGTATTTAATGGGAAACAAAAAGATGAAATACAAATTGATGTTTATATTTGTGGGCACCTTCCATTTGTTTTGGGAGGAAAAATTGTCACATTTGTTGCATGTTACTCATTTGTTTAAAAAAAAATGCACATCCCAAATACCTTTCTAACAGCTCGATACTGAAAGACCGCGGGAGAGCGGACGAACGTCCGCTCTCCCGGCGCGCGCACCAGCCCTTCGCCGGTGCGCGCGACACAGAATGCAAATGAGGTGATGCGGTGAAAACGGGGAAAAGGAGGCGCTAGGGACACTAGCGCGTCCCTAGTGCCTCCTTTTTGACAGGAGCGGCGGCTGTCAGCGGGTTTGACAGCCGACGCTCAATTTTGCCGGCGTCCGGTTTTCGGCCTGACAGCCGCGGGCCGAATTCAAATTTTTATTTTTATTTTTTTTTACTTTATTTTACTTTCAGGACCTCCGACTTAATATCGCTTTGATATTAAGTCGGAAGGTGCACAGAAAAGCAGTTTTTACTGCTTTCTGTGCACTTTCCTGGCGCCGGAAGAAATTAGAATGTGCGGCTTGGCTGCACATTTTACTTTCTGTATCCTGCGCGCATACCTAATAGGGCCATCAACATGCATTTGCATGTTGAGAGCGCTATTAGGTGCCGCGGGTTGGACGTGCGTTTTCCTCCCCTTACTGAATAAGGGGTAAGGGAAAACACGCGTCCACAGCAGGCTGACAGTGCGCTCCGACGGAGCGCACTGTACTGTATCGACCTGTAAGTCACTGATCATAGCGTTTACCTTGTAAGAATTTTACTGTTATACCTGCGGACCCTTGGACTGGAGTGAGATTGGCTCAGCCTGTGGGGAGGGGCCCTGCAGGTTCTCACTGCCAGCAGGCAGACCCTGGTGAGGCAGAGATTGGAGTGAGGCTTCACCTATACCAGACCTCGCTCCCCTCGGGCTGAGCCTTTGGGCTCCAGGGTCGGCAGAACTTAGGCGAGTGTCTCTGGGATTAGGCAAGTTGGTGGAGTCCAGGTCAGGCTAGAGTTAAAGGGGACCAAACTATATATAAACACCACAGAAAACAGGGATCCACTAATATATGATCATATCAAGAACAGAGATAACTCTTCTATCACTGTAAATGAAAATTATTTTTCTATTTAATTTAGTAATATCTTGTATCAGTTTTGTTATCTTCAATACCTACACACTGAGTGGACCAATATTTTTTAAAATGTGGAGTGCCATCTAGAAAATTTTTTTTTTTGGAGAAAGTAGCTTTCATATATAGTGTAGGGTCCCTGCACCAATTTATTGCAATGCAAATTATAATCATTAACCTCCTACCGCCTCCGTGTTCATTTTTTTTTTTTTTAACGTTTTAGTGTTAAAGTTCGAAGACTATCATGACATCCATCGTGTTGTTGGCTCTAATGTACTCAAATGATGGTAAACTTGTAACTTGAAATTGAGATGATCATACTCTTTAAATTTCAAGCTACAAGTTTACCATCATTTGAAGATATTAGAGGCAACAACACGATGGATGTCATGATAGTCTTGGGACTTTAACACTAAAACGTTCAAAAAAAATTTAAAAAAAAAATGAACATGGAGGCGGTAGGAGGTTAATGATTATAATTTGCAACAAATTGGTTCAAGGACGCCTACTCTATATATGAAACCTTCTACTTTCTCCAAAAACGTTTTTCTAGATGGCACTCTAAACATTTTAAAAAATATTGGTACACTCAGTGTGTAGGTATTGAAGATAATAACAAAACTGATACAAGATATTAATAAATTAAACAGAAAAATAATTTTCTTTTACAGTGATTGAACAGTTATCTCTGTTCTTGATATGATCATATATTAGAGTTAAAGGGGGGTAGATAACAGTCAAGAAGAGAGTCTAGAAAGAGGTCAGAGGCAGGCAGCTATCAGACAAGATGATAATCCAGGCAGTGGTCAGTGACAGGCAGCTATCAGGTAAGATGAGGATTCAAGCAAGGGTTAACACCAGGTATCCATCTGAGGGGCTAGAAGTGTGGAAGGCAGAGCAGGAACTGGGTGAGGCTGGGCAGACAAAGAAGGATCAGGCTAGCAACATGCACTACAATGTGGCTGGACCTGCTGCTGAGGCATGGGGCGGGCATCTGAGGTGGCCTTAAATAGGAACAGGATGATGGCATCATCGAAGGGTACCAAGGGGGATTTTCCACCGCGGGCCCTTTAAAAAGTTCAGCATCAGCATGCACACATGCTAGAGGGGTGGGGAGCATCCTGTTGTGCTGACAGTGATGGTGACATCCTGCTACAAAGATGCTGCATTGGGGTAAATAGCATGGCTTGCGGGGATTTCCCATGAGCTACGAACACAACAGTACCCCCCTCTTAGGCCCCCTCCTTGAGGTCCAGGGTTTTGGTTTCAAGAGATATTGTTAGTGGAGCTCGTTCAGAAGACAGGGATCTAGTGTATTAATAGAAGGCTCCAAGGAATTTTCTTCTGGGCCATAATATTTTCAAGAGATTAAGTATTCCACCTGGTTACAAGGGTTGTGAAGAAGAAAAAAATGTGTTTCGGTTCATTTTTTCATTTCGTTGATACCCCAATTTGTTTCATTAGTTTCATAGCAAAAATAACTATTCGTTTATTAGTTTCATTTGTTTCTCGTTTGCCATTAAAGTCAATGGGGGAAGTATTTGCAGCCTATTTTTGGTTTTAGAATTGGGGTTTTCTTATCAATTCAGATGAAAATTATGGGGAACAATCATCAGAACATGAAAAGAGCTCCAAGGCTCTTAGACTGTGGCAAACTGGCACCAAATTGGCATGAATAGCCTAAGGCACCTTAAAGGTGCAAAGGGGTACCAGAAGTGGCAAGAGTGCTTTAACAGAGGTGCAAAGCAGCAGCGAGAACATCAAAAACACACCACAGCTTCAAAAGAGAGCACCAATAACAGATGCATGAACCCTCGAAGGCAGCACAACAGGCAAAGCGGCAAGACAAGTGGCATCGACATCCTACAGCACAATGAAGGGGGAACATAGCAAGCAGAAAGACTAGCACCAACACACTGAGGAACCATGAGAGTGGCCAGAAAACCACAAGGAGTTGAGTGAGTCATCTGTTGTATGGCAGCAAAGCAGAGTGGCAGAAAGTTGATAGGGGCAAGACAGACTGGCAGAACGGAGGTAGTCAGGTCACTGTGGTTTTGATAGGAGCTAGACAGGCTGGCAGAGCTGAGGTAGTCAGGTCGCTGTGGTTTTGATGGGGACAACACACGCTGGCAGAGTGGAGGTAGTCAGGTCGCAGTGATTTGACAGGTGTAAAACAGGCTGGCAGAGCGGAGGAGGTCAGGTCGCTGTGGTTTTGATAGGGACAACACACGCTGGCAGAGTGGAGGTAGTCAGGTCCCTGTGGTTTTGATAGGGGCAAGACAGGCTGGCAGAATGGAGGTAGTCAAGTCCCTGTGGTTTTGATAGGGGCAAGACAGCTGGCAGAGTGGAGGTAGTCAGGTCGCTGTGGTGTTGATAGTAGAGATGTGCAGAGGGACGCCATACGTTGCATTCGTGATTCGGATTCGTCGGGGACCAGATATGTTGCATTTGGCCGTATGGCGCCCCGATGCGTTAATACAGCGATTTCTATTCGTGTGCCAGCTAAAATTCAAATTAACTACAGCCCCCCACCCTCCTGACCCCCCCAAGACTTACCAAAACTCCCTGGTGGTCCAGCGGGGGGTCCGGGAGCCATCCCCTGCCCTCACACCCTCGGTGTCGATTTCATCATGGCACCGATAGCCTTTGTCACAGGGGCTACCGGTGCCATTGGTCAGCCCCTGTCACATGGCCATCGGTGCCATCTTGTGTTCCTACCATGTAACAGGGGCTGACCAATGGCACCGGTAGCCCCTGTGACATAGTATGGGCAAAGGCTATCGGCGCCATTTTGAATAGTGGCATCGGACGGCCTGAGTGCAGGAGGTCCCTCCAAGACCCCCAGGGACTTTTGGCCAGCTTGGGGGGGGACGTCCTGACCCCCACAAGACTTGCCAAAAGTCCAGCGGGGGTCCGGGAGCGACCTCCTGCACGCCAGCCGTCCGATGCCAGTAATCAAAATGGCGCCGACCGCCTTTGCCCTCACTATGTCACAGGTACCGACGGGCAGCCTCTATGACATAGTGAGGGCAAAGGTGATCTGCTGCCAGTATTCAAAATGGCGCCGATCGCCTTTGCCCTCACTATGTCACAGGGGCTGACCATCGGTACCTGTGACATAGTGAGGGCAAAGGCGATCGGCGCCATTTTGAGTACTGGCATCGGCCGGCGTGCAGGAGGTCGCTCCCGGACCCCCGCTGGACTTTTGGCAAGTCTTGTGGGGGTCAGGAGGCCCCCCCAAGCTGGCCAAAGGTCCCTGGGGAGTCCAACGGGGGTCCCGGAGCGACCTCCTGCACTCTGGCCGTCCGATGCCACTACTCAAAATGGCGCCGATAGCCTTTACCCATACTATGTCACAGGGGCTACCGGTGCCATTGGTCAGCCCCTGTCACATGGTAGGAGCATGAGATGGCGCCAATGGCCATGTGACAGGGGCTGACCAATGGCACCGGTAGCCCCTGTGACAAAGACTATTGGTACCATGATGAAACCGGCACCGAGGGTGTGAGTGCAGAGGTTGTTCCTGGACCTCCTGCTGGACCACCAGGGAGTTTTGGTAAGTCTTGGGAGGGTTCAGGAGGGTGGGGGGTTTGTTTAAATTTTTATTTAGGTGGCCGTATAATTCGGGGGAAGATTTGTGTATTCGTGGGGAATCGCGATACATTTCGCTTCCCCATGAATACTACGAATAGTGTAATATACGTTGCGGATTGCCAATACGGCGAAAACGAATGCACACCCCTAGTTGATAGGTGCAAGACAGGCTGGCAGAGTGGAGGTAGTCAGGTCACTGTGGTGTTGATAGCTGCAAGACAGGCCGGCAGAGTGGAGGTAGTCTAATCTCTGTGGTGTTGATAGGTGCAAGACAGGCTGGAAGAGCGGAGGTAGTCAGGTCGCTGTGATGTTGACAGGGGCAAGACAGGCTTGCAGAGAGGAGGAAGTCTGGACCCTGTGGTTTTGATAGGGTCAAGACAGGCTGGCAGAGTGGATATAGTCAGGTTGCTGTGGTGTTGATAGGTGCACAACAGGCTGGCAGAGTGGAGCTAGTCAGGTCACTGTGGTGTTGATAGGGGCAAGACAGGCTGGCAGAGTGGAAGCAGTTCAACATGGGTCAGCAGGTAGTAAGAGATAGGTGAGCCACGGGGAGCGTTATCTTTCCTTTGTGACGGACAGAGCTCCCTGGAATGGATTCGCCCTCATAGTGGGGCCCAAGCCTTCAAAAGTGTGGCGGTTCCATTGGCATCTAGTGAGCTCTTGCTGGTCTTTGAAAATCTGGGGGACATAGCATATATACGAACGAGAACTTTGAATGCCAAGGCAGAGGAGGGTTCCATGTGAACAGCAGTTCAACATGGTTCAGTGGGTAATAAGAGATAGGCAAGCCATGGGGAGAATTCTCTTTCCTTTGTGACAGACAGAGGTCCCTGGAATGGGTTCACCCCAAGAGTGGGGCCCGAGTCTTGGAAAGTGTGGTGGTTCTGTTGCTGTCTCGTGAGCTCTCGCTGGTCTTTGAAAATCTGGAGGACATAGCAGATATACGAACAAGAACTTTGAAGGCTGAGGTGGAGAAGTGTTCCATGTGAACAGCAGTTCAACATGGGTCAGCGGGTACTAAGAGATAGGCGAGCCACGGGGAGAGTTCTCTTTCCTTTGTGATGGACAGAACTTCCTGGAATGGGTTTGCCCATGAGTGGGGCCCAGACCTTGGAAAGAGTGGTGGTTCCCTTGGCATCTAGTGAGCTCTCGCTGGTCTTTGAAAATCTGTAGGATATAGCAGATATATGAACGAGAACTTTGAAGGCCGATGTGGAGAAGGTGTCCATGTGAACAGCAGTTCAACATGGGTCAGTGGGTACTAAGAGGTAGTTGAGCCGCGGGGTGAGTTCTCTTTCCTTTGTGAAGGACAGAGCTCCCTGGAATGGGTTCATCCCGAGAGGTGGGGCCCGAGCCTTGGAAAGTGTGGTTGCTCCGTTGATGTCTAGTGAGCTCTCGCTGGTCTGAAAATCTAGGGGACATAGCAGATATACAAATGAGAACTTTGAAGTTCGAGGCAGAGAAGGATTCCATGTGAACAACAGATCAATATGGGTCAGTGGGTACTAAGAGACAGGCGAGCCGCGGGGAGAGTTCTCTTTCCTTTGTGAAGGACAGGGCTCCCTGGAGTTGACGGAAGGGCACCACAAGGAAGATGAACTTGTTCCAGCTCTTCGTCATTCGGATTATTACTGCTGCCATACTTTGCAAGGCAGGGCAAAAAACTTATGGATCTGCGACTCTTAGCAGTGGATCACTTGGCTTGTGCATCGATGAAGAACACAGCTTTCGAGGCCTCAACGCCATCCCCAGACAGAATGCAGAAAAGGAGCCGGCGCTACCTCATTTTCCTCTCTGACTATGACCTCAGATCAGACATGGCGACCCGCTGAATTTTAGCAAAAAAAAAAAGAAATTAACCAGGATTCCCTCAGTCAGGTACCTCGGTTGAGGTCAGGCCTTTGTAGTGACATAAGGGCTGGACAGACAGGCACAGTGGTTGAGGTCAAGTCCTTGTAGTGATGAAATGGCTGGACAGGCAGGCACAGCAGTTGAGGTCTGGCCCTTATAGAGACATAAGGGCTGGACAGTAGGCAGACAGGTACAGCGGTTGAGGTCAGGCCCTTATAGTGACTTAAGGGCTGGACAGGCAGGCACAGTGGTTGAGGTCAGGCCTTGTAGTGATGTAAGGGCTGGAAAGTGGACAGACAGGCACAGCATTTGAGATCAGGCCCTTGTAGTGATGTAAGGGCTGGACAGTGGACAGAGAGGCACAGCTGTTGAGGTCAGGCCCTTGTAGTGACACGTGCTGGACAGGCAGGCACAGTGGTTGAGGTCAGTCCCTTATAGTGACATAAGGGCTGGACAGGCAGGCACAGCAGTTGAGGTCAGGCCCTTATAGAGACATAAGGGCTGGACAGTGGACAGACAGGTACAGCAGTTGAGGTCAGGCCCTTGTAGTGACATAAGAGCTGGACAGGCAAGCACAGCGATTGAGGTCAGGCCCTTGTAGTGGCATAAGAGCTGGACAGGCAGGCACAGCGGTTGATGTCAGGCCCTTATAGAGACATGCTGGACAGTGTAGAGACAGGTACAGCGGTTGAGGTCAGGCCCTTGTAGTGACATAAGAGCTGGACAGGCAGGCACAGCGGTTGAGGTCAGGCCCTTGTAGTGGCATAAGAGCTGGACAGGCAGGCACAGCGGTTGATGTCAGGCCTATAGAGACGTAAGGGCTTGACAGTGGACAGAGAGGCATGTGGTTGCGGTCATGCCCTTGTAGTGATGTAAGGGCTGGACAGTGGACAGAGAGGCACAGCGGTTGAGGTCAGGCCCTTATAGTGACATAACGGCTGAACAGGCAGTCACAGCGGTTGAGGTCAGGCCATTGTAGTGATGTAAGGGCTTGACAGTGGACAGAGAGGTATGTGGTTGAGGTCAGGCCCTTGTAGTGACTTAAGGTCTGGACAGGCAGGCACAGTGGTTGAGGTCAGGCCCTTATAGTGACTTAAGGGCTGGACAGGCATGCCCAGTGGTTGAGGTCAGGCCCTTGTAGTGGCGTAAGAGCTGGACAGGTAGGCACAGCGGTTGATGTCAGGCCTTGTAGTGACTTAAGGGCTTGACAGTGGACAGGCAGGCACTGTGGTTGAGGTCAGGCCCTTGTAGTGACATAAGGGCTGGACAGACCGGTACGTTGGTTGATGTCAGGCCCTTGTAGTGACACGTGCTGGACAGGCAGGCACAGTGGTTGAGGTCAGTCCCTTATAGTGACATAAGGGCTGGATAGACAGGCACAGTGGTTGAGGTTAGGCCCTTGTAGTGACGAAAGGGCTGGAAAGTGGAAGGCCAGGCACAGCATTTGAGGTCAGTGAATTAAAGGCTGGACAGGCAGGCACAGTGGTTGGGGTCAGGCCCATGTAGTGATGTAAGGGCTGGACAGTGGTCAGAGAGACACAGCGGTTGAGGTCAGGCCCTTGTAGTGACATAACGGCTGGACAGGCAGTCACAGCGGTTGAGATCAGGTACACATGCTGATATTATCTGGAGCATATAAGGCAGTTGGAGCTGCTGCAAGGCTTTAAATTGTGTATCTGTCTCCATATCCTCTGTGGGCTCTGTGAGACAATGCCCCTTGACCTAAGGCTGGAAACAAACATGCAAAACCTCAAAAAGAAGATGAAAACCTGGCTATTTAACCAAGCCTACCAATAACTCTCACACACACACTTGCACCCAGACCCACAAGAGCTTAACCCCCCTCAAGCCATTAGTTAAATTGGTTGTTTTCTCTTTAACTTGTTTACCTCTCAAGTTATGAAAATTATAATTACATGTTCCTATTGTCTGCATTCTGCTACCATCCCTATCTCCCTCGTTCCTATACTATATCCTTCCTGCCCCAAAACTCTTTGAAGTTATTCAATTGGTTAAGATGTAATTTCCTTTCACGCCTCTAATCTATTTACTGTAAACCGATGTGATGCGCAAACGAACTTCAGTATAAAAAAGCGTTAAATCAATTAATGAATTAATTAATTTATGCTGGTGTCTCCTTTGCTTGGGTGGGCTGACAGTCCTTCTTTCCAGCTGCTTTTGCTCTAGCCCGTGCAAGAAGAGATGATTTTTTTAGGGGCAACATGGCTTTGGCGTACTGAAGTGGAGGAGGAGGAGGTACTAGCTGTCGCTGACAGAGTGCTGCTCCTGCTTGGGCTAGCAGCACATCTCTCTGAAGTGACCGCTGCTGTTTCCTCCTCTGCTTCGGGCCTAATCTGTCTCTGCCTATGGTGCTCCTGTTCACAGACCTTTTCTAACAGCAGGTTCCCTGTACGTACCAGGATCAGTCCAGACTGCTGGGTTATGCCTCCCCTCCAGCAGATGGAAACAGAGGAAAGCTGAAAAGCACCTCCCACATAACACGGTGCGCCACCTGCGATCCCTCAGTATTTTCTCTGACTCCAGCAGATTGAGAGGCATAACCTGCGGTCCTGTCCTGGTTAGGTTTGTTTGTCTGGGAATCTACCTGTTTGCGTGTTCGCTGACTAGATCAACTGGTTTCTTCCGTCTTTCGGATTTTTCATGTAAAAAAAAAAAAAAAAAAAAAGTATGTTTGATTGATTGGGGGGTCTTTTGTATCAGCGCAGCGTGAAGGCAAGTTGGTGGGCAGGCATAGAGGGCATTGCCCTTGACTTTACTGGACTAGTGTGTCCCGGTAGGCTGGGGGAGAGCTTACCGGTGGGCCGGTCACCCTCCCCCCACTATTCCAGGGATTAATTCTCTGAAGGGGGCTTAAAAAAAAAAAAAAAGAAATTTTAAAGATTAAAGATTTAATTAAGCAGAGCCACTTAAGCCCTGTTGGGGACAGGCAGTGAGCTCCCTATTGCAGCCCCGGCCTGCCGTGCCTGTGAGGACTCCGGAGGGGGTGGCTGGTTCACCCGGCGCGTGTTTGCTGTGAGCGTAGCTTGCCTGTTAGTTTTTGGCGCGCATTTCTCTGCTGCTCCTTAGACCGGCCTCTGGATGCCGCGATCTTCGGCCTGCACGGCCTGTGGGGGGGCGGGGGGGGGGTGCAACTCTCCCGAGAGGGTCTCTGCTCCCGATGTCTTCCCGGGGGTGAGGGACCCTCTTGGGGCCGAGCGCTGCCCGCAGCAGGTCCTCTCTCCCCTCTTCGGCGCGGCAACGAAAAATGCCGGGCTCCCGATCTTCGGTCCCGCCTCCCTTGGAGAGGAGGGCGGCGGCCATCTTGGACACGCGGCAGGCTGAGCTATCAGCGTCGGAGGAGGGAGTCTCCCCTCCTCCTTCTCCACCTGATTTAAGGCCGCGGAGTGTACCCGATTCGGAGGATCATCGAGCCCCCCCCCTCCCTCCCGGCCTATGGGGGACAATTTGAAACGGTCAGTCCCTTTTTCCTCTAAGTTTGTGCTACTAATGCACAAAATGATTTTAGAGGCAGAAGCAGGTTGGGAGGCAGAGGGTCCCTTTCCACTGAAGATCCCTAAAACATTTTTGGATCTGGGGACAGCTGGGGCTCGTTGCCCTCGTCCGCGGGGGGGGGGGGGGGGGGGCTGAAGGTCCGGTGGAGCCGGACCTCGCTCCGGACTCTCCGGGTGCGCCCGGAGTGCAAGTTGCGGACGAGCAAGGACCTGTGGAAGGAGATGACCCCGAGGTACTCAGATTGTTCAGAAGGACAAGTTAAGCTTCTTAATTCTTCATGTCTTGAAGGAGTTGGAGCTCACTGTTCCACAACAGGAAGCGGACACTTCCACGGGGGATGTGGCTATGGCGGGCCTATGGGCCGCCCCTCAAACTTTTCCCTTCTATCCCAAGGTTTGGCAGATTGTGTCTAAAATGGGAGCTTCCAGAGGCCTCATTGCGGGTGAGCAGGCTATGGACAAGCTGTATCCCCTGCCGGTGGAATCCTTGGATCTTCTCAAGACCCCCTCGGTGGATTCGGTGATCACGGCCGTGGTTAAGCACACTATCATCCCCGTCATGGGGGGGATAGCGCTGAAGGATCTCCAGGTTCGAAAGTTGGAGATCTTATTGAAGCGCATTTTTGACATTGTGGCCTTAGGAGTCCGGGCGGCGGCTTGTAGCTGTCTCGTGCAGAGGGCCAATCTGCATTGGGTCCAACAACTGCTTACTACACAGGAGCTTCCACCGGGCGAGGCGGAGCAGGCCAACTGCATGGGGGCGGCGGTCGCCTATACAGCGGATGCCTTATATGATTTTATTGCGGACCTCGGCTCGCATTATGTCTTCTGCAGTTTCAGCCAGACGGTTGCTTTGGCTCCGTCGTTGGTCAGCGGACGCCTCCTCTAAGGCACGGTTAGGTTCTTTTACTTTTAAGGGTAAGTTGTTGTTCGGAGACGAGCTGGATCAGCTCATTAAGGACCTGGGAGACAATAAGGTTTATAAGTTGCCGGAGGATAAGCCCCGTCAGTCTAGATCCTTCAGGAACACCAGAACTCGTTTTTGGGGTCAACGACGGTTCCATATGGGGTGGGTTGGTTCCTTTTCCCAGAAACAGCAGGCGACAAGGTCTCAGTCCTGGTCTCCTTCCTTTCGCGGCAGGCGGCCTCAGCGTTTGGAATCCTCGCAAGGTTTCTCCCACAACAAGGCTGCTCAATGAAGGTGCACAGGCCCATTCCTCTGTTCCGTTCATCGGGGGTCGGTTGTCCTGGTTTTGGGAGGAATGGGTCAAGATAACTTCGGATCAATGGGTCCTCGATGTAGTTCGGCGCGGTTACTAGTTGGATTTTGCTCGTCCCCTCCGGGATCTTTTTATGACATCGCCATCATCCCCTCCGGGATCTTTTTATGACATGCGATCCTCTGGAAAAGCAGCGGGTTATCGCTCAAACCTTGGACCACTTGCGGACACTGGGAGCGCTGTTGCCGGTTCCGCCGGCCGAGCACAGGACTGGTCGGTATTCCATATATTTCGTGGTTCCGAAGAAGGAGGGCGCGTTCAGACCAATCTTGGATCTAAAGCGCGTGAACAAGGTCTGTTATTGCGGCCGTCCACAAGGGATAATTTTTGGCTTCTTTGGATCTGACCGAGGCGTATCTTCACATTGGAATATGAGAGAGTCATCAGAGATACCTGAGGTTCATGGTGTTGGGGAACCATTACCAGTTTTGTGCCCTTCCGTTCGGATTGGCGACCGCTCCAAGAGTGTTCACCAAAGTTCTCGTGGTGGTAGCAGCTTCCCTACGCCATCAAGGAATCCTGGTACATCCCTATCTCGACGACTGGCTCATCCGGGTGAAATCGGAAGCATTGTGCAAACGAGCAGTTCGTTTGGTGGTGCAGCAACTTCAGGCATTAGGTTGGGTAGTCAACTTCGCAAAGAGCTGACTAGAACCAACCCAACAGTTGGAGTGCTTGGGCGCCCGTTTCGATACCTTGGTGGGCAAGGTCTTTTTGCCACATCAACGCATGATCAATCTAATGACTCAGGTGTGGAACCTGATGGATCTCCCGTTGCCTATGGCCTGGGATTATTTGCAGGTCATTGGTCATATGGTATCTACTCTGGAAATGGTACCTGGGCTTTTGCGCATATGCGGCCTTTACAAAGAGCGCTTCTTTCTCGTTGGGATCCCAGGTCCTAGGATTACGACCTGGAGTTACCATTGCTGGAGCCGGCCCGTTCCAGTCTCTCTTGGTGGCTAACCCCGGTCCATCTTCTGCAAGGAGTGGACCTGGAGCCTCTGTCTTGGATTGTAGTGACGACAGATGCTAGCCTACCCGGCTGGGAGGCAGTCTGCCAGTCCCGAGTGGTGCAGGGGACATGGTCTGCTCACCAGGCCACCTGGTCCATCAATCGTCTAGAGACCAGAGCGGTACATTTGGCCTTGCATCACCTCCTCCTGATGTTGCGCGGTCGAGCGGTGCGAGTTCTGTCGGACAACGCGACCACGGTAGCATACATAAATTGGCAAGGAGGCACAAGAAGTCATCCAGTGGTGACCAAGGCGTCATTGTTGATGGCCTGGGCGGAACGTCACTTGTTCCGCATCGCGGCCACCCATATTGCAGGCGTGGACAACGTTCAGGCGGATTACCTCAGTCAGCTGCGCCTAGATCCAGGGGAGTGGGAGCTGTCGGCCGAGGTGATGTATCTCATCACCCGGGGTTCCACACTTGGACTTGATGGCAACTCGGCTAAATGCAAAGGCAGTGCGTTTCTTCAGCAGAAGGCGGGAACACGGTTCAGAAGGCATAGATGCACTGGTGCTTCCGTGGCCTCTTCGCATCCTTCTATATGTGTTTCCTCCGTGGCCCCTAGTGGGGAAGGTGTTAAGGTGCATAGAATCCCATCGGGGCCTTGTGATTCTCGTGGCTCCGGAGTGGCCGCGGCATCCGTGGTTCGCGGATCTCGTCAATCTGGTGGTGGACGGTCCACTGCGGCTGGGTCATCTTCCGAATCTCCTTCGACAGGGTCCGGTATTTTTCGATCTGGCGGATTGCTTTTGTCTGGCGGCTTGGCTTATGAGCGGAGGCAGTTGAGGAAGAAAGGTTATCCGGACGCAGTCATTTCTACTCTCCTTCGGGCGTGCAGATTTTCAACTACGCTTACTTATGCTAGAGTTTGGAAGGTCTTTGACTCTTGGGTGTGGTGATTTAAAGATCTCGCCACGACGTTCTTCCGTGGGACATATTCTTACATTTTTGCAAGACGGTTTGAAGAAGGGTTTGGCCTACAGTTCGCTTAGAGTTCAGGTAGCGGCTCTGGGTTGTTTGAGAGGTAAGGTTGATGGTGTTTCCCTTGCGTGTCACCCGGATGTTGCTCATTTTTTGCGTGGAGTTAGGAACTTGCGTCCTCCTGTGAGGGTTCCCTGTCCTTCCTGGAACTTGAACTTGGTTCTCCGTGGTCTGTGCGTGGCTCTTTTTGAGCCTCTGAAGAGAACCTCCTTGAAGGATTTAACTCTCAAGACAGTATTCCTCGTGGCCATTTCATCAGCTCGTCGTGTTTTGGAACTGCAGGCTCTTTCTTGCAGGGAACCGTTCTTGCGTATTTCTGCGTCGGGATTCTCCTTACGCACAGTACCTTCCTTCTTGCCGAAGGTGGTGTCAGCATTTCATGTTAATCAGACGGTGGAATTACCTTCTTTTTTGGAGGAGGAACTCCAGTCTTCTCAAGGTCAGGACTTGAGGCGTTTGGATGTCCGTTGGGTACTCCTGCGGTATTTGGAGGTAACCAACGAGTTTTGAAGGTCTGATCACCTGTTTGTGTTGTGGAATGGACCCAAGAAGGGTCTTCAGGCATCCAAGACAACTATCGCTCGATGGTTGAAGAGCGCAATCGTGTCCACATACATTGGTTGTGGTAAGCCTGTCCCTGATGGGCTTAAGGCTCACTCATTGCGTTCTCAAGCGACTTCGTGGGCAGAAAGCCAGTTTGTGTCTTGCTAAGAGATATGCAGGGCGGCCACTTGGAAATCCGTACATACGTTTGCTAGGCATTATCGATTGGATGTTAATGGTCCGTCTGCTGAGTCCTTTGGGAGCATCGTGATTCGAGCGGGAATCTCGGGGTCCCACCCCAGTTAAGACGGCTCGGGTACATCCCAGCAGTCTGGACTGATCCTGGTACGTACAGGGAAAGGAAATTAGTTTCTTACCTGATAATTTTCGTTCCTGTAGTACCAAGGATCAGTCCAGACGCCCACCCAAGGTTTCTGTGAGTCTGCTCGTGTTCAGTAATCTACGGTTACAGGTTGTACTTACAAGTATTTGGACAATTTGAATGGTAAGTTCGTTGGTTTTGTGTTCTATTCTAATGTATAAGGTGACAGGGTTGTTTTCTGTCTTTCAAGGATGTTATTGCTTGATCTGGTCAGTGGGTTTTACAAAAAAATAAATAAAAGAGGGGGTTGTCGACGGAAATGTTCATTTGGTTACTTCTGCTTTGATATCGCATATACTGAGGGATCACAGGTGGCATACCAGTATATCTAGGGGGTGCTTTTCAGCTTTTCTCTGACTCCATCTGCTGGAGGGGAGGCATAACCAGCAGTCTGGACTGATCCTTGGTACTACAGTAACAAAAATTATCAGGTAAGAAACTAATTTTCCTTTCTTCACAAATGTGAGACAATCAGACTGTAGGGTGAGTTTCCCTTTCACATGGGGATCACAGACTGTGGCGAGCATGTATGTGTGGTCTTCTGTTAAAAGCACCTGCTTCTGCAAAATGTCCAGACAATGCAGCACCTCAGCTGTCATTCCCTCTTCCTATTTAAAGCCTTTCAAATTTTCATCCAGGAAATTAACTATAGGGATAATGTCAGCCAAGGTGGCACTTCTGGAACTCAGCTCCTCCGTGACATCCATGAAGGCCTGCAGGATTTTTACCAGCTGACTCATGACTAACCAATCATGATGCCCTAGGGGATTCTACACACCTATGACCATTGAATCAGAAAGTTCATGAAGGGGTGTCTACTGCTCCACTAACCTCTGCAGCATCATATAGGTGAAATTCCACCGGGTGGCAATGTCTTGAATGAGACACGTGAGGCATCTCCAAATCCAGTCTGCTTTTGTCGGAGAACCTGCCTTGCCTTCACACTTCTGTGGAAGTGTGCTGCTATGTTCCTGCACTTGTGTATTAACGTATGCAGGTATTCATTCTCTTGGTGACTGGACTCCAACCCCAGAGTTGACTTCACTACCAGGTGCAGAGTGTGTGCAAAACATCAGATGTTCTGAAAGCCCCCATCGGATATTGCCTTTACCATGTTTGCACCATTGTCTGTGACAAAGAGCCCTGCCTGAAGATTCCTGTCTCTCTGGTGTAGCTGCCAGCTTGCCAGCATCTGTCTGATGCATGCTAGAATATTGGCTGAGGTATGTGCCTCGTCCGTCAGGTGAGTGTGCAGTAAAGCCTACTGCACCCTGATACTTGTTCACTAATAGAGCTGCTGCCTGCCCCTGCCTCAGCTAGGTCCCACCAGTGTGCTGTCAGGGAGAGGTAAGAGAGTGAAGCATTTATGGCAGTCCAGATATCATAGGTGAAATGCACACTCCCCTCTGCCTTAGCTAGCAGCACTTGGATGTGACTGTGACACTTGTTGTACAGGCTGGGGATGACCTTTCTGCTAAATGTTGTTCTGGAGGGGACTTTGTAATTTGGATGTAATTTGGATGGCCTACAAGGGATGATCATCAAAGGCAATCATTTCCCCAATGCTCCTGGTTACAACTTTTGAGGCTGCCTGTCTCCTACCCCGGGATAGCATTAACGCACACCACCCCATTTCCTCCATGGTGGGTTGTCGCTTCTGCACATGGCAGGGGTTTGCTGGCCTTCCACCTGACTACTAGAAGGGGCTAAGGGCATGGGGTTCTCTGCTCCTTTTCAACCACTTTATGCTGCCTGGAAAAATGAGTCCCCTGACTGGTACTGCCACCATCCCCAGATAACAGTACTGTTCATGGGTGTTGCCTCTTTATATGCTGCGTCTTGCCAAAATTAGATAGATGTCCCATTTGCTTGCCTCTGCTAATAGACCTGGCACAGTAATTACACTGAGTAAAACGCAGGTCCTCACTCACTTTAAAGTGGCTCCAGATCACAGATTTATTTTGTGATCCCTTCTCTATAGCCTTCGAGGTGGATGCTGGAACTGGAGTTGAAGTAATGGGTGCACCCTGAGAAGCAATGCCAGGGGCATCAGTCTGTGCCTGTGCTGACTGCTCTTCCTCCTCCTCATCATCAGTTTCATCTCTCTCCTCCAGCACTGAAGTGGAGGCTATGACAGAACTAACTAATCCTCCTAAACCTTCTTCAACTATTATGTCTTCTATTTCTGATTAAAGGAATCCCATACAAGATGATTCTTCATCGGAATCAGATTCAAACACTGACTGCACTACATTGTCAGCACTAACTAGAATCTGCTGTCACAGGTGATGGTGGTGCATCATGTTTAAATTTATTTTTTTTCTGGATGGAACTGCCTGCCCCTCCAGTGATTTTAGATTGAAACAGCTCCCTTTTTAACTTTAGTGGGGGACTGCCTTTTGAAGTGATTGAGGAAAACTACACACACACACACACACACACACACACACACACAGTGCGGTGCCTTGCTGTACATTACAACTGAAACTGCTCTGTGTGCACAAAACTGAAACTCCAGATAAAACACTGGAAGCCTCAGCCTGACTACCCCTGCTGTGAGTCTGCAAGCCCAATTCCTACAGTACTCACTGTGATGCTGCTTGTTGTTTGAAAATACCAACTGCCAGACAGCCACTGCAACTCTATCTCCCACCCACACCACCCAAACCCTGCCTGCAACCTACCCCAGTGGGGTAAGATAAGCAGCAAAATGCCACTGCTGGCAGCTTGTCTCAGTGGGTGAGACAGAGAGATGAGACAGTCTGAGTTCAATAAAAAAAAAAAATGTGCAGTAAAAAAAAGCCTGGCTGCCTGGCAGGCACAGCAGCAAATAAGAACAAATATCTTTTTCAGCAATAGCAAATTAATTGTAGCAAATAGCAATAGCAATTGAATAAAGATCTGAGATACTCTAAGAGAACTCAAACAGCAATCAATCTTCTCAGATAGAACCCAAGAAGAAAGTGCACTGTGCTATACTGGCTCATCATAGAACATACAGCAGGAACAACATCACAGAGCAGTGATTGGCTGAATTAGAAAAATGATTTGCTCTGATACTTTGGGATTCTGGTTTCCTTGCCAACCTGTCCAACCCACTCTTTGACAGGGCTATCAGGTCACTTATGACTCACAGGAAAGGGCTGATTGTTATGGATACTCCCACATGACCTTCTCTAGTTTAAAAGCACTGTGATATATGATATGATTCATTCGTGGGGGATCGCCATTCATTTCGCAGTCCCACAAATCAAATGAATAGGGACCTATTCATTGTGGATACCACATTTGTTGAGAACGAATGCACATCCCTACTGGTTAACCATTTTGCGAGACTCCAGGATCTGTTAGACTTCATATACTATGTATTCCTCGGAGATGATTTCCTTTGGTTCCAGAGCAGAGTGTCTACCAGAAAGTACCAGAAGTTTAAGTAAGGAGATGTGGAATGAATTATGAATCCTCAGAGTTGGAGATAGCTTCAGTTGATAGATGGCAGACCTAGTTGCCGTATCACTGGGAATGGTTCTATGAAGTGAGGTTCCAAGCATAATGAGAGGAATCAGAGGAGTTTGGTCTTAGCCACACCTTGTCTCCGACTTTAAGTTGAGGGGATGGCCAGCTTTTGGCATCAGTGACTCTTTTAGCTTTCATGGCAGCCTTGTTGATCAGGACATTGATTTGTTCCCAGAGTATCAGAAGTTCCTCTGAAGAGATTAGGTTTGCGGGCAAGATTATCCCTAGCAGAAGTGGCAAGGGAATCTAGGAGTGCTTCCCATAGACAATAT
Source organism: Rhinatrema bivittatum (assembly GCF_901001135.1). Lineage (NCBI taxonomy): Eukaryota > Metazoa > Chordata > Amphibia > Gymnophiona > Rhinatrematidae > Rhinatrema > Rhinatrema bivittatum. The sequence continues at coordinate 822,988,549 of NC_042615.1, forward strand.
GAAAGTGGGAAGATCCAGTGGTATCATTGATGTGATTATTGTGGGCAAATTCAGTCTACAGAAGAATAAAGGCCCAGTCATTCTGGCTCTTATTGACATAAGGGAGTAGAAAGGTCTCGAGCATCCGATTAGTGCATTCCTTTTGTCCATTGCTTTGAGGGTGATAGGTGATAGTATTTTCTAGAATGATCCCAAAGTTCTTGTAGAGAGCTTGCCAATAGTGAGTGGTAAACTGCACATCCCAATCTGAAAGAATGTGGTCAGATTATTGGTCTTTTACTTTAAATCCTATGCTTTTCTGAAAAGCCATGTTTTCAGTTCACGCTTGAAGCTCTTTCTATCTGTTATTTGATATATTGACTCTGGCAGGGAGTTCCACAACTTGGGGCCTGCTATTGAAAACATTTGGTCTCTTATTTGCGTTAGGTATGTTTTCCGAGTTGAAGGTACCATAAGCGGTCCTTTGTTTTGTGATCTTAGGTCTATCTGTGGTGTGTAGTGTTGAATTGTCACTCCTAATAAACTTGAGTTAATGTTGTTAATGATATTGAATTTTAGTGTTAAAACTTTATAGTGAATTCTGGATTGTATAGGAAGCCAGTGTAGTGCAATCAGTGAAGGCGTAATGTAATCAAATTTCCTTGTTCCTAGTAAGAGTCTTGCAGAGGCATTTTGAAGTAGCTGGAGTAGTTTTAGTAGGTTCGATGGTCGACCTAGTAGAAAAGAGTTGCAGAAGTTTGAAAATATAAGTGTTTGTAGAACAATATGGAAGTCTTGATATTTCGTCCGTCGGTGGCAGATGGCTGCGACCGCTCTGCCTTACCTTTCTCTCTCCTCTTTTTCCCTCTCTGGGAAGGATGGCTGTCTCCGATGCCAAGTGCCATGGGCCTCGGTGTCCTCAAACAAGCATAGGTGTCCCCATCCGCCATGCTCACTCCCGTGGCCTCCTAGGGTGCGAGCACGCACATCTCTGATGCTCAAGTACACATCATGGCGGGAACCTCGGGGGCAGCCCCACCGCATGACGTCAATACCTCAGGGCATTTTCATGACGTCAATACCTCATGGCATATTCAAGGTGTGAGACCACATCTTGAATACTGTGTACAGTTCTGGTCGCTGCATCTCAAAAAAGATATAGTTGTGATGGAGAAGGTACAGAGAAGGGCAACCAAAATGATAAAGGGGATGGAACAGTTTCCCTATGAGGAAAGGCTGAAGAGGTTAGGTCTGTTCAGCTTGGAGAAGAGACGGCTGAGGGGGGATATGATAGAGGTCGTTAAGATCATGAGAGGTCTTGAACGAGTAGATGTGACTCGGTTATTTTCACTTTCGAATAATAGAAGGACTAGGGGGCATTCCATGAAGTTAGCAAGTAGCACATTTAAGACTAATCAGAAAATTCTTTTTCACTCAAAGCCCAATAAAGCGCCGGCCGTCCACTGGATGGCCTGCATCATTTTTAAAGATGGCGTCGGCCATCCAGTGCTTCTACCATGTGACAGGGACTGACCAATGGCACGGATACCCTGTCACATGGTAAGGGCAAAGGGCCATCCGCGCCATTTTTATTAGCACGGCTGTCGGCCCGAGAGCGGGAGATTGCTCCCTGCTCCCCCACTGGACCACCAGTGGCGTAGCGAGGGGTGGGCGGCCGCCCCGGGCGCCGGGTCTAAGGGGGCGCCAAATGCCTGGCTCTGCCTGCACGGCTCCATCGGACTCGTCTGGCAGCAGAGCAGTGCAACTCGACGTAGGATTTATTTTCTGCTGTGCCCAGGGGCGGATTGACCTATCGTGGTCTCGACCGCGTGGCTCTTCTTCAGCCCAGCCTCGGCGCCTTTCAGCCAGCCCTTGACGGAGGCCAAGCTGGCAGGGACCGAAGAAATACAAATCGAGGCTGGTGGAGGCCGAAGAAAAGAAGATCAGCCAGCGCGGCCTGAAGAAAAGAAGATGGGAACCTCCCAGCCAGGCCTCTGCCAGAGAAATTAAAATCGAGGCCAGCGGCGGCTGAAGAAAAGAAGATGGGCGCCTCCCAGCCAGCCTCAAGGGGGGGCTGACTGTGCGACACCCATCTTCTTTTCTTCGGCCTCCGCCGGCTTTGATTTTAATTTCTTCAGCCTCCGCCAACCTTCAGGGGCTGGCTGTCTCCGGCGGGGCCCGAAGAAATGAAGATGGGAACCTCCCAGCCAGGCCCCCGCCGGAGAAATTAAAATCGAGGCCGGAGGTGGCGGGGGAGGCCGAAGAAATGAAGATGGGAACCTCCCAGCCAGGCCCCCGCCGAAGAAATTAAAATCGAGGCCGATGGCGGCCGAAGAAAAGAAGATGGGCGCCTCCCAGCCAGCCTCAAGCGGGGGCTGACTGTGCGGCGCCCATCTTCTTTTCTTCGGCCCCCGCCGGCCTCGATTTTAATTTATTCGGTCCCCATCGACCTTCGGGGGCCGGCTGTCTCCGGCGGAGGCTGGAGAAATTAAAATCGAGGCCGGCGGGGGCCGAAGAAGTGAACACCGGTGCTGCTAACCGCCGGAGACCAGCTGTTCAACCTTGGATCGGAAGGGTGCTTCTGTGTATATGTGAGAAAGGAACGGTGTGTATGTGAGAAAGGAATTTGGCTTCTGTGTGTGTGTATACGGTATGTATGTGAGAGAGGAATCTGCCAGTTTAAAAAAAAACTTTTGTGCTGGTAGTGCAACTTTTGAAAAGTTGGATGAAAGATTAAAGTTAGAAAATGTATATTTTTAAATGACTAAGACTGGAATCTTCCCATTTTAAAAGGGAAGTTGACTAAGGATGTCTTTCGGTTCCATATCTCCCACATAAATAATCATACGACTGATAGTTTGAAGAAAGACACTTGCTTTATTGCCTGGAAGCGTAAAACAAGAGAAGCTGTACGGTGTGGGTGGCTGTCCCTTGGGAGGACAGAACCTGAAGGAAGGGTGTCATTTCGCCTTCTGATAGGAATGTGGTTTTCTTATTTAATGGTTGGGATCATCACTTTCACTTTTAGTAAAAGTGAAAAATGCTGCAAGTCTGAAAGCAAGGTGCTTCTGTGAGTGTAAAATGTATGTGAAACAGGGAGGGTGCTTCTGTGTGTGTGCAAGAGAGATGGAGCATGTTTTTGGCTGGCTTGTGGCTGTGAGATAGAACATGTGTGTAATTGAGAGCTTGTGTGTAAGTGAAATAGAGAGAGCATGTGTGTGATTGAAAGCCTTTGTGTAAGTAAGAGAGAGCAGAGCATTGTGTGATTGAGAGAGACTGGCCAGAGAGGTGACATATGTATGTGTGAAACTGATCAGGGAGATGACTGGTATGTGTGTGCTTGTGTGTGTGTGAGTGGGAGAGACTGGTTGGGGAGATGATTGGTGTGTGAGAGACAGAAACTGGTCTTGAGGGTATGACTAGTGTGTGTGTGTGTGTGAGAGAGAGAAAAGATTGGTTGTGGTCCCTAAGGAAGAGGACCATGAGGACAGCTTCAGCAGCTACTGCTGCTTCTGGCGTCGCCTGCAAGGGAAAGGAGTAGGAGAACTGCTGGAGAGGGTAAGTAAAGGTGGCTTTTTAAGTTCATTTTTCTTGATTACCATTTTAATTATTGGGTAGTATGTGATGTGTCTGCTGTTTGAAATATTTTATTGGTGTTTGGTAAAGGTTTCAAAATTTCCTTGTCTTTAATTACTGGATATTCTATTCATCAGCTGTTCTGAAATTATTTTATTAGTATGATTTTATAATTATGATCCATTTATTTATTTATTTTATTTATTTAAACATTTTTATATACCGGCATTAGTTGTGGACATCATGCCGGTTTACATCAAAACTGGTAAAGTATGGAAGTTACATTTTAACAGGGAATTAGAAACTGGGAGGAGGGTAAATAATTAAATAGGATAGACGAGAAATAACAGTAACATTAACATTAACATGGTTCCTCGGTGTGAACGAGGAGAGAGAATAACAACATATGATTCCTCAGTATGAGGAAGATGGAACAGATGCAATGTGGTCTATTTTTTATTGGAGGAGGTGTGAGTTTTTATTCTGGGTAGGCATGTTTGAACAACCATGTTTTCAATTTCTTTTTGAAGTTGTTCATGATTTATATATCTTGATTTTATTGATTGTTTCATGAGGAATGGTGACATTTTTGTTTTTCATTGTTGCACTGTATAGAGTCTGGCATGATACGTTTTACAGTTTAGTTTTTGTCTGCACATTTCTATTTATACTTTATGTGGCTTTATTCTGTAATGAGGGCAGAAAAATAGCACCGATTTCAATGCAAATCATTGATGGAGGGAGGGGGCGCCGAAGAAGTCTCTTGCCCTGGGCGCCAAATTGTCTAGCTACGCCACTGCCACCAGGTGATTTTAAAACATTTTGGGGGGGTTTGGGAGGGTGGGGGAGTCTAAGGGGTCAGGTTTAAAGGGTCGGGGTGGATTTTTTGTTTATCGGATCGGGCGCAGCCGATAAACAAAAAACCAATCGGGCCGGACGATAAAAATTATAAGATTTGAATCGGAACTAAAACCGAACCGATTCCGGTTCAGATTCACATCTCTAAACTGTTCTGCAAATCATGGTGGCTCCTCCCCGTGGGTTGAGTCATCTCCACTGTGACCAAGGGTCCACTATGCCTCAAACATAACAGATTGCTAACTCCATGGACTCGGCTCAACTTGCAGCACTGCAGGCCATTCCGGGCCTAGCACAGCAGATTACAGAACAACAGAAGTCTTTGAAGAATCTTGCTAATGCCTTTAACCAGTTGCACGCTCAACTGAACTCTTCAGTGCCTCCTGTAAAGGAGTTGCTGTCACCAGTGGTTACCCTTAAGACCACTGTACCTCTATCTACACCTACCCGTTTCATGGGTGAAGCCAAAATGTGCAGAGGATTCATCAATCAATGCAGCATGCATTTTGCTTTGCAGCCTACCCTCTTTCCCACTGAGGCTTCAGAGACCACCTACATCCTGTTGTTCCTCGAAGGACAAGCCCTGGCCTGGGCTTCACTGCTATGGGAACGAGAGTACCCTATCCTGAAGGACCTATCAGGATTCTTACAATTGTTTAAGTCTGTGTTTGATGACCTGGCTCGCCTGACCATCGCTGGATCCATCCTGCTTAATCTACAGCAAGGTAACAAGCAACTTACAGACTTTACCATTGAATTTAAGACCCTAGCATCCGAACTGCATTGGGACACTGGATGTTTCCGTGCCATATTCTTGGAGGGTCTCAACTCCCACATAAAGGACGAACTCGTGGCTCATGATCTGCCTGAATCCCTTGAGCCCTGATGGAACTTGCATGGAGAATTGACCGCCGTATCCACGATCGTACTCAAGAGTCCACAAAAGTCTACAGTGGGGGCTAACCATCCTAAACCTGTGCCTACTGCTTCCAGCTTACCGTCTGCACCCATAGAGGAGGAAGAGCCTATGCAACTAGGCCAAAGCCACTTGACCTCTAAGGAAAGACATTACCGTAAGTGTATGGGCCTGTGCATGTACTGCTGCCAATTGGGTCATTTGTCCGGAAACCTGACGGACCTAGGATCTGCAGGAGGACTTCTCCTGGGCCTTATCTCACCCACTCCTCCAATGTCCTTACCTTTATCACTGCTCTACGGAGGTCTCAATTTCCAGACTCTCGCACTAATTGACTCTGGTGCCGGAGGTAATTTCATCCTGAAGCGCTTGGTCGAACATTTGAGGATTCCTACTACACCTATAGAGAAGCCTCTCTTATTGTCTTCTATCCATGGAGAGCCACTTCCTGGAGAAGTTTCACTCATCACCCAGGCCATTGGCCTGCGCACTGGAGCCCTTCACTCAGAATCTATTCCTTTTCTAGTGTTGGATAAAGCCATGCACCCGGTGGGGTTGGGTCTGCCGTGGCTTCAAGACCATATGCCACAATTTAATTGGGCCACTTTGGAACTGTCCCAGTGGGGACCTGACTGTCATGGTCGGTGTCTTGCTGATGTTTCATTGCTCAGTTGCATGCCTACCACTCCATCATTACTTGGCTTACCTCCACAATACGCCTCCTTCCAGGATGTTTTCTCTTAGCAAGCTGCTGACGTGCTTCTTCCACACAGAGAATTCAAATATGCCATAAATCTGAAGCCGAACTCAGAACCTCCCAAAGGAAGAGTCTATCCTCTTTCTGTAGCCGAGGCCAAGGCTATGTCTACTTATATACAGGAAAATCTACAAAAAGGCTTTATCAAGCCTTCCAAATCCCCTGCGGGCACAGGGTTCTTTTTTGTAGGGAAAAAAGATGGCACCCTACTCCCCTGCATCGACTACAGGGGCCTGAATGAAATTACCGTCAAGGACAGGTATCCCCTGCCCTTAATATCAGAACTATTTGATAGACTCAAAGGGGCCAAAGTGTTTTCCAAATTGGACCTAAAAGGAGCCTACAACTTGGTGCGTATTAAAGAAGGAGACGAATGGAAGAGTGTTTTTAACACCTGTGACGGTCACTTTGAATACCTCGTCATGCCCTTCGGCCTAAGCAACGTACCTGCAGTCTTCCAAAATATGATGAACGATATCTTACAGGACTTGCTCTACCAATGTGTAGTAGTATATCTTGATGATATACTGATCTTTTCTCAGGATCTACAGAGTCATCAGGAGGATGTAAAGAAAGCCCTAAGGCGCCTGCATGAATACCGCCTTTACGCTAAGCTTGAGAAATGTGAATTTCACAAAGAAACTGTACCTTTCCTGCGATATATCGTCTTGAAGAATGGTTTCCAAATGGACCCTAAGAAACTTGAGAGTATCCAAGACTGGCCTCAACCCACAGGCCTGAAGGCATTATGTTGTTTCTTAGGATTTACCAACTATTACCGATCCTTCCTTAAAAACTACTCATCATTGACAGTTCCTCTAACAGCTATGACCAAGAAGAGAGCCAACCCTGCCAACTGGTCTCCTGAAGCCATCTCATCCTTCATGACGCTCAAAGAGGCTTTTCAAAAGAAGCCGTGTCTCCACCATCTTGACCCACACTGTCCTTTTATAGTGGAGGTTGACGCATCCGACGTAGGTGCGGGGGCAGTCCTGAGTCAGTACAGCGAATGCAACGTACTCCATCCCTGCTCCTTCTTTTCTAGGTGGTTCTCGCCTGCCGAAAGAAACTATGGGATAGGAGATAAGGAACTTCTCGCAATCAAACTGGCTTTCAAGGAGTGGCATCCCTGGCTAGAAGGTGCTCAACACCAAATAGTAGTCTATACTGACCATAAAAATTTAGATTACCTTCGACGTGCTCAAAGACTCAATCATCGTCAGGCAAGACGGTCCCTGTTTTTCAACAGATTTGACTTTCTTCTAAAATACCGTCCTGGAAAGAAAAACACCAGGGCTGATGCTTTATCATACTCCTTCTCACCTTAGGACATGCCATATGAACCCCATCATATAATTTATCCTGCAAGAGTGGTCCTCACAGCCACCCACATGGTACCTGATGCGAAGACGGTGATGGCCAGAGGTTTAAGAGGAAAACTGTTGGGCACATGATTCTCGCTTGGCATGCCATCCTGGACAGAATCGTACATTAGCCATGTTACAAAGATACTACTGGTGACCAACCATGAAGGACATGCAAGTGTATGTGGGTTCCTGCGCTGTCTGTGCCAAGCAAAAACCACCACCTGGGCGACCTTGAGGGTTATTGCAACCATTACCTTCAATGGATGAACCATGGACCCATATCGCTACTGATTTTGTAGTGAACCTGCCAGCATCCAGCGGCAACAAAACCATATGGATAACAGTTGACCGGTTCTCTAAAATGGCGCACTTTGTAGCATTGCCAGGACTACCCTCTGTTACTGAATTAACTAAACTCTTCATCAGACACATCTTCCTTCTTCATGGGATGCCCAAACATATCCTATCTGACAGAGGAGTACAATTTGCTGCAAAGTTTTGGAGAGTATTATGTCAGAAGTTTGACATTGCCTTAGACCTTACCTCTGCCTACCATCCTCAGTCGAACAGCCAGACTGAGAGGATGAATAGGATACCGAAACAATTCTTACGATCCTATGTCAACTCTAGACAGAAAGACTAGGCTGAACTACTGCCTTGGGCAGAATTTGCCATTAATTCACATCCTGCGTCTTCAATGGGGTCTTCCCCTTTCCAACTTGTCTACGGGAGACAACCTTTACCTTCGCTGCCTATACCATTGACAGTATCCTCTCCTGCTGCCCAGGCTACCACAGCAGAATTATCCCAACTCTGGAGGCAGAAAAAGGATCTCCTTGTGAGAGCAGGACAAAAGGCTAAGAAAACCTATGATGCCCATCATCAAAAGGCACCCCACTTCCAGCCAGGTAACAAGGTCTGGTAAATACCTCCGACTCAAACTTCCATCTGCAAGGTTTGCTCCTCGCTTTGTGGGACCTTTCGCCACCTTCGGCGATTAGGAAACTTAACATACAGTCTCAAACTGCCTCCATCAATGAAGATACACAATGCTTTTCACGTATCTCTACTGAAGCCAGTGATACTCTCCGAGTTCTCCAGAAAAGAACCAGAGCCCAACAGCCTGCATACAGAAGATGACATTGAATATGCCGTGGATGACATTCTTGATGTACGTAAGAAAGTGAAGACTTGGGAGTACCTCATAACATGGGAGAACTACGGCGCAGAGGAAAATTCCTGGGAACTACTGGGTAACATCACGGATAAAGAAATGGTCCGCCAATTCCACTTGGCACACCCTCGCAAGCCCAGACCACCTGGAAGAGGTCTTGGAGGGGGCCCTTTGAAGGGGGGTACTGTTGCATCCGTTGGTCGCAGACAGCTGCGACAGCTCTGCCTACCTTTCTTTCTCCTCTTTCTCCCTCTTTGGGAAGGATGGCTGTCTCCGGAGCCAAGTGCCGCAGGCCTTGGCATCCTCAAACGAGCATGGGCGTCCCCATCCACCATGCTCTCTCCCGTAGCCTCCTAGGGTGCAAGCACGCACATCTCTGACGCTCAAGTACACGTCATGGCAGGAACCTCTGGGGCGGCCCCACTGCATGACATCAATAACTCCGGGTATTTCAAGCCTCCACTTCCGCTAAGCCAACGAGTTAGCAAAGTCGCTACTCTGCCTGCTCTAAGCTGACAGCTTAGACACTATCTCACTAAGGGCCTCGCTCCTACTGAAGCCTTAGATACCCGCCCCTCGGGGGTCTGCCGCTTCTACTACCCTTCGGGGCCTCACTATCTAGACAACTGCTCTTCAGGGGTCTAGTCTTTTTCTCATTTCAGGATCGGACTCGGGTACTTGCTCCTCGAGGGCCCTCCCCTTGATCCTGTACCTCGGACCTTCGGTCCCACCACTCTACATCGGAAGACGCATACTCTCCGTGAGTACCTCTACGAACCAGCGCTCCAACTCCGTCCAGAAGTCTGCCTATCTGGATGAGACCACCTACTGAGCCTGTTGAGCGTATTGGCACCTCGTTGACCGGAGCATTTCCTTCCTACATTACCATCTCTATGGCAGTACAATAAAAGACTGTTCTACTCCATGTCTGCTAACTGCTCTGCCAATCACAGTGGTTCCTCATAGGGCTCCTCCCCATGGGTGGAGTCATCTCCACTGTGACCAAAGGTCCACTATGCCTCAAACACAACAGATTGCTAACTCCATGGACTCGGCTCAACTTGCAGCACTGCAGGCCATTCCGAGCCTAGCACAATACTTGAAATGTTAACAAGGGTTTCAGTCAATGAAATATTCTTATGTTGGAGTACCCTGTTTTGATTAATTTGCTTATATGCTTTTTCATAGTGAAGTTCTCGTCGATCTGAATTCCTAAGTCATGTACTTGATCTGAGGGAGTAATATTAGTGATTCCTAGGTCTAGGGTGGTTTGTTTATCGTTGTATCTCTCCTTAACCATAAAATTTCAGTTTTTTAGGGGTTTAGAGTTAGTTTCAGTTGAGAAAGTTTTGTTGTATTTCCTTCATGTATGTTGTAGGAGATGACACATATTTTGAATGTTTTGTCAAATGGTATATAGAATTGTATGCACTCTGCATACAGGAAGAATCTTAGATTTGTGAGTAATGTGCATATAGGCAACAGATATATGTTGAATATGTTGCGACCATCGGTCTACGATGGCTTCCCCCCGCCTACCTCTCACTACTTGCGGCTCCTCCCATTCACCTCGGACTAATGGCCACCGCGGTGTCTGTTTGCCATTCTCTCCAGCGTTCCCGGACCAGCTTTGGTGCTGCCTCATGCCATGCTCCTCCAAGGTACCTTAGGGCGCATGCGCACGCAGCCCTCATCTTTATTCTCACGTTGGCGCAAACCTCAGGGGTGTCCCCCTGTTATGACATCACGACTCACGGATATTGAAGCCTACAGTATTTGCTAGCTCACCGAGTTAGCATGAGATTTCCTATGGATGGGATTCGCTCTCTGTATCTAAGCTACTCTGCCACACCAGCGCTTCTGGAACTCTTAGACCCCCTCGGGGTTACTAATGGGGTAGCCGCTCCTCGGGGGCCTCTTCTGCTTCTTACAGATACTATCAGGAAAGCGGTACTTGCTCCTCGAGGGCCCATGTTCCCTGAGTCGCTGCCTGTAATACCTAACCTTCTACTTGGAAGACTTCACCTACAGTTTTCCATCGGTACAGATACCATCTATTCCACAGTACTGCTTCGCTATAACCAGGTACTCCCTCCTCGAGGGCCTGCCCTCCACTCTGATGCCAGACCTCTCGTCTAGTGGAATCTATGTCATTGCTATGTGAGTACATTATAACTGAGTCTCTACTCTAAGGGATCAGGTACTCAATCCTCGAGGGTCTGCTCTCTCTGTCTCGGAGCTTCTCCTATTTCTACCTGTGACTCTGTATGCTTCTCATTGTGTACTCATCTCTCAGTCGCTTTCCACTAAAGCACAGCCTTGCAGAGGATTCGTTGTTCCAGCGTTCTGTAGGAGACCTGCCCAGCTGGGCTCTACATCCCCTACTCACTACTGCCACCTCTGGTGGTTTCCAAAACTGTTTAAAAAAATATTAAAATCTGTGTTTGTGTGTCCAGAGTCTAGCCTGACACTGTGGTCCCTCACAGGACTGACCCCTGTGGGCATGGTCAGCTGCCACAGTGTCCAGGGATCCACCCAAACACCATTAACCATAATAGATTGCTAACTCCATGGATCCGGCTCAGCTCAACGCCTTGCAGGCCATTCCAGGCCTGGCCTTGTGCATTGCTGAACAACAAAACGCATTGGAGAAATTAACTACTGCGTTTCATCAGCTGCACGCACAGAAGAATCAAGGTTCTACTTCCAGTAATGAAGGTCAGTTACCTGAAGTAACTGTAAAGACTGCTGTGTCTCTTGCTGCTGCAGTACGGTTCTCTGGGGAAATTCAGAGAACTAGAGGCTTCTTAAACCAGTGTTGTATGCATTTTGCATTACAACCCTCTCACTTCCCTACAGCCTATGCCAAGTCTACTTACATTCTATCCTATCTGGATGAAAGGGCTTTGACTTGGGTTTCCTCGCTGTGGGAATGCAAAGACACCATACTGAAGGATACTGAAGGATTTATGGACTTGTTCAAATCCATTTTTGATGATCCTGCCCGATATACTGTTGCTGGTTCTGCATTGGTTGACCTGAAGCAAGGCAACCAACTACTGGCTGATTTCGCTATAGAGTTCAAGACTCTTGCGACTGAATTACATTGGGATCCTAGATGTCTGAAAACTCTCTTCTTCAAAGGTCTTAATGCCTGCTTGAAGGACGAGCTGGCCACTCATGAGACACCTGACTCGCTGGATGAACTAGTGGCCTTAGCTACTAGGACTGATCACCGGCTTTGTGATAAGGTGCAAGAACTCAAGCTTTGTAAAAGACGGGTTCAGAAGGAAGTCCGTGCTGAACCTGCACTCAGGATGGTTCCTTTGACTCCTGTTGCCAGTGGGGAAGAACTAATGCAACTTGGTTGCAGTCACCTGACATCCAAAGAGAGAAGACTTTGGAAGAGGAATGGTTTGTGCATGTACTGTGGACAAGCTGGTCCTGAAGTCCAAACATGCCCCATCTGTCTGGGAAACGGACGGACCTAAGTCCTGCAGGAGGACTCTTCTTAAGCCTTACTACGCCCTCTCCTCCGCGCTCTCTCCCTGTCTCTCTGGAATTTCAGACTCTTGCCCTGGTGGACTCAGGGGCAGGAGGTAATTTTATTCTTTGATTACTAGTGGAACATTTGAGGATTCACCTCACCACTCTGAAGATTCCACTACTCTTATCGTCTATACATGGGGAGCCTTTACCGGGTGATGTTACCTTTTGTACCGAACTGATATCCCTCCGCACCAGAGCTCTCCATACTGAGTCAATTTCCTTCTTTGTGTTAGAGAAGGCCATGCACCCTATCATTCTGGGGTTACCCTGGTTGCAGCTGCACATACCACAATTCAACTGGGCTACGTTGGAACTCTCCCGTTGGGACCCAGAATGTCATGACAAATGTTTAAAAGAGGTCTCTCCTTTTCCCTGCATGCCTACAACTCCAGCGACGCCAGGACTGCCGCCTCAGTATGCATCATTTTATGAGGTATTCTCCAAAGAAGCTGCTGACATCCTTCCGCCACATAGATCTTATGAGTGCGCCATAAGACAGAAAACTAATGCTGAACCTTCTAAGGGACGTGTCTACCCATTGTCGGTGGTAGAGAACAAGGCCATGTCCGAGTACATTCAAGCCAGACAAGCCAATATTATCTCTCCCCACTTCCCCCTACCAGTACTTCCTCTTAGACATCTGGTTATTCTCTCATTTTAGCACCCGGTCCGCCGGTTAAACCCCCCTCCTACCTCTATGTTAAACCCACATCTTAATCCAAGTTGTTTCACCCTGTTCATTGTAATGCACTCTTACGCAATGGTTGTTATATTGTTAACCGAGGTGATTTGTAACCTGTTACATGAACCACAGTATATAAAAATGTTAAATAAATAAATAAATAAATAATACATTCAGGAAAACTTGCAAAAAGGGTTCATTAGACCTTCTAAGTCTCCTACAGGTGCAGGCTTCTTCTTTGTGGGGAAGAAGGACGGCACTCTGCGCCCTTGTATCGACTATCGAGGTCTGAACGAGATCACGATTAAAGACCGATACCCCTTACCTCTGATCTCAGAGCTTTTTGATCGACTTCAAGGAGCCAAGATATTCTCAAAACATGACCTAAAGGGAGCCTATAATTTGGTTTGCATTCGCGAAGGCGACAAGTGGAAATCGGCTTTCAACACTCGAGATGGCCATTTCGAATATTTGTTAATGCCCTTCGGCCCGTGCAACGCTCCCGCTGTGTTTCAGAACATGATGAATGACATTCTGTTGGATCTTCTGTACAAAAGTGCCTGGATGGCATCTTCATATTCTCACAAGATATGCCTATTCATCTAGCAGATGTCAAACAAGTATTACTGAGACTTAGAGAACACTGCCTTTACGCCAAATTGTCAAAGTGCGAATTTCACAAAGAATCTGTGCCTTTCCTTGGCTATATCATATCAAAACAAGGCTTCTGGATAGATCCCCAAAAATTAGAGAGTATCAAGAATTGGTCTCAACCTACCAGTCTGAATGCCCTGAGATGCTTTTTTGGGGTTCACAAACTACTATAGAAGCTTCATAAAGAACTATTCTTCTTTGACAGTGCTCTTAACTGCTATGACATGGAATGACAGTGCCCTTAACTGCTTCAAAATAGTATGCGGAGGCCATTTCCGCGTTCGAGAAATTAAAGACTGCCTTTTCCACTGAGCCATGTTTACGTCACCCTGACCCCAATAGACCCTTCATCGTGGAGGTTGACGTTTCACATGTCGGAGTAGGGGTCATGTTAAGCCAAACTGGAGATTCTAAAGCCTTACATCCCTGCTCCTCTCTCGCAGCACTTTTCTCCTGCAGAGAAGAACTATGGGATTGGAGATAAAGAGCTCCTGGCTATTAAGTTGGCATTCGAGGAATGGCAGTCTTGGCTCGAAGGCGCTCAGTATCAAATTACCGTATTCTTGGACCACAAGAATCTAGAGTATTTCCATCATGCGCAATGTCTTAACCACAGACAAGCCAGATGGTCCTTGTTTTTTAATTGCTTTGACTTCATGCTCGAATACCAGAGCAGATGCTCTGTCTCATTCTTTTCTATCTGAGGATGTTTCTGAAGAATGTCAGCACATTATCGACCCAAAGAAAGTCTTCTTGGCAGCTACCCATTCTGTGTCTGCCAGTAAAACGATTGTCCCCAAGAACCTCAGAAAGACACTTCTACACTGGGCTCATGATTCCAAATTGGCTGGCCATCCTGTTCAATGCCGTACCCTTCTGAAATTACAGAAGTACTATTGGTGGCCTACTGTCAAGGAAGATGCATACTTCTATGTAGCGTCATGCTCCAACTGTGCTAAACATAAGCCTACTTCTGGTCAGCCTTTGGGACTGCTGCAACTGCTGCCAGTTCCGGACCAGCCATGGACTCACATCGCTACAGACTTTGTAGTTGATCTACCTCTTTCAGGAGGAATGAATACTATTTGGGTGATGGTTGACTGTTTCAGTAAGATGGCTCATTTCGTGGCGTTGCCTGGCTTACCCTCAGTCTTGGAGCTTGCAAAGCTCTTCATCGCACACATCTTTCGCCTTCACAGCCTACCAAAGCACATTGTCTTTGATAGAGGATCTCAATTCACGGCAAAGTTCTGGAAGGCTTGTGCAAGCTATTTGATATCTCTCTGGATTATGCATCTGCCTATCATCCACAATCTAATGGCCAAATTGAGAGGATGAATAGGACCCTGAAACAGTTCATTCAGGCCTATGTGAATTGCCATCAGAATAACTGGGCCGAGCTGTTACCATGGGCAGAATTTGCCATTAACTCACATCCAGCGTCTTCCACTGGATCAACAACATTTGAAGTGGTATATGGTCGACTACCTTCACCGCCACTTCCACTGACGCTCTCAGAGTCTTCCCCAGCAGCTCAATCCACTGCTGATGACATCCATCAATTATGGACTCAGACTAAAGACATGCTAATCAAAGTGGGTAAACAAGCAAAGAAATCCTATGATGCTCACCATTCTAAAGCGCCTGTATTTCAATCTGGTGACAAAGTCTGGCTGTCAACTAAGCATTTGAGACTAAAGTTACCCTCCACTCTATTTGCTCCTCGCTACGTTGGACCATTTCTAATCCTCCGACGTCTTGGCAACATTACGTACAGTCTGAAGCTACTGACTGGATTGAAAATCCACAACGCATTCCATGTTTCACTTCTGAAACCACTCAGTGAGTTCTCATCCAAGTCTCCTGAACCAACTTCTATTATTTATTTATTTATTTATTTATTTATTGGTTTTAACACAGAAGAAGTGTTTAACACAGAAGAAGTGTTTAACACAGAAGAAGACCTTGAATATAAGGTTGAAGCTATTCTGGATGTAAGAAGATGTGGGAAAAAGTGGGAATACCTTCTTGTATGGGAAGGTTACAGCCCCGAAGAAAATTCTTGAGAGCCGTTGGCTAATATCCTGGATAAAGAGATGCTTCTTCAGTTTCATCAGATGCATCCACAAAAACCAAGACCTGGTAAAAGAGTTGGAGTCCGCCCTTTGAAGGGGGGTAATGTTGCGATCATTGGCCTATGAAGGTTTCGCCCCACCTACCTCTCACTATTTGCGGCTCCTCCCGCTCACCTCAGACTAATGGCCACCGCGGCATCTGTTGCCGTCCTCTCCGGCGTCCCCGGACGGCTTTAGTGCTGCCTCACTCCATGCTTCTCCAAGGTACCTTAGGGCAGGCGCACATACGCACGCCACCCTCATGTTTATTCTCACGTTGGCTCAAACCTCAGGGGCGTCCCCCTGTTATGAGGTCATGACTCACGGATATTTAAGCCTACAGTATTTGCTAGCTCACCGAGTTAGCAAGGGATTTCCTACGGATGGGATTCGCTCTCCGTACCTAAGCTACTCTGCCACTCCAGCACTTCTGGATCTCTTACACTCCTCGGGGTTACTACCAGGGTAGCCGCTCCTAGGGGGCCTCTTCTGCTTCTTACAGGTACTATCAGGAATCCGGTACTCGCTCCTCGAGGGCCCATGTTCCCTGCTTCGCTGCCTGTAATACCTAACCTTCTACTTGGAAGACTTCACCTACAGCTTTCCATCAACGAGTACAGATACCATCTATTCCACAGTACTGCTTCACTGGAACCAGGTACTCGCTCCTCGAGGGCCTGCCCTCCGCTCCGGTATCAGACCACTCGTCTAGTGGAATCTATGTTACTGCTATGTGAGTACATTACAACTAAGTCTCTCTACTCTAAGGCATCAGGTACTCGCTCCTCGAGGGCCTGCTCTCCCTATCTCAGAGCTTCTCCTATTTCTACCTGGAACTCTGTATGCTTCTCATTGTGTACTCATAACTCTCAGTCTCTTTCCACTACAGCACAGCCTTGCAGAGGATTCGCTGTTCCAGTGTTCTGTGGGAGACCTGTCCAGCTGGGCTCTACATCCCCTACTCACTACTGCCACCTCTGGTGGTTTCCAAAACTGTTTAAAAAAAAGATTAAAATCTGTGTTTATGTGTCCAGAGTATAGCCTGACACCTTGGTCCCTCACAGGACTGGCCCCTGAGGGCATGGTCAGCTGCCACAGTGTCCAAGGATACACTCAAACACCATTAACCATAACAGAATAGTGTGGCCTAAACTGCTGATCCATGAGGGATGCCTGTATTGATAGGAAAGGTGTCAAAAATGTGATTGTCTAATTTGACTTGAAATGTTCTATCTTTTAGGAAAGAAGAGAACCAATTGTTAACATTTCCATATATTCAAATTTCTCGTAGTTGGTGGCATAGCAGGGTGTGGTCAACTGTGTCAAATGCTGCTGTTAGATCAATTAGTACCGGGATATATGATTCATTGTTGTCGAATGCTTGTAGTGCAGGATTGGTTAAGAATACGAGAAGATCTGTTGAGCGATTTTTTTTCTGAATCTGAAATGGTTCCAGTATAGTACAGGGTGGCTCATGGAAAAGTAGCCCACCTCCAATACCAGTGCATTGGAGGCAGGCTACTTTTCCATGGGCCATCCTGTGTATTATTGTCTTCTAGGTGGTTCTCTAATTGTGTTAATACTGCTTTTTCTAGGACTTTAGCTATAAACGTCAAGTTGGGTATTGGTCGGTAATTGTCCAAATCGTCTATTCTGCCAGTTTTATCTTTTAGTATTGGTTTAATTACCACTTGTTTTGCCTTATCAGGGACTAGTCCTTCTGTTAGCGAGTGGTTTATTATGGTTGTGACTATCAGAGATATTGCACTCTTTACTGTTTTCAATGTACTTACAGGGATCAGGTCTAGTGGGTGGGTGGCAGGCTTCATTTTAGTGATGATTTGGTTTATTTCAAAATTTGATTCTAGGTTGAATGAGCTCCATAAAACTTCACCAGATTTTCCTTCAGGCTCTATTGTTGATGGGCTGGTGGAGAATTGTCTTTAGGTTATTAATTTTGTTTAGTAGTGATTTGGCGTATTCATTGCATGAGTTCTTTCAGAACTGGTGGTTATTAGAGATAGAGGAGGATGGCTCCTTGATTAGGTTTTTAACTGTTTTGAAGTGTAATTTGGAATTGAATATTACACCATGGGAGAGTCCTGCCGCAAAGATGCTGCATTGGGGTGAGTAGAGCAGCTTGCGAGCTATGAACACAACATTTACTAATTCTGATAATAGCTAAGATGGAGGAGCAAGCAAAGACATTGAACAAAATAATCTCTCAGGGACAGAAGAAATCAAAATGCAAACAGTCGCTCTTAGGGCTTGGGTATATTTCTGCAATCCTCTTTTTTTGTACTTTTTGCTTTCAGAGAGCATTCTCATTAATCGCACATCCATTGACTACTAAAGGTCTTTAGACATGAATTATAAAAATTAATTATTTCCTGCACGTGCTGGATCATCTGTCCTCTGTCTTCAGACCGTTTCCTGGAGTATTTGTCAGGTTCTCTGGCTTGCCTTGTCTAGCCCCTCTCCTGCCTGGATAGTCAGGGTAAGGGTCCTTTCTGGGCTCTTATATTTGGCTTGAAGGAATTCCAGGCAACTGTAGCCTCAGGCCAGAGGCAATGCTTTCATTATCAGGGAGAGGATTTCAGTAATCAGTAAGATTGAGTATAAGCTTGATTCAAGGAGGTATAATATTTTGTATATTGTTATATGCATTGATAACATTGTATGAATAACTATTTTGTTGGGTAATGGTTCACTGCTGCTTTGGATTAAAAAAATTGGGGGGATACTTTTTGTATTTGGGGATTATAACATTAGATTGTTTTAAATGTTTGAATATGTGTGGATGTGATAGATGTGAATGGGCTAGTTAGTTTTTATTTCTCTAGATAGGGGTTCAAGATATGTGTTTGTGTTACACTGGAATATCCTAGTGGTTCAGAGGATGGATAATAAAGATCTTCTAACACTCACCCCTTAACTCTTCCTCTTCTGCTTTTCTTTAGGTCCCACATCTAACACCAGGCTTGTTGGTGGAAGCAGGCCCTGTGAAGGACAGGTGGAGGTTTTTTCAGAAAAGTCCTGGAAGATGATTTGCTATGAAGGCCGGGGCATCCAGCTTGCTGCTGTGGTGTGTAAGGAGCTGCAATGCGGGTCTGCTGTCAATGTAGTAAGAGGTTTCGGTCTCTGGAGCACAGCAGGACAACTTTTGCGTAATTTTGT
Source organism: Rhinatrema bivittatum (assembly GCF_901001135.1). Classification (NCBI taxonomy): domain Eukaryota; kingdom Metazoa; phylum Chordata; class Amphibia; order Gymnophiona; family Rhinatrematidae; genus Rhinatrema; species Rhinatrema bivittatum. The sequence goes on from NC_042615.1 coordinate 823,007,352, forward strand.
CAGCTGTCAAGGTCATGAATCCAAGCTGTCTGAGTGCATGTCACATTGGAGAGACCGGAAACAGTGCGAAGATCCGGAGGACACACTTGGAGTTGCTTGTTCAGGTACATTCTTAATTCCTTTTACCACATTATTTCTTGTCCAAGGAGTAAAGGAGTTCATTGCTCTTTCCCTCTCTTTACCCCTGCAGTGCTTTCTCAGTTTCTCAGGACATCATCTTGTCTATTCCTTGATGCTTCTGGATCTTATTCTAGCTCATTTTTTCCTTTTTCGGCATAATTTATCCTGAGGTGAAATGCCAATGTTTTGTAATAAAAAGTAGATATGTTTCATCAGGAACAATCTTCTTGGTTGTAAAAATGTCCTTTCTGGAGACAGTCTTCAGCTGGCCATGTTGCAGTCATACTTTATGTGTATTAGTGTGAAGCTTGTAAGGAACTAAAAAAGTATAAAATAATAATAGTGAAGTAAACCTACAGAAAGTACAAAATCAGGGACTCTGAGGGCTAGAATAAGAACATAAGAACTTGCCACGCTGGGTCAGACCAAGGGTCCATCAAGCCCAGCATCCTGTTTCCAACAGAGGCCAAAACCAGGCCACAAGAACCTGGCAATTACCCAAACACTAAGAAGATCCCATGCTACTGATGCCAGTAATAGCAGTGGCTATTCCCAGGGCTGGTGCAAGGGTATTAGGTGCCCTAGGTGCCTTCTAACTGCCCCCACCTCATCACATCTGCCCCCAACTTTGCACCACATCGCCCTGCCTCGCACAATCTCTCTCACTCCTCTGTGCAGAGAAAGCCGAAGCAAGATGGCCTGGCACAGTGTCTGGGTCCAGACACCAGGGTATCAACCCAGGCTTGATGCCAGGTCATGACCCTGAGGCCAGATCCCCATGCCTGGGCCTTGGGTCCAGGCTTGTTGCTGGGATCTTGACTTGGACCTAGGACCCATGCTAGAACCTGACTCAGAGGCCGAGTCCTAATGCCTCATCTCAACCTAGGCCCAGGCCCAGGCCCAATGCCATGGCCTTGCCCAGAGGCCAGATCCCAAAGCCGAGGCCTCGACCTAAACCCAGGCCTGACACAGTGATCTGATTCAGATATCAGGACCTTGGCCTAGGCCAGAGCATAGAACCAGACCTGTTGCTGGGACCTGACCTGAAGGCTGAGTCCCGATGCCATGGCCCCAGCCTGAACCCAGGCCCAATGCTGGATCCTGACTCGGAGGTTTGGTCCCGACACCTGGGATTGGCCTAGGCCAGGACCTGGGCTCATGCCCAATTCCAGAGACCGGTCTGAAGGCCGGGTGCCAATGCCAGGGCCTCGGCCTAGGCCAGAGCATGGACACAGGCCCAGTGCTGGAACCTGACTAGAAGGCCAGGCCCCAACACCAGAGCCTAGATCTAAGCCCAAACCCAGACCCAGGTCCAACACCAGACATGACTCAAAAGCCGGGTCCTGACACTGGGGCCTTAACCTAGAACCAGGACCAGGACCAACACTGGGGCCCATCCTGGAGGCTAGATCCCAATGCCAGGGCCTCAGCTTACAGTCATGTCCAGGCCAGGAGCCTGAGCCTCGGAGATCCTCTTCTGCTTCTTCTTTCTTTGGCTCGTCTATGCCAACTGATGCCATCCACTGGGGTAGTGCCAGAGTTAACTCTGACATATTCACCCCAGCGTACAGCACCATTTTGATTCCAAAGCCCTCCAGGCTGGGCTATGGTTTCAGGCCTGGACACAGGCTCCAGCCTAGGCTGAGGCCCAGCTGATGGTACCTGGCCTCTGGGTCAAGTCCCATCATTGGGCCTGAGTCCAGGTCTAGGTCCCGGCATCAGGATATGGCCCTTGGGCGAAGCCATGGCATTCAGCCTGGTCCCAGCTCCAGCATCAGGTCCTGATCCTCCAGGCAGAGGTATCGGGTCTGGGTCTGGGCTGAGGCCCTGGCATTGGCACCCAGCCTTTGAATCAGGCTTTCACATCTGTCCCGGGGCAGGCTGAGGCCCTGGAGTCATGGTCCAGCCTCTTTGTCTGTCCTGGGATCGGGCCTTGGCCCCAATGTCCGGACATGGCCTCCAGTCATCTGACTTGTGTTTGGGTCAAAGCCCCAGTGTCTGGACCCAACCTCTAGGCTGGGCTGTGGTGTTAGGTCTGGGCCCGAGCTCCATCCTAATCTGAGGCCTCGGCCTTGTGTAGGCTGAGGCCATGGTCGCAGCAATCTACCGCAGCCTTGGCCTACACAAGGCCGAGGCTTCAACTTCTGCCTAGGCCTCACCAATGGATCCCCACCAGACTGGGTAAATAGTGACCAGGGGGATCCTGGCCCAGCATTTTTCTGGGTGGATGGGAGGGATGAGTGGTGGGCCCAAATGGTCCCATTTTTGTTTTTTTCTTTGGTTTTTTTTTTTTTTTTTAATTCTTGATTAATTTTTGTTTCATTTGTGTGAAAAAAACAAATTAAGCATTCCATGAACTGATATTCTTGTGAAAACCCCCCCCTCCAGAAACGAATCGAAAAATGAAAATTAATTTTTTATCATGTACACCCCTAATATTCTGGTCCCTGCTCCAGTTCTAGCCTTCTGCCCTTTCTAGTTCCTGCTTCCATCTGAGAAGTCCTGACAGCTGCCTATATGCAAAGGCTCAACTTGTGGGGAGCGGTGACTGCTTCAGGCAGAACTCAGCACAAGATATGCCCCTGCCTAGACTCTGTACCTCCTATCCATCCAAGCAGAGTGGACCATGACAATTTTTAAATATTTGGAGATATTTAGTATAGCTCAAAATGGATTGGAGTAGTTTAGCAATTAAAGCAGTAGGCTAAGAACTGGGAAAGCCAAATTCTACCGATGTTCCATGTGGCCTTGGGCAAGTCACTTCACTCTCCATTTTTTCAGGTACAAATTTAGGGCCGTAGTTACTAAGAATTTTCCCCATGGAAACATAATGGAAGAAAATGTTTATCAAATATACCCCTTAGATTGGGGGCCTGAAAGCAAACTTACTGTACATTAATGTAACTTGCATTGAGTAACCAATGAAAAGGCATAAGATAAATCTAAATAATAAAAGAAGAATATGTGATTTCCTTTGTCCATGCTTATACCTGTACTTACAATGATGCTATGGGATTTTTACCGTGTTTTCTAATGTTCGGAGATGAGACCGACTGATCTGTGTTTTGGGGATGCAGCAGAATGGTCATTATCTCAGACTTTTCAGAAGTATGTACAAAAGGTTATAAGAGCAGTTGGGGGCAGCTGGCTGTGGAGTTCATCTACAAACCGAACCAGAGGGGCAAAGAATGGTATGATCAAAGGTTGAGATGGAATGACTTAATGGAAGAGACAGAGCTCTGTTAGAGAACTGGGGGCTATCTGGGAAAAATGAGATTGATAACAGGAGGAGGTCTACCACTTATCTTGATGAAGAAAAATGGAACAATCTACTAGTTTACTGGGTAGGAGAAGAGAAGAGAGAAGAGCCAGTAAAAACATCCCACAGAAATAACCTTCTGGCCATTGGGCAGTTAGCATTTCTTCCAGATGACTTCACAGCTATAGCCGAATCTCATCAACCCTGGCCCAAGGGAGAGGAAGATTAAGATCTGAGACATGATCACACTGGGAGCCTGAAAGTAATACCAGAAACTAGTATATCCACTGCAAGAAAGACAAGATGGGTATGATAGTGAGGATCCTGAAGTTCACCTAGAAGCCACATTAGAGAGACTATATCCCTGTCAGATAGGTGTATGATTTGATAAGACACTTTTCTGAGCTATACAGGGGGAGGGTGTGAGAGATAGATACAGCCCAGAGAGACAGATAATTTTTTTTAAAATTTCTTTAGTTTATATTCCACTTTTTCAGGTACTTCAAAGAGGATTAGATTCAGGTACTGTAAGGTATTTCCCTGTCACCAGAGAGCTCATGATCTGTTTGTACGTGATCCAGTGGCGTATGAAGAGACTTATCCAGAGTCTCAAGGAGTAGCAGAAGGATTTGAACTCTTGCTTCCCTGGTTCATAGCCCACTGCTCTAACCACTCCTCCACTTCCTTAATTGTGAAATTGTGATTTAAGATAGCTCTGATGATATCACATAAACTGGTGACTACCTCTTACCCTAAAATCTTGAAGAAATGCCTTGAGATTCTAGTCTTAGGGAGGGGCACATGCAAAGAGTGACATTTTGTTGAGGACAACAAGAACTTTAGATGGGGGGAAGAGGGACATCATGCTGCCCTGAAATGAACTGAAAGAGGAAATGTAATATGAGCTGTCAGACTGGCAAGTCAAAGAGGAGATTAGACCCCAACTGTGAACATGATCAGACCCCTTTTGTAGAGTTAAAGTTTCAGGTTGGGAATTTGCATACAACAACCCCTTGAGCCTTTCTGCTGAATTACAGTCAAATATCACTTCACAAACAAAGTCAGGAATTGCAGAACTTTCACTAAAAGAGGAAGTTGTGTTGGGAATGTATCAAATAAGAATTTTACCAAGCAAATGGATCCTCATCCTGAATGTCAAGGGTTCATTAAAATATTGGACATCAGGTTTAAGAGCAGAGAGAAAAGGCCAGCAAGGACTGGAGTTTCTCCTCTTTCTTTTTGCATTTCCTACCTGTGGTTTGGCCTTGGCCTTGGCCTTGGTTTTAGACTTAAGAAAGGCAGAGTTTGTCCAAGCTGTATGAAAGCTGCACTGGAATCACTGAGACTTATGGGAAGATCGAGAAGTAGAGTTCAATAGTACAGGAGGATGGGACTCGGTGCCAGATTGGGAGGCAGAGTATGTCTCACAGGAGGGTGTTGACCCAGCAGTAGAACAGACAGAATGTCAAAATCAGTCTGGATACTGCGGATCCCATCTCATAACTGGCAGTATTCAATGGTTCAGTTGCTTTCCTACTCATAGGTAACACTTGGAGTACAGTGGGGATTAGGGTGAACATAAGAACATACAAACTTAAAAATGTGCCTTACTGAGGCAGACCAAGGCTCCATCAAGCTCCATCAAGTACAGCATCCTGTTTCCAACAGTGGCCAATTCAGATTACAAGTACCTGTCAAGAACCCAAATGTTAATTAGATCCCATGCTACTAATGCCAGAAATAGCAGTGGTTATTCCCAAAGTCAACTTGATTAACAGCAATTAATGGATTTCTCCAAGAACTTATCCAAACATTTTTTAAACCCAGCTACATTAGCTGCAACCACATTTTCTGGCAACAAATTCCTAGAGATGTGATCCGGCTGAACCTTTTGGTTTGGCCTTCATTATTGACCTGCCGCGGGAAATTTTGTTTCCCACGGTTAGGGCCGATTTTATTTCGCTTGCCCTGGGCCATCCATTGCTCCTACCATGTGACAGTGGCTGACCAATGGCACCGGTAGCCCCTGTCACATGGTAAGGGCAAAGAGCCACTGGCGCCATTTTGATTAGTGGCAGCCGACGGCCTGAGAGTGGGAGATTGCTCCTGGGACCCCACTGGACCATCAGGGACCTTTGGCAAGTATTGGGGGGGAGGTTGCAATTAATTAAATTTGAAGAGTTGGGGTGGGTTTGGGTTTTGTTTTTTTTTCAATGTGCTCTTTCTCCCCCCCCCAAAAAAAAAAAAACAATAAGAAAACCACACGAAATTTTGTGGATTTTCCTATTGTTTCATATCCTCACGAACCGCAATGAAATAGGAAATATCGTCTTTATTTCCTATTTCATTACAAATGAATGCACATCCCTACAAATTCCAGAGCTTAATTGTGCATCGAGAGAAAAATAATTTTCTCCAGTTTGTTTTAAATGTTCTACTTGATAACTTCATGGAGTACCCCTTCATGGAGTCCTTTTATTATTTGAAAGAGTAAATAACCAATTTTTATTTACCCATTCTAGACCTCTCATGATTTTATAGACCTCTATTATATTCCCCCTGAGCTGTCTGGTGAAAGGAAGGAAATGCCACCCATTGACACCATATTCCCCAGGTAGATGCACAAGAAATTAGGCTTCCAAGGACCGACAGTCCCTCCTGAAGGGGGCTTCTCCTGCTAGTTTGGTTGAGATCCCAGGGACACCTTCTGCAAGGTAATTGGGCATGTGAGTGTACATCAGATTAATATTTCTGTGCCCAAAAAGGAACGATACCAAGGAGCAAGACTACTAGGGACAGATACAAATTAATAACTGGTAGGATGATATTTTGATGGCTCTCAATATAGTGCTGGTAGTGCAAGATGATAATCATATCCTATGCTATCTCTATTTCAGGCTCCTCTTTTTCTCGGGTGAGGCTGGTGAACGGACACCATTCTTGTGAGGGAAAAGTGGAGGTTTATTACAATAACACCTGGGGCTCAGTCTGTGATCATGACTGGGACATTCGTGATGCTGCCATGGTCTGCAGACAAGCTGGATGTGGACCTGCCATGGAAGCCACAGCTGAAGTTGGTGTCAGCACTGATTCAGGACCAGTTTGGCTGGATAATGTTTTCTGTTCTGGCACCGAGACAGATCTCTCTTTATGTGGGTCCCAGCTATTGCTGAAGAATCAATGCAACTCAAGCCGAAGGGCAGGAGTCAGGTGCTCACCATCAGGTAAACAAGAGCAAAATGTTGTCTTTGAATTTTACTCTAAGGAGCAGTTCAAGGCAATCTGCTGCCTGAGGCAAGGGATGAGATGGTGCCCTCCATAGGCTCCCTCTCTCTGGCACCCACACTCAAGCACCCTCACACATGCTCTCTCACCCCCAAGCACCCTCACACATGCTCTCTCACCCTACCAGGCTCACAATCTCTCACATGCACACATGCACACACACACAGCCTCTCAAATACAGGCACTCTCTAATACATACACACACACTCACACCCTCTCATACACTCATAAGCACACACAGCTACCCTCTCACACACAGTCCTCACTCTCAGGGCCAATTTCTCACTCTCTCACACATTTTAGACCTCTTAAGAACATAAGAACATAAGAAATTGCCATACTGAGTCAGACTAAGGGTCCATCAAGCCCAACATCCTGTCTCCAACAGTGCCAAACCAGGCTATAAGAACCTGGCAAATGCCCAAACACAAAGAAGATCCCATGCTACTGATGCCATAATAGCAGAAGCTATTCTCTAAGTCAACTTGATTATTAGCAGTTAATGGACTTCTCCTCTAAGAACTTATCCAAACCTTTTTTAAACCCAGCTACACTAACTGCACTAACCACGTCCTCTGGCAACAAATTCCAGAGCTTAACTGTGCATTGAGTGAAAAAGAATTTTCTCTGATTAGTTTTAAATGTGCTCCTTGCTAACTTCATGGCATGCCCCCTAGTACTTCCATTATCTGAAAATGTAAATTTTAACTAATAGATCTGAAATTTCATTTGTCAGTTCCTTCAGATCACTGGGGTGTATACCATCTGGTCCAGATGATCCATTACTCTTCAGTCTGTCAATCAGACTTATCACATTCTCCAGATTCACCGTGATTTGGTTCAGTTCATCTGAAATTTCCCATGAAACCTTCTCCGGAACAGGTATCTCTCAACATCCTCTTCAGTAAACACAGAAGCAAAGAAACCATTTAATCCTTCCCCGATGGCCTTAGCCTATCTGTGCCACTTTAACCCCTCAATCATCTAACGGTCCAACTGACTCCCTCACAGGCTTTCTGCTTCATATATATTTCAAAAAGTTTTTACTGTGAGTATTTGCCTCTATGGCCAACTTCTTTTCAAATTCTCTCTTATCCTATCCTGTGTCATTGAATGTGACAGGGTTGTGCTCTGCTCCAACTCTAACTGATTCATACGAATATTCTACCCTTAAGTAGACGTTTATTGTTTAGAGATATGGATTCTAGCTTTAGAGAAATGAACCAGTCTGAATGTGTGAAAATAATCTCTTTTATTCCAGATAAAAGAAATGATAATCTTTTAAAGCGTATGAATAACTTTGAGACATTACAGTGCTTAAATCTCATTTGAATAACACAGTGCAAAGCTAGAAGTGTGACTGCCACAATAGAGATTAGATAGACATCTACTAAAGACATTTCTCCAGTAAAATAAATGCATTTCTGATACATATCTTGCTAATACTTGCTAAAAATAATAATACTTAATTAGAAAAGGGTTGTCATATGCAGAAAAGTGAAATTTCTCACCAGATCTCATGAAGATAGCCTGCTATTGCCTGTCTCTCTCTCGTGCATGCGGTCAATCAAAGTTCTGCCTGCATTGCCCTTTCTGTTTGCTAGCAGTGGTTTAAATAAACAGTAAAAGGTAGGGGCTAGTCTGCTCCTTCTCTTTCAAAAGTTAACAAATTTGCCCCCCTTCCTGAAATAGAGTGGTCTGGAGCTGAAAGGTTTCCCAGCTCATTAAAGTTATCTTCCTTGCCCCCTTCCGACGGGGGTAGTCAGGAAGAGCCACCATTTCCTTCTAAACTAGAACAGAGATAAGAAATAAAAGGATCTTCTATTTTTTTTATTTTTTCTTCTGAACTTCCAAGGCCACAGGAAAACTGTCTGTACTTGGAAAGCTTCCCCTAAAGAGGCCCCTTTCTAGTACAGGGCATATGAGAAGCATATAAATAAATAAATAAATAAATAAATTTAATGTTTACTGACTACATTGAATATAGGTAATTACTAATAAACACATTTTCCTATTTAATAACATATTTTCTGACACCTGTCTTATCAATGTCTTATATTTATCTTACTACTGCTTATACTCTATCCCATTTTCCTCTGTTGGATCCTTCTTCCAACATTTGAATGAAGATCTTTTGGCTAAAATAGCTTCTTTCACCTCCCCTTTTAACCATGCCGGTAATCGTTTTGCCTTCTTTCCACCTTTCTTACAGCTCGATACAGTAACGTTCAGTTGAAGATTTCTTGTCTGTAACGAGCTCGCTGCGCACAATTCAGACGCGTAAGGCAAACCAGCAATACAGTCTCCAGTTTCGCGCGTCCGTAGCGCTTCTTAAAACAGACGCGTAACCCTTCCCGCACCCGGCATGTAAATGAACGAATTAGCTGTATAATGAAGGAATTAGCTATTCCCCTCCGATACCGTAACGCGCGCTCAGGTTATCTCATTAGTAACGCACTGTTTTGCCGCGGCCGTAACGTGTTAGTTTACCGCCTCCCCCGAGTAGGAGTTAGGACTGAGTCTAGTAACAAATCCATCGACACCGCTTAAGATACTCAAAAACAATAAAACACAATTAAAAAAAAAAGCGATACAGAGATGATCGAGAAAATGTAATGATGTGGGACACATAAAACCTGTCAGAAAAAAAAATAAAAATTTTTAAATACCTGTCGGAGGGCCGCGTGGGTCCAGGCGGCCGGTGGCGGCGGGAGCCGGGTGGTCGCGTGTTAAATCTAGGCCGCGGGCGGGTGGGCGCCTGTTCCAGGTGGCGGCGGCAGCGGCGGCGGGGGGACACGCGTTAGTTCGAGATGGCCGGCGGGCGGCGGGTGGTCGCGTGTTAAATCTAGGCCGGGTCGCACAGGCGCGCATTCATTCACTGCCGGCCCCCACCGGCAGTGAATGAATGCGCGCCTGTGTGACCCCTGCGATTCGGCGCTCAAGGCAGTCACATGCCGTGACATCACGGCATGTGACTGCCTTGAGCGCCGAATCGCAGGGGTCGCATTCATTCATCCAGGCGGAGGAGCCGGCTGCTTTCGCCCCCGGCTCCTCCGCCTGGATGAATGAATGTGCGCCTGTGCGACCCCTGCGATTCGGCGCTCAAGGCAGTCACATGCCGTGACGTCACGCCTTGAGCGCCGAATCGCAGGGGTCGCACAGGCGCGCATTCATCCAGGCGGATGAATGCGCGCCTGTGCGACCCGGCCTAGATTTAACACGCGATCACCCGCCGCCCGGAACAGGCGCCCACCCGCCCGCGGCCTAGATTTAACACGCGACCACTGGCTCCCCGGATCCCGCCGGCCGCCTGGACCCACGCGGCCCTCCGACAGGTATTTAAAAATTTTGATTTTTACACTTCCTGGTGCTTGTCATTTCAAATGTCATTTGAAATGACAGGTACCAGCGCACCCAGGTTACTGTATAGGCGCTGTATTAAGCGCCTATAAGTAAAATGGGTTGCTCGGGCATAACCCTTCCCTAACGCTTTACAGCCGCGGCATGCATTTGCATGCAATTAGAAGAGAGTATCAGGCGCTAGGTCAAGAGAACTGTGCGTGCGGGGAGGAAGGGTGCGCCTGACACTGCCGCACTGTTTCTACCGCGGCCTTACTGTATCGACCTGACAATGTGTGGAATACATCTGGACTGTGCTTCTAGGATGGTATTTTTTAACAATGAACACGCCTCTTGCACACTTTTTACCTTTGTAGCTGCTCCTTTCAGTTTTTTTCCAACTATTTTTCTCATTTTCTCAAAGTTTCCCTTTTGAAAGTTTAGCGGCTGGCTGCAGAACATGGCCTCTTCATCTGCTGCTGGCTCAGAGGAAACGCCAGTATCCCCCTGCAGGGCCTCTTCTTCTACTGCCAGATCCAGGGAATGGCCGGTGGCACTGCAGGGCATGTTACTTCTGTGCGTCACTGCGAGGCCATGGCAGTGTCATCCCTCCGCCTGTTAACACCCGGGGTGGACCACCCCCTTGCTCCCCCCTTAGTATGCCTCTCAGATGAAGGAGACTCCGTGAGGAGGGAATTCTGCCCGGGTCCTTTGTTGTGTTGGTGGCTGCTAGAGGAGTTTGGGGAGGGGCAGTTTTTTTCTGCTTCCAAAGTTTACTGCCTGAAGTGACCACCTCACCCTGACTCATAAAATCAAAGTAATTGATGTTCAGCCTCAGAGAATTGCTTGAGCTGTGTGTATGAGGTTGACACAAGTTTTGGCTTTTTGATCATGGTATGGTGTTCTCAGATAAAGGTTTACCGAGTAGTAACACAGTAGATGACAGCAGAAGAGGACCAATTGCTCATCCAGTTTGCCCCACTGTGCCACACTGCAAGGATATATCCCAGCTGTTAGCCATAGAAGCTTGACCACTTGTATGATATCACTCCTTATCTAAATCATATTTGATTTTCTTTCTCATTGGTTCTCTACCATCTTGGTGAGTAAATGAGCATTCTTACTTAATCCAACTCTCTACCCCTCTCCCACCAACATCATGTCTTGCATTGTGATTTTGTAATACTCTAAAAAGTTATAAAAATTGGTGATGCAGTGGTCAGAACATCTGACCTCCTAGGACACTGTGGTCTTGCTGGGCAGGACCCTATCCAACAACCATCAACTCACTAGCACTGATCCAACTTGGTTCTGGGGAGTTTGAGTCAGCCTGTGGTATCATTATATCATGATTCCTTTACCTACCTTTTCATTTGTCCTTATTATTTCTCCCCCTGACTCTGCCCTAGAGGGACTGACAGCTGACTTGAGAGAAAAACTCCAATGACCTAACCCTGCTCCTACCATAGAAAATGATATCAGACAAAGACCAATAGTCCCATCCATTCCATCCCGCCGCCCTGCCGAGAGAATATCACATATCCCTTTTACCTCGTCCCTATCAGGGATCCTCTGTGCGTGTCCTGGGCTTTCTTGAATTCCACCACCTCCACTGGGAGTTCATTCCATTCATCATCCACCCTTTCTGTAAAGAAATGTATCTCCTATTTATTTTATTTATTTATTTATTTAAGGGATTTTTATATACCACGGAACGTTTGGAACATCACCTCGGTTTACAATGGAACATAATGCAGCAACAGGCTTTATACATAGAAACACAAAACATAAATGATTACATTATACATTAGGGATGTGAATCGTTTTTTGACGATTTAAAATATTGTCCGATATATTTTAAATCGTCAAAAATCATTAGAGCTGCGATACAATAACAATTCCCCCGATTTATCATCAAAAAATCGTAAATCGGGGGAAGGGGGAGGGGAAGAGGGAGGGCGGGAAAACCGGCACACTAAAACAACCCTAAAACCCACCCCGACCCTTTAAAATAAATCCCCCACCCTCCCGAACCCCCCCCCACAAAATGCCTTAAATTACCTGGGGTCCAGAGGAAGGGTCCCGGTGTGATCTTTTACTCTCGGACCTCGGACCTCCGTGCGTTGTAGAAACAAAATGGCGCCGGCGCTACCTTTGACCTGTCATATGACAGGTCAAAGGTAGCGCCGGCGCCATTTTGTTTTTTTGTCCCCCGACGTCTGGAGCGTATATATTTCTCCCCCTGGGGGAGGGGCTGACAGTCGGCCAACGGTCGGCCCCTGTGACATAGTGAGGGCAAAGGTAGCGCCGGCGCCATTTTGAATACTGGCAATACGGCCGGCGTGCAGGAGGTCGCTCCCGGACTCCCGCTGGACTTTTGGCAAGTCTTGTGGGGGTCAGGAGGCCCCCCCCCCAAGCTGGCCAAAAGTCCCTGGGGGTCCAGCGGGTGTCCGGGAGCGATCTCCTGCACTCAGGCCATAGTGCCAATATTCAAAATAGCGCTACCTTTGCCCTGTCACATGGTAAGGGCAAAGGGCCATCGGCGCCATTTTTTTAGCGCAGCCGATGGCCTGGGAACGGGAGATCACTCCCCTCGGCCCCCCTGGACCACCAGGTATGTGTAAAACGTTTTTTTGGGGGGGGGTTCGGGAGAGTGGAGGAGGCTAAGGGGGTAATTTTAAAGGCTCGGGTGGGGTTTTTTTTATCGGCGTGGGCCTCACTAAAAAAAATTAGTGATGTGAAATGTGAATTGGAATCGGAACCGATCCCAATTCACATCTCTAACGATCAGATTTCCCCCCCCCCCTCCAGCCGAACCTGATCGTTAAAACGATCGGGCACACAATTCACATCCCTAGAGAGTATTGACCCTAGGGGCTACTTTCTTCCTCAAATTTCCCTGCAAATGCTTGGTTTCATTTCAAAAGAATAAATTCGTTTTCACTGACCCTGGGCATCTGGAAATTTTTCTTCAAGATAAAGGTGGATAGAGAAGTTGCAGCCTCCGTGTAGGATAGTTAATGGCAATAAATAGTATGAATCTCCTAGTTTTATTATTATTGATATTTTCATGAATTTTTTATTTCTTAAAAAAGGCTCCCTATAATGTGGATTTTCTTTTTTTTTTTTAGTTAAAATGTGTTAAACATCCTATTACAATGTAATTCACAACATTCCTATTTTCTTATTTCATTGAAAATGTATTAAGAAATTTAATAAGCTATAAATTAAAAAGGAAAAGGAAAAGTAGGCCCCTATGTAAGGTTCTGATGTGATACTTAATAAAAGAAATTGTTTTCTAAATTTCCCAAATACTTTTTTTTATTTAAGAAGGCTTTGCAAGCTTTTTTGTTAGCAAATTCTTCAATTACAATTGAAATTTTTATTTATACATGTTAGAAATAGATATATTTAGCTTTGTTTAAAATGTTTCCTAACAAAGTAGGCCCCTTGAACATTGTAGGCCCTAGCCAAATGGCCATGCTGGCACCCCCTCTCTCCTGGAGTGAATACAACATCCAGATTCCTTCCTGCTCTCCCCCATGTCTTACATTCAAACAGGATCCACTGGGCCCATCTAGCCTGCTCTTACAATGACACCTAGTGAGGGAGACCCAACTACTGTTCTAATAGTGACATCTAGTGAAAGAGACACCTAGTGAGAGAGCTGAGGACTCAACAGTCAATCATTGCTTCAGTATATCCATAATGAATATATATGAGATAATGTTGCATACATTGGAGACCAGTATATGCTTCTTTATCTCATGAACATTTATTGGGAAAATCATGAATACTTGACTTCCTTTGGGTTTGTCAGAACAGGTCTGTGAAGCCCTGGGTTAGCGATTACATCTCAGTACTACAATTGTAAGAATATTCAGTGTACAGGGTGTAGAGCTCTCTGGAGATGAGGAATTCTGAAGGTGATTGTGTCTCACACTCTGCTTCCCTTTCATCTCCCAGGTATCTCCGACGTGTGGCTGGTGAATGGAAGCAGTCGCTGTGCTGGGCGGCTGGAAGTTTACTACGATGACACCTGGGGCACGGTGTGTGATGATGCTTGGGATGCCCGAGATGCCGCTGTGGTGTGCAAGCAGTTGGGATGTGGATCTGCCATTGAAACCACACGACAAAATCCTTTTGGCCTTGCTTCCGGTCCGGTGTGGTTGAAGAGAGTTTTCTGCAGTGGATCGGAGTCGCACCTCTCCCAGTGTGGATCCTGGACTTCACAGCAGTTTGCTTGTAGTCACACGCACGATGTTGGAGTCACCTGCTCAGGAGCAGACACTGGTGAATCTACTTTTACATATTCAGCACTGAGGGAGAAGGAAAGGTTTCTTTCTAACTGATACACTACAGAGTAGATAAATAAATTATAGAAGCCTTTCTTTATAATGATGATGTAGGAAACCATCCATAGATTTGATCTTTTGAGGTTCATTTACGTTGGAACACAAAGGACTAGTCTACCTCATGTTTGATTCTCCTGTCTCACAGAGCTGGCATGATATGGGCACATCGCCCAGGTGATAACTCTTGATGTTGGTTAAGGAGGGCAAAATGCGTCTTACAAAAGAGTGGTACCGAGGGTTTCAATCCTGAATAAGATTTCCCCTCAAGCATTTGGGGAGCTGAGAAACCTGTCTCAAACAACTGGTTTTCCTGGTCACAGGAATAAACTACAAATTAAGACAAGAACACCCCTAAAATTCATACTTACGGGGAGTAGAGGAGCAGCAGCTCTTCTGCTTAGTGAGGATGCAAGAGCAGCAGCTCATATGGTGGCACCCATTGGTGACAGGAATAAGAGCTCTTTTACTGACACCTAGTGGTGAGTCCAGGAGCAGACACTCTTCTGCTGAAACTTAGTGAGGATCCAAGATCAGCAGCTCATATGGTGGTACCCACTGGTGAATCCAGGAGCAAAAGCTCTTAACTGACATCTGGTGGTGAGTCCAGGAATAGCAGCTCTTCTGCTGACACACGGGCTGATACGGAAAGAAGCGTGGGAGAGCTGGCGAGTGCCCACTCTCCCGATGTGCGCACAGGCCAGTGTCCTGGGCGCGCAAATCAGTATCGACCCGCACGCAAATTAGGGCCTGCGGTAAAAGGAGGCGCTAGGGCCACTAGCGCGTCCCTAGCGCCTCCTTTTTGACAGAAGTGGTGGCTGTCAACGGGTTTGACAGCCGACGCTCAATTTTACTGGCGTCGGTTCTCGAACCTGCTGACAGCCACGGGTTCGGAAAACGGATGCCGGCGAAATTGAGCATCCGTTTTCCAACCCACGGGCCGCGGGCAGATTTTTACATTTTTTTTTTTATTTTTGGGGCCTCCGACTTAATATCGCTATGATATTAAGTCGGAAGGTGTTCAGAAAAGCAATTTTTTCAGCTTTTCTGTACGCTTTCCCGGTGCCAGATGAAATTAACGCCTGCCATCAGAACAAACTCATAATTGGGAAAAAAAAAAAACCCTGGGTGTTTCTTTCCCAGCTGAACCAGTGTTCTTTGGAAAATGTCCTTCCCCGTGAAGGGTAGGGTAACTCTTCCAGCTCCAGAATAAAGTAAAAAGCTGGGAAGATGAAACATTCTCCAAAAAAAAAAAAAGATCTCAAGAACAGTTAACTTCAACAAGCTTCGCAAAAGTTCCAAAATCCAACAACTACAAAATCTTAGCAGATCCGCAGGTCACCTTTGGCACCTTTGGCAGGCGTTAATTTCAGAAAGTAAAATGTGCGGCTTCGCTGTGCATTTTGCTTTCTGTATCGCGTGGGAGTGACTAATTAGCCCATCAACATGCATTTGCATGTTGCGGGCGCTATTAGTTCGGGGGGGGGGGGGGGGGGATGGCCGCGCATTTTTGACGCGCTAATACCCCTTACTGTATAAGAGGTAAAAATAGTGAGAAAACGAGCGGCCAAACACAGAGCGCACTTTACTGTATCGGCCCGACAGAGCGTAATCAAGAGAAGCAGCTCGTATGGTGGCACCCACTGCTGAATCCAGAAACAACAGCTCTTGTACTGACACCTGGTGCTGACTCCAAGAACATGTGAATCGGTTATTTCTCTTTGGGAATAAGGCCAATCGGGTCACCACTCATACATGGAAAATTTACCGCCCCTGTGCGTGCAAGTCGCAGGCCGCATGCACACGTGTGTGCAGATGTTAAAATCCACCGCACATGTGCGCGCACCCCTCACATTTTATAACACGTGGGCGCTTACATGCATGTGTTATAAAATAGCTGCGTCCATGTGTCTGCGCCGGGTAGCGCGCACCCATGAATGCGTGCATGTATGTTAGAAAATGGGAGCGGACTGGAAGGGAACTTCTCTACCCCCCTACCTAACCTCCCTCCTTCCCTCCCTCTTCCCCTAATCTCCCCACTCTCTATCCCTATCCTAGCTAACCCCCAAATTTTTAATTTACCATTTGCTCTTTTTCCGGAGTTGCAGCAAGTTGATTGCGCTGCCAAGCTGCCGATGCAATTCCCCGGCACAGCAGCAAATGGCCGCTGTACCGGCCACTTCCGGCCCCACCGCTCTCCGCTCTCAGGACTGCCCCTCCTTGCCCCCTGTACCACCCCTTTGCCGAGGCCTGGCTCTTGGGCGCATAATGGGGGTTATGCGTGCGGCTGGAAACCTTCTAAAATATGCGTGGCATACACAAGTCCAGCTGTGTGTGTAAGCTCCAGATTTTACATGCACGGGGGATTAAAAATCAGGCCGTAAGGTTCCAGTGGTTTCAGATCACTCTGGATCTTTGGGATTGCATCCATGTCACTCTGGGACTCTTTGTCCTGGTGGCAAGAAAATTCAATTTGATAAGAGGGTTTCTTTCCATATTACTCCAGTGCAAATTGTTCTGACAATGGATTTGTCCACCCTAGAATGGGCAGCGCATGTAGATGGGCTCAGCACCCAGGACTTCGAGTCTGCCCAGCAATGACGTGACAGCAGGATTGGCCAATCTGTCCTTCAGAACTTGTTTAAGGTGTAGAACCCAAGTCTGTTGCCACCTAGGGCCCATTGTTTTTCTTCAGATGGGCCCCTCTTCTATTACAATAAATGCCTGTTGCCAAACAAATTAGCAGTTGGTGCCCATTGGCAGCAGATGTTGTCCCCTTTTTTGTTGGGGATTGCCTCTAGCTAGGGATTCACCCATGTGTGACACCTACTATCCTGCTTGTCATCGGAGAAAGCAGAGTTGCTTACCTGTTACAGGTGTTTGAGGATAGCAGGATATCAGTCCTCCAGAGACCTGCCCACTTTCCTGTGGAATTGGGTCTCCACTTTATGGGTTTTTCTTCAAATTCTGTGTTATAAGACTGAGGAGACTCCGTATGCATGTGTGAGCATGCTCAGAGAGGCTCAACGTTTTAGAAATGCCAACATAATGGCTCTATCAGATGATGTCTCCCATGTGTGAGGACTGATATCTTGCTGTCCTCGGAGAAACACTTGTTACAAAAAAGCAAACAGAATGTTGGGAATTATTAGAAAGGGAATGGTGAATAAAACGGAAAATGTCATAATGCCTCTGTATCGCTCCATGGTGAGACCGCACCTTGAATACTGTGTACAATTCTGGTCGCCGCATCTCAAAAAAGATATAATTGTGATGGAGAAGGAACAGAGAAGAGCAACCAAAATGATAAGGGGAATGGAACAGCTCCCCTATGAGGAAAGGCTGAAGAGGTTAGGACTTTTCAGCTTGGAGAAGAGATGGCTGAGGGGGGATATGATAGAGGTGTTTAAAATCATGAGAGGTCTAGAACGGGTAGATGTGAATCGGTTATTTACTCTTTCGGATAGTAGAAAGACTAGGGGGCACTCCATGAAGTTAGCATGGGGCACATTTAAAACTAATCAGAGAAAGTTCTTTTTCACTCTATGTACAATTAAACTCTGGAATTTGATGCCAGAGGATGTGGTTAGGGCAGTTAGTATAGCTGTGTTTAAAAAAGGATTGGATAGGATCTTGGAGGAGAAGTCCATTACCTGCTATTAATTAAGTTGACTTAGAAAATATCCACTGCCATTAGCAATGGTTACATGGAATAGACTTAGTTTTTGGGTACTTGCCAGGTTCTTATGGCCTGGATTGGCCACTGTTGGAAACAGGATGCTGGGCTTGATGGACCCTTGGTCTGACCCAGTATGGCATTTTCTTATGTTCTAAGTTGAATTAGAAAATAGCCACTTCTATTATTAGCATCAGTACTGTGGGATATACTTAGTTTTGGGATCCTGCCAGGTTCTTATGGCCTGGATTGGCCTCTGTTGGAAACAGGATGCTGGGCTTGATAGACCCTTGGTCTGACCCATTATGGCAAATTCTTATGTTCTTATCCTCTTATATTTTATTATAGCCATCTGGATCAATCTGCTAAAACAGAACATAGTAGCTCTGTAATTTATTTATTATTTATTTATTAATAGTATTTATATACCGACGTACGTTGCGAACATCTCGTCGGTTTACAAAGAACGAAACTAGCAAAATGCTTTACATGGAACAGGTAACTGTATGAACAACTAATGGAAGGACAGGAGGGCTAAAGGGCCCGGGGGGGAGGGGAGGGGGGGGGGGGGGGGAAGAGGAGCAGGCAGGAGCAAGGGGAGTAGGGGGAGCAGGGGGAGAGGGAGAGGTGAGGGAGGAGCAGGGGGGAAAGGTGGAGGCGAAGGAGGAGCAGGGGGGGAGAGGGGGAATGGGGAGATGGGAGGTAAGAGGGGAGGGGGATGTGGGGAGTGGGAATGAGGAAGGAGCAAGGGGGGAGGTGGAGGAGAGGGAAGGGAGGCTGAATATAATTAACATCGCATTTTTACAAGGCAGCAGTACGAAATAATAAGAGCAGGTATTTACATGAGAATTACGGAGTGCATTCTAAAAGGTTACTGGAATTAGACTGACAAATTAGAGTTCCGGTTGACTAAGAAGGGGAGGAGGGGGAGGCTGAAAAACTCTCTGCGGAATATGTGTAGATTGCTTTATGGTAGCTTTCTCAGGTTGTACTAACAAATTGTAACTTCGGGATGGAGAAGAAAGAGAGAAAAAAAAACGGGGATGGCATTAGAGATGTGAATCGTGTCCTCGATCGTCTTAACGATCGATTTCGGCTGGGAGGGGGAGGGAATCGTATTGTTGCCGTTTGGGTGTGTAAACTATCGTGAAAAATCGTTAAAATCGTGAGCCGGCACACTAAACCCCCCTAAAACCCACCCCGACCCTTTAAATTAAATCCCCCACCCTCCCGAACCCCCCCCCAATACTTTAAATTACCTGGGGATCCGGCGGTGGTCCAGAACGGCCCCCTCAATAGAATCGTGTTGTCCGGAACCCCCGCTGAACGACCTCCTGCAGTCGATCTCCTGCCGGCGCCATTTTCCGTACGAAAACGATTTGCGGCAAGAAATCGCTCCCGGAACCCCGCTGGACTCCCAGGAAACTTTTGGCCAGCTTGGGGGGGCTTCCTGACCCCCACAAGACTTGCCAAAAGTCCAGCGGGGGTCCGGAACGACCTCCTCCGTCGAATCGTTTTTGCCTATGGCCGCCGCCATTTTGCGGTGGCCATTTTGAAAAATGGCGCCGGCTGAAAACACGATTCTATTGAGGGGGCCGTTCCGGACCGCCGCCGTTCTGGACCACCGCCGGATCCCCAGGTAATTTAAAGCATTGGGGGGGGGGGGTTCGGGAGGGTGGGGGATTTAATTTAAAGGGTCGGGGGTGGGTTTTAGGGGGTTTTAGTGTGCCGGTTTTCCTGCCCTCCCACTTCCCCCGATTTACGATTTTTTTAACGATAAATCGGGGAAATTGGTATTGTATCGTGGCCCTAACGATTTTTTGACAATTTAAAATATATCGGACGATATTTTAAATCGTCAAAAAACGATTCACATCCCTAGATGGCATGGTGTTAAGAGCTTAGAAGGGAGATGGAGGGAGAGCTGCTATTTAGGTGTATGAGTGAGTGAAGGGCCAAGTTTTGAGGTTCTGTTTGAAGATTTTAGGACATGTTTCTTGGCGGAGGGAGGTAGGCAGCTTGTTCCAGAGGGAGGGCCCTGCGAGGGAGAAGGCTCTTTCTTTGGTGGAGCGCAGTTTAGTGAGCTTGGGTGAAGGGGTATATAGAAACATAGAAATGAAATGACGGCAGAAGAAGACCAATCGGTCCATCCAGTCTGCCCAGCAAACTTCACACTTCTTTTTTCTCATACTTATCTGTTTCTCTTGGCTCTTATTAACCTTAGGTTCTATTTCCCTTTCACCTCCACCATTAATGTAGAGAGCAGTGATGGAGCTGCTTCCAAGTGAAATATCAAGCTTGATTAGTTGGGTAAGCGGCAGCATAGCTCTCTGCCGTTGAAGCAGAGAGCAATGCTGGATATGCGTGAAGTATCAGTTTTTCTTCTCCCCTGCCGTTGAAGCAGAGAGCAATGCTGGATATGCGTGAAGTTTTAGTTTTTCTTCTCCCCTGCTGTTGAAGCAGGGAGCTATGCTGGATATGCGTGAAGTATTAGTTTTTCTTCTCCCTTGCCGTTGAAGCAGAGAGCTATGCTGGATATGCGTGAAGTATCAGTTTTTCTTCTCCCCTGCCGTTGAAGCAGAGAGCTGTGCTGGTTATGCGTGAAGTATCAGTTTTTCTTCTCCCCTACCGTTGAAGCAGGGAGCTATGCTGGATATGCATTGAAAGTGAAGTATGCCTTGAAAGTCACATTAACTATCATCAAATATTGAAAAGCCTAATAATTGGTAATTCAATAAGCCTAATAATTGGTAATACCTATAGCCCATGAACCCATCCCTGTTTTTTTTTTGTTTTTTTTTCCCCCAGAGAGATCACCACAGAAAATTGAGTCAGAGTTCTAGAAAGAAGGCATAAAGAGAGAATGTTTCCTATTACACAGATTTCAGAGACTAAGAATCAGACCCTCAATAGAGGAATAATAAAACAGTTCTATTATGCACAGATCTCTACTATATAATAATTTATATAATTTCAATTTATCACAGCCTTATCTGCACAGGAAACAGATGAATCCTCTCCTGGGCTGGCACTAAGCAGTCTGTAATTTTACAGCTGGTTCACTAGTTAGCTTCCCCCAATCCTCTGAATTTTCCAACCCCCAATTTGGTTAAAACTGAACACCTTTAGGAACCTTCAAGTCCTTAGCTATTAAATGATCCCTCAACACTTATGTGCCAATATTAAACAGATTATTATAGAATAGCTATACAATAAGAAAAATGCAGGTATACTGAATCTTTAAACAAACAATTAGCAAGGACCAAAACTACTAATATACAATACCAGACCTAGAGAAAGGTATAAACAGAGGAAGTTTTACTACACAGAAAGCCCAGAGCACTTTTAGAAGGACTAGAGAAAGAAAACACAGGAGGTTTGTTTTGGGGTTTTTTTTTTGTTTTTTTCCCCCAGAGAGATCACCACAGAAAATTGAGTCAGAGTTCTAGAAAGAAGGCATAAAGAGAGAATGTTTCCTATTACACAGATTTCAGAGACTAAGAATCAGAGCATCAATAGAGGAATAATAAAGCAGTTCTATTATGCACAGATATCTACTATATAATAATTTATATAATTTCAATTTATCACAGCCTTATCTGCTCAGGAAATAGCATGGCCAGGTACTGTTTTCTGGAGGGTCTGTTGTTGACACGAAAGGTGAAATCCTCTTTGAACCAATGCATGTTTTTGTTGTGAAGGGATTTGTGTATTAGGGTGAGAGACTTGTATGTAATCCTAGCTGAGACCGGCAGCCAGTGTAGATGTTTGAGTACAGGGGTTATATGTTCATTTCTGTGAGTGTTGGTGAGGATACGGGCTGCTGCATTTTGTAGGAGATGTAGAGGCTGTAAGGCGTTTTTGGGTAGGCCTAGAAGTATGGAGTTACAGTAATCAATCTTTGACAGTATGAGGGCTTGGAGTATAGTGCAAAAGTCGTTGAGATGTAAAAGCGGTTTGAGTTTTTTCAGAGTGTGTAATTTGAAGAAGCAGTCCTTGAGGGTGAAATTGATGAATTTTTTGCAGTTGAAATGTTTGTCGAGTGTAACGCCAAGGCTGCGAACATGGGGTGGGAAGGAGATATTGGTTGGGGGAGTGTTGTTTGCTGATAGTGGACGTTTGATGTTGGGAGGAGAAATGAGGATGAGTTCTGTTTTAGCTGTATTGAGAGCGAGAAAATTGTTAGATAGTAGAGTGCTGATGGCGGTGAGGGCAGAGTTCCAAGTGTGGATGGCTTTGTGTATTGTGTCAGTTATAGGTATCAGTATCTGTACGTCATTGGCATAAATAAAGTGCAGGAAGCCTAGCTTGGAAAGTAAGAGGCAGAGGGGTAGGAGGTATATATTAAAGAGAGTAGAGAGGGATGAGCCTTGGGGTACTCCTTGCCCTAGGGAAAGGGGTTTGGAGATGGCGTTTCCAATTTGCATGCTAAATTGCCTATCAGTGAGGTAG
This sequence comes from Rhinatrema bivittatum, assembly GCF_901001135.1. Taxonomy (NCBI): domain Eukaryota; kingdom Metazoa; phylum Chordata; class Amphibia; order Gymnophiona; family Rhinatrematidae; genus Rhinatrema; species Rhinatrema bivittatum. The sequence goes on from NC_042615.1 coordinate 823,029,835, forward strand.
GATTGGAACCATTGCAAGGCTGAGCCTGCAATGCCGATGTCGGTGAGGCTTTGTAAGAGTATTTGGTGATTGACAGTGTCGAATGCTGAGGATATATCAAGAAGAATTCGGATGTGTGAAAGACCTTTGTCCAGGCTTTTTAGGATATGGTCGGAGAGTGATAGAAGCAGGGTCTCTGTGCTGTGGTATTTGCAAAAGCCATATTGTGACGAAGTGAGGATATTCTGTTCGTCCATGTAGTCTGATAGTTGTCTATTGATGGCTTTCTCAAGGAATTTTGTTATCAGAGGAAGATTTGAGATAGGGCGGAAGTTGGTAGGATCGGAAGGGTCCAGGGACGGTTTCTTAAGGATGGGTTTTACAATAGCGTGTTTGAGGCTTTTGGGTATGCTGCCAAGAGCAATGGATTTGTTTATGATGTTCGATATTGGTTTGGTGATGCACCCAGGGATAGAGAGGAGGTTCTTCGTGGGGATGGTGTCCGAGGGGTGCGTGGAGGGTCTGATTTTTCTTAATATGGAGGCAATTTCTAATGATGAGGTGGATTCAAATGTGGAGAGTTTAGCGGAGGAATAGCATTGGAGGGTGTCCGTGGGTGTATGTGAAGGAGGGAATCGTGTCATAATGTTGTCTATTTTTTGTGGAAGAAGGAGGCTAATGTTTCACATTTGGTCTGATCATCAGTGTCAGGATAGGAGGGAGTGCAAGTTTTTGTAAGGTTGCTTACTAATTGGAATAGGGCTCGCGAGTTGAATTATAGGTGATGGATTCGTTGGGAGTAGAAATCTCTTTTAGTTTTATCGATTGCTGCTCAGAAGGAGTGGAGATAAGTTTTAAACTTGTTCAATTGGGCAGGTGAGGGGTCTTTGCGCCAGTTTCTTTCTAGCTTTCTCAGAGCATGTTTCATCTTTCAACTAATTCCAGAAAGAAACTAAAAACTCATATCCAAAAATCTCTAAAACCAATAAATGGCTAGTAAGGCATACAACAATCTACACATGTTTATTTATTTATTTATTTAAATGCTTTTAAAATATACCGACATTCATAGGACATATCATGCCGGTTCACAATCAACATTGGAAAGGAGGAAGAGGAAATTACAAATAACAGGGAGGGGGGATGTGGAGCAGGAAAGGAAAAAGGAGAGGATGGGGGCCAGGTGACAGCAAGCGCAGAAGTTGCGGGAAGGAGAAAGGTAGTGAAGTGCTAGGGGAGAGAGAAATTGATAGGAACTGTGTTAAAAAACTGAGAATAAAAATTAACAAATTTACAAAATCAGCAATTCCCTAGGATGCATCAACAGATTAGAAGGGGTAAGGGAATTGGATGTGGCAGTGGTAGGGGTTTAGGTCTGATTGGAGTCAGGGTATGCTTGTAAGAAGAGCCAGGTTTTGATGCCTTTTTTGAAGTTGGGTAAGGATGGTTCAAGGCGGAGATACGTGGGAAGAGAATTCCAGAGGGAGGGGCCGGCTATGGTAAAGGCTCTCTCTCTGGTAGTTGAGTGGTGTGCTATTTTGAGGGGTGGGATGTGTACAATGCCCGCCGTGGAGGCTCTGGATGGACGATTGGATGTACGGAAACGTGGTGTTTCCTTGAGCCATTCGTGGTCGTTTTTGTGAAGCACGTTATGGAGTATTGTAAGGGTTTTGTATTTTATACGGAAAGGGATGGGGAGCCAATGCAGTTCTTTTAAAATGGGTGTGATGTGTTCTCTCTTACGAGTGTCTGTGATGATTCGTGCCATGGAGTTCTGCAGGATTTGTAGTGGTTTAATTGTGGCGTAGGGCAGGCCTAGGAGAAGTGAATTGCAGTAGTCTAATTTTGATAGGATTGTGGACTGCAATACAAGGCGAAAGTCTTGAAGGTGGAGGAGGGGTTTGAGCTTTTTGAGGATGTGGAGTTTATAGAAGCCGGCTTTTAGAAGGGATTTGATGTGTGGTTGAAAATTAAGGTGTTTGTCTAATACAACACCTAGGTCTCTTACAGATGGCAGGAGGGGGAGGGTTGTGGGGGTGGTTTTAGTAGTGACCTGTGAGGTAAACTCGAGTTTGTTGGAGATGAGGATGATTTCAGTTTTTGTTGTGTTAAGAGCGAGTTGGAGGCTGTCTAAGAGAGAGTTAATGGAGGCAAGACAGGATTCCCAGAAGTTTAGAGTATCTTGTAGGGTTTTTTGCATGGGGATGAGGATCTGTACATCATCCGCATACATGAAGAAATTGAGACCGAGGTTAGAAAGTAGATAGCAGAGGGAAGGAGATATATGTTAAAGAGGGTGGAGGATAAGGAGGATCCTTGGGGGACACCCTGGAGGAGGGGTATGCGTGGGGACTCGGAGTTGTCAATGTTGACCAGGTATTCTCTGAGTGAGATATGAGGTAAACCATGATAGTACAGTGCCAGAGATGCCAATTTCTGATAGCAGATTGTAGATTGTTGAATGCAATTTAAACCATGTTCGTAGTGTCATGGTATTAACTGATAGTTAATTGTAGTTGCACAGAGGTCCATATTCAAAAGATTTGTTTGGGTAACTTCAGGACTCATCCAAACAAATCTTTGGTTCCCCTGGCTCTCTGTTAAGATTTTGTTCAGGTAACTCATCTCTGCATAAGAAAGAGGAGCATTCTAGGTGTGGTGCTTAACTTTAATCGGTTAGCACTGATGTTGGGTGCTTTCCAGAAAAAAAGTTGGCCATGTGTGACCGGGCTTTCTTTCCCCATATTTTTCATCTAAAGAGGAGTTTTGCATTTTGAGTCCTGCCCTTGCTTTATCCCCACCCTTTTGTGGGTTGACGCTCATGGGTGTAAAGTGCCCTGTGAGCAGGCGATCCAAGAAGAGAAAGGAGCTTGAAGTCCTCCCTGGGTCTCCGCTCACCAGTTTCAGAGCAGAGGCTCTTCACCATCTCCAGTGTGGACTGACCAGGAGGAGAGGATTTGTGGAGATTTTGGAGGCTTTTTGATATTTGGAATTTATTGAGCCAATTTATTGAGAGAAGGGCACCCTCCCAGTATGTCTGAGTTCTTGTGACCTGGAGATCTGCTAAGATTTTGTAGTTGTTGGATTTTGGAACTTTTGCGAAACTTGTTGAAGTTAACTGTTCTTGAGATCTTTTTTTTGGAGATTTCATCTTCCCAGTTTTTTACTTTATTCTGGAGCTGGAAGAGTTACCCTACCCTTCACGGGGAAGGACATTTTCCAAAGAACACTGGTTCAGCTGGGAAAGAAACATCCAGGGGTTGGGTTTTTTTCCAATTATGATTTTGTTCTGATGCTGTCTTTTGATTTTTTTTAATTTATTATTTATTAAATTTACAATTTTCAAACGAAGCATCCAAAAATACAGATACCAGGAAAAAGATAAAGGAAATCCACATTTCAATACCCATTAGATCACAATGTATATGGGGGGGGGGGGGAGATTCAGCAAAAGAGGAGAAAAAACTCATGAAATTAAGAGAAAAAAGACATGACATAGCTCAATATGACATGCAGTACATTTCAAAGGCATGAATCAACCGAGATACTGCTTGCTTGAAGCGTGATCGTCTTAGATTCTATGCAACTCTTAAGCTGTTCTGCTGTCTCTGTTATACTTCCCTATACACTTGCAAGGGAACCTAAGGAAGAAGGTTGCCCCAATGGCTAAGGTCTCCTGGTGTAATGCTAGAAATCCTGACTTTTTGGCCCATGAAAAGTGCATTAGTTTTCTTAAAGTTACTTTTCATGACCATGTTCAGATCCTTTTGATTAAACAAAGATATTAACAATGTTGCTCTTTCAGAAACTTTGTGATTAGATGGCTCTAAAAAGTCAGTTAGATTGTCCAAATCAACTAAAAGAGGCTGATGTTGAGTATTAAAGCAAGAAGGCAAGAAGTACACTTTATCCAGGGGGGGGAGTTGATTCTGTGGTAAACTCCAAAACATCTAGGAAATATCTTCTTATGGTAATCTCTCCCACTACCCTGGGAAAATTGAATACTCGCAGATTTAAATGCCTTAAAGTGTTTTCTATGGATTCAATTTTCTTACTTGACATCACAGGAGGTCATTTACCAAGCGGATCACACGCAATAAGGGACATTTTGCACACGAAAAGTCCCTTATCGCATGCGATACCAAGATGGGGGAGGAGTTGGGGTGGCGTCAGCCCCGGAAGAGGAGGAGTCGGGGCGGCACCGGGGTTGATGCCGCGAAGACTGTGCTGAAAGTGAAAGGTAAGCACCTTTATCGCTGTCAGTTTCGCGGCGAATAACTACACCTTGTGGCATTAGTAAATCCAGCCCATAGCCTTGAATAATGGCAGTCCTTTAACAAACTGTATTTCTTCTTCCATATTTTTTAAACTTATCCAGAATCTCCTGTCGTTGTCAGTCAGTGTTCTTTAGAATAGATTCCACTTGTTGAGAAAGAGTTAATTTTTATAGAGCAGTCTAAAAAACCGTTACCATTCGAGGACATCAGGTCCCATAGAGAGTCTAGGGTTACAATCGCAGGCTTCTCAAGAGGTACTGGTAAACTAGTAGAAAGGAGAGAACCGGTGGCAGATATCTCACCTCCATTAACCGCCTGATTAATCGAGGCACCAGATCCCTCTCCATTAATCCGAGCTGAGCTGAGCACGGGGGATTCCAAAGCCGCTGCTTCCTCGATTTCTGCTACTTGGAATCCTTCTTCAGGGTTCCACACAGAGTGCAGCGACATGGCTGCCTGTGCTTCCTACAGAAGGCGTTCATCCGGGGGGACTCGGCGATACTTCCTCCGAAGCCGGGGCAGGCTCTCCTCCACTCACTGCGGCAGCCGGAAGATGAGTCCCTGATTGCAATACCAATCCCGTGCATTGCAAGAACGTTTTCTGCCCGGGTAAGGATGAGGAAACCGAGGGGTATGTTCTAACTTTCCCCTTCCTCTTCGCAGGTGTTTTTGGTCATCAGAAAAAGGAAAACAAGCAATAGGAAATAGCGAGCAGCAGAGCAATGCTTGGGTTAAGCCGCCATCTTGGCTCCTCCCCCTGCCAGGAGTCTTTTGATTTTGCCATACTGGTTTGGACCACTTTTTCTCTGCAAATAAACTTTTAATTTGAACCTCATCCTCAGATTCTGTGGGGATTTTTGGCTCCTGGGAATCCCCTAGTGAATCTAATTATAGCTGAAACTACCCCTGACCAGTGTTATCAAAGATGAGAAAAGCGGGAAGCAGGAAGATGTCCCCACAACCGGACCTACGTCCCAGGAGGTTATACCCCCTGTCCCCCCCTCCACCAGTTGAACTCTGGTTTTGTGTAGCCCTCCTGTTCAAGCTAAACCAAAAAGTAAGTCTGGTGAAGCTGAGGGCTGACCTAAAGTTATGTAGACAACATCATCCATGTAACTTTGACTTTATCTAGGTACAGTCAGCAGAACACCTATCTGGCTGTGTTCTACTCAATATTCAGGTAAAGATACTTCAGTAAGTTTATCCAGATAACTTTCTCGCTCCCAGGATTATTTAATAAGGACCTAACAATTACCATCAGATCGAAGCAGATCATTCCCTACATAATTTAATAACAAATTTAAATAAAATGTACCTTACTCATGTTTGGAAGACTAATATCCTCCAATATTCCAACCATCATTGAAAGATGTCACCTCCGTGGTCACATAAACATTTACGCTTTTTAATCCTGTTACGAAAATGTTTTAAAATATCTGTTTAGGAATTTGTTGCCAGAGGATTTGTTCAAGGTGTCAAGTATATAAAGGGTAGATTTTTAAAAATTGCACAATCGCTGTTCCCTCCTTCGCCCTCCCCCCACCTTCCTCTTCCTTCCCCTACCTAGCCCAACCCCCCGGCCCTATCTAAACCCCCCCCCCCCCCTTACCTTTGTTTCATGATTTACGCCTGCTAAAAGCAGACGTAAATCAGCGCGCCGGCCGGCTGCCCCGCTCCGTGTTCTGGACCCGGGGGCTGGTCCGGAGGCCGCGGCCATGCCTCCAGAATGCCCCGGGCCGAAACCACGCCCACATCGCTGCCCCCAAAACGCCGCGCCATGCCCCCAAAATGCCGCGTCATTTGGCAACGACCCCAACACGCCCCTTTTAAAAAGCCCCGGGACTTACACGCGTCCCGGGGCTCTGCGCGCGCCGGCGGCCTATGCAAAATAGGCGCACCAGTGCAGGGCATTTAAAATCCGCCCCTAAGAGTTTACAATAGGTTTGGACAAGTTCCTGGAGATAAATTCATTAAGCCCTAAAACACATAGAGGTAGATCTTAAAAAAATACGTGTGCACGTACTTTTGTTCGTGCAACTGGCGCGAACAAAAGTAAGCCAGATTTTAAAAGATACGCGCGTATCTTTTAAAATCTGGGGTCGGCACGTGCAAGGCTGCGCAAAATTAGCAGACTGCGCGCGCCGAGCCGCACAGCCTGCCTCCGTTTCCTCCGAGGCCGCTCCTATTTCGGAGCAGCCTCGGAGGGAACTTTCCTTCCACCCCCCCCACACCTTCCCTTCCCTTCCCTTCCCTTCCCTTCCCCTACCTAACCCACCCCCCCGGCTCTATCTAACCCCCCCCCTACCTTTGTCGGCAAAGTTACGCCTGCTGAAAGCAGGCGTAACTTTGCGCGCGCCGGCCGGCTGCCCTGCTCCGTGTTCCGGTCCCGGGGGCTGGTCCAGAGGCCGCGGCCACGCCCCCGGAATGCCCCCGGGCCGAAACCACGCCCGTGTCGCCGCCCCCGAAACGCCGCCCCCGAAACGCCGCGTCATTACCGGCACGCCCCCGACATGCCCCGGGAGGATTTATGCGCGCAGGGGTTTTAAAATCTGCCCCATACTCTTTTGAAACAATTTTAACTCCCTGGAAAAGAGAATTGAAAACATATGAGGAAAAAGACCTCAGAGTCAGCAAGGTGTGAAGAACCTACACCTTGCTATTCACAGCTGTCATCATTGCTTTAAAAAAAAAAAATATTATTATAATTAAAATGTCATTAGCCCTTTAAATTATTATCTTGAATTCTTTAATATTTTAATATTTTGTATTTAATATTTTAAATAAAATGCTTTACTCAGTACTTGTATCATTGGTTATTTTATATGCAGAAATACTGTAATAGCTGTATGTACTCTATATTAAAATACTTTTGTGGCATTTGAAGAATCAATATAATCAAGGGAAAAGTTGTATAGTTCAGTAGAACAATAATATAATAATATTTTTAATGCAAACATTCTCATTACAATAAATTTCTAAAAAGACATCTTATTAATCATTTATAACATATTCAAAAAATAAACCACAAAAAGTACAAATGAGAACATTGAAGAGCATCCTATTATCAATAAGCATTCAGAAAAGAATATACTCAATTAAACTTAAAACATAAATTCAAAATCTGAACGATATAAAAGGGAACCCATAATGCTAAATACCACATCAACCAAAAAAAAATAATTATCACACCTCATACAAAAGCATGAAACACAAACACACACATAAAAAGAAAAGAAAACATCAAAACCCAGCCACAAAAATAGAAAAGATGATCAAACCCCAAAAATGCACTTGTCAGCTGATCACAAGAAGAAACCAAGGGGGCTTAAAACCCTTATTCAATAAATCCATACCTTATACAAAACATAAAGGGCCAATGGAGTTGGAATATGCCATATTAGAATGCAATCGGCCCAAACGAATCCAGACAAAGGGTGGTTGATGCAGTCCCTTCAAACAAGAGGATGGTATAGAAAGAGAACAGAAACCAATGGTCAGAAGATTGCAGTGAAGCATGTGCAAAATGTAGCCAGCATAGCAAGGTCACAAAAGCTTGGCATGTTTCACTGATAAGGCCCCCAGTAGTTCTTCACAGTTTCAAAATGCTAAATGATCCTCACCATCATACTCATGACATCTTATGGCACATAGTATCACAAAATCACAAAAAATATAAATGGCCATCAGATAATGGTGCAGCAGTTCCCATGGTGACACATGACGCTAAGATATCAGTGCATCAGTTCTTGTGGATGCACTCAGTAAACTATCAAAAAGCAGAATCTACTATAACTCTAAATCAGCAACTTCTACTTGTGATGAGAGCCAAATGGGAAGGAGAGGGATGAAAATCATAGAGCATAGGAAGGACCTGATATTGCACAGTATTTTTGCTTATTGCATTCTTGGTCTTTCCCCTGTAGGTATCGTCAACATGCGTTTGGTGAATGGAAACAGCCAGTGTGCCGGAAAAGTGGAGGTTTTTTCAAGTAACACATGGGGAAGAGTTCATTCTGATCTATTTGACCACGCACTATGGGACCTGCCAGATGCAGCCGTGGTGTGCAAACAGCAGGAATGTGGACCCCTTCTGGAAGTGAGCATAAAAGAGGATCCACACGAAGAGAACAACTATATGTCAATGAGAGAAAAAGAATTTGTTCTGCTTATGCCACATACTAACATAAGGAGAGAAAAAAATGTAAATGTGAAGTATTTACCTTGGGGTGTTTTCTGTAGCGGCACCGAGACCTCCATCTCCCAGTGTGGAACCAAGAGGATGACCCTTCAGCCTTATCAGCACATCTATGTGGAGTGCGCCGAGTCAGGTACCAGAATGCACAGATGTTCTGTTCCATTAAAAATTAGACTTAATGGGTAGAAAATCTCCATCATAATAAAAATGTATTTGTGACCAAGATAATGCAGGAGGTCAAAATGTGACAACGTATCTGTCCTATAAAACTTACACCCAGGAACAGGGGAAAAAACAACAGTAGAGGAGAAAGGCAGAATGTCTAATGAGAGAGACCACACTGTTGGAAAGAGGAGGGGAAACCAAGGAAAGAGAGAGCACTACTGAAGAAAGGACAGTGTGTATATGACACTATGCAGGTATATACAGCACCCTCAGCAGCACAGGACTCCATAGCACTATGCAGGGTAACTAACTAGGTGTATAACTAGGTCGTTCAGCGAGGCGCCGGAACCCTCGCTGAACGACCTCCTGCAGTCGATCTCCTGCCGGCGCCATTTTCCGTACGAAAACGATTCGCGGCGGGAAATCGCTCCCTGACCCCCGCTGGACCTCCAGGAACTTTTGGCCAGCTTGTGGGGGGCCTCCTGACCCCCACGAGACTTGCCAAAAGTCCAGCGGGGGTCCGGAAGGACCTCCTGCCGTCCAATCTTTTTCGTCTATGGCTGCCGCCATTTTTCGGCGCCATTTTGGAAAATGGCGCCGGCTGAAGACGACAAGATTCAGGAGCAGGAGCCCGTTCCGGACCGCTGCCGTTCCGGACCGCCGCTGGACCCGCAGGTTATTTAAGTTATTGGGGGGGGGGGGTTCGGGAGGGTGGGGGATTTAATTTAAAGGGTCGGGGGTGGGTTTTAGGGCGTTTTAGTGTGCCGGCTTACGATTCTAACGATTTATAACGATAAATCGTTAGAATCTGTATTGTATTGTGTTCCATAACGGTTTAAGACGATATTAAAATTATCGGACGATAATTTTAATCGTCCTAAAACGATTCACATCCCTAATATGCAGCACAGAACTCCATAGCACTATAAAGGGTAACTGGATGTATACAGCACCCTCAGCACCACAGGACTCCATAGCACTATGCAGGGTAACTTGGTGTATATAACACCAACAGCAGCACATGACTCCATAGTACTATGCAGGATGACTGGGTGTATACAGCACCCTCAGCAGCACAGGACTCCATAGCACTATTCCGGATAACTGGGTGTATACAGCACCCTCAGCATCAAAGGACTCCATAGCACTATGCAGGCTAACTAGGTGTATACAGCACTCTCAGCAGCACAGGACACCATAGCACTATGCAGAGTACAGCACTCTCAGCAGCACAGGACTCCATAGAACTATGCAGGGAGACTGGATATATATAGAAACTCCAGCAGCACAGGACACTATAGCACTATACAGGGTGACAGGGTGTATTCAGCAGTCTTACCAGCATAGGACTCCATAGCACTATGCAGGGTAAATGGGTGCATACAGCACGCTCAGCAGCATAGGACACTGTAGAGCTATACAGGGTGACAGGGTGTATGCATCACTCTTACCAGCATAGGACTCCATTGCACTATGCAGAGTAACTGGGTGTAAACTGTACCCCCAGCAGCACAGAATATTATAGCACTATACAGGGTGACTGAGTATATGCAGCACAGAACTCCATAGCACCAGAAAGGGTAACTGGATGTATACAGCCCCCCCCCCCCCCCCAGCAGCATAGGACACTATAGCAGTATACAGTGTGACAGGGTATATGTAGCACTCTTACCAGGACAGGTCACCATAGCACTAAGCAGGGTAACTGGGTGTATATAGCACTCTCACCAGCACAGGACAATATAGCACTATACAGGGTAACTGGGTACATTCATCATCCCTTGCAGCACAGGACTCCATAGCACTAAGGAGGGTAACTGGGTATATACTGCACACTCTGGAGCACAGGACACTATAACAGTATGTATGGTGAATGGGTATATGCAGAAACCTAAACAGCACAGGACTCCATAGAACTAAACAGGGTGATTGGGTATATACAGCACCCCCAGCAGCAAAAGATACCATAGCACTATACAGGGTGAGTGGATGTATACAGCACCCCCAGCAACAAAGGATACCATAGCACTATACAGGGTGACTGAGTATGTACATCACGATCAGCAGCACAGGACACTATAGATCTATACAGGGTGACTGGGTGTAAACAGCACCCTCAGCAGCTCAGGAATCGATAGCACTATGCACAGCCATATGTACCCACTATACAGAGTAACTGGGTACATACGGCACCCTCAGCAGCACAGGATTCGAAAGCACTATGCAGGCTAACTAGGTGTATACAGCACCCTCAGCAGCACAGGACTCCATAGCACTATGCAGGGTGACTGGGTGTATACAGCACTCTCAGCAGCACAGGACACGATAGCAGTATACAGTGTGACAGGGTGTATGCAGCACTCTTACCAGGACAGGACACTATAGCACTAAGCAGGGTAACTCGGTGTACATAGCACCCTCAGCAGCACAGCAATTGATAGCAGTATCCAGGGTAACTGGGTATTCACAGCACCCTCAGCAGCACAGGACACTACAGCACTATGCAGGGTCACTGGGTATATACAGCACCCTCAGCAGCATGGGACACTATAGCGCTATACAGGCTGCCTGGGTGTATACAGCACCCAGCAGTACAGGACACCAAAGCATTAATAAGGGTGACTGGCTATATACAGCATGCTCAGAAGCACAGGACACTATAGCACTATACAAGGTGACTGGGTGAATAGAGCACCCTCAACAGCACAGGATTTCCTAGAACTATGCAGGGTAACTGGGTGTATACAGTACTCTCACCAGCACATGATACCATAGCACTAGGCAGGGAAACTGGGTGCATACAGCATCCTCACCTACAAAGGACTCAATAGCACTATGCAGGGTAACTGGTTGTATACAGCACCCACACCAGCACAGTAGACCATAATATTATGCAGGGTTCCTGGGTGTGTACAGCACCCTCACCAGCAGAAGACACCATAGCACCATGCAGAGTAACTGGGTGTATACTCCATCTCCAGCAGCACAGGACACCATAGCACCATGCAGGATAACTTAGTGTATATTGTACACTCAGCAGCACTGGACTCCATAGCACTCTGTAGGGTAACTATGTGTATACAGCACCCATAGCAGCACAGGATGCCATAGCACTATGCAGGATGTTTGCGTGTACACAGCACCCCCAGCACCATTGTTTGTGTATAGCACCCTCATGCTCCATAGCAATGTGCAGAGTAACTATGTGTATTCAGCACCTTCCCCAGCACAGGATATTGAGCACTATACAGAGTAGCTGGGTGTATACTGCACCCTCCCCAGCACAGGACACTAAGCACTATTCAGTGTAACTGGGTATATAGAGCACTCTCTCAGCACAGATTGTCATAGTACTATGCAGGATGTTCGGGTGTATATAGTGTTGTGAACCTGCCGTGCTGCTGTGTCCTGCCTCCCCCGTGTTCCTGGTGTGCCCCTTGTTGGGAGCCCTCCTGATTGGCAGAAGCCGCCGCTCCTGCTCCCTGACATGCCCTCTTAGTGGCTGGAGCCGCTTCTGGGGTCCTCAGATGGCAGAGATGCCATCCCTGCCGGTGCCTGCATTTCTCTTTGCAGCATGAAGCCATTCCGGCAGCCTGCTTTGCTCCTTCTTCATGGCAGGGCTGCTGCCGCTGATGCCGCCGCACTTGGGGCCTTCCACGTGGCAGGGTCGCCACCACCAATGTGCCTGTCTCTTCCTGCTTCTCTCCTGCCTTCCCCTAGGCATGGCCACGTGCCTCTCCTCTGCTTTTAAAGGGCCAGCGGCGGGAAAAGCCCCGTGGCCCTCATTAATGATATCATCGACCACTCCTGCTTCAGCCCTATAAAAGGAGCCCTGTGCCAGTCTCTCATTGCCTTCGCAAGGAGTCAGTTCGCTCCTGGATGTTCCTGTCCATCTGACCTGGAGTCTTCTGAGGTCCATCTCTTCTTCAAGGTCCTATGTTTTCTGTTGAAGCTCCATAGTCCTCATCTGAGCCTTCATCCTGGAAATCTTTCTGTTCCATGTCCAGATGTTCCGTCGTCCTGTGAGTTTGTTCCTGAAAGCCTTGATGTTCCTGTTGTCTTGTTCCTGATGTCCGTGATCCAGTCCTGATGTCCCGTGATCCAGTCCTGATGTCCTGAATCCTTGGTTCCTTCTCGCCACCTTTCCTGGTGTGCCATGTCGTGGTCTGTGACCAGCCCCATGGGCAGGCTGTGTCGGGTGCCTCATGGCACAAGGCCTGCCTTCTCACCTGCAGAACAAGCCTCCAGAGGGTCATCCTTGCCTGAAGCCAAGTCCTGTCTTGGTCTTGTACCCTATAACTCACCCCGGCCCTCCGTTCCCTTGTGCCTGATCCATCCATGCGTTAGATGCTGGTGGAACCTGCGCCGCTTCAGTGTTGTCCACGAGTGGCCTCTACAGTTTCTGGGACATGTTCCTCGCACTTGCTTCACTTCTTGTCTGGAGTCTGCCCCACATCCAGTGTGTCTGCAACCAGCCCTGTGGGTGAGCTGTGTAGGGCTCACTGCATCTCAACCTAGTACTTGATCGTGAGTCTTCGTCCAAGTGTCATCGCCCGAGTCTCGTCAGCCTACATATTCTGCCCTCAGCCTCCATTTGGCCTCACGCACTCATCGCTCCCAAGCGGCTGGTCTGAAAGGGCTTCCGAGTGGCTGGAGGGCTACTCTCGTGACCAGCATTGCGTTGATGGGTCACACTGCTGCATGCAGGTCCAGCAGAGGCCGGGTCCAGCCTTGTTCCTGCTCTGGATTCCATCGCTTGTCTTCAGTCCAGCCTTGCTCTTGACCTGCCCATGCTCGGGCATGCCTCGCCTGCCTCGGCACCTCTTCGGAGATCCTCTGGGGTCGAGCCATGGTCCAAGAACACATATTCTCCTCAGAAGTGGAACCGCTTTCCTAGCGCTTCCTAACATATAGCAACCCCAGTAGCACAGAACACCATAGCACTATACACCATGTTTGGGTGTTTACAGCACTCTCAGCACAGGGTAACTGGCTGTATATTTAGCACCTTCACCAGCACAGAACTCCATAGTATTATGCAGATTAACTGGATGTTTACTACACCCTCAGCAGCACAGGACTCCATCACCCCATGCAGTGTAACTAGATGAATACAGCACTCTCAGCAATACACACCTGCATTGCTGAATTTACAGTGTTCCCTGTATGTACCCGGATCAGTCCAGACTCCTGGGTTTATGCATCCCTGCCAGCAGATGGAGACAGAGAAAGTTTTACTGACACTGCTACATAATCCCTGGTGCCACCTGCAGTTCCTCAGTATTTCTCTGTGTCCAGCAGATGGTGGTTGATACAAAAACCTGCAGTTCTGGAGTCTGGCGAGTTCTTTAATTTTGTGAGCCTTCCTCCCAGGCATTTTTGGCTCCTGGAGGATCCTTCCCTGTTTGGTCGAGGTGGACAAGCTGGAGGTCAAGGACCTTTTTGTATGCTCGCTCCGTTGCCCATGGATTGTAAATCTGGTGGTCCAGATCCCTCTCCTTCACAAGGCTGCTTAGGTGGCTCTGGGCTCAGGTGGTTCTTTTTCGCTCAGCTTGCCTCTCCTTTTTAAATTTGGATGATCTTGGGCTGGACAGCTCTGTTTTCCATCCTGAGAGGAGGTTTGCCAGTTTTGTTTAAAGTTATTTAAAAAAAAAAATAATAATAATAATGATAAAGAAACAGTGAAGGAGACCCAGTTATGAGGCAAGGCACAGGTGATTTCAGGTCTCAGGCTGATGGATCTCTCCCCTCCGGTCATTGAGAATAGTGGGAGAAGGGCTTCTCTCCTGCTCATTGCTGCATTTTGGGCTCGGCAGGGGGGTGGGGGGGCTTTTTCAAGTCGAGTAGACTATAGTGGGTGGTTTGGTGTGCCATGCATTTGGCGCGGCGCCGGAGCATCTAAGCTATCTAGGGCTCTGTGCAGCTTGCGTATTGGGGGGAGAGCCCCCGGCAGCTCCAAAATGGAGGAAGCAGGGTGCAGGCTCTCCATGGTGGGTGTTCCTGTGCGCTGGGAAGTCGGTTTGCATTGGGACCTTGACGTCCATTGACGCGGGAATGGTGGCCATTTTGGATGCTCATGCAATACTGACCATGCCAATGGAGGAGGAGGGGGATTTTCCCCTGAGGTATCCCCTGTCCACCTGAGCTCCATGGAGGGATGGGGGGAGGGGGAGGCAGATGAGGGGACTGGCTCAAATCTGCCTATCTCTGGGTCCTCTAGGGCTGAGTCCATGCAGTTTCCAGCAGTTCCTTGCCCTTTCTCATCTGATTTTGTCCTGCTGCTTCATTAAGCTTATTTGGCTCAGCAGGCAAGGCTGGGGACCCAGCCTTGGCCTCCTGTAGGTCTGTGCCTGGCTTCTAGACCTGAGCAGTTCAAAGGTAAGAGGCCTTCCTTGGTGCAGTGTTTGCTGGGTCCTGCTCAGGCTGATGAGGACTCGGATGACCCAGTCGAGTCACAGAGGACCCCCGGGGCTCTAGGGGTATTGTGTTGCTGGACCAGGGTGTTGATCCAGATGTGGCTGGCATGATTCCATAGGATGATCCAGAGGAAATTCCCAAGGTGCTCTGCTTGTTCCAGAGGGAGGAATTAGGGCCTTTGATTCCTCAGGTTCTAGAGGAGCTTGGGATAAATGTTATTCAGGAAGACTCAGACATGGAAAGAGCGAATCTGGTCCTGAATGGGCTTAGGAGTCCCCTAAGAGCCTTTCCCTATCATACATCTATAAGGAAGATGGTTGATCGGGAGTCGGGGGCTTCTGACTCTGGCTTGAGAGTGGGGAGAGTAATGGTGAAACTTTAACCTTTGCGTAAACAGACGCTGGAGCTGTTTTCCCTTTCAAAAGTGGAAGCTGCGGTGTTGGCGGTCACATAGAAGACGACTGTCCCAGTTGCGGGTTCCACAGCTTTGAAGGAAGTTCAGGATCAGAAGCTGGAGATTCACCTCAAAAGTATTTATGAGGTGTTGGCCCTGAGTCTGCAGGCGGCCATTTCTCCAGCTTCATGCAAAGAGCGTCCCTACATTATGCACAACAACTTCAGGATGAGCAGGCAAAATATGGTGATGAGTCTGGTAAAGCTGGGTGCTCAGAGGCGTCAGTGGAATACATGGCGGATGCCTTGTATGACTTGGTGAGAACTTCTTGTATTATGGGATCCACAGTGTCAGCCAGGCATGGCTGCGTAACTGGTTGGCAGAAGTTGGGTACTTTGCCCTTTAAGGGAGGGGATCTGGAGCACTTAATGAAAGATCTAGAAGAGTAAAATGTACACAAGTTGCTGGAGGATAAGCCTAAGGGCAAGCATTTTTTTCAGTCTCAGCTGGGATTTTGTGATGTCAGGAGGTCTCATCATGCGAGGGAAGCCTCAACCTCACAGAAAAATTTCTCTCCCAAAGGTCAGTCTTGGGGGCAGTCCTTTCAAGGAGGCTGGAGGCCCTTCAGAGCCTCCACAGTGGATGGAGCTACAGGGGCCAAATCCTCACAATGAGTTGAGGCCAGTCCATGCCACCGTTCCTTTTATAGGGGGACGTTTAGCATGGTTTTACGGGGAGATGGCCAAGATAACTCAGGATCAATGGGTCCTCAGCAGTAAGAGACGGTTACTCATTAGAATTTGCTCAGCCCATTTGTGATTTGTTTCATCTCCCCTTGCGGGTCATTGAAAAGCGATGGGTGGTGCAGGAGACATTAGAGAGTAGGGATGTGAATCATTTTTCAAACTCGTCAAATATCGGGGGGGGGGGGGGGGCGAAAACGATAGGAAAACCCCACAAAATTTTTTGTGAGGTTCTCTAATCATTTTTTTTTGGGGGGGGGCGGGGGGCGGGAAGAAAGGGCACTCAAAAACAACCCCCAAACCCACCCCAACCCTGTAAATCTCATTATTTAGAATTCCCCACCCTCCCAACCCCCAAAAAACCTTTTAAAAGTACCTGGTGGTCCAGCGGGGGTCCCAGGAGCCATCTCACACTCTCGGGCCATCAGCTGCCAGTAAACAAAATGGCGCCGATGGACCTTTGCCCTTACCATGTGACAAGGGCTATCTGTGCCATTGGCTGGCCCC
Source organism: Rhinatrema bivittatum (assembly GCF_901001135.1). NCBI lineage: Eukaryota > Metazoa > Chordata > Amphibia > Gymnophiona > Rhinatrematidae > Rhinatrema > Rhinatrema bivittatum. Next base: position 823,046,512 of record NC_042615.1, read on the forward strand.
TGTCACATGGTAGGTGCAATGGATGGCCGGCGCCATGGCACTGATAGCCCCTGTCACATGGTAATGGCAAAGGGCCATCGGAGCCATTTTGTTTACTGGCAGCCGACAGCCCGAGAGCATGAGATCACTCCTGGGATCCCTTTGGACCACCAGATACTTTATAAAAGTTTTGGGGGGGTCGGGAGGGTGGGGAATTCTAAATAATTAAATTTAAAGGGTCGGGTGTTTTGTTTTTTTTTTCGGCATGAGACAGCCGAAAAAACACGCTAAGAACCACGGGAGCAAAGATTTCCCGCGGTTTTTCCCCAAACCCGATACCGGAAATGAGTCCGGTACAGATTTGCATCCCTATTAGAGAGGATGTGGATGTTAAGGGCAGTGATTCCAGTTCCCCAGGGTGAGTGAAGCGAGGGAAGGTATTCCATTTACTTCATTATTCCAAAGAAGGAAAGCACTTTCTGCTCGATTCTGGATCTAAAAAAGGTAAACATGGTGCTGAAGATCCCAAAGTTCCAGATGGAAATCCTGAGTTCGGAGATTGTGGGAATGTGAAAGGAAGAATTTCTGGCTTCCTGGGATCTGACGGAGGCGCACCTCCACATTCCCATTCATCTGGATCATCAGAGGTATCTGCAGTTTATGGTGCTGGGACAGCATTTCCTGTTTCAGGCTCTTCCTTTCAGGTTGGCCATGGCTCCCTGCACATTCACCAAAGTAATGGTGGTGGTTGCAGTGACATTGCAGTGAAAGGGAGTGCTGATACACCCTTACCTGAATGATTGGCTCATCAGGGCAATGTCGGAGGATGTTTATCACAGTTTGGTTGACAAAGTGATAGAAGTGTTGAAATTGCTGGGCTGGGTAGTGAATTTAGCAAAGAGCCACCCTGGTTCCATCTCAGACCCCCGAATATTTTGGAGCTCGATTTGACATGTGGATAGGTAAGGTATTTCTTATGGAGGGATGTGTTTTCTAGTTGCAGAGTCAAGTCCGGTATTTGTTGGAGTTACCGATACCCAGAGTCTGGGATTACTTGCAAGTTCTGGGTTCCATGGCTTCGACATTGAAGTTGAGACCACTGCAGAGAACTCTGTTGGAGCAGTGGAATCCTCTTTCATAACAGTTTCATCTTCATCACTCGAGGGTTGGGACCGTGTCAATCTGTCTTGGTGGCTGCTGGAATGTTGATCTGGAGATCCTGGATTGGGTGATTATTACTATTGATGCCAGTCTATATGGATGGGGATCATTTTGCCAGCAGTGGGCAGGTGGTCTGTCAAGGAAGCTTCTTTGTCTATTAAAATTGTTTGCATTTCTGCCATTGATTTGAGATCAATCAGTGAGGGTATTGTCGGACAATGCGACGGCTGTAACCTACATCAATCAACAGGGAGGAAACGTTGGCCCAGGAGGCTCAGGAGCTGGTCCTTTGGATAGAGCAACACTTGGAGTGGCTAGCAGCATCTCACATCATAGGCATCAAAATTTTTCCAAGCATATTTTATAAGTCACAGTTTTCTAGATCCTGGGAAGTGGGAGCTGTCCAAGACAGTGATGGAGCTCATCCAAGAAAGGTAGGGCTGTCCCCATGTGGATTTAATGGTGACTTATCTCAATGTGAAGGTGGAATAATTTTACAGTTGAAGATGAGATTACGGAGCTGAGAGAGTAGATGCTAAGGTGTTACCCTGGCCTTCAGATGTTCTGCTTTACGTGTTCGCTCCTTGGCCTCTAATAGGCAAGGTGTTGTGTCGGATAGAGAGACACCTGGGTAAAGTGGTGTTGGTAGCCCTGGAATGGCCATATCAGCCAAGGTTCATGGATCTGGTCAACTTGGCAGTGGATAGGCCGTTACGCTTCCATGCCTTTTTTGTTAGGGCCCCATATTTTCAGACCAGGCCAATTGCTTTTCTCTAGTGGCTTGGCTTTTGAGAAGCGGCATTTGAGAAGCAGAGGATATCTGGAGCTGGTCAATGTTACTCTTCTTCAAGCTAGGTGAACATCTACCATTGAGAGGTGGCTCAAGGAAGCCATTGGGTCGGCATCAGGTTCCTCAAGGCTTAAGGGCACACTCTACGCTTTCTCAGGCAGCCTCGTGAGTTGAGGTTAAGCTGATTTCACCTTAGGAAATTTGTAGAGTAGCGACTTGGAAGTCGCTGCATATCTTTGCAAACCACTATCGTCTGGATGTGGGAGATCCGGAGTCTCGGTCGTTTGGTGAAAGTGTCTTGTGAGTGGGACTCTCCAAGTCCACCCTAAATAGGGAGCTTTGGTACATCTCAGGAGTCTGGACTGATCCGGATATGTACAGGGAATGGAAAATTGGGTCTTACCTGCTGATTTTCATTCCTGTAGTACCTGTAGTACCACCGGATCTCTGCAATTTCTTGATTCAGATTACAATTTTTTTCATGGTATGGAATACAGACTTGTTAAAAAAAAGTTTTCTAAATTTAAGTGTTTTTTCTACAAGCTTTTTGCAAGTTTTTTGTGTTTGGGTACAGGTCAATACTGGACTAGCAGGTGGCACCAGGGATTATGTAGCAGTGGCAGTAAAACTTTCTCTGTCTCCATCTGCTGGCAGGGATACATAAACCCCGGAGTCTGGACTGATCTGTGGTACTACAGGAATGAAAATTAGCAGATAAGAATCAATTTTCCTCTAGTTAGCCGGGTAAGTTTAGCCAGCTAACTATCATAGCCATAGAAGTGTGGGATCCTTGCTGCATACACCCGAATCTGACCCTGAACAACAAGACTGGGCCAGACCAATACCAGCCACAACTCAGGCTACTTCCATTTTCCATAAATAAGCTTCTTGTACAGTTGGAAAAATGCTTGATGTTGTGAAGACTCTTATGTGAGTGACAGTGCTATAGATCCCCTAGGGTCTAGAAGCAGTGGCTTCCCGTGATGGAGAACCCCACCTGGAATTTTATCAAGTTGCCAGGGCTCAGTAGTGCTAAATGGTGTAAACTTTGTCATGTAGCGTGCCATTGGCCGGCCCCTGTCACATGGTAGGAGTAATGGATGATCGGCATGTCACATGGTAAGGGCAAAGGGCGATCGGCACCATTTTGATTAATGGCAGCTGACGGCCCAAGAGTGGGAGATCGTTCCCGGGACTCCCACTGGACCCCAGGTACTTGTAAAATGTTTTGGGGGGGTTTGAGAGGGTGGGTGAAGCTAAGGGATCAGTTTTAAAGGGTCGAGGTGGGTTTAGGGATTGTTTTGGTAAGCCGTTTTTCCCGCCCTCCCCAAAAACGATAAGATATTTTAAAAATATCGTACGATATTTTCAATCGTCAGAAGCACGATTCACATCCCTAATGGTTAATAGAACGGAAAATGTCATAATGCCTCTGTATCGCTCCATGGTTAGACCGCACCTTGAATACTGTGTACAACTCTGGTCGCTGCATCTCAAAAAAAGATATAATTGCGATGGAGAAGGTGCAGAGAAGGGCTACCAAAATGATAAGGGGAATGGAACAGCTCCCCTATGAGGAAAGACTAAAGAGGTTAGGACTTTTCAGCTTGGAGAAGAGACGGCTGAGGGGGGATATGATAGAGGTCTTTAAGATCATGAGAGGTCTTGAACGAATAGATGTGACTCGGTTATTTACACTTTCAAATAATAGAAGGACTAGGGGACATTCCATGAATTAGCAAGTAGCACATTTAAGACTAATCGGAGAAAATTATTTTTCACTCAACGCACAATAAAGCTCTGGAATTTGTTGCCAGAGGATGTGGTTAGTGCAGTTAGTGTAGCTGGGTTCAAAAAAGATTTGGATAAGTTCTTGGAGGAGAAGTCCATTAATGGCTATTAATCAATTATACTTAGGGAATAGCCACTGCTATTAATTGCATCAGTAGCATGGGTTCTTCTTAGTGTTTGGGTAATTGCCAGGTTCTTGTGGCCTGGTTTTGGCCTCTGTTGGAAACAGGATGCTGGGCTTGATGGACCCTTGGTCTGACCCAGCATGGCAATTTCTTATGTTCTTATGTTCTTACAATGAATTGTGATGAGTAGGATATCAGACTTTTTGTCATGTCTTGTCTTTATCAGGTGTTTCCGGAGTGAGGCTGGCAATACTGCAGTTACAATGAATTGTGATGAGTAGGATATCAGACTTCTTGTCATGTCTTCTCTTTTTCAGGTATTTCCGGAGTGAGGCTGGTGGATGGAGGCAGCTCCTGTGCTGGCAGAGTAGAGGTTAAGTACAAGAACACCTGGGGCACCGTCTGTGACTACAGATGGGACATGGAAGATGCTGCAGTGGTGTGTAGAGAGCTGGGGTGTGGATCTGCTGTGGAGGCACCACGTGGTGCTCATTTCAAGTCTGGCTCTGATCCAGTTTGGCTGAAGGCAGTTTTCTGCAGTGGAAATGAAACTCATTTTTCTCAATGTGGATCGGTGATGACAGAACGCTATCCCTGTGACCACAGCCAGGATGCTGGAGTCATATGCTCAGGTAAGAACACTTTCATTTATACAGAAGAAATATAATCCCAGATGAAGCAGGAATAGGTGAGAACCATGGTCAAGGGTTTAGCACCTTTCTACATGGACAGTGCAGGAGAGTAATTCCTTATCCATCTTATAAGTATAGATGTCCATATTCAGCCACTTTGCAGCTCAGATAGTTAACTGGATAAACTTATATGGCTAGCATGGGCACCCTTATGTGCATGGTTGTTGCTGCACACACATGGAAGCATCAATTTTATAATGTGCATGCATGTTATAAAATCCGCTACCAGCACGCACATGCATGCACAATTTTATATTGGTGCCGACTCGCACGTGCAAGTAGAGAAGTAATCTATGGGTACACAACATATCAAACTGATTGACAGGTGAGATAACAATGAAAGCAGCCAATCAGCATTCAATTCCTGTCTAAGCCCCATCCATGCCATGCCCACCCATCATAGAAGTGAATGGGGTTGTAGCCCTACCCCTCCCACCCCTGCCATCATCCCTAGCTCCACCCAGGCCCTGCCCATGCTCCTTCCCCTATAGAAGTGAATGGAGAGGACCTCCCATGCCCTGTCCCCAAACCAATCCCCTATGATGTCACCAGTGGCGCCGCCCATGCCCCACCCCAAGCCCCAGCCCCTATGATGTCACTTGTATGACATCACCGGAAATCCACCCCTCACCACACCCCCAAAAACACGCCCCCTAGAAAGTCATCAGAAAAGGACCTGTCACTTTTTAATGATGACAGAATTAATGGTCTCTGGCTGTTTTTGATGATCTCACTGGAAGTACAATACAAAATCCACCCACCAAAAAATGTGACCTTAGATCATCAGAGAAAATGTCCCTGATGCTTTTTAATGATGACAGATCCAGAAGCATGCTTTTTTTTCTAGCCCCTCTGTTTTAAAAGTTACTAGCTGTGAGGTAGCAGGAAACTTTTTCTCATTCTGTACACAGAGAGAGGGAGAATCTCCCCCTCTTCCCTCCTCCCCTCAATGTAGATACGCATGCCCCAACACCCCAACCGTCTCTATCCTGGCAGGGTGAAATCTGAGCAGAGGATAATTAACAGCAGGGTGTTGTGTGTTGGAAGTTGTGGTGCTTCAAAAGGGGATAAAAAAAGAATTTAGTTTTCTTTTAAAAAACAGACCTCTCTGTTTACAGCCATATAAAACAAGCAAGCACCAACAGATTTTAAAGAAAATGTATTATGACCCAGGTACTGTAGGTAGTTTTGCTGTTATAAAGTCTCTTTTTCAGACTGTTAAAACATGTACTTCACAGACCTGCTAGGATACATTTTAAAAGAAAAGGTGGTGAATTGCATGCAATGCATTTTGCATAGGCACGCCCCAAACGTGCAAGACCAGAGTAGTCTATGGGTATGCTGTCACTCAAAATTGACTTCAGCCAATTAGCATTCACTTCTGGTGTAAGCCCCGCTGTCACTTTTTAATGACAACAGAAGTAATTGGACTGGCTGTTTTTAAATGATCTCACTGGAAGAACAATACAACCCCCCCCCCCCCACCCAAAAAAAAATGCATACCCCTTGAACATCAGCAGAAATGTCCCTGACGCTTTTTAATGATGACAGAGCTGGAAGCATGCTTTTTTCTAGCCCCTCTGTTTTAAAAGTTACTAGCTGTGAGGTGGCAGGAAGCTTTCTCTCATTCTGTACACAGAGACAGGGAGAATCTCCCCCTTCCCTCCTCCCCTCACTGTGGATATACTTGCCCCAACTGTCCCTATCCTAGCAGAGTGAAATCTGAGCAGAGGATAATTAACAGCAGGGTGTTGGGTGTTAGAAGTTGTGGGGCTTCAAAAGGGGATAAAACAAGGATTTAATTTTCTTTTTTAAAAAAACAGACCTCTGTGTTTACAACCATATAAAACAAACATGCACCAACAGATTTTAAAGAAATTTTATTATGAACCAGGAGATGTAGGTCTTTTTTTCAGGATGCTAAAACATGTAATGAGACAGTGACAAAAAAAAAAGAAAAAGTGACTGATTGGCTTACAGATCAAGATGTTTATTTTGCTATACAAACCTGCTAGGATACATTTTAAAATAAACAAAAGGTGGTGAACTGCATGCAATGTATTTTGCATAGGCATGCCCAAAACTTGCAAGACCGGAGTAATCTATGGGTATGCTGTCATTCAAATCCTCCAAGCCAGACTCCAAAATGATGTCATGGGTATAACTTCACCAGAAGTTCATCCCCTCACCACAACTCCCCACCAAAAAAAAAAAAAAAAAAACACGCTCCCTAGAATGCCTCCAGAAATCCCCTGATGCTTTTTAATGCTGATAGAGCCGGAAGCATGCTTTTTTTCTAGCCCCTCTGTTTTATAAGTTATTAGCTGTGAGGTGGCAGGAAGCTTTCTCTCCTTCTGCACACAGAGACAGGGAGAATCTCCCCCTCTTCCCTCCTCCCCTCAGTGGAGATACGCATGCCCCAACACCCCAACCGTCTCTATCCTGGCAGGGTGAAATCTGAGCAGAGGATAATTAACAGCAGGGTGTTGGGTGTTGGAAGTTGTGGGGCTTCAAAAGGGGATAAAACAAGGATTTAGTTTTCTTTTAAAAAACAGACCTCTGTGTTTACAGCCATATAAAACAAGCATGCACCACAGATTTTAAAGAAAATTTATTATGAACTAGGCGCTGTAGGTCTTTTTTCAGGCTGCTAAAACATGTAATCAGACAGTGACAAAAAAAATGACTGATTGGCTTGCAGATCAAGATGTTGATTGCATTATATCTGCTCTTACTATTCTGCTTCTTCAACTTTTTAAATTTTATGATTAGTTAGTTTACTATTTTAATTGTTATTACTATTATGAAATGTATTTTCCTCTTCATTTTGGAAATGCAAATATTCTTAAATGAATATTTGTTAACTAATGTAAACTGATTTGATATGTTCTCATGAAACATGGGTATATAAAAATTATTAAATAAAATAATAAATGTTTATTTTGCTACACAAACCTGCTAGGATACATTTTAAAAGAAACAAAAGGTGGTGAATTGCATACAAACTTGCAAGAACGGATGTAGAAGCAAACATGTGATAAAGAAGCAGAATATCCAGGCAGAAGAGCTGTAGCTGTTCATGAAAAGCTTTAGCTTTGTGATCCTGAAAATAAAATAATGGATGTGTATGAGACCCCTAAGTGGCTGGAAATGGAAAGAGAGCAGCAGCCAAAACTAAAGAGGTGCCATAAACGAAGAGGCCTTCTGAAAGATGATGAAACAGAAGTTGATACACCAGTGCATAAATCGAACTCTTGCAGTAAGAGGAGCAGGTGAAATCACAGAGCCAGAATTTGATAAACTTCAGTTGGGACAAAAGCTTTTTGATTCACAGGATCCATCCTTGGTCAATGAAAATGCTATGGACTCTGCAGATATAGTGTTGCACGCCCTGTCCGTGTCTGGCCCACACACATCCTGCTCACCTCTATGGCTCCCCTACAGGTCCCGGGTCAGCTTCCCCAGTGGCAGCCGCAAGCTCCTCCAGGCCTCGGCATCCAGTGGTGGCGGTCGTTGGGCCTTCCACTACACACCAGGCCTCATGCCGGAGTTCGGCATCTTCTGTGACATTGGCCATGCCCCTACGCATGCACATGCGCACGGACCACTCGGCCTCTTGTAGAGCCAGGGTCAGGTCCTAGCTCTGTGGCATGCCCTGAGTGAAGGAACTACATAACGAAGTCTTTGCCTGCACTTCCTTGCCTTCGCAATCGGGTCAGCATTGTATTGTGTGCTAGATTGTCACTGCGTTCTAAGCCTTGTTCCAGTCTTGTTCCAGTCTCTTTCCAGCCTTGTTCCAGGATCCTACAGTTCCCGCCTTGTTCCTGCATCCTACTGTTCCAGCTTCCCTCTGTTCCTGCATCTGTCTGTTTGTCTCCCAGGTAGTACCCTCGGACTGTCTCTCTGGTACTGACCTCGGCCTGTTCCTTGACTTTCCTGTCTGCTGTCTGCATCCTGACCTCTGCCTGCCTTGTGACCTCGTCTGACCTCCGGAACCTGACCTCTGCCTTGTTGACTACTCCTTGGATTGACCCTCGGATTCTGACCTCTGCCTGCCTTGTGACCTCATCTGACCTCCAGAACCTGACCTCTGCCTTGTTGACTACTCCTCGGCCTGACCATTGGATTCTGATCTCTGCCTGATTGACCACGTCTTCTGATTCTGGCTCTGTCCCTTGCCTTGTCATTGCCTACACTGTTCTGGTCCTCCTTGCTCCATCAGACCTAAAGTCTCGAGTCCAACCATGCTCCCTTGCTGTCCATGGGCACGCCTGTCTACTACCTCTCCAGGAGACCCTGCAGGCCCACCTACGTCCAAGCGGCCTGGGTCCCTATGGGGTCCACCAGGGGGGACCGCGGGCTTCCAGTTGTGAAGCTCATCCAAGCCTCTGTCTCCTCCAGTGCTCCTCCCCCTGGGGGCAGGTGCTTCCTGGTCCCTACCAGGAGGCCGTTCTCCACTGTTCCAGGACAAGCGTCCACCCCCGAATGCAAAAGGTTGACAACGCCATAGACTCGGTGGAGTCTCCTGCCTCCTGGGCCCTACTGGGTTTGGCTGCCACAGTCAAAGAACATCACCAAGCTTTGGAATCACTAGCCTCTTCGGTGGAAGAAATTTGTTCCCAGCTACAAGATACAGCTCTGGCTAATCCCGTGGGCCTATTAGGGATGTGCAGCCAAAAACATTTCGTTGCATTCGTGATACGTATTTGTGGGGGGTCATTTCCGTTGCATTCGGACGTATGAAGAATTCCATACGTCGATATGTCAATACGTTTTCCGGTTCCCATTAAAGTCAATGGGGTAAGGATTTCCACCCTATTTTTGGCTGCAGAATTGGGGTTTTCTTATCAATTTTCATGAAACTTCTGGGGAGCAATCATCACAACAACTAAAGAGCTCCAAGGTACTTACTGTGGCAAAGTGGCACCAAAGTGGCATGAATAGCCTAAGGCACTGGAAAGGTGCAAAGGGGTACCAGAAGTGGCAAGAGTGCTTTAACAGAGGCACAAAGCAGCAGTGAGAATGTAAAAAAACCCCAACAGCTTCAAAAGAGAGCACCGATAGCAGATGCATGAACCATCGAAGGCAGCACGACAGGCAAAGCGGCAAGACAAGTGGCATTGACATCCAACAGGACAATGAAGGGGGAACATAGCAAGCAGATAGACTAGCACCAATACACTGAGGAACCATGATAGTGGCAAGAACACCACAAGGAGTTAAGTGAGTCATCTGGTGTATGGCAGCAAAGCAGAGTGGCAGAAAACTGATAGTGGCAATACAGGCTGGCAGAGTGGAGGTAGTCTGGTCCCTGTGGTTTTGATAGGGGAAAGACAGGCTGGCACAGGAGAGAGTTCCCTTTCCTTTGTGCAGGAAAGGATTCCCTAGAACGGGTTCACCCCTAGAGTGGGGTGTTTCTGTTGGCGTCTAGTGAATATCGTTGGCGTCTAGTGAATTCTGTTGACGTCTAGTGAATACCGACTGTATTTACGCACTTCAGCTGATGACAAAGGAACTTGAAGAGCTCTCAGAAAAAAGAATACTGCTACTCGTCCAAATCTGCAATATCATCCTATGTTGACTTTGTACCATACAGTGCCTCTGTAAACAATGGGAACACAGAGGATGAACTAGAGTACAACTACCACCAGTTTTCTATAGCACTAGAAACATTAATGTAGCAACTAAGAAACTATGAAGGTCATGAAAACTATATCCTAGCTCCAAGCTGGAACAGGCACAGCAATCGAGGTCAAACACTTGTAGGAACACAAGGCCTGAACTGACAGGCAAAGCAGTCGAGGTCAAACACTTGTAGGAACACAAGGCCTGGATGAACAGGCACAGAAATCGAGGTCAAACACTTGTAGGAACACAAGGCCTGGACTGACAGGCAAAGCAGTCGAGGTCAAACACTTGTAGGAACACAAGGCCTGGATGAACAGGCACAGAAATCGAGGTCAAACACTTGTAGGAACACAAGGCCTGGACTGACAGGCAAAGCAGTCGAGGTCAAACACTTGTAGGAACACAAGGCCTGGATGAACAGGCACAGCAATCGAGGTCAAACACTTGTAGGAACCCAAGGCCTGGACTGACAGGCAAAGCAGTCGAGGTCAAACACTTGTAGGAACACAAGACCTGGATTGACAGGCACAGCAATCGAGGTCAAACACTTGTAGGAACACAAGGCATGGATGAACAGGCACAGCAATCGAGGTCAAACACTTGTAGGAACACAAGGCCTGGACTGACAGGCAAAGCAGTCGAGGTCAAACACTTGTAGGAACACAAGACCTGGACTGACAGGCAAAGCACTCGAGGTCAAACACTTGTAGGAACACAAGGCCTGGATGAACAGGCACAGCAATCGAGGTCAAACACTTGAAGGAACACAAGGCCAGGACTGACAGGCAAAGCAGTCGAGGTCAAACACTTGTAGGAACACAAGGCCTGGATGAACAGGCACTGCAATCGAGGTAAAAAACTTGTAGGAACACAAGGCCTGGACTGACAGGCAAAGCAGTCGAGGTCAAACACTTGTAGGAACACAAGGCCTGGATGAACAGGCACAGCAATCGAGGTCAAACACTTGTAGGAACCCAAGGCCTGGACTGACAGGCAAAGCAGTCGAGTTCAAACACTTGTAGGAACACAAGACCTGGATTGACAGGCACAGCAATCGAGGTCAAACACTTGTAGAAACACAAGGCCTGGATGAACAGGCACAGCAATCGAGGTCAAACACTTGTAGGAACACAAGGCCTGGACTGACAGGCAAAGCAGTCGAGGTCAAATACTTGTAGGAACACAAGGCCTGGATGAACAGGCACAGCAATCGAGGTCAAACACTTGTAGGAACCCAAGGCCTGGACTGACAGGCAAAGCAGTCGAGTTCAAACACTTGTAGGAACACAAGACCTGGATTGACAGGCACAGCAATCGAGGTCAAACACTTGTAGAAACACAAGGCCTGGATGAACAGGCACAGCAATCGAGGTCAAACACTTGTAGGAACACAAGGCCTGGACTGACAGGCACAGCAATTGAGGTCAAACACTTGTAGGAACACAAGGCCTGGACTGACAGGCAAAGCAGTCGAGGTCAAATACTTGTAGGAACACAAGGCCTGGATGAACAGGCACAACAATCGAAGTCAAACACTTGTAGGAACACAATGCCTGGACAGTTGACGGTCAGGCACAGTGATTTATGTCAGGTACATGTGCTGCAGTGCTTATATTATCTGGAGCATAGGAGGCAATTGGAGCTGCTGCAAGGCTTTGAATTGCATTTATTCATCTTGCCATTCACAGGGAAAATTTGGAAACCCAAGCAAAGGCAGGTTTACTTTCAAAAACACTAGCATTTCCTACAACTCTGGTGCCAGCCTTGAGCGGTGAGGGCTCATGATATCCCCTGTCATTGAAAAGACATGTTCACTGGGCACACTGGTTGGTGGACATGACAGATATCGCTGAGCCACTTTGGCTAGGTGTGGCCAGACAGTGGACTTGTGTGGCCAATATGCCAGCGGATCTGTCTGCATTTTCTCCATTGGCTCTGAGAGATACCGTGTCACTGACAGCTGTGCTGCTGTCTCCTCCTGTGCTTGGGTGGGCTCAGAGTCACTCAATCCAGCTGCTTTCTCTCTCGCCCGTTGCACAACTGATGAATCTTTATGACCAACATGCCTTGGGTGTTCTGACGTGGAGGAGGAGGTACTATCTATCGCTGACACAGTGCTGCTCCTGTTTGGGCTAGCAGCACAACTCTCTGACGTGCCTGCTGTTTCCACCTCTACTTCAAGCCTAATCTGTCTCCGCCTACGGTGCTCATGTTCAAGGACCTTTGCTAACAGCAGCTCCTTCACAAACGACAGACAATTGGTCTGTAGGGCGAGTTTACCTTTCACACGGGGATCACAGACAGAGGTGAGCATGTATGTGTGGTAGGGGTGTGCATTCGGATTGACCGCATTAGTAAAACGCAACTCATATTTTTTTTTTACTTAAAAAATTGATTCGACATAAACGATCGGATTTCCCACATATCGAACATAGATATGTTCGATATGTGGGAAATCGCGATTGTTGAGCCAAAATAAAAATATAAACCCCCTCACCCTCCTTAATCCCCCCCCCCCCCCGACTTACCACAACTCCCTGGTGATGGAGCGAGGAGTGAGGACGCCATTTCTGCAATCCTTGGCGAGAAGCATGTGACGTCGGCGGCACGTCGAGTGACGCCGGCGTCACGTGATTCCCGGCTCGTTCGCGCCGGACGGCTCGTTCGGCCCAAAAAGAACTTTTGGCCAGCTTGGGGGGGCCTCCTGACCCCCTCAAGCTGGCCAAAAGTTCTTTTTGGGCCGAACGAGCCGTCCGGCGCGAACTTTCCGGGAATCACGTGACGTCGCGTCTGAGTGACGCGGCGCCACGTGATTCCCGGCCTATCACCCACAGGCCAATGGTCAAGCTGAAAGGACCAACCGAACCTTAAAAACATTCCTCCTTTCCTACGTGAATGATCAGTAGGACAACCGGTCTGATCTACTACCCTGGGCTGAGCTGTTGCACAATACCCATATTGCTGCCGCCACCGATGTATCTCCATTCTCCATGGTATTCGGACGACAACCTTGGCTAACACTTCCAGTTCCTCTGACTGTTCCTTCTCCAGCTGTGCAATCCATGGCCCACACCATTCATCAAGTATGGAATCAAGTCAAAGTACCCAGGCCACTGAACGTTCCAAGCATACTTCAGATGCCCATAGATGTCCCACTCCACTCTTCTATCCTGGACAGAAGGTGTGACTAAGCACCCAACACATAAAATTGAGACTTCCCTCTCATCGTTTGGCTCCCAAATACATTGGCCTGTTTCCGGTGATTCAAAGAGTGGGAGCAGTATCATATCAGCTCCAGCTTCCGTGTGCCATGGGCATCCGTAACACGATCCATGTTTCGCTGCTGAAGCCTTTGGTCCTCCCCTGGCCCTCACGTAGAGTTCCCTCTCCTCCATGGGTCTCTACCAAACCAGACACATCTCTTCAGGTAAGAGAGGTCCTCGACTTCCGTCGGCGTCAAGGGAAATAGGAGTACCTCCTAGCCTGGGAGGGTTATGGGAGAACTCATGGGAACCTTCCCACAATCTCCTTGACAAGGAAATCCTGAAGACCTTCCATAGTACTTACTCTGACAAACCACAGCCGTGTAGATGGAGGCCTAGAAAGGGGAGTACTGTTGCACGCCCTGTCTGCGTCTGGCCCATGCACGGGCCTGATCACATCTCTGGCTCCCCAGTGGCAGCCAAGAGCTCCTCCAGCCCTTGGCGTTCCGCGGTGGTGGTCGCCGGGCCTTCCGCTGCACACCAGGCCTCACGCCAGAGTTCGGCATCTCCCATGGAGTTGGCCATGCCCCTATGCACACGCGCATGTGTGGACTGCCTGGCCTCTTGTAAAGCCAGGGGCAGGTCCTAGCTCTGCGGCGCGCCCTGATTGAAGGAACTACAAAAGGAAGTCCCTGCCTGCATTTCCTTGCCTTGGCAATTGGGTCGGCATTGTATTGTGTGCTAGATTATCACTGCATTCTAAGCCTTGGTCCAGTCTTGTTCCAGTCTCATTCCAGCCTTGTTCCAGGATCCTACTGTTACCACCTTGTTCCTGCATCCTACTGTTCCAGCGTCCCTCTGTTCCTGCATCTGTCTGTTCATCTCCCAGGTAGTACCCTTGGACTGTCTCTCTGATACTGACCTCGGCCTGTGCCTTGACCTTCCTGTCTGCTGCTTGCATCCTGACCTCTGCCTGCCTTGTGACCTTGTCTGACCTCCAGAACCTGACCTCTGCCTTGTTGACTACTCCTCGGACTGACCCTCAGATTCTGACCTCTGCCTGCCTTGTCTGACCTCTGAAACCTGACCTCTGCCTTGTTGACTACTCCTCAAGTGTCCAGCCCAGGTCTGTGGAAAAGTTGGCAACAATATTGGAGAAGGGAGATCTCCCTTTCTTGCAAGGATGAAAGGGCATTTGGGAAGGTAGAAGCCCCTCACCTCCGGCGAGTCTGCAGCCAGGGCACAGGAAGAGGAATTTCCTATCTATTCATCTGGGTCCTCAGGAGGAAAGGTCCTGGGAGGGAGCTTGAGGGGAAGATCCTTCCATCTGCCATTAGTCAAGCAGCCTGAGGAGAGCAGGTCTGAGGATCTTACTGGAACGTTGTTCCTGTGATCCTGCTAAATTGTTGCAGGAGTTTGCTGCCTTTACTGAACCTTGTTGGACTTGAGGTAAACTAGAACTTTCTATAGAAAGCAATGCGGATCGTGAACTGGTTTTTGTTCCGATGATCCCCTGGGCTCACAGGTGAGTCCTGCTCCCCGCAGCACAAATCTGGCCTGACCTCAGAGGCTGCTCCAAGTGGGTAAGTGCTTAGCAGTCTTGTCGAAGTGGGGGAGTTACAGAAAGAAAGAGAGAGACATAGTGAATCCAAGAGGGAGAGACTGAAGGAGGCTAGAAGACAGAGAGAGACAGAGAAAACATTTTCATTAAAGAGGAACTTATCAAACTGTCCATTTTTGGGTCAAAATCTCCGGGTGCTTCTTATCCACAGACTTTACCCTAACTTACAAAGCAAAATACTATGCGCACTTTCACTTTGAGACTTGCTACAGTGACAAAGGACCCTCAGGCGCTTCTGCCTGCCTTTTGTGCAGGTCAAGTTTTGCAGGACGAATGTCTGAAATCTGAAAATGCAATCTACATGTGTTATCTTTCTCTCCTGACATAAACACCCCCGGGAATGCCGGGAACTTTAAGCTGTATTGGGGAAAGGCAGTTTCCAGGTGGATGATTTTCATGGGTCAAACTCGTTTTTACCCAATTAATGGATTTCAAAATTGTTCTACCAAAAATGACATAAAAAGAATGATCCAGGGAAAAGAAATGAATTCCAGAGTAAAGATCATCCATATGGCCTGTCTATAGAGAAATAAATAATGTCTTTGGAAATGAAGAAAGGAGACCTGGGAGTAAGAATGATACGGGGGGGGGGGGGGAGTACAGCTTAGTACCAGGGAAGTGGCTATTTAGTGGAGTGCAGATGGTTTCTAGGATTCAGGAAGTGGTATTAGCCCATGTGGGACGCAGCCCTCAGTAACAGAGTCCCAACCTTTGCAGGTGCACAGCTGAATTCTTTCTGGAGTTCCACCATCTTCCGTTTCATTATCTATTCCCACGTGTTCTCATCCATCCACCTGGGCTTCTTCCTCTATGGGTACCTGGAAGATAAAAGAAAGCAAGGTGAGTGGGTATTCACAGAACATCTCACAACTGAGGCAGCGATGATCCCTTATCTGAGGAGCCAGGTAACCTTCACAAATGCAGGCCATAAGTGGTAGCCCCATCCTGGCTTATCAACATGCTCTCTACCCTCAAATATTTACACACCAGCAGCCATAAACCACATGCCAATGACACTAATTCAGAAACTCGGCTTCCAGCTTTCTCTCCATATCCACTCAGCTCCATCTATCGGTCCTGCCATCCAGGGCACATTTACCCGCTCTTCCAATCTGCTGTATGTCTTTACCTGCCAGTCATGGCGCTCCGCTCTGTGCAAAGGACAGACAGGTCAATCTTTACAAAACATAATAAAGGGGAACAAATCTGACAGAAAAAAATTATAACATCCAGAAACCAATAGAAGAGCAATTCAATCTCCTGGACACTCTTTAACTAACTTATCGTATCCCATGGTTAAAAACATAAGAACATAAGAAACTTCCCTACTGGGTCAGACCAAGGGTCCATCAAGCCCAGCATCCTGTTTCCAACAGAGGCCAAACCAGGCCACAAGAATCTGGCAATTACCCAAAAACTAAGTGTATCCCACTCTACTGATGCCAGTAATTAGGGATGTGAATCGTGTCCTCGATCGTCTTAACGATCGATTTCGGCTGGGAGGGGGAGGGAATCGTATTGTTGCCGTTTGGGGGGGTAAAATATTGTGAAAAATCGTGAAAAATCGAAAAAATCGAAAAATCGCAAAACCGGCACATTAAAACCCCCTAAAACTCACCCCCGACCCTTTAAATTAAATCCCCCACCCTCCCGAACCCCCCCCAAATGACTTAAATAACCTGCGGGTCCAGCGGCGGTCTGGAACGGCAGCGGTCCGGAACGGGCTCCTGCTCCTGAATCTTGTTGTCTTCAGCCGGCGCCATTTTCCAAAATGGCGCCGAAAAATGGCGGCGGCCATAGACGAACACGATTGGACGGCAGGAGGTCCTTCCGGACCCCCGCTGGACTTTTGGCAAGTCTCGTGGGGGTCAGGAGGCCCCCCACAAGCTGGCCAAAAGTTCCTGGAGGTCCAGCGGGGGTCAGGGAGCGATTTCCCGCCGCGAATCGTTTTCGTACGGAAAATGGCGCCGGCAGGAGATCGACTGCAGGAGGTCGTTCAGCGAGGGTTCCGGCGACCAAAATAATAAAGGAGATGGAACAACTCCCCTATGAGGAAAGACTAAAGAGTTTAGGACTTTTCAGCTTGGAGAAGAGACGACTGAGGGGGGATATGATAGAGGTGTTTCAAATCATGAGAGGTCTAGAACGGGTAGATGTGAATCGGTTATTTACTCTTTCGGATAATAGAAAGATTAGGGGGCACTCCATGAAGTTAGCATGGGGCACATTTAAAACTAATTGGAGAAAGTTCTTTTTTACTCAACGCACAATTAAACTCTGGAATTTGTTGCCAGAGGATAGAAACATAGAAACATAGAAATGACGGCAGAAGAAGACCAAATGGCCCATCTAGTCTGCCCAGCAAGCTTCACACATTTTTTTCTCTCATACTTATCATTTTCTCTTAACTCTTGGTTCTATTTCCCTTCCACCCCCACCATTAATGTAGAGAGCAGTGATGGAGCTGCATCCAAGTGAAATACCTAGCTTGATTAGTTAGGGGTAGTAGGGGTAGTAACTGCTGCAATAAGCAAGCTACACCCATGTTTATTCCCATTACTCAGACTATGTCATACAGCCCCTATTGGTTGTTTTTCCTCTCTCCTGCCGTTGAAGCGGAGAGCCATGCTGGTTATGCATTGAAAGTGAAGTATCAGGCCCTTTTGGTTTAGGGTAGTAACCGCCGTAACAAGCCAGCTACTCCCTGCTTTGTGAGTGCGAATCCTTTTTTTTTTTTTTTTCTTCTCCCCTGCAGTTGAAGCTATTCTGGATATGCGTGAAGCCTCAGCTTTTCTTATTCCCCTGCTGTTGAAGCAGAGAGCTATGCTGGAAATGCTTGATGTATCAGCCTCTCCCATGCAATGAAGCAGAGAGCCATGCTGGATATGCATCGAAAGCGAAGTATCAGGCACATTTGGTTTGGGGTAGTAACCGCCGTAATAAGCCAGCTACTCCCCGCTTTGTGAGTGCGAACCCTCTTTTCTTCTCCCCTGCCGTTGAAGCAGAGAACTATGCTGTATATGCTTGGAAAGTGAAGTATTAGGCTTATTTGGTTTGGGGTAGTAACCGCCGTAACAAGCCAGCTACTCCCCTCTTTGTGATAGCAAATCCTATTTTCCACATTTCCTCTTGCCGTTGAAGCTTAGAGCGATGTTGGAGTCACAGTAAGCATCTGTATGTTTATTTAATAAGGGTATTGTCTCCGGGCAGTAGCCATCGTTCTGGTGAGCCACCCACTCTACATTGGCGGTCTCTTGACTTTATGGATCCACAGTGTTTATCCCACGCCCCTTTGAAGTCCCTCACAGTTCTGGTCTTCACCACTTCCTCCGGAAGGGCATTCCAGGCATCCACCACCCTCTCCGTGAAGAAATACTTCCTGACATTGGTTCTGAATCTTCCTCCCTGGAGCTTCAAATCGTGACCCCTGGTTCTGCTGATTTTCTTCCTACGGAAAAGGTTTGTCATTGTCTTTGGATCATTAAAACCTTTCAAGTATCTGAAAGTCTGTATCATATCACCTCTGCTCCTCCTCTCCTCCAGGGTGTACATATTTAGATTCTTCAATCTCTCCTCGTACGTCATCCGATGAAGATCCTCCACCTTCCTGGTCGCCCTTCTCTGTACCGCTTCCATCTTGTCTTTGTCTTTTTGAAGATACGGTCTCCAGAACTGAACACAGTACTCCAGGTGAGGCCTCACCAAAGACCTGTACAGGGGAATAATCACTTCCCTTTTCTTACTCGATATTCCTCTCTCTATGCAGCCCAGCATTCTTCTGGCTTTTGCTATCGCCTTGTCACATTGTTTCGCAGACTTCATATCATTAGATACTATCACCCCAAGGTCCCTCTCCTGCTCCGTGCACATCAGCCTTCCCCCCCCCATTGAATACATTTCATTCGGATTTCCACTCCCCATATGCATGACTTTGCATTTCTTTGCATTGAATCTCAGCTGCCATGTCTTCGACCACTCTTCCAGTTTCCTTAGATCCCGTCTCATTCTCTCCACTCCTTCCGGCGTGTCCACTCTGTTGCAGATCTTAGTGTCATCCGCAAAAAGACAAACCTTACCTTCAATCCCGTCTGCAATGTCGCTCACAAAGATATTGAACAGGACCGGTCCCAACACCGATCCTTGCGGTACACCACTTATAACCGCTCTCTCCTCAGAGAAGGTTCCATTTACCATCACACATTGTCTTCTGTCCGTCAACCAATTTGCAATCCAGGTCACCACATCGGCACTCACTCCCAAGCTTCTCGTTTTATTCACCAGTCTCCTGTGCGGAACCGTATCAAAAGCTTTGCTGAAATCCAAGTATATGATATCGAGTGCTCTTCCTTGATCCAATTCCTTGGTTACCCAGTCAAAAAAGTCAGATTTGTCTGACAGGATCTTCCCCTTGTGAATCCATGTTGCCTCTGGTCCATCGATTCTCCGGACTAGATTGTTCACTATTCTCTCTTTCAGCAGTGACTCCATTACTTTTCCCACCACCGAAGTGAGGCTAACTGGTCTGTAGTTTCCAGCCTCCTCCCTGTTGCCACTCTTGTGAAGCGGGACCACCACCGCTCTTCTCCAATCACTCGGCACTACTCCCATTTCTAGGGATCTATTGAACAGGTCACACAGTGGAGCCGCCAGAACATCTCTGAGCTCCCTCAATATCCTTGGATGAATACCATCAGGCCCCATGGCTTTGTCCACTTTCAGGTTCTTTAGCTCTTCCCACACATTTTCTACTGTGAAAGGATTTTCATCTATTCCACTTCCCTCCAGTTTCTTGTTGTGTAGAGATGGTCCTTCTCCAGGGTCTTCTTTAGTGAACACAGAGCTGAAGTATTCGTTTAATATTTCTGCCATTTCTTTGTCACTCTCCACACATTGATCATTACCAGCTTTCAATTTTGCTATACCACTTTGGACCTTTCTCTTTTCGCTGATGTATCTGAAAAATGTTTTGTCACCATTTTTTATCTCCTTGGCAATCCTCTCTTCCGCTTGACTTTTTGCCAACTTGATTAATTTCTTTGTCTCCCTCAGTTGATTCAAATATGCTTCTTTGTGCTCCTCCCTTTGGGATCTTTTATATATCTTGAATGCTGTTCTTTTAGCTTTAATTTTGTCAGCCACCTCCTTTGAGAACCAGATAGGTTTCAGTTTCCTTTTGCTTTTCTTTACATTTCTAACATATAGAGCAGTTGCCTTGGTGATTGCTCCTTTTAGATTGGTCCACTGCTGATCCACATCTCTCTCGTTCTCCCATCCTTTTAGTTCTTCCTCCAGGTACTTACCCATTTCCTCAAAGTCTGTGTTTTTGAACTGTAAAACTCGGGTCTTTGTGGTTCTTTTCCCTATTCTTTTATTGATATTAAAC
The DNA here is from genome assembly GCF_901001135.1 of Rhinatrema bivittatum. NCBI lineage: Eukaryota > Metazoa > Chordata > Amphibia > Gymnophiona > Rhinatrematidae > Rhinatrema > Rhinatrema bivittatum. Next base: position 823,066,885 of record NC_042615.1, read on the forward strand.
CATACCGTTTGATGGTCACTGCTGCTGAGGTGGGCTCCCACCTGGACATCTGAGACATTATCTGCATTAGTGAGCACTAAGTCGAGTATAGCTCCTTCTCTCGTGGGTTCCAACACCATTTGTTTGAACAAAGATACTTGCATGGCATCCACTATCGCTCTACTATTTTTAGTTTCTGCAGATGGGATTTTCCAGTCTACATCTGGCATATTAAAGTCACCCACGATCACCACTTCTCCCTTCTTACCTATCTTATGGATGTCTTCAACCAGCTCTCTGTCCAGATGTGGTTAGTTCAGTTAGTAAAGCTGTGTTTAAAAAAAGATTGGATAAGTTCTTGGAGGAGAAGTCCATTACCTGCTATTAATTAAGTTGACTTAGAAATAGCCACTGTTGTTACTAGCAACGGTAACATGGAATAGACTTAGTTTTTGGGTACTTGCTAGGTTCGTATGGCCTGGATTGGCCACTGCTAGAAACAGGATGCTTGATGGACCCTTGGTCTGACCCAGTATGGCATGTTCTTATGTTCTTATGTCCTCTGGAAACAGATTCCACAGCTTGATTGTGCGCTGAGGGGAAAAATACTTTCTGTTATCTGTTTTAAATCTGTTGATTGTTAGTTTCACTGTGTGTCCCTTTAGAATTACTTTTAAGAATAAATAACAATCCTTTATTTACCCGTTCCATCCTGGATGATGAGTTTCTGGTCAGTACATCGGAATCTCATCAGTGACCATGCATGTGCTCAGTCTCCCGGATCAGAATGTGCCATGCCTGCCTTTCCCATGAGCACCTGCAGCAGGCATCCCAGAATCCTCTGCAGAGCTTTACTGCTTTCAGCTCTACTCCAAAGCAGAGTTCTGTTCAGATCTGGCATCATCTGGAAGATCTGCAGACCCATCTGGAGGAGAAGGAGTAAAACATTCCAGAGACTTCAAATGATTAAGTGTGTCCACTTTACCGCTTAACCTTGATCCCCACCCCCCAGCAGACAGACTGCTTCCCCCCTCCCTTCTGGGAACAAGCATTGCACAACATACCCCTGAGGGCCTGGGAATGCCGGGGAGAGGACAAGGAAGATGATGTAATATGCTCCAGCCCTATATAACTGCTGTTACCTTGACTGTCAATTGCTCCCAGACAAAGTCCTTTGGCATCTCATCCTGCAGCACCCATTGAAAGGTGGCAGCAACTTTCAGTAGCAAGGAAGACACAAGCAGAGCCACTCTCCTGCAGAAACATGCACACAGAGAGAAGCAGAGCAGTCAGCAGCACAGGCAGGCACAGGCAGGAGTGGGCTAGAGGCAGAGAGCATGGCACAAGCTTACCCACCTCCAGGTCTCCAGCAAGCAGAACAGGAGATGGCAAGAGAATGAGAGCAGGCTAGCAAGAGTCCAAGCGAAAACCCAGACAGTACAAAAAGGCTGTATCACTGTGGACCAGTACACTGAGCATGGTATCTCCCCTCCCATCCTCCCAGTGTGTGATATCTCCTTCCAGGCCCCTCCCTGTCACTATTTGTTTTTGTTAGATGATTTTATGAATGTGTAATTGTTAGCTGCCGTGATCTATTGGTGTGTGTGGCAAAGAAATAATTTTTAATAAATACATGCAATCCTTCCCTACTCAGTCTATTAAAATGGAAGATTTCCAGCCAGAATGTTCTGGTCACTTTCCTTATTGCTAATAAAAAATTACTAACACATAATTACTTTTGCTTTTAGGAGATCAGGAAAGAAGACAAAGAAGAGATTTCAACAACGAAGAATATTCTCTGTAGTAGAAACAATGTTTTTTTTGTCAAGGTGAATAATACCAATATAGAATGAGAGAGAACATTCCATTTATAATCTTTTTCTTCACAGCATAGTTTTCCAGCTTTAAATTAGAAACATCCATGTGAACAATAGGGCACTCCTGACTGGATCCTGATTTCTGGATCTCCTCTGCTTGGCTCCTGACCTCTGAGTGTCCATTATCTGCTGCCGGGTCAAATGTCCACACTCAGGTGTATGAGCAGGAGCGCGGCTCTCGAGACGCTCTGTGACTTGATTGGACTCCGACAGTATGCGCCAGGCCCAAAAAGAATAAGTCGACCCTGGCTGCTGCTTGAAGGAAGACCAGAAGCAAAAACCATTCAGATGTTTAGGCTAATTCCTATTCTGGACATCTACTCACCCCGGTTAATTTGCATGGACTAAATTTGGAAAATCTTGAATCTTGCCTGTAATGAGATGAAGGACTTGGCATGTTTTCCGCACGTGTTGGAACAGTCTGCCAAATCTGAAAAGTATTGGCGACTGATATCTATTTCCTGTACATTAAAACCCAGTGTCCGTTAGTCTGCCATGCTCCCATGAAAGGAGCAAGGTGCCCTACCCTTCGAGGTGATGGCAGCGTGCACAGGAGCCAGCATCGAGACGATCAGCCTGCAGGAGCTGATGTGCAGCGGTAGAATTAGTGATGACCAGCCTAAGTGAGATGTGAGAGAGACACCCATTGGTGGCTGGAAGGGAGAAAGATGTTAGAAAGGCCAGATATCTCACCTGAATATTTAGGACGTCCTGAATACATGGGGTGAATGTTAGCCATATAAACGTGTTTGGCTCGCTAGTACCAGATATTTGGAGGGGTGGGTGTGCCACAGAATATACCCGTCTATGTAAATGTGAGAGAGAGACAGCGGTTGCTAGGTGGAAGGGAGAGGGAGGGTAGAAAGGCCAGATGTCTCACCTGAATATTTAGAAAGTCCTGAATACATGGGGTGAATGTTAGCCATATAAACTTGTTTGGCTCGCTTGTACCAGATATTTGGAGGGGTGGGTGTGCCACAGAATATACCCGTCTATGTAAATATGAGAGAGAGACAGCGGTTGGTGGGTGGAAGGAAGAGAGATGGTAGAAAGGCCAGATACCAACGCCGTTCTGTCCGTCCAGACTTGCAAGCAAGGCCCGCCCACAATCCACCTACCTGCAGCCAATCGGGAAGGCACCAGAGGGACTTTAAAATCCCTACAGCCCCGGCTCCTGCCTCTTTGATCCGGCGAACAGCTCCAGCGAAGGCGATCTTCGGCGGCACACGCGGCAGCGGAATCGAGGGAGGGCCTGCGCGGTCGGCGCCACGGACCCATCGGGGTAAGGCCGCTTAAAATCTCCCTTCCCCCCGCTGGGCCCGCGAACAACCACGCGGCCTACCGCTCCGTCCCGACGCCGTTCCGTCCGTCCAGACTTGCAAGCAAGGCCCGCCCACAATCCACCTACCTGCAGCCAATCGGGAAGGCACCAGAGGGACTTTAAAATCCATACAGCCCCGGCGTCGCGCGCCTAAGGAGCGCGACAAAGGGGCCTGCCCCTTTGAGCGCCCCTTCAAGCAGTCCCGTTCGACAGACCGGAAGGACGTCTCCCTTGTGTCTGTCATAACCTGCCGTAGATACTGCGGTCGGAGTAAGTCTCAAACGGTTAGTCATACAAGTATCGGCAGTAATATCAAAGTGTTCCTGCTTGAACCAGCGGGTACAGCCTAAGCTTAGACAAGCTTAACAGTACGATCATTTAAAACTACTAACAGTAAGGCTAGCAAACGTTATAGCACCTGTCAGTGAGCCTCTGGTAATCTGATTCTGAACGACAATTAACTCTATGTGCTTCATGTGTCTGTTGCTTAATATTGTGAAGGCTATTTAGCACGCTGTACCATCCTCGCTCTCTTTACCAATGCGTTAGCGGGATTAATGCGTTGTTTCTGTGCCTAACCAGGACCTCTTTTAGAAGTAATCCACTCATATGCCTCTTTGCTAGTTTTAATGCATATGCACGTTATCAATATCAGTGTTTTACATCCTTTGCTATCCAGACACCTTTAAATAAGATAATCTCTGTCAGAATTGTTTAACCCACTGTACAACCGGCTTTATTAATCATTATCGCCGGAAACACTATTAGAATGGTGCTTTATCTGTAAACTGTATGACAATAGTTCTCGGTACCTTTCTGCCTTACAACTGTCTCACCAAACTCTACACTTTTAACACACTGTAGGTTAACAATGCCTCCTTTAAGTGGAAACTGTTCTCTATCCTGCCACCTGGGACACAACCCATTTTTTCCCTTTACATTCTCTTATCAGACCCCACACCACCAGACTAAGCTCAGCAAAAGAAGGCTTATCCCAATATACACCCTCACACACACTCAAGCCATCAGTTTATCTCTTATCTCCATTATTCTATTTAACGCACAATCACTCCAAAAGAAAACCCATCTACTACATGATATTCTCACAGATTCTAAACCAGAAATATGTGCTGTCACGGAAACCTGGTTTAAACAACATGACACGCCCCTCATCAACCAGCTACCCTTAGAAACCTACGATGTTTTCTCTATCCCTCGGAAAAAGAAAAGAGGTGGTGGCATACTCTTGGCTGTAAAAAAGGAGTTTCAACTACTACCCCAGAATTGTGATATTCCAAACCAGTACGAAATCGGCTTTTTCAAATCTAAGTCGCTCCAACTATGTCTCATTTATACGCCTCCAGGCCTACTGGAGAAAGATTCATCTCCTCTTATCGAATTTTTTGCAAATTCTCTATCCCCTGACATACCCACAATTCTCCTAGGGGATTTTAACTTACACGTGGACACCTCCCCGCAATCTCCAGCATGCGAAGCATTCCTTTCCTCTCTTGAAGCAATGGGTTTCCAACAAATCGTGAACGCTCCTACACATAAAGCTGGCCACACACTTGATCTGATCTTTGTCAACTCCCCCATCAACATAAACAATCCCCCTACTTGCATCACAGTACCTTGGTCTGACCACTCCCTGATTCAGACTAAACTCTCTCTCCCGCAAATGTCCCCCATCACACCCCAGCAGCCCTTTTCTTTTAAATTTCGCAAACCATGCGATATAGATACCATCTCACAAGCATGCGCTGACATAGACAACCAAATTGATGCCTCATCCCCAGACAATGCCTTCTCTACCTGGATCAATCTCACCCTCAACATTGCTGACAAACGAATTGCCTCTTATAACGAAAACTATTAACCCAAACCGTAGAAACAGAAAACCCTGGTATACGCCTGATCTTAGGAATCTGAAAATCCAACTCAGAACAGCTGAGAGGTCATGGCGCAAATATCAATCCCCTGCAACCAAAACTTTATACTACCAGCGAATGCACGAATATAGAAACTCCATCCTCCAGGCTAAACGTAGTTACTATGCTAAAAAAATACATGGTATGCAATACAACCCTAAGGCCCTTTTCACCATGGTGGCGGACCTCACGTCTCCTGCCCCCACGCAACTATCAGCCAATCCCTCTAAAAACCGCTGCAATGAATTAGCTCAATTTTTCAAAAACAAGGTCTCCTCCATCACTGCACAATTCTCACATAATAACGTCAATATTTATCTGCCCACCATCAACTCTCCAGTCTCCCTCTCGTCTTTTGACTCTTCATCCTCTCTCGAAGTACAAAACATCCTTAAAAAATTAAAACCATCATCTCATCCTTCCGAAACTATCCCCACTAAACTCCTGCTAGCTATCCCCCGAGGTGATTGCCAAACCCCTCTCAAATATCCTTAACTGTTCCCTAGAGCATGGCACAGTCCCCAATGTTCTTAAACAAGCAGTAGTGAAACCACTACTCAAAAAACCTAATCTTGACCCCGACACTTTATCTAATTACAGACCTGTCTCTAACTTACCCCTCCTAGCTAAAGTTCTTGAAAAAATTGTCAACTCACGGCTCTCAGATCACCTGGAGCAAAACAAGATTCTCCCATCCACACAACACGGTTTCAGAAAGCAATTAAGTACTGAAACCCTGCTACTCTCTCTACATGATACCCTCATCAGAGGTACAGACTCAGGTTCTTCTTATCTGATTGCCATGCGTGACATCTCAGCGGCATTCGACACAGTCAATCATGATGTCCTCCTTAACATCCTCAGGAGCATCGGGATCACTGGCAATGCCCTTTCCTGGATACGATCGTATCTCCAGGATCGCCTTTTCACAGTATTAGTTGATAACAATGAATCTGACCCCATCAGTCTTCCCCAAGGTGTGCCCCAAGGTTCTTCACTCTCCTCCACCCTCTTTAATATATACATGCTCCCCCTTACCACCCTCCTCACTAACCTCCACATCAAGCATTTTATTTATGCGGACGATGTGCAACTTATTTTCCCATTCTCTGACTCTCTCCTTACTGCCCTTCGCAACTGGGAATCCTGTCTCTCAGCCATCAACAAATTACTAAATGACATGCAACTAGCGCTAAACCCCAGCAAGACTGAACTTTTAATTATATCTAACAGGCCACCGCTCCCAGACATCCCACCTGCATACTCTTCCACAACTTTCCCATCACACGTTCGCAACCTTGGTGTTTTCATTGATAACCATCTTACATTCAAACCTTTCATTAAATCTATCATTAAGGAATGCTTCTTTAAGCTCCAAACCATAAAAAAACTCAAACCACTGCTACACTTTTCTGATTTCCGCACTGTACTACAGTCTATCATTTTATCTAAGGTAGACTATTGTAATGCACTTTTTCTAGGCATCCCCGCTACCCATATCAAACCCCTACAACTACTACAAAACGCTGCCGCCAGGATACTATCAAACACGAAAAAAAGAGATCACATCACCCCTACACTCATCGAACTTCATTGGCTCCCTATACACTCTCGAATTCTCTATAAAGCCTGTTCCATCATCCACAAAAGTCTGTTGAACTCTAACCTGAATTGGATTAACCCCCCACTCCTCCCCCGCACCTCGAATAGACCCACACGTACTGCCCTCCAAGGAACCCTACGTGCACAACCTATCAAATCTTTCAAATTATCGTCCACTATAAACAGAGCTTTCTCCCTAGCCGGCCCCTCTATATGGAACTCCCTGCCTCCTGATATACGCCTGGAATCATACACACCCACTTTCAAAAAAAAACTGAAAACATGGCTCTTCCAGCAAGCTTACCACACATCACCTCCCATTACATAAATCCTTACTGATTAAATAAGTGATTCTCCTAGAATCTGATACGCGACTTATGATTTATTTCTCGGATTACGTTGTATGCCTATCGATTTTGTACTTTGACTCGGCTATTTATGTACTTATCTTTTGTATATAGTTTTGGTGATATGTATATAGTGATTTTGCTGTTCTCAATTTTATGTAAGGGCCCTGCCCAAAAGTTAACCTGTTTGCAATGTTATATGTAAGGGTTCTGCCCAATGGTTCCTGTTTAACTGTAAACCGATACGATGTGTGAACGGTTATCGGTATAAAAAAGACATTAAATAAATAAATAAATAATAATAAATATCTCACCTGAATATTTAGGATGTCCTGAATACATGGGGTGAATGTTAGCCATATAAACTTGTTTGGCTTGCTTGTATCAGATATTTGGTGGGGTGGGTGTGCCACAGAATATACCCATCTATGTAAAGGTGAGAGAGATACAAAAAAGATATAGTTGCGATGGAGAAGGTACAGAGAAGGGCAACGAAAATGCTAAAGTGGATGGAACAGCTCCCCTATGAGGAAAGGTTGAAGAGGTTAAGGCTGTCCAACTTGGAGAAGAGACGGCTGAGGGGGGTATGATAGAGGTATTTAAGACCATGAGAGGTCTTGAACGAGTAGATGTGACTCGGTTATTTACACTTTCAAATAATAGAAGGACTAGGGGGCATTCCATGAAGTTAGCAAGTAGCACATTTAAGACTAATCAAAGAAAAATTATTTTTCACTCAACGCACAATAAAGCTCTGTAATTTGTTGCCAGAGGATGTGGTTAGTGCAGTTAGTAGCTGGGTTCAAAAAAGGTTTGGATAAGTTATTGGAGGAGAAGTCCATTAACGGCTATTAATCAAGGTTGGTTAGGGAATAGCCACTACTATTAATTACATCAGTAGCATGGGATCTTCTTAGTGTTTGGGTAATTGCCAGGTTCTTGTGGCCTAGTTTGGCCTCTGTTGGAAACAGGATGCTGGGCTTGATGGAGCCTTGGTCTGACCCAGCATGGCAATTTCTTATGTTCTTATGGCCGTCCAAGAGTTGGTGGTGGTGTTTGCATCATTCATGTCAAGGTCTTTTAGCATGTTTGGAAGGATTTTGATGAGTTTGTTGCTTGGACATAGTTTGATTAATTTGATGGTTTTGTTGGTTCGGTTTGATTCTGTGGGTGGGTGTTTTAGTTGTAGTTTGGTGTGGATGAGTTTGTGGTCTGGCCAGTTAGAAGTGTACATAGGGGGAGGATGTAGATGTTGAAAAGGGGGGAGGAGAAGGATGAACCTTGTGGTACACCATGTGTGAGGGGAATTATTTTGGATTCTGCAGTATTAAATCTAACTTTGTATGACCGGTTTGTCAGGTACGATTTTAACCATTTAAGTGTGGTGTTGCCTAATGCCTAGGCCGATGTCACTTAGTCTGTTTAGTAGGCTGATGGGGGTGGGTCTGGGCTATGTGATTGTTAATGAATATTAGGTCTAGGGTGTGTCCGGAATCATGGGTGGGGGTGTTAATTATTTGTTTGAAACCAATGGCTGTCATGGTTTCTAGGAGGAGTTTGCAGTTGGTGAAAGTCGTGTTTTGTACATGTGTAGGTTGAAGTCCCCTAGAACGATAGCAAGTAAGGCCAAGTTGATGTTGTTGACGATAGTTTCAATTAGGGCGGCTAATTGTGTTCCAGGTGGGGCATATTGGAGGATAATTTGTACCAATTTTGATTTGAAAAGGCTGATTTCTATGGGGGGTGGTGGGTTGATGGGGTGGACTATGAAGTTGAGTTTTTTTAGGGCCATGAGGAGTATGCCGCCACCTTTCTTTTTTGATCTTGGTATGTAGTATATATTGTAGGTTGCTTTGGGTAGTTGATTGATGATGGTGGTGTCTGTGTTTTTGAGCCATGATTCCATTATACAGAGTATGTCGGCATGCAAGTCGATTAGGAGGTTGTGAATTATTGGTATCTTTTTGGTGATGGACTGTGCATTAAGTAGGAGTAGAGATATTGTGGTGAGGGTTGTGATTAGATTGTTAGGGTGTGTGGGAATTGTGAGGAGTTTTCGTGTTCTACAGATGTGTGTTGTTCTTGTATTGCTGGAAGCATCGTGTTGGTTTAACATTGGAGGTGCGTGTTTTGGATACATGTTGATGAGAGGGTGTGGGGGGAGGTATATGGTATGTAGGTTGGGTAGGTAGTATGTGAGCATGTGTGGCATGTTTGCTGCTGCTGCTGGGGCTGGCTTCGATGAGTTGAGTTAATGCTGGGGGTTGCAGAGGTGGAAGGGTTCGATGGGAGGTTCTTAGGTGTGAGTTTGGAGAAGGGAGAGGAGGGGAAGGGTTTTTGTGAGCTGGGATGTTGTTGGGGGGGAGGCAAAGTTTGTGGACTTTATGGGGCAACACCAAAGGGGTGTAACAAAGGGAAAGCTCCTTGGTCGCGCTCCTTAGTTGTGTGACGCCCAGCGCATGGCGCCTGGAGAGAGGTCCTCTCTTATAGGAGGAGGTCCAAGTGGAGAGGGGTGGCACCTGAGGCTTGCTGGAGGCTTTGAGGCCTGTTCTAGGGATGTGCAGCCAAAAACTTTTCGTTGCATTCGTGATACGTATTTGTCGAGGGTCATTTCCGTTGCATTCGGACATATGGCGCCCCGATACATTGATATGTGAATTTGTTTTCCGGTTCCCATTAAAGTCAATGGGGGAAGGATTTCCAGCCTATTTTTGGCTGCAGAATTGGGGTTTTATTATCAATTTTGATGAAACTTCTGGGGAGCAATCATCACAACAACAAAAGAGCTCCAAGGTACTTAGACTGTGGCAAAGTGGCACCAAAGTGGCATGAATAGCCTAAGACACTGTAAAGGTGCAAAGGGGTACCAGAAGTGGCAAGAGTGCAGCGAGAGTGTCAAAAACACACCACAGCTTCAATAGAGAGCAACGATAACAGATGCACGAACCCTCGAAGGCAGCATGACAGGCAAAGCGGTAAAACAAGTGGCATTGACATCCTACAGCACAATGAAGGGGGAACATAGCAAGCAGAAAGACTAGCACCAACACACTTAGGAACCATGATAGTGGCAATAACACCACAAGTAGTTAAGTGAGTCTTCTGGTAATTGGCAGCAAGGCTGAGTGGCAGACAGTTGATAGGGGCAAGACAGGCTGGCAGAGCCGAGGTAGTCAGGTCCCTGTGGTTTGATAAGGGAAAGACAAGGAGGCAAGACAAGACGAGGCTCAGCATGTGGTGGGACTGTCAACTGTGCATACTGTGCACCCAACCCTTCTTGAAACAGGGACCAGGGAGTCTAACATGAGTGCTAAGACCTGAAACATGATGAATTATGCCTGGGTGGAGTGGAGCATCTGCGGGTGCCGATTTTGGTGGTAGTAGCAAATATTCAAACAAGAGCCCCGGGGAGAATTCCCTTTCCTATGAGCAGGAAAGGGCTCCCTAGAATGGGTTCACCCCTAAACAATGGTTCAACATGGGTCAGAGGGTAGAAACAGGCAGGCTACACACGGGACCCCGAGGGACTGTAGTGTGAGAATAAATTTGACAAAAGGCAGGTAGGCCGGAAAGCAGTCAGAGTACCTCTTGGCATAGAAAGAGGCTGATTTCAAAATGGAACAGTGGTTCAACATGGGTCAGAGGGTAGAAACAGGCAGGCTACACCTGGGGAGAGTTCCCTTTCCTATGAGCAGGAAAGGGCCCCCTAAAATGGGTTCACCCCTAAACAGCGGTTCAACATGGGTCAGAGAGTAGATACAGGCAGGCTACACCTGGGGAGAGTTCCCTTTCCTTTGCGCAGGAAAGGGCTCCCTAGAATGGATTCGCCCCTAAACAGCAGTTCAACATGGGTCAGAGGGTAGATACAGGCAGGCTACACACGGGACCCCGAGGGACTTTAGTGTGAGAATATCCTTGACAAAAGACAGGTAGGCCGGAAAGCAGTCAGAGTACTGCTTGACATAGAAAGAGACTGATTTCAAAATGGAAGAAACGACCGGAGGTAAAACACTAATAAAAGGACTTCACCAAGTGAAGTAAAATCCCAAATGCCAGCTGTTGCTTTAGTAGAAACAGAGGCTTTGAAGAACTTTACTATTCAGAAGCTAAGAAGAAGTACTAATAAAGTGAGCTTGGCACCTTGCAACACAGATAGAAGAGAGTACATGCAGATGAATTATACTTTAGAAGAATCAAGATTTGATATGTGCTATCATCTGCACTGTTCCTGCCATTTTCGTGATATCAAAACTGAATATACAAACAAGAGTTTTCAAGGCTGAGGCGGATGAGGATGCATGTGAACAGGGGGTCATCATCGTTCAACAGATCCTAAGAGATAGGCTGCAACACCGGGGAGACTTCCCTTTCCTAAGAGCAGGAAAGGGCTTCCTTGGAATGGGTTGGCCCCTAGAGTGTAGCACGAGCCTTCAAAGCATGGCGACAAGGAGCAGGGGACCATATGAACAGCAGAACAACATGGGTCAATAGCAGTCGAGGACAGATGTCAATCCCACCTAGGGACATAAGGCCTGGACGGACAGGCAGAGCAGTCGAGGACAGAGGTCAATCCCAGCTAGGGATATAAGGCCTGGACAGACAGGCACAGCAATCGAGGTTAAACCCTTGTAGGGACATAAGGCCTGGACGGACAGGCAGAGCAATCGAGGTCCAACATTTGTAGGAACATAAGGCCTGGACGAACAGGCAAAGCATTCGAGGTCAAACACTTGTAGGAACATAAGGCCTGGACGGACAGGCAGAGCAGTCGAGGACAGAGGTCAATCCCAGCTAGGGACATAAGGCCTGGACAGACAGCACAGCAATCAAGGTTAAATCCTTGTAGGGACATAAGGCCTGGATGGACAGGCAGAACAATCGAGGTCAAACACTTTTAGGAACATAAGGCTGGACGAACAGGCAAAGCAGTCGAGGTCAAACACTTGTAGGAACATAAGGCCTGGATGGACAAGCACAGCAGGTTTTTCTTCTTTATTTATTTATCTTGCTATTTTCAAACGTTTCCAGCACTTCATAGTCGATTATACTCAGGTACTGTCGGTATTTCCCTATCCCCAGAGGGCTTACAATCCAAGTCAAACCCTTGTAGGAACATAAGGCCTGGACAGGTGAATGTCAGGCACAGCGTTTGAGGTCAGGTACATGTGCTGCAGTGCTTATATTATCTGGAGCATCGGAGGAGGTTGGAGCTGCTGCAAGGCTTTCAATTGCTTTTATTCCTCTTGCCATTCACAGGGAAAATTTGGAAACCCAAGCAAACGCAGGTTTACTTTCAAAAACACTAGCATTTCCATCAACTCTGGAGCCAGCCTTGAGCGGTGAGGGCACACTGGTTGGTGGACATGACAGATATCACTGAGCCACTTTGGCTAGGTGTGGCCAGACAGTGGACTTGTGTGCCCAATATGCCAGCGGATCTGTCTGAATGTTCTCGTTCAGCTCTGAGAGATACCGTGTCACTGACAGCTGTGCTGGTGTCTTCTTTGCTTGGGTGGGCTGTGAGTCACTCTTCCCAGCTGCTTTCTCTCTCGCCCATTGCACAAAAGATGAATCTTTATGGGCAACTTGCCTTCGGCAGTCTGATGTGGAGGAGGAGGTGCTATCTGTCGCTGACACAGTACTGCTCCTGCTTGGGCTAGCAGCACAACTCTCTGAAGTGCCTGCTGTTTCCACCTCTGCTTCAAGCCTAATCTGTCTCTGCCTATGGCGCTCCTGTTCACGGATGTTTGCTAACAGCAGTTCCTTCACCAATAAGAGACAATCATACTGTAGGGTGAGTTTCCCTTTCATCAAGGAGATTAACTATAGGGATGATGTCAGCCAAGGTGACACTTCTGGAACTCAGCTCCTCCGTGACATCCTTGAAGGGCTGCAGGAATTTTACCAGCTGACTCATGACTCATGACTAACCAATCATAACGCCCTAGGGGATTCTGCACAGCTATGTCCATTATACCAGAAAGTTCATGAAGGGGTGTCTGTAGCTCCACTAACCTCTCCAGCATTATAAAGGTGGAATTCCACTGGGTGGCTATGTCTTGCATGAGACACTTGTGAGGCATCTCCAAATCAGTGTGCTTTTGTCATAGAACCTGCCCCGCCTTCACACTTCTTGGAAGTGCGCTGCTATGTCCCTGCACTTCTGTATTAACCAATGCAGGTATTCATTCTCTTGGTCATTGGAATCCAATCCCAGAGCTGACTTCACTACCAGGTGCAGAGTGTGTACAAAACATCATATGGTCTTAAAGCACCCGTGGTTTATTGCCTTAACCGTGTTTGCACCATTGTCTGTGACAAAGTACCCTGCCTGAGTTTTCCTGTCTCGCTGGTGTAGTTGCCAGCCCTCCAGCCTCTGTCTGATGCATGCTAGAATATTGGCTGCGGTATGAGCCTGTTCCATCAGGTGGGTGTGTAGTAAAGCCCACCTCCACCCTGATACTTCTTCAGTAATAGAGCTGCTGGCTGCCCCTGCCTCAGCCAGGTCCCACCAGAATGCTGTCAGAGAGAGGTAAGAGTGTGCAGCATTCATGGTGGTCCAGATATCGCAGGTGAAATGCACTCTTCCCTCTGCCTTAGCTAGAAGCACTTGAATGCAACTGCGACACTGCTTGTACAGGCTGGGGATGACCTTTCTGCTAAATGTGGTTCTGGAGGGGACCTTGTAATTTGGAAGTATGACCTTCAGAAAACACTTGAAACACACATTTGCCACTAACTGCAAGGGCTGGTCATCAAGGACAATCATTTCCCTAATGGTCCTGGTTACAACCTTTAACATAAGAACATAAGAACATAAGAAATTGCCATGCTGAGTCAGACCAAGGGTCCATCAAGCCCAGCATCCTGTTTCCAACAGAGGCCAAACCAGGCCACAAGAACCTGGCAATTACCCAAACACCTAGAAGATCCCATGCTACTGATGCACTGATGCAATTAATAGCTTTGAGGCTGCCTGCCTCCTACCCCGGGATAGCATTACCACACTCCACCCCATTTCCTCCATGGTAGATCGTTGCTTCTGCCACATGTCAGGGGGTTGCTGGCCTGCCACCTGACTGCTAGAAGGGGATGAGCGTGTGGGCTGACACTGCTGCTTTCCTACCACTGTACACTGCTTGAAGGGGGCCCCCGACTGGTACTGCCACCATCCCCAGATGGCAGTAATCTTGTTGGGTGTTGCCTCTTCATATGATGGTTCATGCCAAAATTAGATCGATGTCCCATTTGCTTGCCTCTGCTAATAGCCCTGGCACAGTAATTACACCGAGCATAACGCGGGTCTTCTGTCACTTTAAAGTGGCTCCAGATCGCAGATGTCTTTCGTGATCCTCTCCTCTCTAAAGCCTTGGGGGTGGATGCTGGCACTGGACCTGAGGTAGTGGGTGCACCCTGAGAAGCAATGCCAGGGGGGTCTCAGTCACCCTCTGTGCCTGTGCTGACTGCTCTTCCTCCTCCTCCTCCTCAGCACTTTCATCTCTCCCCTGCTGTACTGAAGTGGAGGCTAAGACAGGACTAACTGATCCTACCGAAGATTCTTCACCTATTACTTCTTCCATTTCTGATGAGAATCCCACACAAGAAGATTCTTCATCTGAATCAGAAGCAAACAGTGACTGCGCTACCTTGTCAATGCTAAGTGTTAGTCGAGACTTCTGTCCCCTGCTGCTTTTGGGTGTCTACATTTTGTCTGGCATGACTCTGCCTCCCCTTCCCTCACCTCCAAAGCTATAGGGCCAGAAACATGTGGTGGCGATGGCGATACATCATAGTCAGATTTCATTTTTTTCGGTTCCGATTCACATCGTGAAATTTTTTTCGTGCGGTCCGATCGGTTTTTTTTTAATCTGCTGCGCCCGAGCCGATAAACATAAAACCCATCCCGACCCTTTAAAACAGATCCCTTAGCTTCCCCTACCCTCCCGACCCCCCCAAAAAAAACTTTTTAGAAGTACCTGGTGGTCCAGTGGGGGTCCCGGGAGTGATTTCCCGCTCTCGGGCCGTCGGCTGCCACTAATCAAAATGGCGCCGATGGCCCTTTGCCCTTAACATGTGACAGGGTATCTGTGCCATTGGCCAGCCCCTGCCAATTTAAAAATGACGCGGGCCATCCAGTGCTCCTACCATGTGACAGGGGCCGGCCAATGGCACGGATACCCTGTCACATGGTAAGGGCAAAGGGCCATCGGCGCCATTTTGATTAGTGGCAGCCGACGGCCCGAGAGCAGGAGATCGCTCCCGGGACCCTCACTGGACCACCAAGTACTTTTAGAAAGTTTGCGGGGGGGCTCGGGAGGGTGGGAGAAGCTAAGGGATCTGTTTTAAAGGGTCGGGGTGGGTTTAGGGGTTGTTTCTGTGTGCTGATTTTCCCACCCTCCCCCAAAATGATAAGAGAACCCCACGAACAATTTTGTGGGGGTTTTCCTATCGGTTTTGGGGATCCTCCGATTTCTGATGACTTTGAAAATATCGTACGATATTTTCAATCGTCAGAAAAACAATTCACATCCCTAATGCTTGATAGCTCCCCAGACCATGTACCCTCGCCTCCAGCAGGTGGATGGAAAGTCCAGTAGGATCCATGGTAGCGAGAAAGCCAGGGATGCAGAAGTGTCCCTGATGTCCTCACTTTACACGAGGTGAGTGACCTTTTCTGCATTTGCACAAGTTAGAAAGCCCCACTTCTTTGATGTCCCAAGATGGGTAGAAGCATATGTCAGGAGCGTTGCTATTCTTTGCTCCTGCAGTTGGACAGACTCTTAGCATCTCTATCGCCTCGCTTACCAAGTGATTTATGCAACTGCTTGCTACTGAGAATTAAGTGATCTGCAGTATGAGCTTGGCTCTGTGCCTCGTTTGTTCTGTACTGTATCAATATTGGGTCTTTCTCCTGTATTGTCATAAGGGCTCTCAGTAAAATTCTGTCTGCCTTCTCCTTTATATAAAAAGCTTTAACACTGCTAATAAAAAGTTGTCCTGATGCTGCTGAGTGTGAACCTTGCCTTGCACCCAGACATGGGAGAACCACTCAAGGACCACCTGCCTCCATCCATAGGAGGCTCAGGACCACTTTTATCCCACACCTGCATAAGTATAGGAAAGGATTTACCTGGCTGAATCAGCACAACCCAAACTGAAGCTGTGCCCCTGTAATGCCTCCAGCATGGCCTCTTTTCACTCGGGAATTGGGGAAAATATTTCAGTCTTGGGTTTTGTTTGGGTAACTCCAAAGGTTACCTGGACAGAACCTTTGAATATTACCCTCTAAGATTTAAAATTAACGTTTATAAGGTCTGACTTATGAACCTAAATATATAAACCCTAGAAGGGAAGAGGGAATAGGGATATGTAAAGACATTCCCAACTGGTGGGCAGCACTTCTGTTAGGAGTCTGGATCCTTGGACCGACAAGGAAGTTGGTACTACCAGTGGGGAGGACCCCCACGGGTGCCCACCATCGGCAGGCGAGGCTGGAGAAGCCTGAGACCCCACTGGGGCTTCACAAATACCAGCCCTCGTTCCCCTCAGGTTGAGCCCTTGGGTACCGGGCCCAACTAGACTTACATGGGGCCTCAGGTGCCAAGTCTGAAGGTCCAAACTCTCCAGGGCAAGCAGGCGAGGGTCTTGGCATGAAACAGGCAGAAGATCAGGACCACAGGAACCATGGAACAAAGCTTCCAAAGGTGAGCAGGAGCCAGGAGTAGCCAAGGCAAGGCCTGAGGGGCTGCGCTGGTGAGTGAAGGCAGCCGGTCACAGGCGTCCGTGGCCGGTTCCCATAACAACTTCCTGTTGCTAATCTCCTGCGATGAACTAAAGGAAGAATTGCTGCAAGCATTGAATGTGCTAAAGGTGCTGGCACTGCATTGGAGGGCAGAGAGATAGGCTCTGACTGCCTTGTTAATCTGAGAAAGGGTGGAGTTGCGACTAAGAAAGGAGGAGGAAGAGGAGACATAGAGGAGGTGCTTCAGCTGTTGGGTGGGAAAGGGTGGCACATGCTGGAATTGTGTGCAGAGCTAGTACAACCTGGACTGGACCATAAAATATATTTGAACTGGAGTCAGATACCAATAATCCTTTGATTTTTCAAATGATCTCTATTAGCTTCTACACACAACAAATTCTATGGCTGCCTCGCCTGCCCTGTATTAGCCTGAACTTCTGCCAGCTTGTTTCCCAGCCTTTTACTTCAGAGTCAGCCCAGGAGATGGAATATAGATCTTCATCAGATAAATTATTTATTTTACATTTTGGGGGTTCCTTTTTTCCTCTCTGTTTCATTCCTCCTTTCGTTGATTCCATGTTGCCCTCAGCAAGGCTATTTTTTCTTTTCCTCTTTTTAACACATTACGGTACTTTCTCCTATATTTTATTCACAATCTCAGTTAAATTCAGTATCTCTTGATTAGAGGTGTGCACAATAGAAAATTAGCTGTTTCATGCCATTAATTCACTTGAAAAAGCTTAACAAAACCTCGGATCTTCCATTGTCAGCTTTGCTCTCCTTTTTGAGAAAGGATATGAAGTAGTCAACTTCACTATACAGTTGACTACTTAGTTAGGAATATGTTTCAGATATTTTGGGCACTCAGTTTTGTCAGGTACTCTTTCTGCATGGAAAACTTCCTAAGTTTCCTGTATCTTGTACACTCCTCTATGTCTGTGATTTCCCAGGGACACTTCATTTCCTACATAGGTCATTGCATGTTGGGATTCCAGGATATCAACACATTCTCTCTTTTCTTCCTGGTTCTTTTAATATAGATATATCTTGAATGAATGTTCTCTTCCAAAGTCATGAAGTTTATAGTGCATCAGGGTGTCTCTTGGTTATAGTGTCCACTTAAATCTTGTCTTTGATAGGGATGTGAATCGTGTCCTCGATCGTCTTAACGATCGATTTCGGCTGGGAGGGGGAGGGAATCGTATTGTTGCCGTTTGGGGGGGTAAAATATCGTGAAAAATCGTTAAAAATCGTTAAAAATCGAAAAATCGAAAAATCGAAAAACCGGCACATTAAAACCCCCTAAAACCCACCCCCGACCCTTTAAATTAAACCCCCCCCCCCCCCGAACCCCCCCCCCCCCAATAACTTAAATAACCTGCGGGTCCAGCGGCGGTCCGGAACGGCAGCGGTCCGGAACGGGCTCCTGCTCCTGAATCTTGTCGTCTTCAGCCGGCGCCATTTTCCAAAATGGCGCCGAAAAATGGCGGCGGCCATAGACGAAAAAGATTGGACGGCAGGAGGTCCTTCCGGACCCCCGCTGGACTTTTGGCAAGTCTCGTGGGGGTCAGGAGGCCCCCCACAAGCTGGCCAAAAGTTCCTGGAGGTCCAGCGGGGGTCAGGGAGCGATTTCCCGCCGCGAATCGTTTTCGTACGGAAAATGGCGCCGGCAGGAGATCGACTGCAGGAGGTCGTTCAGCGACTGCAGTCGATCTCCTGCCGGCGCCATTTTCCGTACGAAAACGATTCGCGGCGGGAAATCGCTTCCTGACCCCCGCTGGACCTCCAGGAACTTTTGGCCAGCTTGTGGGGGGCCTCCTGACCCCCACGAGACTTGCCAAAAGTCCAGCGGGGGTCCGGAAGGACCTCCTGCCGTCCAATCTTTTTCGTCTATGGCCGCCGCCATTTTTCGGCGCCATTTTGGAAAATGGCGCCGGCTGAAGACGACAAGATTCAGGAGCAGGAGCCCGTTCCGGACCGCTGCCGTTCCGGACCGCCGCTGGACCCGCAGGTTATTTAAGTTATTGGGGGGGGGGGTTCGGGAGGGTGGGGGATTTAATTTAAAGGGTCGGGGGTGGGTTTTAGGGGGTTTTAGTGTGCCGGCTCACGATTCTAACGATTTATAACGATAAATCGTTAGAATCTGTATTGTATTGTGTTCCATAACGGTTTAAGACGATATTAAAATTATCGGACGATAATTTTAATCGTCCTAAAACGATTCACATCCCTAGTCTTTGATAACTTTTTTCTTCCTTTTACTGTCCCACAACTCCATTACATGAGAGCTATAGCTTTTCTTAAATGTTCAAAAGATTTTTATTAGTTTTGAATATTCAGTACACAAACATCTTGCACAAAGGAAAAGTCAATGAAAAACAAAAAGAAAGAACAGGGTTGATTACAGATGTCATGGAATCATAAGACTTGCAAACATAATATCACAGAGCTTTATGTTACATAACAATGTTGAACATAGAGCATGTAGAGAGTACTACTATGCTAATAGACAGTTTATTGCAATAATTACCTATGTGAAAAGCTAAATTATAACCTCTGGGGAGGGGAGAGAGAGAGAGAAAGAATAGCCATAATGTATGTTTCCTTGATAGGTATTTATATCCCTATGGGATGCCCACCTAGTAACTCGAAGTGAGGTTTAGGTATTAGTGTAGGGGGTTAGGGGCCACTTTGACATTCAAAGTGAGACGTATGAACAGAACAGTGGTCTCTTGTGAAGTTTTGATGACTTTTGGAGTGAGGAAACTCATTCAAAGATGAGATTTGTGCAATGTTCTCTCCACCTAACTTGATGTTACCCAGGTAGAGAGTCCATCAAGCTAGGTGGAGAGAACATTGCACAAATTTCATCTTTGAGTGAGTTTCCTTACTCCGAAGGTCATCAAATCTTCACAAGAGACCACTGTTCTGTTCATAAGTCTCACTTTGAATGTCAAAGTGGCCCCCAACCCCCTACACTAATACCTAAACCTCACCTCAAGTTATTAAGTGGGCCTCCCATAGGGATATAAATACCTATCTAGGGCAAGATTACTACAGTCTCTCTCTCTCTCTCTCATTTTTGAAATATCTAGCTTAATTAGTTAGGGGTAGTAACTGCTGCAATAAGCAAGCTACACCCATGCTTATTTGTTTACCAAGACTATGTAATTCAGTCCTTTTGGTTGTTGTCTGAATATAAATCATCTTATCTTCATTACCCCTGTCGTTGAAGCAGAGAATTATGCTGGATATGCATGAAGTATCAGTCTTTCTCCCCTGCCACTGAAGCAGAGAGCTATGCTGGATATGCATTGAAAGTGAAGTATCAGGCTTATTTGGTTTGGGGTAGTGATCGCCGTAACAAGCAAGCTACTCCCCTGCTTTTTTTGTGGATGCAATTCCTTTTTTCCACATTTCCTCTTGCCATTGAAGCATAGAGCAATATTGGAGTCGCAATAACTGTGTGTATGTTTATTGAATAAGGATATTAATCTCCAGGTAGTCGCTGTCATTCCCACAAGCATGCCTCCCCCTTGCCTCTTCTCTTCATTCACATCCTCTAGACTTTATGGATCCACAGTGTTTATCCCACACCCCTTTGAAATCCTTCACAGTTTTGGTCTTACCACTTCCTCTAGAAGGGCGTTCCAGGCATCCACCACCCTCTCCGTGAAGAAATACTTCCTGACATTGGTTCAGAGTCTTCCTCCCTGGAGTTTTAAATCGTGACCCCTGGTTCTGCTGATTTTTTTGCAACGGAAAAGGTTTGTCGTTGTCTTTGGATCATTAAAACCTTTCAAGTATCTGAAAGTTTGAATCATATCACCCTAGCTCCTCCTTTCCTCCAGGCTGTACATATTTAGATTCTTCAATCTCTCCTCATAAGTCATTCGATGAAGACCCTCCACCTTTTTGGTCGCCCTTCTCTGGACCGCCTCCATCCTGTCTATGTCCCTTCAGAGATACGGTCTCCAGAACTGAACACAGTACTCCAGATGAGGCCTCAGAGTAAGTTCCATTTACCATCATACATTGTTTTCTGTCCGTCAACCAGTTTGCAATCCAGGTCACCATCTTGGCACTCACTCCTAAGCTTCTCATTTTATTCACCAGTCTCCTGTACGGGACCATATCAAAAGCCTTGCTGAAATCCAAGTAGATGACATTGAGCGCTCTTCCTTTATCCATTTCCTTGGTTACCCAGTCAAAAAAGTCAATCAGATTTATCTGACAGGATCTTCCCCTGGTGAATCCATGCTGCCTCTGGTCCAGCAATTCTCGCGACTGTAGATAGTTCACTATTCTTTCTTTCAACAGTGATTCCATTACTTTTCCCACCACCGAGGTGAGGCTGACTGGTCTGTAGTTACCAGCCTCCTCTCTGCTCCCACTCTTGTGAAGCGGGACTACCACCGCTCTCCTCTAATCACTCGGCACCACTCCCGTTTCTAAGGATCTATTGAACAGGTCACACAGTGGACCCACCAGCACATCTCTGAGCTCCCTCAGTATCCTGGGATGAACCTCATCAGGCCCCATGGCTTTGTCCACGTTCAGTTTCCCCAGCTCTTCTCATACATTCTCTACTGTAAATTGAATTACATCTACTCCATTCCTCTCCAGTTCCTTGTTAACTAGCGATGGTCCTTCTCCAGTGTCAACACTGAAGTATTTGTTTAATATTTCTGCCATTTCTTCGTCTCTCTCCACACATTGATCCTTTTCATCTTTCAATTTCACTCTACCTAAAAACACTAAAAACACTACTGTTCAAACAAGCCTATCCAGAATAGAATATCCCTTCCACAACATCCCTTCACCACCTCATGCTGACCACATATTCCTTACATTAAGGAGCTAATTTTTTTTTTTTTTAATATGTTTATTAGGTTTTTCATTTTATTAACAATGACAAACAGTTATATTCCAATTTGGATACATATCGGGAACGTTACATCAACCTACAGGTTAAACAGAAGATTCAAACAACCAACCTGTGTATAGACAACTAGCCCGCATAACCACAACCATTCCTATCCCTTCCCAGTTGTGTCTTTCTCTTTCCTCGGATACGCCCATCTAGGGAAATGATCATGGGTGCAGGAAAAAACAAACCGCAGAAACCATACTTGAGTCCTGGAGATTTCTAAGTTACCAATACTTTTTTTTTTTTGTTAGTCAGAAAGAGGAGTAAATTTATCTTCCCTCCGGCAGGCGGGGGTCCAATCCCCGTGGAGGACTTTTTTTATCTATTTCAATCATGGACGTACAAGGTTCCCTACTCGGGGAGTAAGATAATCCGTAAAAGCTAACCACACGTCCCTGGTTTTTATAGATTTTTGAGGGGTAACCGGTGTCAGGATGGCATGCTCCATAGAGCAGAGAAGTACCATTTTTTTGAACCAAATTTCATGGCTTGGGGTAGTCGGTTCTATCCAATTTAGTAAGATAACTTGTTTGCCCACCAGACCAGCTTTCCTCACAAAAACCCTCTCTGAGGCCGATAAGTTTATCGAGGGTAGAGTAGATGTCCCAAACAACCACAGATGAGGGTCAGGCATCAGAACCTGTTTTAAAACAGCAGAACAGGTCTGAATCACTAGTTTCCAAAACCCAGAAATAGCTGAACAATCCCAAAAACAATGGAAGTGGGTGCTATTGTGATCATTGCATTTTGGGCAATTTGGTGTTTGTGTGAGTTTCATTTGGTACGCTCTGCTAGGAGTGATATGACTCAACCAGAGAAATCTATACTGTGTTTCCTGTAAAAGTGCATTTTCTGCTATCTCTGTCAGCTCTTGAAAACAGTTCTCAAACTCTGTATAGGAGAGCAGAAAGAGAGGCCAGGCCTGCCACCTAGAGTACAATGCCCGGATAGGCTGTAAATTTAAATATCCCATCAACTCTTTATAGAAAAAGGAAACTGAGGGTTTAGTGGCTCGTCCAGTCTGTATCATTTCTCTCAACTGCTTTATCGCCGGGGTATCTGCTAGTAGGTGTTTCTCTGCCTTGAGAAAATGGGTGAGTTGCATGTAAGCATAAAAATCCACTGCCTGTAAAGAATATGTCTGTCTAAGTGTCTGAAAGGGTAAGATATCTCCAGTCGCTGGGTCATACATCTCAAATAGGTAAGTCAGCCCCTGTCTCCGCCAGTGTTGGAAGCTGCCCCCTACCTTCCCAGGGAGAAAAAAATCATGCCCCGTAATAGTGAGGAGTGAAGTGATTTGACCTGGCCAGATGCCTATTCTACAAAGCATTTTCCATGCTTTTCAACACGTACACAAAAGGTCTTGCATTTTTACATGGGCCGGTATCATCTTGGCCGGAAGCTGAATAAGTGGGTTTAGGGTGGAAACTCCATACCACTCCACAAGGTAGGGATATGGGGAGCACATTGAGGTTGCAAATAGCCAGTCTCTGATATGTCTGAGGGAGCAAGCCAGATTATACTGCATCAAATTTGGACATCCCAATCCCCCCCGATCGATAGGGTGCATAAGCGTCGACAATGCTATTCTAGCTCTTTTCCCTCGCCAAAGAAGGAGCTAATTTTATTATCTTATAATTGTTCTTGTTACGTTTATCTTTCCTTCCTTACTGATCTTGGTTAATCCCTTTCTCCCATTTCCTTTTCCCTGTTAATATGTATTTTCAAGCCTTTTGTTCAAATGTAAACCGGTATGATGTCCCCACTAATACCGGTATATAAAAGTTTCTAAATAAATACCACGTTGGACTTTTCTCCTTTCACTGATGTATCTGAAAAATGTTTTGTCGTCTCTCTTTACCTCTTTGGCAATCCTTTCTTTCGCTTGACTTTTTGCCGTCATGATTACTTTCTTTGTCTCCCTCAGTTCTACCAGATATTCTTCCTTGTGCTCCTCCCTTTGGGATCTTTTATATTTCTTGAATGCTGTTCTTTTAGCCTTTATTTTGTCAGCCACATCCTTTGAGAACCAGATAGGTTTCATTTTTCTTTTGCTTTTCTTTACTTTTCTAACATATAGATTAGTTGCCTTGGTAATTGCTCCTTTTAGTTTGGTCCACTGTTGTTCCACATCCCAGCCTTCTAGTTCTTCCTCCAGGTACTTCCCCATTTCATCAAAGTCTGTGTTTTTGAACTGCAAAACTTGGGTTTTTGTGCTTCCTTTCCATGTCCTTTTTGTGATATGAAACCATACCGTATGATGACCACTGGTGCTGAGGTAGGCGCCCACCTGGACATCAGAGACATTATCCCCGTTAGTAAGCACTAGGTCGAGTATAGCTCCTTCTCTTGTGGGTTCCATTACCATTTGTTTGAACAAAGCTCCTTGCAGGGCATCCACTATTTCTTTACTATTGTTAGATTCTGCAGATGGGATTCTCCAGTCTACATCCGGCAAATTAAAGTCTCCAACAATCACCACTTCTCCCTTCTTTCCCATCTTTTGGATGTCTTCAACCAGATCTCTGTCCAGCTTTTCCTTTTGGTTTGGAGGCCTGTAAACCACTCCAATAAAAAAGGATGCCCCATCTTTTTTTTAGGTTGGCCCATAAAGCTTCTTCAATGCCCCATCTTCCTTGCAGCTCAGATGCTTGGATATTGTTTCTGAAGTTAAGTACAAATTTATTTGGTTATTTACCAGAATTTAGAACTAGGGCATTATATTTGCCAAAAACTTGTGCACTATCTGTTACAAAGAAGCTAAATTGAAATTGTAACTTGTGAGAGCCTTTTAGTCTGCTTTCAAGGGACAGCCATTGGGGGTGGCACTAATTGGATTTGGCTTGCCAGAGTCTCATGTGCTCCTCCTCTTTTTCAGATTTGCATCACACCACACAATATGGTGCTATCGCATGCGTTAAAGGTGTTTTCTCATGCAATAAGCCCTGAACACATGCAAAAACAGCTTAGTACATTTTGATAAATGAGGGGGTTTGTTTCCAAAAAGATAGTATTAAGTGGATGGTAATAGCAAGCAAAAAATCAAAAAGCTTGCATTGTGAAGGAGTGAGCTGAAAAGGAAAAGCAGCACTCGTAAGAACTAGTATCCGGTAGGACAACTGAGCTTTAAATTGCAAAAATTGTGAAATAGTGATCCAAACTTGCTGCCAAAAGGTCGATATTCGAGGGCAATAAAACAATATATGTGACAGTGAAGTAGGGATGTGCAGAGGTGTCCCCGATATGTTGATACATGCATTCGTTGTCCGGTTCCCATTAAAGTCAATGGGGGAAGTATTTGCAGCCTATTGGGTTTTCTTATCAATTTTGATGAAACTTCTGAGGAGCAATCATCAAACAAGAAAAGAGCTCCAAGGTACTTAGACTGTGGCAAAGTGGCACCAAAGTGGCATGAATAGCCTAAGATACTTTAAAGAGGGAAAGGGGTACCAGGAGTGGCAAGAAGAGTGTTTTAATAGAGGTGCAAAGCAGCAGCGAGAGTGTCAAAAACACACCACAGCTTCAAAAGAGAGCACCAATAACAGATGCATGAACCCTCGAAGGCAGCACGACAGGCAAAGCGGCAAGACAAATGGCATCGACATCCTACAGCACAATGAAGGGGGAACATAGCAAGCAGAAAGACTAGCACCAACACACTGAGGAACCATGATAGTGGCAAGAACACCACAAGGAGTTGAGTGAGTCATCTGGTATATGGCAGCAAGGCATAGAGGCAGAGGGTAGATACAGGATTGCTACACCCGGGTTCGCCCCTAGAGTGGGGTATTTCTATTGGCGACTAGTGAGCTCTTGCTGGTCTTTTAAAAACAGGCCGAGACGGAGGAGGGTGCAAGTGAACAGCGGTTCAACATGGGTCAACCGGTGCTAAGAGATAGGCTGCAACACCGGGGCTTCCTTGGAATGGGTTGGCCCCTAGAATGGAGCACGAGCCTTCAAATCGTAGCGACGTAGAGCAAGGTCTCACTGTGAGCATGGTCTCACTGTGTTTGCCACAGTTTAAGAACCTTGGATATCTTTTCTCGTTCTGAACATAGGTAAACAGGTACTAAGAGATAGGCTGCAACACCGGAGAGAGTTCTCTTTCTTTGAGCATGAAAGGGCTTCTTTGGAATGGGTTGGCCCCTAGAGTGTATAATGTTACAAATTGTTAGGATTTAAGCATTTGCAAACAGATCATGACTTCATAAGCAAGATGGAGGAAGTTCTCTTCTCTTCCCTGAAACTAAAGAAAACTTTGTTTTATTTACGGATCCATGCTATGAAGGATTACTAGTTTGAATTGCCAGAGACTGAGGTTTCCCTTTTCAATGAGGGTTCAGCCGTTAGGACTTGACATAAGGCCTGGATGGACAGGCACAGTAATCGAGGACAGAGGTCTGGATGGACAGGCACAGCAATCGAGGTCAAACGCTTGTAGGGACATAAGGCCTGGATGAACAGGCACAGCAATCGAGGACAGAGTTCAAAAACTTGTAGGGAAATTATGCCTGGACGGACAGGCACAACAGTCGAGGACAGAAGCCAAGCCCAGATAGGGACATAAGGCCTGGAAGGACAGGCACAGAAATCGAGTTCAAACCCCTGTAGGGACATAAGGCCTGGACGGACAGGCACATCAGTCGAGGACAGAGGTCAAGCCCAAGTAGGGTCATAAGGCCTGGACGGACAGGCACAACAATAAAGGACAGAGGTCAAGGCCACCTAGGGACATAAGGCCTGGAAGGACAGGCATAGCAATCGAGGACAGAGTTCAAAATCTTGTAGGGACATTAGGCCTGGACGGACAAGCATAGCAGTCGAGGACAGAGGTCAAGCCCACGTAGGGACATAAGGCCTGGACATACAGGCACAGCAATCGAGGACAAAGTTCAAAACCTTGTAGGGATATTAGGCCTGGATGAAAAGGCACAGCAATAGAGGACAGAGGTTCAACCCATGTAGGGACATAAGGCCTGGATGGACAGGCACAGGAATCGAGGTCAAACCCTTGTAGGGACATAAGGCCTGGATGGACAGGCACAGCAATCGAGGACAGAGTTCAAACCCTTGTAGGGACATTAGGTCTGGATGGAAAGGCACAGCAGTTGAGGACAGAGATCAAGCCCACATAGGGACATAAGGCCTGGATGGAAAGGCACAGCAATTGAGGTCAAACCATTGTATGGGCATAAGGCCTGGATGGACAGGCACAGCAATCAAGGTCAAACCATTGTATGGACATAAGACCTGGATGGACAGGCACAGCAATCGAGGACAGAGTTCAAACCCTTGTAGGGACATTAGGTCTGGATGGAAAGGCACAGCAGTTGAGGACAGAGGTCAAGCCCACATAGGGACATAAGGCCTGGACATAAAGGCACAGCAGTCGAGGACAGAGATCAAGCCCACCTAGGGACATAAGGCCTGGATGGACAGGCACGGCAGTCAAGGTCAAACCCTTGTAGTGACATAAGGCCTGGATGGAAAGGCACAGCAGTTGAGGACAGAGGTCAAGCCCACATAGGGACATAAGGCCTAGATGGAAAGGCACAGCAATCGAGGACAGAGGTCAAGGCCACCTAGGGACATAAGGCCTGGAAGGACAGGCATAGCAATCGAGGACAGAGTTCAAAATCTTGTAGGGACATTAGGCCTGGACGGACAAGCACAGCAATCGAGGACAGAGGTCAAGGCCACCTAGGGACATAAGGCCTGGACATACAGGCACAGCAATCGAGGACAAAACCTTGTAGGGACATTAGGCTTGGATGAAAAGGCACAGCAATAAAGGACAGAGATTCAACCCACGTAGGGACATAAGGCCAGGACGGATAGGCACAGCATTCGAGATCAAACCCTTGTAGGGACATAAGGCCTGGACTGACAAGCCCAGCAGTCGAGGACAGAGGTCAAACCCTTGTAGGGACATTAGGCCTGGACGGACAGGAACAGCAGTCGAGGACAGAGGTCAAACCCACCTAGGGACATAAGGCCTGGTCGTACAGGCACAGCAGTTGAGGACAGAGGTCAAGCCCACGTAGGGACATAAGGCCTTGACGACCAGCCACAGCAGTCGAGGATAGAGGTCAAGCCCATGTAGGGACATAAGGCCGGGATGGACAGGCACAGCAATTGAGGACAGAGGTCAAGGCCACCTAGGGACATAAGGCCTGGATGTACAGGCACAGCAGTTGAGGACAAATGTCAAGCCCATATAGGGACATAAGGTCTGGACGAACAGGCACAGCAGTCGAGGATTTCCTTTGTGCAGGTATGTTGTGGTTTGACCTGTCACTTTTTCCTGAACTGGTTCACTGCCAGAAGAAAATGGCATCTTTTTCATTTCTGAAAGATAATTCAACAGAGGATGCTTTTAGAGCAATAGAGACTGCCATTGGTGAAGCAAGAACTGAGCTGGAGATTATTTTTGAATACCCAGAAGCTATTAACTGTACTTATGCACTTCAGCTGTTGACAAAGGAACATGAAGAGCTCTCAGAAAAAAGAAAACCACTACTCAAGTCCAAATCTACAATGTCAACCTATGTTGACTGTGGTTTACACAGTGCCTCTTTAAACAATGCAAAGACATAGGATGAACTAGAGTGCAACTACCACCAGTTTTCGATAGTACTAGAAACATTACTGTTGGCAATGTCATGAAAAATATTGAGCATATGAAATATGCAAGCTCCAAACATCTTAAGTCAGCTTTTTATGTTCTTACATTCCAAATGTAATGGACAGGCACAGCATTAGAAGACAAGCCCTTGATGGATGTACGGCATGGACAGTGGACAGACAGGCACAGCGTTTCAGGTCATGCCCTTGTAGGGACGTACGGCCTGGACAGTGGATGGACAGGCACAGCATTTCAGGTCAGGTGCATGTGCTGCAGTGCTGATATTATCCGGAGCATAGGAGGCAGTTGGAGCTGCTGCAAGGCTTTCAATTGTTTTTATTCATCTTGCCATTCACAGGGAAAAATTGGAAACCCAAGCAAAGGCAGGTTTACTTTCAAAAACACTAGCATTTCCATCAACTCTGGTGACAGCCTTGAGCGGTGAGGGCTCATGATATCCCCTGTCATTGAAAAGACATGTTCACTGGGCACACTGGTTGGTGGACTTGACAGATATCGGTGAGCCATTTTGGCTAGGTGTGGATAGACAGTGGACATGTGTGCCCAATATGCCAGCGGATCTGTCTGCATGTTCTTTGTGGGCTCTGAGAGATACTGTGTCACTGACAGCTGTGCTGGTGTGTCCATTGCTTGGGTGGTCTGAGAGTCACTCATGCCAGCTGCTTTTTCTCTAGCCCATCACACAACAGATGAATCTTTATGGCCAACATGCCTTTGGCGTTCTGAAGTGGAGGGGTTGGAGGAGGTACTATCTGTCACTGACACAGTGCTGCTCCTGCTTGGGCTAGCAGCACAACTCTCTGAAGTGCCCGCTTTTTCCACCTCTGCTTCATGCCTAATCTGTCTCTGCCTAAGGCTCTCCTTTTCACGGAATTTTGCTAACAGCAGGTCCTTCACCAATAAGAGACAATCATACTGTAGGGCGAGTTTCCCTTTCAGACTGGGATCACAGACTGTGGTGAGCATGTAAGTGTTCTGTTCTGTTAAAGGTCTTAATCTCTCTTCCACCTGCTGCTGCAAAATGTCCAGACAATGCAGCACCTTGACTGTCATTACCTAGTCCTGTTTAAAGGCCTCCAAATTTTCATCCAGGAAATTACTTATAGGGATGATGTCAGCCAAGGTGGCACTTCTGGAACTCAGCTCCTCCGTGACATCCTTGAAGGGCTGCAGGATTTTTACCAGCTGACTCATGACTAACCAATCATGATGCCCTAGGGGATTCTGCACACCTATGTCCATTGCACCAGAAAGTTCATGAAGGGGTGTCTGCAGCTCCAGTAACCTCTCCAGCATCATAAAGGTGGAATTCCACTGGGTGGCAACGTCTTGAATGAGACGCCTGTAAGGCATCTCCAAATCAGTCTGCTTTTGTCGGAGAACCTGCCCCGCCTTGACACTTCTGTGGAAGTGTGCTGCTATGTTCCTGCACTTCTGTATTAACCTATGCAGGTATTCATTCTCTTGGTCATTGGAATCCAACCGCAGAGCTGACTTCACTACTAGGTGCAGAGTGTGTGCAAAACATCGGATGTTCTTAAAGCGCCCGTCGGTTTATTGCCTAAACCATGTTTGCACCATTGTCTGTGACAAAGAACCCTGCCTGAGAATACCTGCCTGGCTGGTGTAGTTGCCAGCCCTCCAGCATCTTTCTGATGCATGCTAGAATATTGGCTGCGGTAAGGGCCTGGTCCGTCAGGTAGGCATGCAGTAAAGCCCACCTCCACTCTGATACTTGTCCATTAATAGAGCTGCTGCCTGCCACTGCCTTAGTCAGGTCCCACCAGTGTGATGTCAGGGGGAGGTAAGAGTGTGCAGCATTCATGGCAGTCCAGATATCGCAGGTGAAATGCAAACTTCCCTCTGTCTTAGCTAGCAGTGCTTGGATGCGACTGTGACACTGCTTGTACAGGCTGGAGATGACCTTTCTACTAAATGTGGTTCTGGAGAGGACTTTTTAATTTGGAACTACAACCGTCATAAAACGCTTGAAACCCATATTCTCCACTAACTGCAAGGGCTGGTAATCAAGGGCAATCATTTCCCCAATGCTCCTGGTCACAACTTTTGCGGCTGCCTGCCTCCTACCCCGGGATAGCATTACCGCACTCCACCCCATTTCCTCTATGGTGGGAGGAAATGGGGTGGAGTGCGGCAATGCTATCCCGGGGTAGGAGGCCTTCACTTCTGCCACATGTCAAGGGGTTTCTGGCCCGCCAACTGTCTGCTAGAAGGAGATAAGGGTGTGGTCTGACTCTGCTACTTTTCAACCTCTTTACGCTGCTTGGAAGGAGTTCCCTGACTGGTACTGCCACCATCCCCAGATAGCAGTAATGTTGTTGGGTGTTGCCTCTTCATATGATGCGTCATGCCAAAATTTGATAGATGTCCCATTTGCTTGCCTCTGCTAATAGCCCTGCGACAGGGCTATTAGCAGAGGCGCTAACTGCTCTTCCTCCTCCTCCTCATCATCATCAGTTTCATCTCTCCCCTGCTGAAACTGAAGTGGAGGCTAAGACAGGCTAAGACAGGACTAACTGATCTTCCTAAAACTTCGTCATCTATTACTTCTTCCATTTCTGATGAGAATCCCACACAACATGATTCTTCATCTGGATCAGAAGCAAACAGTGCTTGCGCTACATTGTCAACGCTAAGTCTTAGTCCAGACCTTTGTCCCTCTGCTGCTTTTGGGTGTCGACATTTTGTCTGACATGACTCAGCCTCCCCTTCCCTCACCTTCAAAACTACAGGGTCAGATACAGGTGGTGGAAATGCATCAAGTGTAGATTACATTTTTTTCCGGATGGAACTGCCTGCCCCTCCAAAGAGTTTAGATTGCAACAGGTCCCTTTTTAACTTTAATGGGGGTCAGGCACTAGTGCCTTTTGAAGTGCCACCTCTGCCAGTCCCAATCACTCGACCACAACCACATCTAGCTTTCCCTGACATTATGGATTTAATGTCACTGCCTTGTGCCTACTGGCTGCCCACTGTCACAGTTCCTTGATACGCACTAATGTGATGCTTGTGCACAGAGAGACCAACTGGGGATTTCACTGCACAGACTGTCCCAATAATAAACTTGAGCCTGCTAAACTGCCCAGTGGCAGTGCCCACTGTCACGGTGCCTTGCTATGCACAAATGTAATAATGTGTGTGCACAGGCCGAGCTTGTAACTACAAAAGAGGCAGACTGGGGATTTCACTGCACAAACTGTCCCAATAATATACTTGAGTCTGCTAAACTACCCAGTGGCAGTGCCCACTGTCACAGTGCCTTGCTATGCACTAATGTAATAATGTGTGTGCCCAGACCGAGCTTGTAACTACAAAAGAGGCCCACTGGGGATTTGGCTGGACACACAGACCACTGCTGTCCAAATATATTTGAATCTGCTAAACTACCCATTGCCCACTGTCACAGTTAGGGATGTGAATCGTGTGCCCGATCGTTTTAACGATCGGGGTCGGCTGAGGGGGGGGGCGGGAAATCTGATCGTTAGAGATGTGAATTGGGATCGGTTCCAATTCCAATTCACATCACTAATTTTTTTTAGTGAGGCCCGCGCCGATAAAAAAAACCCCACCCGACCCTTTAAAATTACCCCCTTAGCCTCCCCCACTCTCCCGACCCCCCCAAAAAAACTTTTTATACATACCTGGTGGTCCAGGGGGGCCGCAGAGAGCGATCTCCCGTTCCCAGGCCATCAGCTGCGCTAAAAAAAATGGCGCCGATGGCCCTTTGCCCTTACCATGTGACAGGGTATCTGTGCCATTGGCCAGTCCCTGTCACATGGTAGGAGCAATGGATGGCAATACGGCCCGAGTGCAGGAGATCGCTCCCGGACCTCCGCTGGACCCCCAGGGACTTTTGGCCAGCTTGGGGGGGGGGGGACCGTCGGCCCCTATGACATAGTGAGGGCAAAAGTAGCGCCGGCGCCATTTTGAATACTGGCAATACGGCCCGAGTGCAGGAGGTCGCTCCCAGACCCCCGCTGGACTTTTGGCAAATCTTGTGGGGGTCAGGAGGCCCCCCCAAGCTAGCCAAAAGTTCCTGGGGGTCCAGCGGGGGTCCGGGAGCGATCTCCTGCACTCGGGCCGTATTGCCAATATTCAAAATGGCGCTAGCACTATCTTTGCCCTGTCACATGGTAAGGGCAAAGGGCCATCGGTGCCATTTTTATTAACGCAGCCGATGGCCCGAGAGTGGGAGATCGCGCTGGGACCCCCCTCCCCCCCCCCCCCCCCCCACTGGACCACCAGGTAATTTATAACATTTTGGGGGGTTCGGGAGGGTGGGGGATTTGTTTTAAAGGTTTGGGGTGGGTTTTAGGGTTGTTTTGGTGTGCCGGTTTTCCCACCCTCCCAAAAATCGTTAAATTCACGATACAATAGAAATTCCCCCGATTTATCGTGAAAAATCGTAAATCGGGGGAATTGCTATTGTATTGCGACTTTAACGATTTTTGACGATTTAAAATTATCTGACGATTTTTTTTAAATCGTCAAAAAACGATTCACATCCCTAGTCACAGTGCCTTGCTATGCACTAATGTAATAATGTATTTGCACAGACCGAGCTTGTAACTACAAAAGAGGCAGACTGGGGATTTCACTGCACAGACTGTCCCAATAATAGAGTCTGCTAAACTACCCAGTGCCCACTGTCACGGTGCCTTGCTATGCACTGATATAATAATGTATGTGCACAGACCGAACTTGTAACTACAAAAGAGGCAGACTGGGGATTTCACTGCATAGACTGTCCCAATAATAAACTTGAGTCTGCTAGACTGCCAGCCCAGAGACTGAGTGAGTTGAATTAAACAAATTCAGTTTTAAAAAGCTGGAATTGTTGGCACAGCAGGAAAATCAATGAAATATTTTATTTATTTATTTATTTCTTTTATATACCGACATTCAATCGAGATATCACATCGGTTTCCAGATAACCAAGAGAATAGGGCGTAGTCCGCCCTATTTTACATTATAACATGGTAACCAAAAAAACCCCAATTATAACATATTATAACAGTGGTACATGGAACAAAAGGTTATAGGATATAACAAAAGGTTATAGAAAATAACATATGTACATGAATGTGTTGTTGATAAAATAAATTTAGGATTAGGGACTTGTTGGTAAGGTAATTTAGGAATAGAGGTGGGGGGTATGAGGGAAGGGAGGGGGGAAGGTGGGGTGGGAGGAAGTAGTGGAGAGAGGGATTCAGGGGGGTGAGAAGACTGAGTATGGGATGAGGTGTGTTGCGTTCGGGCAGGTTAAGGGTCGGGTGGGAAGGCTTTTAAAAACAGCCATGTTTTTAGGTGTTTTTTGAAGGTTTGCAGTGATGGTTCATTTCTGAGACAGGTGGGGAGGGTGTTCCATAGGGTGGGTCCCGCTATTGTTATGGCTCGTTTGCGGGTTGCGTTGAGGTGTGCAGATTTGAGATTGGGGATGGCTAGGAGGCCAGTGTTGGTGGATCTGAGGGTTCTTTGTGTGGGGTGTGGATGTATTGCGTTG
This sequence comes from Rhinatrema bivittatum, assembly GCF_901001135.1. Taxonomy (NCBI): domain Eukaryota; kingdom Metazoa; phylum Chordata; class Amphibia; order Gymnophiona; family Rhinatrematidae; genus Rhinatrema; species Rhinatrema bivittatum. Next base: position 823,100,784 of record NC_042615.1, read on the forward strand.
TTTAGCCAGTTCATTTTGTTGTTGTGTATATTTTTGTGCATGAGGGTGAGTGTTTTGTAATGGATTCTTTGTGTGATGGGTAGCCAGTGGAGTTCTTTGAGGGTAGGTGTGATGTGGGAGGATTTTTTGTTGTTGGTGATGATTCTGGCGGCGGCATTTTGTAGAACTTGGAGGGGTCTGATGTGGATTTCTGGTAGGCCGATGAGAAGGGAGTTGCAGTAGTCGAGTTTTGAGAGGATAATTGATTGAAGGACTGTTCGGAAGTCGTGCGCTTGGAGAAGGGGTTTAAGTTTTTTCAGGGTTTGGAGTTTGAAGAATCCATCCTTAATTGTATTGGAGATGTGTCGTTGAAAGTTGAGTTGGCTGTCAATTGTTACTCCTAGGTTTCTTGTGGATGGAGTGAGTGAGATTTGTGAGATCTGTGGCACTCCCGTGTTGATTGAGGTTCCTGGGTGGTTGGAGGGGGTGCACTTGAGGGGATAAGAGGGACGGTCATCGTGGATGTGAAGGATTTCTGTTTTGGCTTGGTTGAGGCATAGTGATAGTTGGGATAGTAATTGGGACAGATTTGAGCTGAGGTTGTTCCATTTTTCCATGGTGAGTTGGATGGACTTGTTTATGGGGAGAAGTATTTGTATGTCGTCTGCATAGACGAAGTAGGTGAGGTTTGCATCTGAAAGGTATTTGCATAGTGGGAGGAGGTAAATGTTAAAGAGGGTTGAGGAAAGGGAAGAACCCTGTGGGACCCCATGTGTGAGGGGCACTTGAGAGGATTCGGATGAGTTTGTCTTGACGATGTAGGATCTGTTTGAGAGGTAGGATTTGAACCATTTGATTGTGGTGTCTTGAAGACCAATTTCTTTAAGTCTGGCGAGGAGTGTTCTGTGATTGATGGTGTCAAAGGCGGCTGATATGTCAAGGAGTATCAGGAGGAACGATTTGCCTTTGTCACGGCCTCTGAGGATGGTATCAGTAAGGGAGAGGAGGAGGGTTTCAGTGCTGAGGAATTTTCTGAAACCGTGCTGTGCTGGCTGAAGAACATTATGGGTTTCAAGGTGGTCTGTAAGTTGGTTGTTGACTGTTTTTTCTATGATTTTTGCTAGGAATGGGAGGTTAGAGACTGGTCTGTAGTTTGCTGGGTCTGATTTGTCGAGTTGAGGTTTTTTGATGATTGGTTTGATGATGGCATTTTTGAGTTTTTCTGGGAAGATTCCTTGTTCGAGGGATAAGTTGATGATGTAGGTTATTGGTTTGACAATGATCTCTCTGATGAGTTTTAGGGTTTTGACGGGGATGGGGTCTAATGGGTGGGATGCAGGGTTGGTTTTTTTGATGATGGGTTCGATTTCTGTAGAAGCAACAGGTGCGAATTGTGACCATATGTGGATGGGGGGGTGGATGGCAGTGGGGTCGTTGTGGGTTTGTGGAATCTTGGCAATAATGTTGTCGACTTTGTCCTTGAAGAATTGAGCTAGTTTTTCGCTGGAGATGTTGCTGGAGTTAGGCGTTGTGTCATTTTGGATGGGGTTGGTTAAATCTTTGACATAGGCGAAGAGGGTCCTTGGGTTAAATTGGTAATCATGAATTCTTGACGTGTAGAAATTGCGCTTTGCTGTGTTGAGATCTGTTGTATAGTTGTGTAGTAGCGTTCTGTATTTGTCTTTCAGGTTTGAGGTGGGGGTTCGTCTCCATTGTTTTTCAGTTTGTCTCAGTGTTCGCTTTGAGGTTTTCAGTTCTTGGGTGTACCATGGGGCTTTTTGCTTTGTAGATTGTTTGATTTCCTTTTTTATCGTGGGACATAATGTGTTGGCTATGTCTGCGTTGATGGATATCCAGGAGTTTGTGGTGGTGTTGGCGTCATTTAGGTTGATTGTTTTTAGTGCCTCCGGTAACAGTTCGGCGATATCTTCACTGGAGCATGGTTTGGTGAATTCGATGATTCGGTTGTCTGTTTTTTGTGGGTTTGATTGGAGTTGAAGCTTGGCTTGTATGAGGCTGTGGTCGGACCATGGGATGGGGGTTGTGGAGGGTGGTCCAGTTGTGGATATTTTGTTGTTTAGGAAGATTAGGTCCAGGGTGTGGCCCGCTTTTTGTGTGGGCGTGTTGATGATTTGGGTGAATCCAATGGCAGACATGGTGGATAGGAGTAGTTCACTGGTTGGAGAAAGTGGATGGGAGTCGATATGGAGATTGAAGTCTCCTAGTATAATGGCTGGCTCTTGTAAGTTGATGTGGGTTGTGATGGATTCGATTAGGGGAGAGAGGTTGTGCTGTAGGCATCCAGGTGGGGCGTAGAGGAGGAGGATTTGGAGATGTTTAGATTTGAATAGGTTGGTTTCGAGTGGAGGTGGTAAGTTAAGGGAGTGGGAGGAGAATTTAAGTTTTTTGTGAGCTAGGAATAGTAGGCCACCTCCTTTTCTTTTGTTTCTGGGTATGGAGAATATGTTGTATGTATTTCTGGGTAGTTGATTGAGTAGGACAGTGTCGGAGTGTTTCAGCCAGGATTCGGTTATGCAGAATATGTCTGGTTGGTCGTCTGTGAGTATGTCATGGATGATTGGCATTTTTTTGGTGATCGATTGTGCATTGATGAGGAGTAGTGTAATGAGTGTGATTGTGGTATAGGGTATGTTAGGGTTGGTGTGAATTTTGGTGAGGCGTCTAGTGATGGGTGTGGCTTTAGGAGTGTGGTGGTGGTTGTAGCGATGAGGTAGTTTGGGGATGTATTGGGCTAAGGCCATTGTGTGTGTTTTTTGTGTGAGGGGTTATATTGTTGTGAGTTGTGAGATTGCTTTTAGAAGATTCATGGGTTGAGTGCTGGGAGGCAAATATAGGGGATTGGAAGGTTGCTGAGGGTTGTGGTGGGTTGTGGAGGGATTGGTGGGGAGGGTTGTGGAAACAGAAAAGTATGCGGGAGTACACATAGGGAGTGCACGAAGGAGCGCACAAAGGAGCAGGCTCCTTTGTTGTGCTCCTTCGGCGCGCGACGCTCGGCGCGCGGCGCCTGGGAGGTTCTCAGCTTTAAAGGCCAATCAGGGCTGTCCCCTGATTGGCTGGACGTCGGCAGCGTGCAGCGTGTTCCCTCGGCGGCGGAGGAAGGTCGGCAGGATGGCGAGACAGCGGCGGAAGGCAGGGGCTGCCTCGTGGTCGGGGTCGGAGGCGGTCGTGGGTAAGTGTGCAGTTAAGCAGGCCTTACCCCGGCGGGTCTCCGGTGCCGATCGCGCAGGCCTGGAACCGCTCCGAGTCGCCCTCGTCTCGCTGTGGCGTCCGGAAGAAGGGACTTCGATCGGGAGGTTCGCAGCTTTAAAGGCCAATCAGGGCTGTCCCCTGATTGGCTGGACGTCGGCAGCGTGCAGCGTGTTCCCTCGGCAGCGGAGGAAGGTCAGCAGGATGGCGAGACAGTGGCGGAAGGCAGGGGCTGCCTCGTGGTCGGGGTCGGAGGCGGTCGTGGGTAAGTGTGCAGTTAAGCAGGCCTTACCCCGGCGGGTCTCTGGCGCCGATCGCGCAGGCCTGGCACCGCTCCGAGTCGCCCTCGTCTCGCTGTGGCGTCCCAATGGAAATTCTAGCAAACTAGCTAAAAATTGAATATATCTCTCCCACCCACAAATGGTGCTTCCTTGCAGCCTAGCCCAGAGGGTGAATTAAACAAAATGACACTGCTAGCAGCTTCTCTCCCTGGCACAGAGAGACCGTCTCAGATCACCTAAATAATAAACTGCTTAAAAAACAAAAAGTATATCCACAGGACCCTCACCAAGTGAGTACAATACACTAAATCCACAACATTCACCCGGTATTATTCTTATATTGAATTTCAAAAGGTGATTTCCTGTATCACCATAAAGCAACTTGAATGTTATAATCAATCACTGCTGTATTGAAAAATAATTAGGGGTGATGGGTGATTGTTTCATATATTTAAAGACACCATCCCGGTGCCATGTTTTTGCTGTAATCATTAACAACCAACCACCATCCAATTTTAATCAAACAAATTTTTTTTTATTTTTTACTTTCTTATTCTAAAATTGCTATAATGGGACACAGGAATTCACCCGTGTCTTTGTACTGTATTCATATGTCTATATCTTCACATATGTAATATAAACTTCTCTCTGTGTCAAACACTTTTTCTCATTTAAAACATTTTTTTGTTTCAAAGCCGTCAAGTTACCGCCGCTGTTACTTAGCTTGCAAGAATGTCTTATATACTCCCGACTTGCGCAAGTTTCGACAAAATGTCTTCTTCAGGGTGTATTCATTCTCTTATAACGGTAATATCTCCAATGGTCATTTCCACATTTTGCGGTGCTCGATAGAACCTCCGTTGCCCTTCTCGCCATTGGAGATATTACCGTTATAAGAGAATGAATACACCCTGAAGAAGACATTTTGTCGAAACTTGCGCAAGTCGGGAGTATATAAGACATTCTTGCAAGCTAAGTAACAGCGGCGGTAACTTGACGGCTTTGAAACAAAAAAATTTTTAAAATGAGAAAAAGTGTTTGACACAGAGAGTAGTTTATATTACATATGTGAAGATATAGACATATGAATACAGTACAAAGACACGGGTGAATTCCTGTGTCCCATTATAGCAATTTTAGAATAAGAAAGTAAAAAATAAAAAAAATTTTGTTTGATTAAAATTGGATGGTGGTTGGTTGTTAATGATTACAGCAAAAACATGGCACCGGGATGGTGTCTTTAAATATATGAAACAATCATCCATCACCCCTAATTATTTTCAATACAGCAGTGATTGATTATAACATTCAAGTTGCTTTATGGTGATACAGGAAATCACCTTTTGAAATTCAATATAAGAATAATACCGGGTGAATGTTGTGGATTTAGTAAAAAACAAAAAGGGCTAGCTGACAGATGCACTGCAGCCAAATAGAAAATAAATATCTTTTTCTCTTAAGTAACTAGCCTAGCTAGCAATTCAATACAGATTTCTGAACTCAGACTAGCTCTGAGTGCAGCCACCTTCCACAGAGACCACCTCCCCACATCCTGCCTGCAAAGAAAGTGCATGGCATGCCACGTGCTTAACTATATATAGTGCTGGGTCATCAGGAAAATCATCACTGAGAACTGAATGACAGCGCGATTGGCTGCATTCGGTACATTTCACAAAATGTTATCACTGATATTTTGCATTCCGGTATCCGTGCCAACCTGTCCGACCCACTCTGACAGGGCTATGAGGTCACTGATGACTCACAGGAAAGGGCTGGTTTTTGACTCTGGACACACCCAAATGACGTCCTCCGATTGCAAATGGCAGCTAAGAAAAGTGCATGCGCCGCGCAGCAACATATGGAACGGCTGATACGTTTTATCCGTGGGGGAGTCGTGATACGTTTCGCTTCCCCACGAATACAACGAATAGGGATATATACGTTGCGGATTGCCAATACATCGAAAACGAATGCACACCCCTACAGTGAAGCTTTGGGAGCAGAAGAAGGCCAACAGGCGGAAGAGGGCATCATTTTAGCTCTAAATAGTTCCTTTGGGGTCCAAACCGCTCTGTGCGCTACAAAAAAATAAGTCTGAGTAATGCTAGATGATAACGAGATGCGAATTGAGGTACTCCAGAAACCTTTCCAATCAATATCAGTAAATTCTGTATTGGTATCAGTACTCCATAATTTTTGTAATCCTACAGGCGATTTGTACAAAGCATTTCTAATCATTTTATATATCATATATAACAGGGTATTCTGAAAGACACAAGTGTGAACAGAAATTGGAGGATAAAGCTCCTCTGAGTTATAGCCAAGCGAAAAACTGAGATTTCGATAACGAGTGAATTTCTTGCAGATCTGAGAAAGGAATAAGAGTAGTTCCTTGTAAAAGGGCGGATAAGTACCAAATACCACAATTCTGCCACTTTCTCCAATTAAGACAGCGACCAGTGGCTCCTAATATGGAACCTAACATCGTGTAACTACAAAAAGGGTTATTTTTCCCTATATGCAACACCTTGCACTTGTCCACATTAAATTTCATCTGCCATTTGGATGCCCAATCTTCCAGTCTTGTAAGGTCCTCCTCAGTATCTAGTAGCATGCTAAGCATGGCCTCCTTTTTGAAGAGGATAACACTGTCATAATTATTGCTCCTTCCTTCTGCCTGTCTGTACTGAAACACTAGTAGAGATGAACTTCAGACCTCTAGATATTTATTCTGAGCATACTCTCTTTCTGTTCTATGTAGGAACTATGGGCCTCCTTCTCCTTTGAAATTCTCTTTCATACAGAACAGGGTATCTTACTTAAGGCCACAATATCTCATTTACATAATCATGGATGCGGGACAGTCTCATGGGGAGTTCATTCCCAATTAGGAATTCATCACGGGGGTCTTGATGGTCAGATCTGGGTGCTTCACTTTCATCTTCTACAATTTCTTGCATGACATAATGCTCCCCCTACTCTGCTCCCCTACTCTCAGTAAAAAGAAAAAAGAATGTGTTCAATGTATTATAAAGCCTCAATGTATAATAAGTAGTAGGGATGTGCAGACAAAAAGTTTATGTTCATAAGTCCATAAGTCGAAAAGGGGGTCAATTTCGGTCAATATGGACATATGGAGAATTCCATAAGTTGAGTCTATGTCCATACGTGCACCGGTTACCTAAATAAAAATTTAAACTCCTCACCCTCCTTAATCGCACACCAAGACTTACCAAAATTCCCTGGTGGTCCAGCGGGGAGTCAGGAAGCCATTCCTCTATTCCTTTGCGAGGAGCACGTGATGTCCGCGTCACGTCGGAGTGACGCGGCCGTCACGTGGTCCACCGCGGTTCCACTCCCGGACCCCTCGTTGGACACAAACGGAACTTTTGGCCAGCTTGGGGGGGCCTCCTGACCCCCCCAAGCTGGCCAAACGTTCCGTTTGTGTCCGTGAGCGGAACCGCGGTGGACCACGTGACGGCCGCGTCACTCCGACGTGACACGGCCGTCACGTGGTCCACCGCGGTTCCGCGGCCTCCTGACCCCCCCAAGCTGGCCAAAAGTTCCGTTTGTGTCCAACGAGGGGTCCGGGAGCGGAACCGCGGTGGACCACGTGACGGCTGCGTCACTCCGACGTGACGCGGACGTCACGTGCTCCTCGCAAAGGAATAGAGGAATGGCTTCCTGACTCCCCGCTGGACCACCAGGGAGTTTTGGTAAGTCTTGGGGGGGATTAAGGAGGGTGAGGGGTTTAAATTTTTATTTAGGATCAACGATCGCGATTTCCAACGTATTCAACATAGCTATGTTGAATAAGTTGGAAATCCGATCGTTTTCGCCTCATCACTTTTTTAAGTTAAAAAAAAAAAAAGTAGCGTTTTACATATAAGTTCAAAACGAATGCACACCCCTAATAAGTAGCACCCGTCTTCCTAAAAACCTTATTTACACTGTAAACCGATGTGATATTCCAGATCGAACACCGGTATAAAAAAAACAAATAAATAAATCTTCCCTATCTGAATTGTGAGCCACGCCTTCCCTCTGACCTCCACAGGCATTCCTCCATCAGCTCCTAGGGCCACATCGCGCTGGCCTCCTCTCAGAGTGGACCTCCTCTCTAAGAAAGCATGGAGCTTGTCAAACAAACTCTGAGTGACTAGGGTGACCTCTGAACCTATATTTAGAAGACCCTCACAACTAAACATGTCTTGTTTACAGAGAGGGATTGTGTAGTGGAGTCCCTGGGGCTTTAATTTCCCTTCCTGACAGAGTCCACATGCAGGAGGGGCACAGAGCTCTCATGCGGCTGAATGCCACCTGGTACTGTAGAGGGATGGGACTCTCTCTGCTCATACAGAGAAGCTTCTCAGGCACTTATGGTAGAGACCTGAGGAGAACAAACATGAATGGTTAGTTAGTGCATGCTAGTGGAGGACCTGCTATGCCTCGTGTTACTCTTAGGTTCCTCAGTTTTTTCTGTGGAACTTTCTCGGGTGTAGTGGGTATACGGTGTTTTTAGTGAATGAGGATATAGATATCAGCCGTCAGCTCTGCCAGTTTACGCTCCTTACACGGTCAATAGTTATACCTTTGCCGACGCCTCCCATAGTGATTCCTCTTGCGAGACTGCAAATCACTCGTGTCCTTTTCAGTATTTGCTGCTGGGACAGTAGATTACTCCTGAGGAGGACATAGAGAATTAGTTCCAAAGTGTATTTGTGGACTCTGACTCATGTTGGACACTTGGTTCCTCTCGTTCCTCTTATCTGTATTCTGTTCTATAGGGGCAGTCTTTCCTTTGTGGCAAACGACATCCAGCGCCCCTGCTTCCTCTACAAGGAAACTTAAGGGCACCTCCCTGTGGAGAATTAAGGGAGTTTGCAGAGTAGGGGTGTGTGTGTGTGTGTGTGTGTGTGTGTGTATATGTGTGTGTAAAGGAATGGGAGTGGAGCCAATGTGAGTGTAAGTGTGTGTGGGAGTGTATGTGTGTGTGTGTCTGTGTCTGTGTGTGTAAAGGAGTGGGAGTGGAGCCAATGTGAGTGTAAGTGTGTGTGGGAGTGTATTTGTATGTGTGTGTGTGTATAAAGGAGTGGGAGTGGAGCCAATGTGAGTGTAAGTGTGTGTGGGATTGTATTTGTGTGTGTGTGTGTATGTGTGTGTGTAAAGGAGAGGGAGTGGAGCCAATGTGAGTGTAAGTGTGTGTGGGAGTGTATTTGTGTGTGTGTGTGTGTGTGTAAAGGAGTGGGAGTGGAGCCAATGTGAGTGTAAGTGTGTGTGGGATTGCATTTGTGTGTGTGTGTGTATGTGTGTGTGTAAAGGAGAGGGAGTGGAGCCAATGTGAGTGTATGTGTGTGTGGGAGTGTATTTGTGTGTGTGTGTGTGTGTGTAATGGAGAGGGAGTGGAGCCAGTGTGTGTGTGTGTGTGTGTGTAATGGAGAGGGAATGGAGCCAGCGTGTGTGTGTGTGTATGTGTGTAATAGAGAGGGAGTGGAAACTGCTTTTATCGAGGGTTTTCGGGCAGTGTTGTTTTGATATTTTATTTCTAAAGTCTGTACTCTGAGTGTCCTTTTTCATGTAAAACCCTTTAATATAAATGTATAATTTGAAATTTTGTGTGTAGAGGGCCACTGTGGTGGGACGGCTGGACGTAAAGCTGTAAGATTCACTTAGGGTGCCTAATGCCCTGGCTCTGACTCTGATTAGAAAAATGTAAAATAAAATAATATGAGGCAGGGCCAGCAATGTAATTGTGCAGATAGGGCTGCAGATAGGTTAGCAGTGGTCCTGCACCATGAGGAGGCGGGGGGCTGGGTTCCCACCCTTCCCCAGTGAGGAGGGAGAAAGGCGGGGGTGCAGGGGAGACAGCACAGATGCATTGGTCCTTACTGTGTTACTGTGATACAGGCTCTGTCATCTTTTGCATGAATGCAGGATGTGTCACATCTTGAGTGGGCAGATTACTTCTTACAGACTCTGCTGATGGAACATTTCTCATTGCTTTAAGCACATCGAGCCCTGGGCTATTTTATGAGAGCTTTCTACCTGTATAAACCCTAGAAATCAGGGGAAAGGGGAAAGACTGAGTTATCAGACCCCCAAAGGACCCATTTCCCTACTGGGAAAAGAGCAACAAATTATAAGAATCAGGAATGTGAATGCTTTTGATTTATTGAAGAAGCGATACAAGGGAGAGCAGAATCATGAGAAGTCTCTGGAGGAGAAGATGCTTCATGTGCCAGCAGAAAAGGAAGAAGATCCCTTGTACTGAGCAGGAAGGAGCAGAGAGGATTCAGCCGTCAGCCATCACTTTGCAGATCCATCGTCTGATATTCAGGTATGGACCAGGACTCCCTGAAAGAGAGAATAAGAGCAATGAATACAGAGCAGGGTCAGCCTGAGACAGAAAAATACAAAATCTTCTGAAGGGATCAGTGAGAGTGGATCTCTATTAATGAGGGGGATGATCCAAGGGCACCGTGGGGAGAAGCTAACTCGCTGCTCGTTTCCTCTGGTTGCTCTATGGGAGAGTCCTGATTACTTATTGGCTCTGGCTGCACTGCAGAAGCTTTCTGATTGGCTGCTTATTGGCACTGACTGTACCTTGTTATTAACTTCTATTGCACTGCTTTGATACTTTCTATATTTCCATGCTCACTTTCATCCACACAATATTTCTGTAATGAACTCCGGTCCCGTTCCTGCTCTCTGATTAATAAAACAGAAATCCTAGAGGACTCCGGCTGTAAGGAAGGAGGCTGCAGGTATTTGCTGGAGTAAGAGTCACCTTTGCTCTCCTCCCCAATCTTTCCCCACAGGAAACAGCTCTCACCCCCTCCACAGCAATCACAGAACCAGGCTGTCCTGGAGCAGGATCGGGTCTCCTCCCAGAACCTCCAGTTTAATGCACACGGTGACAGCACTGAACCCCAAGACTCCCCTAAAGCTGCATAATGTTGGGGGGAGGAGGATGAATTGGGGGTTCATGGAAGCAGAATCGCCACATTCTGCCAATGTTGTGGTAAATTTCAGAGGCCAGCGATGGGGAGAGGGTTGAGAGATCAGTAAATACAATGTGGTGAGGGGAAGGAGGGGAGATGGGGAGCAGGTGCTGGTTTGTGAGTGGAAGTTTTATGTTCATCTATGGAAAGAAGCAGAAAACCAGAGAGGAAGAATCCCAACTGGGCAGACTGGGGGAGCAATTGGTCTTTATCTGCAGTCATTTCCTATTTCAGCACCGGAGCATTCGTGCAAACTCTTAATATTAATAAGAGCAGGAAGGTGGTTTTACCTGCAGTTAGTGAGAGCCTTAGTAAACCTAAAGGAGAGAACAGAAACAGAGGTTAGAAAGAGGAAGTTTCTGAGACAGCAACACAAATTTATACCTAGCAATGGTTAATTTGAACAATTATCGGAGTAAAAGGTTAGGTTTACCATAGCAGGCACAGAGGTAGCAGCAGTATCGTAAAGGAAAGAATGAGAGCAGTGAGATTAGGCAGAGGATCTCCTGGGAAGGTCACTTTATAGAGGAGACTGCAGAGTTAGAACTGAAGTTCATGTCACAGTGATCAGATGCTAAAACCACCAGGACCAGCAGCAGAGGCTCCCTCCTACTCCTGGTTCTCCTGTCCTCATCCCATTGGGTTCTAAGCCCCATGTGGTTTCTGTTATGGAGTCTCAGTTTAGTGGACCCTTGGGCCGACCTGCGAGAGTGGGAAAGATGTTTGATTGTCTCTGGGGTTAAGCAGGCCGGGAGGCAGATGTCAGGCAGGATGTGGACGATGCTCTTCACCCTGGAAGCTGGAGCCCCCCCGGGAGGAGCCCATAGGAGCCCAGCCGCTGGGACTTAGGCGAGAAGTGGTACTGAAGCAGGAACTGTAGCAGGACTCGGGTACTGGACCCAGGCAGGAACTGTAGCAGGCAAGCAGGAACCAAGCAGGTACTGTAGCAAGCAGGTAGGAACAGAGTGAGTCCAAGAAGGGGCACGGAGCAACTGGGACCCTCAAGGTAACCCCGTTGGAAAGTGAAGACTGAATGGCCGCGGCCATTCAGCTTTGCAGAAGCTCTTAGGAATACATTGCTTTTGGTACAGCATGAAAGAAGGATAGAAAAGTTTTTAGGAAACAGGTGAAGGCTTTATAATTTATTGAGGCATATGGAAGCAATGGTTTTATGATTTTATTTTTGGTTTTATGTTGTTTTGCTATAATTAACTGATTATGTGGGTTAACCCCACACTGAGCAAACTGGAAGCTGCAGGGAATAAGACTTTTGAAACAAACAAATAAATACAATAAATAAATACAAATATGTTTGAATTAATGACCTGTCCTTTCTCTTCTTCCTCTGCCAAGTTCTAATCACCCTGTTATATGTAACTGCCTTTTTCTGCACCATTGTTTTAGTTTATGTTTACGATACACCCTTGTTTTATGTGAACCAGCATGATGGGACTGCGTTCTCGAATGCCGGTATATAAAAACCCGAAATAAATAAATAAAAAAAAATCTGGACCCTGGATGTTCCCCTTCCTATCCCATCCGCAATGCCTGTAACTCCCAGCACCTTTTTATCCAGAAAGAAAGATTCGCGGCAGGAGATCGCTCCCGGACCCCCGCTGGACCCCCAGGGACTTTTGGCCAGCTTGGGGGGGGGGCCTCCTGACCCCCACAAGACTTGCCAAAAGTCCAGCGGGGGTCCGGAACGACCTCCTGACCTCGGGGACAAAAAACAAAATGGCGCCGGCGCTACCTTTGCCCTGTCATATGACAAGGCAAAGGTAGCGCCGGCGCCATTTCTACAAGCACAGGAGGTCCGAGAGGAGAAGATCACACCGGGACCCTTCCTCTGGACCCCAGGTAATTTAAGGCATTTTGGGGGGGTTCGGGAGGGTGGGGGATTTATTTTAAAGGGTCGGGGTGGGTTTTAGAGTTGTTTTAGTGTGCCGGTTTTCCCGCCCTCCCCCTTCCCCCGATTTACGATTTTTTGACGATAAATCGGGGGAATTGTTATTGTATCGCGGCTCTAACGATTTTTGACGATTTAAAATATATCGGACGATATTTTAAATCGTCAAAAAACGATTCACATCCCTAGGAACCGGTACTTGCTCCTCGAGGGCCCATGATCCTAGAACACCGAAGATTCTCTTCTATCTAGACACTATCACAGGTACGGAGATTGTGAGTTACTATTGCAGATTGCAGATAGGAACTGGTACTCGCTCCTCAAGGGCCCATGTTCCTAAAACCCTCTGAAGACTCTCTTCTATTTCACAAGCTATCACATACCCATATCTTGTGAGTTACTATTGCAGATTGCAGATAGGAACCGGTATTCGCTCCTCGAGGGCCCATGTTCCTAAAACCCTCCAAAGACTCTCTTCTATTTCAGAAACCACCGCATACACATATATTGTGAGTTCTTATTTCAGATTGCATATATGAACCAGTACTCGCCTAGAGGCTCCTGTTCCTGAATATACTGAAGACTCTCTGTTGCATAAAATCCATTACAGATATATGATCTATGTGAGTATATCATCTACCACTGGCTATGTATCCAGCCTATCCTGTCTACTCACTATCTATAGTCTCTCTCTACAGCTCAGCAAACCCAGAGATCGCAGTTCCAGTATCTGTGGGACTTCAGCCCTGCTGGGCACATCAGCTCACTACTGCCACCTCTGGTGGATCTACTACCTGTCTAATAAAGAACTATATGTGTCTGTCTCCATACTCCAGCCTAGTCGGTGGTTCCTCTCAGAGTATCCTCCTGAGGGCGCTGTCATCTGCCATCGGCCCAAGGATTCGCCAATTCACATTAGAGAGCTCATTCCTCACACTTCAAGAGCTGAGTACAACTAACTGCTACCTTGCAGGCTAAACCTAACTGTTTGCTACATCTTCTTCCACAGGAACTGTATCATACAAATTGCTACTTCCTAACAGGAACCATACAGATACCCATAACAGTTTTCTGTCAGATTGCAACTCCTAGCAGATTCCATTATAAGATTGCTGGCACCTCACCTCTGGAGGAGCAGATCTCTAACAGACTGCTAACTCTGCCTACTAAGTACGTAAGATTGTGGGCTCCTCCCCTCTAGAGAAGCAAGCCACATCAGATTGCTAAGGAGTTAGCAAGATCCATAACAGGTTGCCAACTCCTGCAACAGGTCAATAACAGCAAGATCTCCTCTTCTAAAAGGTTGGAAAATCTAGAAAATTCTACCTGATATTTAAATCTGAGAGTTCTGAATTTCCAGAAGGTAAAGTTGATCTCATCTAGGGATCAATTTAAAAATTATTTGTAAAAGGTTTTACATTTTCCATCAGAGATGATTCCACCTATTTCAAGGATTTCTTTTTTGTCAAATGAGAAAAATGAGAATGATCCCCCTCTTTCTCATTCTACAGCTTTAAATTTAACTGAATTGTTAGAGTCATCACTGGAAAATCAAGTGGAACATCGTGGAACACTTTTGGTAAATTTTTCGTTTGCATCAGACCCAGATTCAGTTCTCAGACTTTTTCTACGTAATCGTGAAACCCTATATTTAGGGCAGAAAATCTGGATTTAACCAGATATATCAAGAGCAACTCAACAGTGATGGAAGAAATTCCTGGCTCTTTGTCCATGAGCTAGACAGTTAGGTGCCCGGATTGCAGTCCGATTTCCTTGTAAAATGTATTATGAATATTAATAATACACTATGTTTTCATTGAATCTTCTCACTTCGTTTCTTTCCTAGAGTCTCATCAATCTCCCAGTGAAGCTAGTTAGATAGTAGCAGTATATATATATATATATGGATAATCCACCCCCCTTGATTTCCTGTTATTTGGTTTGTAATATTGCACTCTTTTATAATCTTGATTCTCCCCTATTTCAGAGTACCAAGGAGAGTGGATGAATAATATTTGTGATTGTTTTTTTCTTTATTTTATGTTTGATATACCACTTTGTCCTGATTTCATGGCAAGTTAATATTGTCTATATTGTTGAAAACTTAATAAAATATAAATAAAAAAAAATGTTGACAAAATAACAGCACCAAAGCCTTATACTAGTTAATCAAAAACACAATTCCTCTAACCTTGCCAGAAATGCTGGGGGAAACACTATCATCATAGGAATTGTATTAAATAAAGTGCAATAATTTTTGTGTATTTTTTTGTTGCAAAGCATTTTATTTGAAATGAAAGCATTTGATTTGCAACAAAAAAAATACACAAAAATTATTGCACTTTATTTAACACAATTCCTATGATGATAGTGTTTCCCTGCAGCGTTTCCGGCTGTTGAGGTGCAAGGTTTGAGGAATTGTGTTTTTGATCATCTAGTATAAGGCTTTGGTGCTGTTGTTTTTCTCATTATTGATGTGGGCACCCAACTGGAATTCTGCCTACATGATGCTGCAGAGGTTAGGGGAGCAGCAGACACCCCTGCATGATCTGTCTCAGGAAATGGACATAGGTGTGCAGGCTTCCCTAGGGCATCAGGATTGGTTAATGAGGAGGCAGCTTCTGAAAATCCTAAAGCCCTTTAAGGATGCCACAGAGGAGCTGAGTGCCACCAGCACCAGCTTGGGAGATGTCATCCCCAAAGCAAACATCCTGTTAGAAAAGTGGGAGGGCTTTTAGCAGGAAGAGAGAATGAGAGCTGAGGTGCTGTACTGTGTGGCGTCCTTGGAAAAGCAGGTGACAGAGAGACTAGCACCTCTGCCCAGTACCCCCACATACATTCACGCTGCATTATGTGATCCACGTGTAAAAGGGAGACTCACACTGCAGGCCAACAACCTGACACCTATGAAGAGCTTACTGACAGAGGACATCTGTCAACTAGAGCACCAGAGGCTGAGGCAGAGGAGGGATGTAGCAAAGGAAGAAACACCCTCCCTGGCCAGGTCAGACTGTAGTGCAAGTCAGAACAGCATCCTGTCATCGTCACCTAGCAATCCCTCCTCCACAGTAAAACAGAGACATTCCTCACTTCTGTCCAAGGCGATCACAAAAGCAGCTGCGAAGAAAGATACACGTACGACACAAGCAAAGGAAACGGCAGATCAAATCTCAGTGACACGCTATCTCTCAGAGACCCTCAAGGAAATGGACACAGAGGTGCTGGCATATTGGTCCAACAAGTCCTCCATCTGGCCGGACTTGCGAGAGGGGCTCAGTGCTTTCTCTCTTGCCCACCAAGGGTATCCTCAGTGAAGGAGAGTTTTTGATGACAGGAGACATTGGAAGATCTCATCGCTCCAGGCTGTCACCATGCTTGATGGAAAAGCTAGAGTTTCTGAAATGTAATCTGCCTTTGTTCGGGTTTCTGGATATCCCATGTGAGTGGCAAGATGAATGAAAGGAATTGGAAGGTCCCGTTGCTGCTCTACCTGTCTGCCTGCTGTGCCTCAGTACCAGCAATGGGGCCTAGGCCTACACCCAGCATTTAGCAACGTCCAGTGACTGATTGAATCTGCCCGCCGTGTCCCCAACAGAAACACACTGCTGCTACCCCTCCGGGCACTCCAAGGGCCTCAACACAGCAAAGCTGAGTCCTGCTGGGTCCCCAACACCTCTAATTGGGTCACAAATACAGAAACACACTGCTGCTACCCCTCCGGGCACTCCAAGGGCCTCAACACAGCAAAGCTGAGTCCTGCTGGGTCCCCAACACCTCTAATTGGGTCACAAATACAGAAACACATTGCTGCTCCCTACAAGACCTGAGAATCCTTTCCCAAGGCCACAACACACCAATGCTGAGTCCTGCTGGGTCCAGAACACTGACAGTTGGGCCACACTTTAACAAAGACACTGCTGTTGCCTCCTAGGCCCGAGAAGCCATTCCCAGGACCACAACATACTAATGCTGCACCACTCCATGAACTGTCACTGATTTCATGGCCCATTCTCTGTTGCACTGTACTGCACAACTGGGCACCTATGACGTGCATGGCTTGGCTTACTCCATGACACAAACATGCGCTACTGGACTGGAGAATCAGCCAGGTGCAGCCGTATGACAGGGAGAGGTATCCCCCTCTCCGGATCTCTGCATGATAGAACAGAATGACTGCCACCTCCCATGCCCCTCTGCCTTCATGCTCTGCCCCTCATCCTACACCTTCAGATCCTTCTGTCACTCGGCCTTCCTGCCATGCACAGGTTTTACACCTTGGGGTCCTAACTTCTTCCTGCCCCTGTACCTTCCTGGCATCCTCCAGCTCTTACTCCTTAAGGTCTTCTTGCCTATCTGGGGTGCTGCTGGCACCTCCCCTATGCTTTTGAGATCTTGATACCACTCTTTCTGATTCTTGGTCCCTTTATCTGTACCTTGGGAGGTTTCCTGCCACGTTTTCTGCTTCTTTCTCCCTTCGTGGTACCTTAGGGTTTTGATGCCACGTTCAGTGCCACTTTGCCTCTCGTGGTGCCATCCAGTGTTCATGACTGTATTGCCTGGCTGGCATCCTATTTTTGCACCTTGGGGTATTCTTACTCCTCCTTCTCCTTCTTTCCTTCACTCACGTTGCTTTGGAGAACTCCTGCCAATCCTGTAAGCCGGTTCCCCTTTGCCCCTTTGTGGAGCCTTAGGGCACTGTTTATGCCACTTTTGATGCCACTTTGCCACAGTCTAATTACCTTGCACTTCTTTTCCCTTCTGATGATTTATTGTCATGAGACTTGAGAAGAGAAATCACTATTCTGTGGCCCAGAATAGACTGCAATGCTTCTCCCATAGCTTTTAATGGGGAACAAATAAAACTAATGCATGGGAGAAGACTGATACATCACGCATTTCCAGCATAGCTCCCTGCTTCAACAGCAGGGGAGAAGAAAAACAACCAATAAGGGCTGAATAACACAGTCTGGGTAAAACAAATAAGCATGGGTGTAGCTTGCTTATTGCGGCGGTTACTACCCCTACTACCCCTAACTAATCAAGCTAGATATTTCACTTGGATGCAGCTCCATCACCGCTCTCTACATTAATGGTGGGGGTGGAAGGGAAATAGAACCAAGAGCTAAGAGAAACAGATAAGTATGAGAGAAAAAATGTGTGAAGCTTGCTGGGCAGACAGGATGGGCCGTTTGGTCTTCTTCTGCCGTCATTTCTATGTTTCTATGTTTCTATATATGTTTCTATGAATATGGATCCCATTGAAACAAATGAATGAAGTGAATCACATTTCTTTCTTCCCTACGTGAGGATCCAGATCAGGGTCAGGAGGGTATTCCAGTTCACTCTCTGGCTGGTTAGGATTTCCCTCTGGGTTATTTTCCAGGTTTTGGATATCCTGATGTGTAACGAGCCTGGTAGTGCCCTGTGCACCCCCTGCACTCAGGGACTGGGGAACCCTGGGTTTGGGGCTGCACAGGTTAGGAAAGATCTCCCCCTAATCCATCCATGAGGACAGAGGAAGGTGTGGACCTAATTCACAATTGTCTGCCTCTCAGGAAACTTTAGGCTTGGACACCACTCTGAAGTGTTTTTAAGGCAATCATAACCCAGACTGGGAAATATAGAACTGTTTACTCCTCTCCCAGGGATATAAAAAACAACAAAACACCTGTGAAGTTTAGCGGGCGAGTGAGCCCTTTGAGCTGCATCTTAGTTGAATTCAGAAGGCCTTAGCCGGTAGCTGGCGAATGCGCCCTGTAGTGGCACAGTCTGGAGCCCTTGGATTCTGCAGGGCAGCAGGACTTAGGCAGGTCTCTATGCCAGTGACGATAACTAAAGCCCAAAGGCACACCCGGGGTCAGGGTAGGCAGCAGACTGGCAGAGTCAGAGACAGGCCAACACTGGGACAGGCAGATAGCAAGAGTGGTCAGGTCCAAGCAAGAGAGCAAGATCCGGAGAGTCAAGCCAAGGGTGGATGAAGACACACTGAAGACACTAAATAAAATGAATGGGACAAGGTGAGGCTGGATGAAAGGAAACTTTCCCTCCAATCAAGAAAGAACTCACTCCTTGGCGAGATAAGAGACTGTGGTCCAGCAAGTCAGGGATCCAGTCCTGATGACTTATCAAAATATCTTTTATGGCCCCACCAGAATATCTCCTGCTTCTGGAGGTGGAGGTACATAAGCCTGTAACCTGGTTTTATGTCTGTAAATGTCTGTACTAAGATAGATATCCTGCTGCTCAGTTTGTGTCAATGTATTTACGTATTCCAGTTTACCCAATCTGCAGGGAAGTGTTCCAGAGGGCAGAGTTGGGATTTATTTCCAATCTTTGTGTCTGTATAATTCAAAGGAGCCGAGCCAGAGATCAATCAGTATGTATATACACACACACATACAAAATCATTCATTATACACACATATACAAACACACAGACGCACATACCCTCGCACAAACACACACTCACAAAGTCATTCATTATACACGCACACACACACAAAATCATTCATTATACACACACAAACACACACACACATACAAAATCATTCATTATACACACACAAACACACACACACACATACAAAATCATTCATTATACACACACATACAAATACACACACACACAAACCCTCGCACAAACACACACTCACAAAATCATTCATTATACACGCACACACAAAATCATTCATTATACACACACAAGCACAAACACACAATCATTCATTATACACACACACACATACAAAATCATTCATTATACACACACATACAAACACACACACGCAAGTACCCTCGCACAAACACACACACACAAAATCATTCATTATACACAAACACACACACACATACAAAATCATTCTTTATACACACACATACAAATACACACACACACATACCCTCGCACAAACACACACTCACAAAATCATTCATTATACACGCACACACAAAATCATTCATTATACACACACAAGCACAAACACACAATCATTCATTATACACACACATACAAACACACACACGCAAATACCCTCGCACAAACACACACACACAAAATCATTCATTATACACACACACACAAACACATTTATTTTTTACAATGTGAAAATTTAGTTTTAAAATACATGAGTTTAGGAAATTGTTTATGATTTAGGAAATTGCTGTTACTATAGGTTTATAAACAGATTCCTTACAGATTTTCTGAAAGAAGTAGAAACAGATGTGATTAAAATGCAGATCATGTGCCAGCAGAGTCGAGTCTTCTGCTCTGTAGGTTGTCTGGGGGATAGGGATGCTGCGGAGGCAGCGTTCACAGACCCTGGGGGGAAGAATCCCTGGTCATTTAGTGAGCCCTGGGTCATGCTAAAGGTTGACCTCTTGTGGCCAGATTTAATGTCCATCATTGCAGGGTCCCAGAAGGAGCCCGGGTGCAAGGTCTCGGGCCAGGACTTCCTCTGCAATGATAACACTGGATGTGATGAGGAGCACAGCAGGGGTTGGGGATTATAAAACAGAGGAAGATCCTGGGGTAATTGTGAATGAGGGCTCATGGCCTCAGGAGTCCCTCCCTGCTTCCAACTGAGCGGGAGACCCAACGGAGCAGGAGGAAACTGCAGGGCAAGAGAAAAATGTACATCTCAGAGTTCCCCCAAATTACCAAACCAGGATATAGCAGGATAAATATAAAACTAACACCCAAACACACACAGACTTTATCATCTCTAAATCATTCCAGGCCTGAATTCTGAGGGCAATTTCAAATGATTTTACTGACCCTTTAGCTGGGTAAAAGTGGGGGCTGACATTTGCCCTCCCCCTCTGTGGGTAAGAGAAGCTGCATCCTGCGATGGCAAACAGAGCAGACAATTTTGTGTTTTCCATTTAAAACCTTTAGCTCAGGGGTGGCCAAGCTTTCACACACTAAGAGCCAAGGGATCAGATTGCCCAGCACCAAAGAGCCTCAGGTTTTCAAGGGATGAGGGGTGTGGGGGGAGGGGAGTCCCCCCTTCCCCATCAATCTCTCTCAATCCCTCCATCCCTCCATCCTGTCCTCCTCCAGTCTCTTTCAATCCTCCCACTCTGTCCTCAACAGTCTCTCTCTCTCCATCCCCCTCCCAGTGCCTATCAGTCTCTCCCAGTCCCCCCATGCTGTCCCTTCCAGTCTCTCTCTCAGCGCTGCCTGCATAACGTTCCCAAACCCCACAAGAAGGAGAGGGGCTGAGTGGCTTTGAGTCTTACCAAACTCACACAGTGAACCTGTACCAGGGCTCACAGGATGTCACTTAAATAAAGGAGATACTGGTGGGTAGGGGGTGAGAACAGGAGCACTAGAAGCAGAGACACAGTGGGTGTATAGTGCAGGAAAGAGTGGCCACTACTGAGAGTAGTGTGAGCATGAGTGCACCCTCTCAGTTACCACTTCATCCCCCACCTCAATGTGCCACAGCCTCGCTGCCCTCACAGGACATCTCTCTTGATGCCGGCCATAGCTAGAACAGCTGCAGCTGTAAATGGATGTAAATAATTATCCCAAGCCTCAGTATCTGTAAACGTATTCATGGATCTCATTTATACAACAGTGGTCCAGGGGGCAGAGGTGGGATTCACACACAGAGCTTTTGATGTTAAAAAGTCCACATGTAAATCCACACGCACAAGTTACATCTGCTTAGAGTAGGCGCAGCTTTGTGCAATGTAAGGTTTGTGTGCACTCAATCAATAACCCCAGGAGCAGCGAGGAGGAACTGAACCAGGGATCAATCAAGTATTTTCAGTGTTAACTTATACATGTTACCCCCTTAATGTATCTGTAGAGTTAAAAGGATCTAAACCAGAGATCAGTGAATACACTCACATATACACACATTATTATATAGAATGTAAACAATTAGGTTTAAATTACACAAGAGTTAAAGAAAATATGTGTCATATAATATACAGTAAATTTCTCTTACCCAATCTTTTGAAAACTCTAAATCAATTTTTCCCTAAAAGAAATAGAAATAGAAATGATTAAAATGCACATCTTTTGCTCCCTTGTCATTTGGGGTAGAGATGCTATAGATACCTCCTTCACAGACCTTGGTAGAGGGGAGGGAAAGTTTCATCGAGTGACCCCTGTTGTCATATTTATTGATTGATTGATTAATTGATATTCGTAGCGACATCATATTGGTTTACAGTATAACAGCGGGTGGAAATTACAATGAACAGGTAGGGGCTAAATGGGATCCATAGGAACAGTAAGCTTAGCAAGGAAATGACAGGAAAACCAGTCAAAGACAACAGCTACTTAATTGAGATAAGGCATATAAACAATTATAGGAATAAGAATGTTATAGTTCTGGCAAAAACTGTAACAGAGATATGTACAGAGTTCAACAAAGAGCTGGCATGTTAAGTGGATAGGGGAGGCGGAGCTGGAATTATTGGGGGAATGCTTGTTTGAATAGCCATAAGAACATAAGAACATGCCATACTGGGTCAGACCAAGGGTCCATCAAGCCCAGCATCCTGTTTCCAACAGTGGCCAATCCAGGCCAAAAGAACCTGGTAAGTACCCAAAAACTAAGTCTATTCCATGTTACCATTGCTAATGGCAGTGGCTATTTTCTAAGTCAACTTAATTAATAGCAGGTAATGGACGTCTCCTCCAAGAACTTATCCAATCCTTTTTTAAACACAGCTATACTAACTGCACTAACCACATCCTCTGGCAACAAATTCCAGAGTTTAATTGTGCGTTGAGTAAAAAAAACTTTCTCCGATTAGTTTTAAATGTGCCACATGCTAACTTCATGAAGTGCCCCCTAGTCTTTCTATTATCCAAAAACCGATTCACATCTACCTGTTCTAGACCTCTCATGATTTTAAACATCTCTATCATATCCCCCCTCAGTCGTCTCTTCTCCAAGCTGAAAAGTCCTAACCTCTTCAGCCTTTCCTCGTAGGGGAGCTGTTCCATTCCCCTTATCATTTTGGTAGCCCTTCTCTGTACCTTCTCCATCGCAATTATATCTTTTTTGAGATGCAGCGACCAGAATTGCACACAGTATTTAAGGTGCGGTCTCACCATGGAGCGATACAGAGGCATTATGACATTTTCCGTTTTATTCACCATTCCCTTTCTAATTATTCCCAACATTTATTTATTTTATTTAGCATTTTTTATATACCGAGGTATAGCAGAAATTGCCTTCACTCCGGTTTACATTTACAACAACCTGTTACATTTAAAGCATTTAACAGAAAAACGGAAACTGGTATAGAACAATAGCTTAATACCAATCAAGATATACAATATAACATTCTATTTGCTTTTTTGACTGCTGCAGCACACTGAACCGACAATTTCAATGTGCTATCCACTATGACGTCTAGATCTCTTTCTTGGGTTGAAGCACTTAATATGGAACCTTACATTGTGTAACTATAGTATGGGTTATTTTTCCCTATAAGCAACATCTTGCACTTATCCACATTAAATTTCATCTGCCATTTGGATGCCCAATTTTCCAGTCTCACAAGGTCTTCCTGCAATTTATCACAATCTGCTTGTGATTTAACTACTCTGAACAAGGTTATCTCGGAATCTGGAGTGACATGTTTCAAGCTGTAGGATAGTGGGTAAGGAGTTCCAATGAGTAGGTCCAGCTATGGATATAGCTCGTTCCCTTGTGGATGTGAGGTGAGCGTGTTTTAGGGCGGGCACATGAAGAGTCTTATTCTTTGAGGCTCTAGTGAGTCGCTTCGAACGTTTGGGTTGGAATGGTTCTTCAAGCCAATTGGAGTTATGAATGTGTATGGCTTTGTGGATTATGGTGAGGGTTTTATAGATGATATGGGAAGGGATCGAGAGCCAGTGCAGGTCATTGAGGATAGGAGTGTGATGTGGTCTTATTTGCGGGCATTAGATATAGTTTGCGCTATTGCATTCTCAGCAGTTGTAGTGGTTTTAGAGAGGTGGAGGGAAGGCCTAGGAAGAGTGAGTTGCAGTAGTCAAGTTTTGAAGTGAGCGTGGCTTGAATGACGGTAAGGAAGTCACTGGAGTGCAGTAGGGGTTTTAGTTTTTTCATGACATTGAGTTTGTAGTAGCCTTCTTTGAGGATTTTATTAATATCAAGTTTGACCCATTGAGATCCAGATTTAATGTCCATCAATACAGGTTCAAGGTCCTGCAAGATCTCGGGCCAGGGCTGCCTCTGCAATGACAACACTGGATGTGATGAGGAGCACAGCAGGGGTTAGGGATTATAAAACAGAGGAAAAGCCCGGGGTAATTGTGAATTTATTTATTTATTTATTTATTTGAATTTCTTATATACCGGCATTCGCGATGGGAGTCGCATCATGCCGGTTTACAAATAACAGGGTGTGATAAGAGGATAAATACTTAAAAAACTTAGAACATTAACATGTGATAGAAGAATAAAGTAGCAGTTACAATAAAACAGGGATAAAATGCAAACTTGGAATGTAGAGAAGGCGAGAGAAAGATTAACAATGAGATAAAAGATAATAACCAAGGTAAGTGAATGAGGGGTCATGGCCTCAGGAGTCCCTCCCTGCTTCCAACTGAGCAGGAGACCCAAGGGAGCAGGAGGAAACTGCAGGGTAAGAGAAAAATGTACATCTCAGAGTTCCCCCCAAATTACCAAACCAGGATATAGCAGGATAAATATAAAACTAATACCCAAACACACACAGACTTTATCATCTCTAAATCATTCCAGGCCTGAATTCTGAGGACAATTTCAAATGATTTTACTGAACCTTTAGCTGGGTAAAAGTGGGGGCTGACATTTGCCCTCCCCCTCTGTGGGTAAGAGAAGCTGCATCCTGCGATGGCAAACAGAGCAGACAATTTTGTGTTTTCCATTTAAAACCTTTAGCTCAGGGGTGGCCAAGCTTTCACTCACTAAGAGCCAAGGGATCAGATTGCCCAGCACCAAAGAGCCTCAGGTTTTCAAGGGATGAGGGGTGAGGTGGGGGAGGGGAGTCCCCCCTTCCCCATCAATCTCTCTCTGTCTCTCTCTCTCTCAGTCCCTCCATCCTGTCCTCCTCCAGTCTCTTTCAATCCTCCCACTCTGTCCCTTCCAGTCTCCGTCTCAGCGCTGCCTGCATAACATTCCCAAACCCCACAAGAAGGAGAGGGGCTGAGTGGCTTTGAGTCTTACCAAACTCACACAGTGAACCTGTACCAGGGGCCCACAGGATGTCACTTAAATAAAGGAGATTCCCTGTACGTACCGGATCAGTCCAGACTCCTGGGTTTTGCCTCCGCACCAGCAGATGGAGACAGAGCCAGACTTCTCAGGCTCCCCATATATACCAGCGTGCCACCCACAGCCTGTCAGTATAACTCTGTCTCCAGCAGATGGCAGGGGCTCAACCCACAGTCTTGGGATAGCTAGGCTTGTTGTTTTCTCTCCCCCTTCTAAGTAGGTTTAAAAAGAAGAAAAAAGAAAAAGAAGAATTGAGCCTCCCAGAGGGTTTACCAGGTCCCGAGGGGACCATCCCCCCTGGTTGTAGGCCGCTGAGGCTTAGGGTCGAGGATCCTGCAGGCTAGTGCCGGCCCAGTCGGGGTGATACCGGGGAGCCCGGCTCACTCACCCCAGCCAGACCGCTTCAGCACTCGACGGGGGACAGCGTCGTTTTGTTGTTGAAAAAAAAAAAAAAGTAAGCAGTTTTCTGCTTCGCGGCAGCTTCCTGTCAGCGTTTTTTTTTTTTTTTCTTTGCTCCGGTTCCCCTCCCGAGGCTTTGTTCCTTGTTTCTGCAGTTTCAGGTCGGCAGCGCGCCCCCAGCCGCGATGCCACGTGGCGCGGCCTGTGGGGCCTGCGGGTCGTCACGCGCTCATCTGTCCAGGGATGGGCTGTGCTCAGCCTGCATCCCTGGCGACGAGGGAACATCGGGTACGGCGCTGGGGGGTAGTTGTCAGGTGGAGTGCCATGACCATCGCGTTTGGGGAGCTTCCCGCGTCTAACCCCAAGCAGCTGAAGGCCGGCGCGGCAAGGGCCGCCATTTTAGCTCTGGCTCCGCCGGGCGGCCCCGATTGCAGCGATGCCATCAGGGGGGAGCAGAAACTCGCCACCCTCGCTCTCTCCTCAGCGGCCAGTCCCAAGGTCGGTTTCTCCCGTGGGACCCACAGGGGGAGGAGCATGGGACGATGCAGGAACCCATTCGGACGTTTCCTGCTCCTCCTTTTCCTCTGAATTCATATTAGCCATGCATAGGACTTTAAGGCTAGTAAGGCCCGCAAACATCCTTCAGTGGCTACAGGAGGACCCGAGGGGCCAAAACCTGTGGTTAAGGTCTGCCCCCGGCAGGGAGCCCCGTCAGAATCCTCGCGGGCAAAGAGGCCCCTGAGGGCTCTCCCCCCACAGGGGAGTCGGACTCTTCGGTGGAGACATTGGACCAGGAGGCTTTGGAGGGTCCGCCCCCGCCCCCGACTCTTTCATAGGGACAAGTTGGGACCCCTCATTCCCGCAATCCTGGAGGAGTTAGGAATCGCCATCCCTCCGGAAGAGTCTTGTCTTGGTTCCATGGATCCAGTGTTGTTGGGCCTGAGCGGTCTGCCTACGACCTTTCCCTTCCATTTCTCGGCTACAGATTTGCTATTTTAGGAATGGGACACCCAGGACTTGAGGTTGAAGGTCACGAAGGCTATGGATAAGCTTTACCCATTGCCGGAGGATGCATTGGAAGTTCTCTGGGTCCCCAAGGTGGTCACAGCTGTTTCCGCAGTCACAAAGCGGACTACCATTCCGGTCATGGGGACCACGGTTCTGAAGGATCTCCAGGATCAGAAGCTGGAGGTTCAGATGAAGAAGATCTTTGAAGTCTCTGCACTTAGGTCCCGGGTGGCAATTTGTAGTAATTTTGCGCTACGGGCCGGGCTGTGCTGGGTTCAGCAGATCCTTGCCAACGAAGGCCTGTCAGAGGAGGAAGCCTAGCAGGCTGGCCGTCTGGAGGCGGTAGTGGCTTATAGTGCGGATGCTCTGCATGACCTTCTGCATACCTCTGCTCGTTCCATGGTTTTGGCCGTCTCGGCGAGGCGGCTGTTATCGTTGCGGAACTGATCTACGGACGGAGCGTCTAAATCCAGGCTGGGCTCCTTACCCTTTAAGGGCAAGCTGTTGTTTGGGAAGGAGTTGGATGACATGATTCAGCTCTTGGGCGAGAATAAAGGATATCGCCTTCCGGAGGACAAAGCGCGCCCCAGGGTCGCTTTCTCTTCTAGATCCAGATTCCGGGGAAATCGCAGAGCTCGGGTTTCTCGCCCGGGTACTTCTTCCTCTTCCCCCTCCTTCCGGTCGGGGGGGGGGGGATTAGACAGCAGACTCAGTCCTTTCGAGGCAGGAGTTTTGGCAGGCCTGGTTCCTCCCAAGCTACCTCTGGTGTTAAGTCCGCACAATGATGTCCGGCCGGGCCATTCCTCAGTACCCAGGGTAGGGGGCAGATTGTCTCTCTTCTACGAGGAATGGTCCAGAATCACGTCGGATCAATGGGTACTCTCCGTAATAAGACACGGCTACACTTTAGATTTTGCATGACAGCCCCGCCCATGATTTTTCCTGTCGGCTTGGGGGCACGCAGTCAAGCGGCAGGCGGTCCAGCAGACCTTGGAGCTGCTTCTGGACCTGGGAGCAATTGTGCCAGTACCACATCTGGAACAACGAAGAGGACATTACTCCATCTACTTCGTCGTGCCAAAGAAGGAAGGGGCCTTCTGCCCCATCTTAGATCTCAAGTGTGTCAACAAATGCCTACGGATTCCGTGTTTTCGCATGGAGATGTTGCGCTCCGTCATTGCTTCCGTACGTCCGGGAGAATTCATGTGTCCCTGGATCTATATGAATCCCTTCATGAAGACCGGTATAGAAATATGTTAAATAAATCTCACGGAGGCATATCTGCACATCGGAATCCGGGAGGATCATCAGAGGCATCTCCGGTTCTACATCTTGGGGAAGCACTACCAGTTTCAGGCGCTGCTATTTGGTCTGGCGACGGCTCCCAGAATCTTCACCAAGATCATGATGGTCATGGCAGCCCATCTCCGGTGGGAAGGATTGCTGGTACACCCGTACTTGGACGATTGGTTGATTCAGGTGAAATAGGAGTCCCTCTGTCAGTCGGCGATCAGTCGAGTACTTCAACTGTTGTGCTCCCTGGGCTGGGTAGTGAACACCATAAAGAGTCACCTCTCTCCATCCCAGTCACTGGAGATTTTGGGAGTCTGAGTCCAGTGTATGAGCAGTTCTACCTTCCATTGCCATTGACGAAGCCGGCTCGTCTCAGCCTAGGATGGTGGCTGTGTTCGGACAACCTTCTTCGGGGAGTTCCCCTCATGACGCCAGAATGGACGGTGGTCACCACGGATGCGAGTCTCCTCGGTTGGGGAGCGGTTTGTCTACGGAAGTCGGTTAGGGTTGCTGGTCCTCGACCGAGTCTCACTGGTCGATCAATCGTCTGGAGATCAGGGTGGTATGTCTGGCGTTGCAGGCTTTTCTTCCTTTGGTTCAGGAAAAGTCGGTCAGAGTTCTCTCCGACAATGCGACCAGAGTCTCACCCTCAGAAATTTCTCAGTCTCGGAGAGTCCGCCGTATTTTTCCTTATAAGGTGTTTTTGGGGGACTTTCATGCAGTACAATTATTATATGTTTGTGTTTTTGTTTTCTGGGGCAGGTCTCTCGTTGGGGACAGTGAGCCCAGGGTTCTCCGGTTAACCTTCCGGTATATAGCTAGTTCAGTTTCAGGGCATTCTGCTTTGACATTACGTTATACTGGCAGCCCGTGGTTGGCACCCTCGTATATAAGCATGTCAAGTTTGGCTTTGTCTCCATCTGCTGGTGTGGAGGCAAAACCCAGGAGTCTGGACTGATCCTTGGAACTACAGGAACAAAAATTAACAAAGGTAAGACCTAATTTTCTTTACTGGTGGATAGGGTGTGTGAACAGGAGCACTAGAAGCAGAGACACAGTGGGTGTATAGGGCAGGAAAGCGTGGCCACTACAGAGAGTAGTATGAGCATGAGTGCACCCTCTCAGTTACCACTTCATCCCCCACCTCAATGTGCCACAGCCACGCTGCCCTCACAGGATCATCTCTCTTGATGCCGGCCATTAGGGATGTGCAGAGCAAAAGTTTAAGTTCATATGTCCATAAGTCGAAAGGGGGTCCCATTTGCGGTCAATATGGACATATGGAGAATTCCATAATTTGAGTCTATGTCCATATGTGCAAATAAAAATTTAAACACCTCACCCTCCTTAATCCCCCCCCCCCCTTAATCTCCCCCCCCCAAAGACTTACCACAACTCCCTGGTGATCCAGCGAGGAGTGAGGACGCCATTTCTGAAATCCTTTCCGAGGAGCACGTGACGTCGGCGCCACGTCGGAGTGACGCGGCGTCACGTGATTCCCCCCGGGTTCGCGCCGGAACACTCGTTCGGCCCAAAAGGAACTTTTGGCCAGCTTGGGGGGGCCTCCTCGGAAAGGATTTCAGAAATGGCGTCCTCACTCCTCGCTGGATCACCAGGGAGTTGTGGTAAGTCTTTGGGGGGGGATTAAGGAAGGTGAGGGGTTTAAATTTTTATTTTGGATCAACAATCGCGATTTCACATTCTTTGAGTTCTAAAAATTAATCTTATTATTTATATTTTCCTCTGCAACTGGACTACAATTTCTAAGTTCAAAAATTCATTTTATCTTATTATTTATATCTGGCATGGTTAATATGTCACTATATCCAAGTTAAATAGTTAAATTATACAAATTATATTACATAATTTTATTAATTACAATGTTAAACTATACTATATAATTTATTATCATTATGTTAAATTGTCATCCAGTTATATTGTTCCATATGTGCCACTGTTCTATGTAAAGCCCCTTATCTCTGTTGGGCAGTTTATCGTTATATGTAAACCGGAGTGATTTGTAGTCTCTATAAGAACCTCGGTATATAAAAATTAAAAATAAATAAATAAATAAAATAAATTTCCAACGTATTCAACATAGCTATGTTGAATACGTTGGAAATCCGATCGTTTATGTTGTATCACTTTTTTAAGTTAAAAAAAAAAAAAAAGTAGCGTTTTACATTTAAGTTCAAAACGAATGCTCACCCCTACCGGCCATAGCTAGAACAGCTGCAGCTGTAAATGGCTGTAAATAATTATCCCAAGCCTCAGTTTCTGTAAACGTATTCATGGATCTCATTTATACAACAGTGATCCAGGGGGCAGAGGTGGGATTCACACTCAGAGCTTCTGATGATAAAAAGTCCACATGTAAATCCACACGCACAAGTTACATCTGCTTAGAGCGGGCGCAGCTTTGTGCAATGTAAGGTTTGTGTGCACTCAATCAATAACTCCAGGAGCAGCCAGGAGGAACTGAACCATTAATCAATCAAGTCACCCCCTGAATGTATCTGTAGAATTAAAAGGATCTAAACAACAGATCAGTGAATACACACACATACACATTATTATGTAAAATGACAAAAATAGATATAAATTACACAACAGTTAGTGAAACTATTTATCATATATTGAATAGCTCTTACCAATTCTTCCAATTTTTTAACAATTATTTCCTAAAAAAAAAATAGAAATAGAAATGATTAAAATACACATCTTTTACAAGCCCTACGTCAGATCTTGTGCTCCCCTGGTTATCTGGGGTAGGGATGCTGTGGATGTAAACTTCACAGCCCCTGGGGGATAAGAGGAGAGGTTCATCGAATGAGCCCTGGTGTTATACTCATGCTTCACCCCTTGTGATCCAGATTTAATGTCCATCATTGCAGGTCCCAGAAGGAGCCTGGGTGCAAGGTCTCAGGCCAGGACTGCCCCTGCAATGATAACACTGGATGTGATGAGGAGCACAGCAGGGGTTGGGGATTATAAAACAGAGGAAGATCCTGGGGTAATTGTGAATGAGGGCTCATGGCATCAGGAGTCCCTCCCTGCTTCCAACTGAGCGGGAGACCCAACGGAGCAGGAGGAAACTGCAGGGTAAGAGAAAAATGTACATCTCAGAGTTCCCCCAAATTACCAAACCAGGATATAGCAGGATATAGAAACATAGAAATGACGGCAGAAGAAGACCAAACGGCCCATCCAGTCTGCCCAGCAAGCTTCACACATTTTTTCTCTCATACTTATCTGTTTCTCTTAGCTCTTGGTTCTATTTCCCTTCCACCCCCACCATTGAAATATCTAGCTTGATTAGTTAGGGGTAGTAGGGGTAGGATAAATATAAAACTAACACCCAAACACACACAGACTTTATCATCTCTGAATCATTCCAGGCCTGAATTCTGAGGGCAATTTCAAATGATTTTACTGAACCTTTAGCTGGGTAAAAGTGGGGGCTGACATTTGCCCTCCCCCTCTGTGGGTAAGAGAAGCTGCATCCTGCGATGGCAAACAGAGCAGACAATTTTGTGTTTTCCATGTAAAACCTTTAGCTCAGGGGTGGCCAAGCTTTCACACACTAAGAGCCAAGGGATCAGATTGCACAGCACCAAAGGGCCTCAGGTTTTCAAGGGAGGAGGGGAGTGGTGGGGGGAGGGGAGGGGAGTCCCCCCTTCCCCATCAATCTCTCTCTCTCTCTCTCTCTCTCTCTCTCTCTCAATCCCTCCATCCTGTCCACCTGAAGTCTCCTTCAATCCTCCCACTCTGTGCTTAACAGCCCCTCTCTCTCAGTTCCTCTCCCTGTGTCCATCAGTCTCTCTCAATCCTCCCATGCTGTCCCCTCCTGTCTCTACCACCATCTCCCTCTCTCTCTCCATCTCCCTTCTGCCCAGCTTCTCTCTTTCTCTCTCTCTGAATCCCACACCCCATCCCTACCAGTCTCTCTCTCACAGGCCCAGCAGAGCATTTCCCACCCCAGGTCCAGTTTACTGAATTCTCTCCCCTGTGCTGCCGTTCAGTCTGTAATATCTGATAAATCAGTCACGCACAGAACATTGGTTTTCTTACCAATTCTCATGAAACTTGTGGGTAGAAATCATGAGCAGGGAGAAAGGACTCCAAGGTGCAGAGACTGAGCCTAAGTGGCACCAAAATTGGTAGAGATGTGAATCGTGTCCTCGATCGTCTTAACGATCGATTTCGGCTGGGAGGGGAAGGGAATCGTATTGTTGCCATTTGGGTGTGTAAACTATCGTGAAAATCGTTAAAATCGTGAGCCGGCACACTAAAACCCCCTAAAACCCACCCCTGACCCTTTAAATTAAATCCCCCACCCTCCCGAACCCACCCCCAAATGCTTTAAATTACCTGGGGATCCAGCGGTGGTCCGGAACGGCGGCGGTCCGGAACAGCCCCCTCAATTGAATCGTGTTGTCTTCAGCCGGCGCCATTTTGCAAAATGGCGGCGGCCATAGACCAAAACGATTCGACGCAGGAGGTCGTTCCGGACCCCCGCTGGACTTTTGGCAAGTCTTGTGGGGGTCAGGAGGCCCCCCCAAGCTGGCCAAAAGTTCCTGGGAGTCCAGCGGGGTTCCGGGAGCGATTTCCTGCCGCGAATCGTTTTCCGTACGGAAAATGGCGCCGGCAGGAGATCGACTGCAGGAGGTTGTTCAGCGGGGGTTCCAGACCCAGTGGCAGAAACAACCCCGAGATGTAAAATCTGAGTTTGGAAGCAAGGCCAAGTGGCACAAGGACCCGAACGTGTAGGAAGATGGGCATAGCAGTAAGGCAGAGTGGCACGGGAGATACCAGTCACACATTCTGTTCAAGCTTGTTTGCCAATTGTTAGTATCAGTACAAGAGCATGAACTGGGATAAGCATCCTTGTTTGGAAATAAGCTTTGATTCCATTCTCTGCTGGAACTTGATCTAGCTGCTGGGTGGGACAGTGATTTACTTGTGAATCAGGCTTTCTGAAGGAGCCCAATATCACATGCAGGACATCTAAATGGTTTCTCAGGTAAATGTGGTATGGATTTACAGGAAAGTGGTGAGGGTTACTCCATTTAGAAACCATTTCCCATTGTTCTGTAGCTGAACTGAGTCTGTTCTATTTGCTGATTTCCTGGTTTCTTTCTTATATAAGTTTATTTATTGCTTTTTCAATAATTACAAGAAATTGTATCGAAAATAGAAACAAATTATTCATATACCATTTAAAAAGAACCTTAAATAAAAGTATTTAGTCCACCATTCAGAGGGTGGTAGGAGATCAAGGATGAGTAGAATTTATACAAAAAAGAAAAACAATCATCTTAACCTGGCATCTGACTGAGGTATTAATAATAATTACTGTCCAAGGACATTGGTGAACTAAAGGAGGATGAGGTCATTGCAGAGACAAGAGTTTGTCTCTGAATTATGAATTTAGAGAATTGTTGAGGGTCAAGGAAGATGTACTTAACCCCTTGCTACTCCACAACTCATTTACATGGAAAATTCAAGCAAAACAATGCTCCAAAATGTAGCACTCCAGCTCTCAAAAGAAGAAAGTGCTAAGCTGAGTAGATTTTGCAGCGTCTGGATAAATGTTCACCCAGTGATTCAAAAAGGAATTTTCTCTACTACGAAAAAAATATTTCATCACTAAGTCCCAGTCTGAATCCAAAACGAAAGTAACAACTAACGCTGAAACAGATATTCCTTCAGGAGCAGAGCTTTCAAGAAATTCAGAAACACTAAGAGCATCCAAAGATGATTGTAAATCAGGCTCAGGATGAGAAGATTTATTTCTTGAAGGCAAAAAATGTGCTTTAGTAATATGCGGGAAAATAATTTCAGGAATGTTTAAAACTTCCATAAAGTGACTTCTCAGTATCTGTGCAGGTGATACAGACTTTTGTGCTGCAAAACTTATCAATCTGATATTCTTAGACCTAACCACATTCTCTGATGTCTCAGTTTTATATTGTAGGGCCATGTGACTGGTGGATAAAGTCCTGAAATTATCTTGCAGTGATGAAATCTTAGGTTGCAGGTCCTGACTCACCAGTTTGTTTTCTGAATTGTGACTCACCAGTTTGTTTACTGAATTGTGTAAAGATTGTGTAAAGATTCTGATAAAGATTCTGATAAAGATTTCTGAAAGGAGATAGAGCAGCTTTTAAACTAGAACAAAGGGGAAAGCCGACAGTCACTCAGCAGCGCATGGTTCGGAGAGATGTATCTTTAAAGGATACTAATGATGCATTACAATTAGGGCATCCCGACAGTGAGGTTCCAATAATTAGAAAAGTAGTCCAAGTGCCTGTAACTAAAAACTCACCTGAGCTAAAAAATTCTAACTTATCCCTATCAATTAAAAAGCAGAATAAAAATACAAACAAAAAACAAACTTTGAAATGTTTGTATGCTAATGCCAGAAGTCTAAGAAGTAAGATGGGAGAATTAGAATGTATAGCAGTAAATGATGACATAGACTTAATTGGCATCTCAGAGACATGGTGGAAAGAGGATAACCAATGGGACAGTGCTATACCGGGGTACAAATTATATCGCAATGACAGAGAGGAGCAGTCGGGAGGAGGTGTGGCGCTTTATGTCCGGGATGGCATAGAATCCAACAGGATAAATATCCTGCATGAGACTAAATACAAAATTGAATCTTTATGGGTAGAAATCTCTTGTGTGTCAGGGAAGACTACAGTGATAGGGGTATACTACCGTCCATCTGGTCAAGATGGTGAGATGGACAGTGAAATGCTAAGAGAAATTAGGGAAGCTAACCAAATTGGTAGCGCAGTAATAATGGGAGACTTTAATTACCCCAATATAGACTGGGTAAATGTATCATCGGGTCACGCTAGAGAGATAACGTTCCTGGATGGAATAAATGATAGCTTTATGGAGCAATTGGTTCAGGAACCGACGAGGGAGGGAGCAATTTTAGATCTAATTCTTAGTGGAGCACAGGACTTGGTGAGAGAGGTAACGGTGGTGGAGCCGCTTGGCAATAGTGATCATAATATGATCAAATTTGATTTAATGACTGGAAAAGGAACAGTGTGCAAATCCAAGGCTCTCGTGCTAAACTTTCAAAGGGAAACTTTGATAAAATGAGAAAAATTGTTAGAAAAAAACTGAAAGGAGCAGCTACAAAAGTAAAAAATGTCCAAGAGGCGTGGTCATTGTTAAAAAATACCATTCTAGAAGCACAGTCCAGATGTATTCCACACATTAATAAAGGTGGAAAGAAGGCAAAACAATTACCGGCATGGTTAAAAGGGGAGATGAAAGAAGCTATTTTAGCCAAAAGATCTTCATTCAAAAATTGGAAGAAGGATCCAACAGAAGAAAATAGGATAAAGCATAAACATTGGCAAGTTAAATGTAAGACATTGATAAGACAGGCTAAGAGAGAATTTGAAAAGAAATTGGCTGTGGAGGCAAAAACTCACAGTAAAAACTTTTTAAAATATATCTGAAGCAGAAAGCCTGTGAGGGAGTCAGTTGGACCGTTAGATGATCGAGGGGTTAAAGGGGCACTTAGAGAAGATAAGGCCATCGTGGAAAGATTAAATGATTTCTTTGCTTCGGTGTTTACTGAAGAGGATGTTGGGGAGGTACTCATAATGGAGAAGGTTTTCATGGGTAATGATTCAGATGGACTGAATCAAATCACGGTGAACCTAGAAGATGTGGTAGGCCTGATTGACAAACTGAAGAGTAGTAAATCACCTGGACCGGATGGTATACACCCCAGAGTTCTGAAGGAACTAAAAAATGAAATTTCAGACCTATTAGTAAAAATTTGTAACTTATCATTAAAATCATCCATTGTACCTGAAGACTGGAGGATAGCAAATGTAACCCCAATATTTAAAAAGGGCTCCAGGGGCGATCCGGGAAACTACAGACCGGTTAGCCTGACTTCAGTGCCAGGAAAAATAGTGGAAAGTGTTCTAAACATCAAAATCACAGAACATATAGAAAGACATGGTTTAATGGAACAAAGTCAGCATGGCTTTACCCAGGGCAAGTCTTGCCTCACAAATCTGCTTCACTTTTTTTGAAGGAGTTAATAAACATGTAGATAAAGGTGAACTGGTAGATATAGTATACTTGGATTTTCAGAAGGCGTTTGACAAAGTTCCTCATGAGAGGCTTCTAGGAAAAGTAAAAAGTCATGGGATAGGTGGCGATGTCCTTTCGTGGATTGCAAACTGGCTAAAAGACAGGAAACAGAGAGTAGGATTGAATGGGCAATTTTCTCAATGGAAGGGAGTGGACAGTGGAGTGCCTCAGGGATCTGTATTGGGACCCTTACTGTTCAATATATTTATAAATGATCTGGAAAGAAATACGACGAGTGAAATAATCAAATTTGCAGATGACACAAAATTGTTCAGAGTAGTTAAATCACAAGCAGATTGTGATAAATTGCAGGAAGACCTTGTGAGACTGGAAAATTGGGCATCCAAATGGCAGATGAAATTTAATGTGGATAAGTGCAAGGTGATGCATATAGGGAAAAATAACCCATGCTATAATTACACAATGTTGGGTTCCACATTAGGTGCTACAACCCAAGAAAGAGATCTAGGTGTCATAGTAGATAACACATTGAAATCGTCGGTTCAGTGTGCTGCGGCAGTCAAAAAAGCAAACAGAATGTTTGGAATTATTAGAAAAGGAATGATGAATAAAACGGAAAATGTCATAATGCCTCTGTATCGCTCCATGGTGAGACCGCACCTTGAATACTGTGTACAATTCTGGTCGCCGCATCTCAAAAAAGATATAATTGCGATGGAGAAGGTACAGAGAAGGGCTACCAAAATGATAAGGGGAATGGAACAACTCCCCTATGAGGAAAGACTAAAGAGGTTAGGACTTTTCAGCTTGGAGAAGAGACGACTGAGGGGGGATATGATAGAGGTGTTTAAAATCATGAGAGGTCTAGAACGGGTAGATGTGAATCAGTTATTTACTCTTTCGGATAGTAGAAAGACTAGGGGACACTCCATGAAGTTAGCATGGGGCACATTTAAAACTAATCGGAGAAAGTTCTTTTTTACTCAACGCACAATTAAACTCTGGAATTTGTTGCCAGAGAATGTGGTTCGTGCAGTTAGTATAGCTGTGTTTAAAAAAGGATTGGATAAGTTCTTGGAGGAGAAGTCCATTACCTGCTATTAAGTTCACTTAGAGAATAGCCACTGCCATTAGCAATGGTTACTTGGAATAGACTTAGTTTTTGGGTACTTGCCAGGTTCTTATGATCTGGATTGGCCACTGTTGGAAACAGGATGCTGGGCTTGATGGACCCTTGGTCTGACCCAGTACGGCATTTTCTTATGTTCTTATGTTCTTATGTTCTTATGAGACACAACATATTGGCCCAGTTGAGAAGAAAGGACAGAAATAGCTTTCCAGATTGATTCAAGTGTTATAGTAGCAGTTTAATCAAAGCAAATTCTTCTGAACCTTTAAACTGTGTCTGGAAGGAAAAAGAGAGCTTGTCCACATCGAGGGGCGTAGAAGTGACAACTTCTAGGCTTTGAATTCCCTTCACTGTGAGCATTAAAGAAATGTCTGCTATAATCTCTGAAAGTCTTCTAACTGCATATCTGGTACAGGACAGGCATCAGCGTCTAACCCGACTGTTGAGAACCCAGACCGCGGGGGGGGGGGGGGGGGGGGGTCTGTGGTCGGCTCCCCAACTCACCTCCTGCTCTTCTCAGCTGATCGCGGTGTCCTCTATTCGGCTCCGGGCCATGGCTGGGCCTTCTCGTGGTGCTCCCTCCACGAGGGAGACGCCGCCGCTCCTTCCCTGCAGACTCCGCCCCTTAGGCGCGCGCGCATGCAGGAGCTCCAGATTTAAAGGGGCCGTGGTGGGAAACCTCGGCCCGCCCCAGCGATGATGTCAGATGCTCTAGGGTATTTAAACCCAGTCCAGAGCACAGCTCCTTTCCTTGGCAACAGGTCAACGCCTGTGAGTTACTAGTTGCTGTTCCAGCTTGTTCCTGATTCCTGCTCCGTTCCAGCTTGTTCCTGATTCCTGCTCCTTTCCAGCTTTTTCCTGATTACTGCTCCATTCCCGCCTCTGCACTCCAGTTCCTGAACCTTACTTCGGCTTGACTCTCTGGTTCGTGACTTTGGCTCATCTCCTGGTAGTCCTCATTGCTGCCCGTCCTGACCCCTGGCTTGCCTTTGGTCTCTGGTGTCTGCTGCATGCCTTGATTTCCAGACTGTCCCCTCATTTTGCTCCTCTGCTGCCTGCCATGACCTCCGGACTGACCTCGTCTATGCTCTTCCACCTTCCTTGACTTGGACCGCCTACGGATTCCTCTTTGCCAGGAGACCCCACCTAAGCCCTGCCGTCCCCGGCACCCAAGGCCTCAACCTGGGGTAACGAGGGTTGGTATTGGTGAAGGTCCTATCAGGTCTTCTGGTCCTGGTCCACCTCCTGGATACGAGTTCCACTGGAGCCCTTCCTCCAGTGGATCACCTATACACTCTAGCCGGCTCAAGGGTCCACTTCCATAACAGTTTGTCAAGGCCATGGACCCAACGGATCTTTCTGGTCTTCAAGCCATTCCTGGCATGGCCCAATGTCTGCAGCAGCAGCAACACTGCTTGGATGTCCTGGAGGCTACCGTGGAGAGGTTAGCTAATTGTCTGGATGCTACCCCTCCTGTAGCAGTGCCACCTTCAGTCCCTGCTACTGTTCCTGGACTAGCCGCATCATTAAACCTACCAGCACCGCAGCGATATGCAGGGGATCCAAAACAATGGTGTGGGTTTTTGAACCATTGTTTCATGAGGCTTACTTGCAACAGCACAATTTCCATCAGACCAAATTAAAACAACATACATGCTATCCTTCTTGGATGGGCAAGCTTTAGCTTGGGTCTCACCACTCTGAGAACGAGGAGACTCCTTGCTCGGGGATATGCCGCAGTTTATCCATGTGTTCAAGACTGTATTTGATGAACCAGCTCAGCAATCCACTGCCGCTACCGAACTCTTGCATCTCCGTCAGGGGTGCCGCCTTCTGGTTGACTACACGGTGGAGTTCCGCACTTTAGCATCGGAGCTAGGTTGGCGAGATGCTAGCTTGTGGAGCATTTTCTTGGAAGGCTTGACTCCCCGAATAAAGGATGAACTCGCTGCTTGGGATCTCCCGGAGGACCTTGAGACTCTAATAGACCTTGCAGGTCGGATTGACCGCCGGCTTCAGCAACGAGCTCGGGAAGTCAAGCCTGCTAGAAGGGTAGTCTCACTGGCTCCTTCCTTTTCACATCCTCTGGCTTTTTCGTTCGAGTCCTCGACTTGTCGCAGTGAAGAACCTATGCAGCTGGAATACAGCCCTGTAAACCCAGAAGAGAGGAAGTGCTGTTACTCTCTAGGCCTCTGTCTTTACTGTGGTGGTAAGGGCCAACTACTGGCTCAATGCAGTGAGCTGCCGGAAAACTCCAGGGCTTAGGCATCGTCGGGGAGCTGACCCTAGGCTACGTAAATCCTGCTCCTCAATGTACTGTTCCAGTTACTCTTGAATATTCTAGGGGAACATTCTCCACTTTTGCCTTCACTGATTCTGGAATGGGGAGAAACCTTATCTTGACAGACCTCGTACAACAGCTACAACTTTCTGTACAGCCTCGCACGTCGCCACTATGGATCTCTTCCATCCATGGCACACCACTCCCAGGCTGTATTTCTGCCGCTATGACCCCGGTGACTCTTCGCACAAGAGTTGTTCACAGCGAAGAGATTTCTTTTCTGGTTCTAGAGAAAGCCATTTATCCTATAGTTTTGGGCTTGCCATGGCTCCAGAAGCATTCACCCATTATCCAATGGGACACTTTCCAAATAACGGCCTGGAGCCCATCTTGCTTCTCTTCATGTCTGCCTACAGTTCCATGACCTTGCATACCTCTGCAGCTTACTCCATTATCTTTGCCAATGCAATACTCTGAATATTTGGATGTATTCTTAAAGGAAAAGGCAGAACTTCTTCTGAAATACTGTCCCTTCAATTGTGCTATTGACTTACTTCCAGGCACCATGCTACCCAGAGGGCATGTATATCTCTATCTCTTCAAGAGTCACAGGCCATGTCCCTCTGCATCCAGGAGAATTTGGACCACAGCTTTATTCGACCCTCGACTTCACCAGCAGGAGCCGGATTATTTTTTGTTGCAGAGAAGGATGGATTCGTCCCATTCAGTATTCATATTCATTAGTACTCAAATCCGTTGCATCTGTTCTCGGGGGACCTCAATTCGTTCATTAGTTACATATGTATTAATTTCCCAATTAAACCCCTCATCCCAACCCTTTAAATTTAATTAACTACAAACCCCCACCCTCCTGACCCCCCCAAGTCTTGTCAAAAGTCCCTAGTGGTCCAGCAGGGATCCTGGAGTGATCTCCTGCAATGGATGACCGGTGTCATCTTGTGCTCCTACCATGTGACAGGGGCTGACCAATGGCACCGGTAGCCCCTGTGACATAGTAAGGGCAAAGGCTATCGGTGCCATTTTGAATACTGGCAGCCGACGGCCCGAGTGCAGGAGATCGCTCCAGGACCCCCTGTTGCAACCTTCACTGCCCAACGGCTTCACTCCGCCTACCTTTCTTTTTCTGTGACTCCTTCTGCTCCTTGTGGATGTCTAGCTGCCGCGGCATCTGCCTGCCGTCCTCTCTGTCATCCCCGGACCGGCTTGGGCGCTGCCTCCCACCATGCTCCTCAGGTACCTTAGGGTGCACGCGCAACGTGGCCCTCATTCTTATTTCCTCTATGGCGAGAACCTTAGGGGCGTCCCCCTGTGATGACGTCACGCTGCCCAGATATTTAAGCCTACTCTTTATTGCTAGCTATTGAGATAGCAAAGGATTCCCTATGGATGGGATTCGCTCTCCGTACCCAGCTACTCTGCTTCCAATTTCTATTGGACTCTTTTCTGCTAATGGGGTACCCACTCCTCGGGGGCCTCTCTGCTTCTTTCAGGTCACTATCAGGAACCGTTACTCATTCCTCGAGGGCCCATGTTCCCTGACTCGCTGCCTGTGTCCATCTCCTCATCTACTTGGAAGAATTCACTACAGACACCATCTGTGAGTACTACTACCATCTACTCCTCAGAGCTGTTTTCCTGGAACCACTATTCGCTCTTCGAGGACCTGCCTCCGTTACAGCGCCAGTGCCATCTCCTACGGGGAACTGCTGCATGAGTACTTGCCAATGAGTCTCTGCTCCCAGGGATCTGGTACTCGCTCCTCGAGGGCCAGCTCTTCCTATCTCGGGGCTTCTTCATACTGGGAATCCTGTGAATGTCTTATTGTACTCATTCTCTCAGTTCTTTTCACTATAGCACTGCTATCGGACGAACCACTGTTCCAGCGCCCTGAGGAATACTAGCCCAGCCGGGCTCCATCTTCTACTCACTACTGCCACCTCTGGTGGCTTCACAAACTGTCTAAATAAGGATATAATCTGTGTTTGTGTGTCCAGAGCTGAGCCTGACCTGTGGCCCCTCATAGGACTTCCCCCCATGGGCATGGTCAGCTGCCACAGTGTCCAAGGGTCCACCCAAACCTTACAAAACATAACACCCCCGCAAGACCACCAGGGACTTTTGGCAAGTCTTGGGGGTGACTGACCACAAGACTGAGCACAAGATGGCACCGGCCGTCCATCGCTCCTACTGTGTGACAGGGTCCGACCAATGGCACCGGTAGCCCCAGTGACATAGTAAGGGCAAAGACTATTGGCGCCATTTTGAATACCGGCAGCCGACAACCCGAGTGCAGGAGATCGCTCCAGGACCCTCGCTGGACCACCAGGGACTTTTGGCAAGTCTTGGGGGGGTCAGGAGGGTGGGGGTTTATTCGTTAGTGATACGTTGTATTTGTGGGGGTTCACCATGTTTTGTGACCCCCACGAATACAACGAATATGGCATATACGTTGCAAATTGCCAATACATTGCAAATGAATGCACACCCCTATCAATCAGACTTTGTATAGACTATCGTGGCCTCAATGCCATTACTCGTCAGGAGAGATACCCATTACCGCTCATCCCGGAACTCCTAGACCAGCTACAAGGAGCCAAGGTTTTCACCACTCTAACTAGATTATAGGCTCTGGGGGGCCTACAATCTAGTTAGAATACGACCAGGAGATGAGTGGAAAACTGCTTTCAACACTCGTGATGGGCATTACGAGTACTTGATAATGGCATTCGGCTTGTGTAATGTCCCTGTGGTTTTGCAAAACCTGATGAGATATTCTTCATTCCTCCATTATAGTATACCTGGATGATGTATTAATATATTCCAAAGACCTCACTACGCATCAACAGCAAGTCAAGAAAGTGTTACAAAAACTTAGGGACAACTACCTATTTGCTAAATTAGAAAAGTGCCTATTTGAGCAAGAATCTCTGCCATTTCTGAGATATATAGTGTCCTCTACAGGATTCCATATGGATCTCAACAAAGTATCCGCCATTCAAGATTAGCCTCAGCCATTAGGTGTCAAAGCTCTCCAATGGTTCCTTGAATTCACGAACTTCTACCGGCAATTCATTCCTCATTATTAACAAAGGGTGGCTCCACTTACTGCCGTCACTAAAAAGGGAGCAAACACTAAAGATTGGCCTCCAGCAGCTCAACATGCTTTTAAGGATCTAAAAAAAGACACTTGCCTTCATCACCCGGACCCTCAGCGACCTTTCATAGTGTATTTATTTATTTATTTATTTATTTATTTAACAGCTTTTAATATACCGGTGTTCGTGTGGCACATCATGCCGGTTTACAATAAAACTTGAGAAAGGAGGAAAATTACAGAAAACAGGGTGCGGATGAGGGAGCAGGTGCGAAAAGAGGGGGCGGGAGTGGGGGGGATAGATAGAGGAGGAAGGGATAGCAGCTGAGAAAGTAGAGGAGAGTAACCATAATTGAGGAGGAGGTATTTACAGGGGGAGATATTTACAGCAGAAGGACTGCAGATGTGTGATAATTTAGAGCAGGTTATACATTATAACTTATTTACAGCAGGGTGTAAGATACAATTAACTTATGGCAAGCTATTCAGGTAGCATGCTAGAGAGAGATCCATAGGAGCGTACAGGAATTGTGGTGGGTGGGGGGAGGCGGGGGGAGGGTGTCTAGGAGGTTGGTTTCAGAGGGGGGGGGATTGTCTACGGGGGTTGGTTTCAGGGTAGGCCTGTCTGAAAAGCCAGGGCCTGCGATGGTGAAAGCTCTTTCCCTGGTGGTGGAGAGGTGTGCTGTCTTGAGGGGGGGGTGTGTGTAGGGTGCCTGCAAGGGTGGATCTTGTGGGGCGATGGGAAATGTAAAAATGGGGCATTTCCTTAAGCCAAGCGGAGTTGCTTTTGTAGAGAATGTTGTGAAGTATGGTTAGGGTTTTATATTGGGTGCGGAAATGGATGGGCAGCCAATGCAGATCTACAAGAATGGGTGTAATATGCTCTCTTTTGCGTGTGTTAGTTAGGATTCTTGCCATGGCGTTCTGTAAAGTTTGTAGTGGTTTGATGGTGGAGTATGGGAAGCCTAGCAAGAGGGCGTTGCAGTAGTCCACTTTGGAAAATATGGTGGACTGCAGGACTAAACGGAAGTCATGTGTATGGAGTAGTGGCCTGAGCTTTTTAAGGATCTGGAGTTTGTAGAAACCCGCTTTAAGCAGGGACTTGATGTGTGGCTTGAAGTTGAGGTATTGGTCAAGAGTGACTCCCAGGTCTCTTACAGAGGGGGGTAGGGCGTGAGTAGGGGTGGAGAGGGGGGATGTGGAGGAGGCAGCGTGTTCAGGTTGCTTGGATATGAGGAGTAATTCAGTTTTGGTTGCATTAAGTGCAAGGTGAAGGTTGGCTAATAGGGAGTTGATGGCAACTAGGCAGGATTCCCAGAAAAGGATGGTTTCATTGAGCGTTTTCTGAATGGGGATGAGAATTTGCACATCATCAGCATATAAGAAAAAGTCCAGGCCTAGGTCTGAGAGTAGGTTGCAGAGGGGGAGGAGGTAGATATTGAAAAGGGTGGAGGATAGGGAAGATCCCTGGGGGACGCCTTGCATGAGGGGAACGTGAGCAGATTCAAAGTTATCAAGTTTTATAAGGTATTCTCTGTTTGTAAGGTAAGAGGCCAACCAGTCTAGTGCTGTGTCGGCAATGCCTATCTCTGCCAAGCGGGCGAGAAGGATTTGATGATTGACAGTGTCAAAGGCTGCTGATATATCCAGTAAGGCAAATAGGAACGAGTTTCCTTGGTCTAAACCAATAAGTATGGTGTCAGTGATAGCTAAAAGGAGATTCTCGGTGTTTCGGCCTTTCCGGAATCCAAATTGTGATGGGTACAGGAGGTTGTGTTCCTCGAGGTAGTCGGTGAGCTGGGTATTGACTACTTTCTCGAGGACTTTTGCAAGGAAGGGAAGGTTGGAGATGGGCCGGTAGCTTGCAGGATCGGAGGGATCAAGGGAGGGTTTTTTAAGGAGTGGCTTCACAACGGCAAGTTTGAGGGGATCTGGGACTTTGCCGAAGGTGAGAGAGCAATTAATGATATCAGCCAAGGGTTTGGCGATGGTGGTGGGAATGGAGAGGAGGGTTTTGGAGGGGATTGCGTCTGCAAAATGTGTGGCAGGTTTCATCTTTTTGAGGATGGTCTCAATGCCAAGGGTAGATGTGAGGTCAAAGGATCTGATGCTGGTGCTACTGTGATTTGGGGGGGGGGGGGGGGAGGTGGTCGTGGGGTTGTGGGGGAAGCATAGGAGGATGCTGGTTATTTTATGTTGGA
Organism: Rhinatrema bivittatum; assembly: GCF_901001135.1. Lineage (NCBI taxonomy): Eukaryota > Metazoa > Chordata > Amphibia > Gymnophiona > Rhinatrematidae > Rhinatrema > Rhinatrema bivittatum. Next base: position 823,144,905 of record NC_042615.1, read on the forward strand.
AGTACTTAGCAAGCTCCTCGCATCTTTCCTTGGAGTGTTCTTCGTGGGTGGTGGGGTGGGGGGTCTTTGTGAGATCTGCGACATAAGAAAAGAGGGTGTTGGCGTTGAATTGTAGGTCGTGAATTTTTGATGCATGGAAGTCCCTTTTGGCATTGATGGTGGCTTGACGGTAGCCGTACAGTGATTGTTTATACACTGCTTTGTGTTGGGGGGAGGATTGGTGGCGCCACAGGCGTTCTTTTGACCTAAGGTCCTGCTTTAATTTTTGTAGTTCGTTAGTGTACCAGGGTTTTTTTTTTGTTCTGTAGGAGGGGGATTTCTTTATGGATCATGGGGCAGAGTTCATTGGCTATTGATTTGGTGATGTGATTCCAAGAGTGAAGGGCTGCATCTGGATTTGACAAGTCACGGTTCTTTACTGCTTTGTCGAGTGCTGTAGTCATGCCTTCTGAGGAGCAGGGTTTACGGAAGGAGATAGGTTTTTTTGGGGTTCGTGATATCATGGAGGGGGAATTGAGACAGATTTGGGCATTGATGATGTAATGGTCGGACCAGGGTATGGGGGTGGCTACAGGAGTGTTAGGTACTGAAAGGTGGGAGTTGACAAAGAGGAGGTCGAGGGTATGACCTGCCTTATGAGTGGGGGAGGCAATGAGCTGTCTGAAGCCTAGGGCTTCGAAGGTGGTTAGAAGGGTTTCACAGGCAGGAGTACGGGGGATGGAGTCCACATGGAGGTTAAAGTCTCCGAGGATGAAGGCTGGGGTGTCTGTTTTGAGGTTATCTACAATAAATTCAATGAGGGGGGAAGAATCGTGTTCGAGAAGGTTAGGTGGGGAGTAGATGAGGCATATCTGGAGGGCAGGTGATTTGAAGAGCCCGATTTCTAGCCTTGGGGGGGGGGGGGGGGGCAGGAGGGTTGGAGTTTGAGGTTAAGGTGCTTTTTTGCGGCCAGGAGTAACCCGCCACCTCTCTTTTTAGGTCTTGGGATGGAGAATATGTCGTATAGCTTTTTCGGGGAGCTGGTTGAGATAGACATGGTCTGATTCTTTGAGCCATGATTCAGTAATTGCACATAAGCCAGGATTGTCGTCCGTGAGCAGGTCGTGGATGATGGGTGCTTGTTTGAGGATGGATTGTGCATTGAGAAGGGTTAAGGTAAGTGTGGCTAAGCCAAGGAATTGGGTGAGGGGTGAGATCATGATGGGTACTAGTGAGTTCCGTGGGTTAGAAATGTGAGGATGGGATGTGCTGGGTTTGCACAGGTGAGGGAGGTATAAGGTGGGGATAGATAGGATGCACATGTCCGATGAGGTGAAACAGAAAAAGGTGAGTTGGACCTCAAGGCTTTAAAAATGGGGGGGGGGGGGGGGGGGGGGGGATAAGGGGAGGATAAGAGGTTATGAGGCGGCTGCGAAAGAATGTGAGGATGCAGCTGGGGCTTAGGGTGGAGGCTGCTAAGCGGCTAACAGTGGTAGGTAGCCACAGTGGTAGGTATCTGTGTTGTCTGAAGTGTGGGGGGAGAGGGAAGAGACTGGTTTAGGCTGCACTAAGCTTAGAGGGAGAGGATAACATTAGGCCAAGAGTGTAGATGAAGATGCATCAGATTTAGTTGTGGAGGCTGTCCTCAGTCAAATATCTTGCAAGGGCAAGTTACTCACATGCTCATACTTCTTTCAGAAGTTTTATGCTGCTGAAAAAAACTATGACATAGGGGATAAGGAACTTTTAGCCATTAAACTAGCATTTGAGGAGTGGCGTCAGTGGCTGGAGGGGGCCCAACATCCTATCATTGTCTAAACAGATCACAAGAACCTCGAATTCCTGTGTTGGGCTCAGCATCTAAACCCCAGGCAAGCTTGATGGTCCTTATTCTTCAGCTGTTTCAATTTCTCCCTGCGCTAAAGGCCCGCATCAAAGAACTTTCGTGTGGACACTCTCTCCCATACTATCGAGACAGAAGACACTCCTACACCTCCTCAGTACATTCTAGATCCAGCTAAGGTCCTGGTAGCCATCATAGATGTAGTCCCCATGGGCAAAACAGTTGTTCCTCTCTGTTTACGTAAGAGGTCCTATCTTGGGCTCATGGCTCCCTAACAGCAGGGCAACCCAGTAAGGCATGAACCCTAGAGCTGTTAACAAAATATTATTGATGGCCATACGTCAAGCGGGATGTCCAACTTTATGTCAATTCCTGCCCTACCTGCGCTAGACAGAAACCCATTCCAGGTTGCCTTTGGGGCCTTCTACAACCACTTCCTATAGCGACGGAGCCTTGGAACATCTTTCTACAGACTTTGTAGTGGACTTAC